>NW_022900916.1:24547602-24677930 GCF_012274545.1 Fukomys damarensis | reverse complement strand
TATATTTATATTTATATAAAAAGACCAATAATAGCAATATGTTATGCGTCAATAGCAGCAACAGCTTTTTCAGGTTCTGTAGTCATCTGAACAAAATTATAGACATTCAGCACATTTCATTAAAAAAACAAAACAAACAAACAAACAAACAGACAAAAAACAAAGAAAAGAATAATATCCAGAAAACAGCAAAGTTCTGTTGCTATTGTGGTACCTGGCACCATTTTTTTTTATTAGCATCTTAATCATCATCTGGAAAGAGAGCATTCTAGAGTAATATCATTAAATATAGCTCTGATAAAGCACAGTCACTACTATGTATCATAAAGCAGGTACAAGATATTTTACATTCACAGAGGTATGATACAGTACCGTCCTACATCAATAACACTAGAATCAGTTTTGGTTTGAAATTTGCTTTGTCTGCAAATAAGATTGCTACCCCTGTTTTTTTCTAGGCTCCTGTCACATGGAGAATTGTTTTCTATCCTATTCATTTTCAGTCTATGGGCTTCTTTTTGCACTAGGTGTGTTTCTTGTATACAACATATTGTTGGATTTTGCTTCTTATTCCATTCTGCCAGTCTATTTCTCTTGACTGGTGAGTTGAGGCCATTGACATAGCTGGTTATAACTGATACGTACTGACTTATTATTAACATGTTATTGGCCTTTAGTTGACTCTTTTTACTTTTTCACTTTCTCCTTTTAGTTTCTTGCCTTGCCTATCTGATTTGCTCTGTTGGGCCTCGTGGTGTTGTTGCCTTCATTGTCTTTTTCTAGGATCTTGTTTAGAATTGCTTGTAGTGCTGGTTCGGTATTCACGTAGTTTCTCAGGTGTTCTTTGTTGTGGAAGTGTCTTATTTCCCCATCCATTTTGAAAGAGTTTTGCAGGATACATCAGTCTAGGTTGGAGGTTGTTCTCTTTTAGTATTTGAAATATCTCATTCCAGGCTCTCCTTGCCCTAAGGGTTTGTGTTGAAAAGTCTGCTGTGATTCTGATGGGATTTCCTTTGTATGTGACTTGTTTCTTTTCTCTTACTGCTTGTAGTATTTTGTTCTTCTGTTGGGTTTCTGGGATCTTGATTATTATATGTCTAGGTGTAGATTTTTTTTGATTGTAGCTAGTTGGGGTCCTATATGCCTCAGTTATCTGAATGTCAAATTCTTCCCCTCTGTTTGGGAAGTTTTCTGTCATTAATTCTGTGAACAGCTTTTTAAAGTCATTTGTATTTTCTTCTGGTACTTCATATATTCCTATCAGTCTTATGTTATTCTTCTTTGCATCATCTAGGAGTTGTTGAATCAATTTCTCATGATCCCTTACTGTTTTCAAGATGCCTCTCTTTTCATGGTCACTGACTGCAATCTTATCTTCTATATCTGAGAGTCTACCTTCGCATTCTTTTATTCTGTTGCATACCCTTTCAATGGAGTCTTTAATCTCCTGGATATCTGTTTGAATCTGTTTTATGGATTCCATTTCTTTCCTATGTTGGGCATTGATTTTTTCCATTTCTTTCTTATGCTGGGCCTTCATGGCTTCTATTGTGGTCCTGAGCTCATCTATTTTTTTGTCAGTTTCTGCTCTAGAGTCTCGAATCATGACTTCCATTTTGCTCACTATCTCTATGGTTTTCTGGGAAATTATTTCTGTTTTGAATTTTTCTAGAGCTTGATTGATCTGTTTTGTTACTTCCTGTGCTTTGAGTTCAGGGTGTCCTGGTGGTTCACTGTCAGCCTTTTCATCCTCATTTGCCCTTCTGTTTGCCATTGGTGAACTGGAAGTCTGTCTTTGTGTCTTGCTTAAGTGTTTTCTCATTTTTATTTTTGTTGTCAGGCTGTCCTTGGTTTAATCTCTGGGTTATCACTCAAATCTTCCTGATATAGTTGCGCCCTAGCTTCTGTGTCTCTAACAACCCACAGACATTCTCATCTTCATAACATCTGAGGAAACAGCTCATCAAATTAACCACAATCCTTTATCCCAACTGATACAATCAGCAACACATTAAAATCAAGCACAACTTGGAAACTGACCACCTGTGGTAGTCACTAGTCTATCACCCTTAAATCATTTGAATTAAATTGAAATCAAGAAGCAGTGCAGAACATGTCTACAGTGAACAAACTTTTCAATATAGTATATTTACCATTTAATAGCTCAGACAGAGCTAGGATGCAAGACCCCTGATCTCAGTAAGCTGATGGCTGAACCCCATGACGCAGACTGACCTCGGGCTGCAAGGCCCAGATTGAATTCCCCAAACTTCTGAATGGTTGAACTCCACACTGTTCTACTACAGGTTTCCCACACCCTTTCTTTAAAGATGTTCAAACTGGGGAACTCAGAAAAATACCCTTTATGACCACCTCTGCCTCTGCAGAGTGGGTCCAAAGACTGGCACAATCAGGAGGTCTGAGAGTGTGGGAGGCTAAGGGGAGTTATTGGGGTTCAGGGGCACCTGCGCAGATACTTTGCTGATGCTGGAGCGATGGTGGCTCCAGAAGGGAGAGGACGTGGCTCTCCTTCCCGCGGTGGATGGGGCCCAGGCTGCCTTCTTGATGCTGGAGGATGGTGGCTCCGGGTGGGAGAAGGCGTGGCTCCGCTCAGAGAATTTGAATAAATGAACTCTCTGAAAAACCAAATTCTTGGGTTTCCAATCTCTATCTTTTCTCCTTCAAAGCCCCTAATTGTCCCTGCAATTGTGCACCTTGCTCTGCAGTCATATTTCACTGAACTGGTTCTGGCCTTTTATTGATAGTTGCCATTTCCTTCTTTTCTCTTATCTTTACTAACACTCTAACTCAGGACACTATCCTGTGTTCCCTTGACTATAATGAAAATTTTCTCCAGCATCTTCTCTCAGTTCCTTCCCCATCCATTCTTCACATTGCAACTTGAGCAATAGTATTAATATGAAAATTCGTTTGGCATTCTGTTACTTAAAATCTACTTTCTTACCTTGTGTGGGATAAATTCTCCAGTGTTAATATGGCTTCTAATTCTATTGATGCTTTGTTCCCAGCCTCTCTTTTCATCACATCTCAACCACCCTCCTTCTTGTTCTTTATGCATTGGACATAATGTAATTTTTTAATATCTCAACCATAATATGCTCTCTGTAGATTTGGACCTTTGCATGTGCTGTTTTTCTTTTACATCTCATCCAAAACTCCCCTTCCTCTAGGAAGTTTTCATGACTACTTCCTTCTAGGTTTGATTAGCTCCCTCTGTTATCAGTGCCCCAGGATAGATTCTTAGGGAACGACACATTTCTCTTTTGTAAACCTCATCATTCTTACACTGCTTCTTAAATGTCTGTTTTTCCTATCATAGGATAAACCAGACAGGGCAGATACAATATCTATTTTGTTCACCTCTTTCAGGAACATTCCTTGACTAATATACACATTTTTGCTTGAAGAATGGATGTATTGATCAACTGCTATTTCTCTTTGTTTTCAGATTTAATTTTAATTTTGGGAAGTCCACTTGGGACCCATGGTGTCCAAAAATAAGATTATGTGTCTCTTTTCTTTTTTGACTTCTCTTAGTTCTTGGTCTCTGTGGACTTTCCTGTGGCCTGAAGGAAAAAGTCTGTAGTGGTTAGGGTTGGGGGAAACTTTGTTAGAAGACAGAATTTTTGTTTTGCTAGGGTTAGGAAGGGGAAATCTGTACCAAATTCCCAGGGTTGAAACAAGTGCAGGAAATAAGCCATGTTAAATTGTCTAGATTGCCTCTCTCATCACCATTCTTTTGTAAAAATAAATAAATTTATTTATTTTATTCTGAAGATTGAACCCAGAACCTTCACACTGAGCTACATCTGCTGCACCCCTTTACATTTTTTAAAATTTGTAATATTTTGAGAGAGGGTCTTGCTAAGTCACTAAATTGCCAAGTCTGGGCTCTAAATTGCAATTTTTTTTGCCTCAGCCTCCCAGAAAGTTGAGATTACAAATGTGATGAGATGAGGAAGAGGGGAGATAAAAAATATTACCAGATGAACTGACAGAAGGAAGACTGAGTCTCTGTGGCCCAGTAAAGAGTTTTTGTTCTTTCTCTTTTGACCATTCTGAGGCCAGTTTGACTTTTATTTTATTTAGCTTTATATGACATACAGAGGCTTAATTGATAATTTTTCAAAGAATTTTTTGGGAAAAAGATAGCTTTAGGAAGAAAGTGTTCAAATGGGTAGGGGAACTAGGGAGAAGAACAGGGGAAATGAAGGAAGAGAAAAGGAAAAATGAAAAAAAAGTAAAAAGTAGAATGAAGGTTTTTTTGTTTGTTTGTTTTTAATAAGAAGAGGAAGAGGGGTTGAAAGGAGCGTAGGGGAATGGGAAAAAAAAGAATCAAGATATATCATGTACATGTTCAGATTCCCCATGATGAATACGATTACTGTATGTGTATTTAAAAATTTACCATTAAACTTAATTTTTTAAAAAGATAGCTTAAGCATTATAAAAAATGCACACAAACATTTCTTTTAAAATGTATATAAATTAGCAATTTAATGAGGTAAGCTTATGCATTCAAAGAAATGATCTGGCTCTGAAACAGGATATTCAAAACTGCTTAGACTTTTATATTATAATTTCAAAAACATTACATATAACATTTCAAATGGCACTTAATAAAATTATAAATATCAATCACATATAAATTAACTCAAATTTCACATAGTTAAATTATCAATAAATTAAAAATAATTAAAATAGTGTCCTAACACTCATACAGTCAGTTCTTCGTAGAGAACAAGATAAGGTAGATACTCAGTGGACAGGACATGTTTTCTGACCATAGGAAGAAATGCCCATGAACTGATCATATTAGATGTCTCAGTCCAACTCTGAGCCTGCTTTCCGAATAGGCCTCAGACTATTCTGCAGGAATTCTTCAAGGCTGCACAGAACAATGTGAACTATCAAAAACTTCTGAGTCTCATTCTGTGACTCCAGCTCCTTCAGCAGGGTGGCATTTTCAGTTGGGCTAGGGAAAACTGTCTGTTCTGTACTGCTTACCTGAAAGAAAAAGAAAACAAAGAAGATTAAATGACCACACCCTGCACATATCCTTTGTAATGGAGGGATGCTCTGGGCTGTGGGAAGATGTTTAAATTTGAGGTGAATGAGGCTAATTGGGGTCACCAGCCCTGACTCACCCAGGTTGCAGGAGGTGTTTTGCTCTAAGCCTACCCTGAGAAGGACTGTTTCACAGTGACTGAATTCTAATCATCCCTCTGCTGTTTCCTATTAGATGGCAAACATCCAACGGGCAGACCTTATTTGTCTTCCCTCCTGTTATCCAGAGCAGTATTAGCAGTTGTTATTCAGTCGATGAATGAAGAACTCATAGCTGAAGGCAATTTAATAGATTCTAAATCTAGTACTTTCCTCCAGTTTTCCTCTATCTATTCAGTACTTGTTGAGTGCACTGATCTGGTGGTGACCAGAAACACCTTTTTATAGAGCCACTAACATGGTGATAAGTAGCTTGTGGAAGGCCTTGCACTCCAAGTGTGGTCTTGGAGTAGAGCAGTACTGGCATTACTAGGGAGTGCCTTAGACATGAATCTCAGGCCCAACCCCAGACCTGGTAAATCAGACCACAAGGAAACAAGATCTCAGGAGACTCCTGTGCACAAAAAGATATGATGAGGTGTGGTTTAAGGCAAACAACTATAAGTTGCAGAGGGAAAATTAACACCCAGAGTTTCCTTCCAGGACCCTTTCACTGCACTTTGTTTGTCTCATTCACTTTCTGAGACAAAACCCTTCCCATTATCTTCGATTTAATAGCATGCTGGTGGTGGCTAAAGCCCTTCATCCCTACTTTTCCAGTTCTTAGCCTTAGACCGTTTCGCCACATTAATGTTCTGGCAACAAGAATGTCACTTGCCTGTGACTAAAATATTAAAATCATTTTTGTGAACTCTTCTTTTATAATGGCTCACCAAGTGGGGTTAAATATGCTTCCTTCTATACAGATTTTTTTTCTATCTCTTCAGATATTAGAAATTGATGTTTAAATTCATGTAGTTTAATACAGTATTTTAAATACAGTTATCAATATTCTTTGCAGAAGAGATCCAAAAAATGTTTAACTATTAGGAAGCATTTTTTGTACTCTTTCATTAGAATGTAGCCATCTTTGTCAAAGTAGCATTGTATCCCTGAGTTTTCAGGTGCTTTCCTTGAGCTTCTCTTTTCCTTGCCCTGTGAGAGATGAGAAACACTCACCTTAGCTTTCATGAACAGACTCAAGCTTTTGACACCACTGTATACTTTTTCAGCTTTTTCATTTTCAGAGTCACTCTGAAGCTTGTTCTGCATGTACTGCAGGTAGATCTGGAACTTCAGAAGACCAGTGATGATTTTTAAGTGGCATGTTTCCTATGAAAAGAGATGATAGGGAAATTGGTTATGCTAGGAGACAAGAATCAATTTGAAAACTTAAACTTCCTGTAATTCAGCATCTTCTTCCTCTAGAAAATTAGGCATCATCTCTTAGGAAACTGGACAGCATCATCAGCTGTCTTGTTTTAAATATCTGAACAGTTAGATACCATTACTGACTTTTACCTAAAGCCCAACAGAAGCAAGAATGTAACAGTGAGGGTCTTTTTCTGACTCCCCCTTGATGCTCTGCCTGCACTCCTATCCTTGTCATTATTGACTTGAATTTCCTTTTATGGAATAATCAGAATTCAGTGCAAGTTATCTCACTGTCAGGAAGGAGAGGTATGTGGAGAATGAACTCAGTGGGGAGGATGGGCCTGGATCCTGCCAGTGGCAGCCAAAGAGAAGATCCTTCCCCAGTCACCTTAGTAAGGATGAAATAGCTAATCTTGCTGGGGTTTCTGACATTTGACATTTGTGAAAAGTCTCAACATGCCAGGCCTGGAGGCACACACCTGTAATCCCATTACTTGGGAGGCTGAGACAGGAGTATTGCCATGCGCTCCAGGCCAGCCTGGGGCTACACAGTGAGTTCAAGGCAAGCCTGAACTGCATAGTGAGATCTTTTCTCAAAAAAAAAAAAAAAAAAATCCCCACACATAATGAAAATTCCTGCCTGTTCAAAAATAAATTGCCTTTAAAAAAAAAAGTTATGGGGCCAGGTATTTAGCTCAGTGGTTCTGCCAACTGCCTCGCAAGTACAAGTTTCTGAGTTTGATCCCTAGTACCAAAAAAGAAAAAAAAGTTATGTTGGCTTCTTCATGGACCTCATGTAATATTCTATCACTGTTTTTGTTGCCTGCCCAGGCCTACATATTTGCAGGCATTGCATGCAATAGGGAGAACTTTAGCTAAAAGTAAATGTGAGCCATTCATACCCAGTTGTATCCATTGTAGAAGCATCCATCTTCTATTTCTATCGTTGGGAGGTTCAGGTTGTTTAAGGTGGCCCTTTCCTCCTCTACGCAATTGGCATTATGTTTGCACAACTAGGAAAGAATAGCAGAATTGTTGTCATTTAAGTGCCCCTAAAACTAACACCACTAGAGGGCCAATTCATGTTCTACTACAGTCAGGAAAGTCTCCTTTACAAAAAGGAAGTCACAACTATTGGCATCTTGGCAAGCAAAGTCTAGTGGAATTAGTTGGGTTCAATCACAGGTTCACCTGGAACTCTAGGCTTGTTCTTTATTCTAAATCTCAGTTTCTTCATTTCCAAATTGAGAATCATTAAATATTTCCCTTGCATGTTTCTTTAGATATCAGATATACTTTTTATATATAAAGTGCATAGCATGTATTTGGTACTTCATAAGTGATAACAATTTTCATGATAACTTAGGACAAATAGAATTTAAGCCATAGACTGTTCCACCTGGAAGGACCTGTGAGATTATCTAGTCCAACTCCATAATTTTACAGATAAGAGCAGAAATGGTAGAGAATTTGCCCAAAATCATTGAGCTTAGTGATGAGAATTCTGGCTCCCAATCCTCTCTCTCTATCTTTTCTTTCCTTTCTATCAAACACAGCCAAAATACTTTGCATATAAAATTGGGAGATGCTTTAACCTACTTACAACTTTGCCTTTCTGATGGGCCCTAAGGTAGCATTTTGGCTAGAATGACCCTGGAGAGTCCTAACCACTAAATTCATGTAATCTAAAAATAGTGCATCTGCTTGAGAAGTTGAACATTCATTTTAGTGGCATTTTTATAATCCTCCCAAAGTCTAGGGAACAAAATGAACATTGGTTGACCTTACTTTTCAGTCAGAGAACAGGAATCTCTGACCATTCTGTTTAAGTGTGAAGTTAAGAATGGGTGAAGGAATATGAGTTCCAGCTCCATTCTGTATTTTTCAGAAAGTGAAGAAACCACCAGCAAAGAAGAAATACAGAACACAATCTAGTCTAATCTGGCCCAGAACCCAGCAAAGAACTCCCAACACTTGAGGCCCTTGTCCATACTGGGGCAAGGAGCATGAATGAATGCCCACATGGGGGCCTACATCCCCATCATCAAGTTACCCACCTCACTTTTCAGTTCCTGGACATCGTAGAGGACTAGTGTAAACAGTCGAAAGGCTTGTGAAGCAGAGGTTGTTGGCTTACTCCGCGTCGTATCATCTGTGAAATCTTTCAGAACTTGTGAGGTGGGGGCGGCAGTAACTGTTACCAGGAGCAGCCCCAAGAAGGCAAGTGGACTGAAGGTGCCTGTGCCGAGGGAAAGGGAGAGTAGCCAGTGAGCTGACAGCACAGCTGGGAGCCTGCTGTTGGAGCTGGCCGGATGCCAGCCCTCACTCAGCCACACACCTCCCTCACACGGGAGGAGCACCACCAGCCAGCGCCTGCAGGCTAGGGATTTCCTTCACTTACTTGTGGAGAGAAACTTCATAGCTGTTCCTGGAGGGCAGATGGAGGGCAAGACAGAACTAGTTCTGTTTCCTTCCTGGTGGGCTCAGGAGCAGAATGAGCTTCAGACATCCCCTGTCTCATATTTATTGGGAGTCGACACTCTAATTTTGAGACTCATGGGAAAATCCCACATTTGATAAAATCTTTGTTGGAGAATGGGGGTGGGGCCAGAGTGGGTGGGGCTGATTGGAAACCTCATTAAGATTGTGCAAAATGTGACGTCGTTTAGCATCGAAAAGAATCACAACTGTGGAAAAAAAGTGTGGCTTAGGTCATCACTGAGGCTGCCCTAAGAATAAGGATCCCTCTTCCTTTACTTTCTTTTTTTTTTCTTCTAGTGACTCAGCACTTTAGAATGTCTTGAGAAAGTAAAGTTGAAGTCATGTACAATGTCTTACGAGGAGGGAAAAACAGAAGCTAAAACTGGCTGTGATTTTTCAAAAACAACACTTTGATTTCCAGACAGAGATGCTAAAATTTAGTATTCCAACTTTTTCATATTTGTAAAATACCTAAGATGTTTTGATTTAAGTTTTGCTACATCAAACCATAGACCCTTAAACCTGAGGTCACACAGAAGATATTACTACTAGTCATTTCCTTACTTTATTACCTGGCTCTCTCCATGAACAGCTATTGCATAACTGCCTGGCTACCTCAAATTCTATGCAGTTATTTTAGAAGGCTCCATGTGTGCTGCACATGCATAAAAGACACCTTTTTTGTACTAAACACCCAATGCCAGTTTCCTCCTCACCTGTTTTCAGCTCACTTCGCGGAGGTTCACTGCTACCTTCTCTCCCCCTAGTGGCCTCCTGGAGAATCGCCTGGTAAGGACTTTGATCGCTGTGCCACAGTTAGTTGTCCATAGTGTGGCCGAGTCTCTCCACTACTGCCAGCCGTCCTGGGATCCCGCTGCCCTAGGGCACTTTGAAGTGCCCAGATGGATGCTGGGCTTCCTGGAGCCCTCAAGTTGCTGAAGCCCACTTGGTTCAGGGTATGAATGGGGGAAAATACTATCACTTCTTTGATGAGGTGATCAGAGGAAGACCTTGTGGCATCTTCTCAAAACTCTTGTTGTATGACCAGATTTGAATCCAAAGGTGACATGAGACTTTAGGCTCTGATTCATGCCTTGTTCTCCAGTGCCTGAGGCTACTTCACTGAGTGGCGCTTGAACAGACCTCTTCTTTCCTTAGGATGACTTCTCTGGGAAGAGAAACCTTGACCTTCTAAATACGAACTCCAGACCAGGCTGCCCCATGAGTCTGCAGACAACCCAGGCATCTCTAGGGGGTGTTTCTGGGCTGAAACTAGAAGCCTTGTATGACTGTCAGAAAAATTATTTACAAAACACAGTGTTAACATTACAATTGACTTCTTTGCTTTGCAAAGAAGTTCTCTTCAAGTCACTGAAACAATGACTTCTGCTATTGTCTATTTAAAACATGGATTGATTTACTTAAGTTTTGTTTTTTGCATAACATCTCAGGACCCACCTGTTGAAGAAAATGAGGTCATCTACTTTCATGTCTAAACAAGAGGCAGTGTCCTCTGGGTCCTGTGTTCATCACGGGGGTTTTTAGTTTGAAAATGAAAATGGGGAAGGATGGCAGGGTGGTTTCATTTTTAGTGCTTTGTGGTCTTAAGCAGCATAGACATGCATGAGCCACCGCATGCCTCTCTCCTGCATTGAATCTACCTGCTGTAAATAGACCTGTATGAGATGGGATTGCTTTTCTTCAGTTATTTATGTTTTAAAAAACATGACCAGTAAAGTTCAAGTATTTGGACTTAGTAATTCAATACAAGATGCAGATTTATCTTTTCAATAATAAGTATATTTTAAAATAGAGAGCATGTATGTAGGATAAAATGTTTGAACAGGACATGGGGCATCCAGGGAGAAGTCTTCTTCCTCTCCTGGCTCCTGAGCCCAGAGAATGTCTCATTCACTGTATTTTAAATTAAATCATTTGTTAGCCTAATTTGGGGTTTTCTGAGCTTTTCAGGTATTCATTTCTGTATTTACAGTATTTGTTGATGTCTACATAAATACATACACACATAGATGTACACACACAAGTTCTCATTGGTCTGGGTGTCACCATTGCAACTCTTGGTGATAGTGTACATGGGCTCTTAGGTCTCACAGTCAAGTTGAAAGCCAGCTTTTCCACCAAGTAGCTGCTTGATCCTGCTTAAGTTATCCCAAGAATCTGTGCACTATTCATTGACTTCTGGAATGAAAGTGCTTCCCCTTTTGGGCTATTGTGAAGATTGAATAAAGATAGTGTGTAAAAAAAAAAATCCCTGGGACATAGTAATCTCAGCAACAAGCAGTAAATCTTTGTAACATTCCTCATCTAGCACTTCTGCCATAAGGAACTCTTCTACTGTGGCTCTGTCCTGGGGTTTTACCCATGAAGTTACTATAAAGAATCCAGGCCACTATACTGATAAGCTGGTCTCCCAGTCATTCCTTCCCAAGAAATGAAATCTTATGCATGTTGGGCCATACTCTTAAGTGGAATAAATAGGACACGCATGTGTAAAAACTAAATAGTTTATCTGGTGTGGAAATCTAAAAGTGTAAATAAGGTTCAAATTGTATAATTGATATTGTGAAATAAGAAGTAAAGGTCTAAAGGAGTAGAGGAAGTGGGAAGGGTAGGGGAAAGGAAAGAAGGGAAAAGAAAAAATAAAAGAAAAGAAAAAATGAAAATAAAGTCTTTGTAAATAGGGAAGGGTGGAGGGGGTGAAGGGAAGGAAGGGGTATGGGGAAAAAGTAAGAACCAAGATACATCATGTAAAGGTATAAGATCCCAATGATGAATGTATGTGTACTGTATACCTAAAATGTACCAATAAACTTAATGAAAAAAAGGTACAAGATCCCAGTGATGAATCTAACTGTACCATATACCTAAAAAATACCAATAAACAATGAAGAAAAAAAAAGATATGAGATCCTATATTTTGCTGAAAATTCCTTATGACACACAGTGGAAAATGAAAAAAAAATTCCCCTCTTATTTTGAAGAACATTAAGACAACTAAATGAGGTCATTTGACTTTCAAAAATTAGCCCAATTGTATCTTGCTCCTAGATCTTTTCCAGAGCCTTCTGCTGATTTGTTTTTTCAGAAGTTCGCAGATTTCCCTATGCATCGTTATCTTACTAAAGTTCCTGAGAGTGGTTCCCAAGCATGCGGGGGAATGACAGCACCAGACCTTGTGCTTCTGGAAGCCAGAAAAGGGCACACTATGTGGGGATGGGAATGAATGTCTTCTTTTGTACTGCCATCATAGTTCTTTATTACTATCAGTGCCTTGGGTTTTCTTTTTTTTGTGGGAGAAATGGATTCTTACTCCAAACCATGAACGCAACAACCCTAATTCTACCATGATAGCTTTCTTTTTAAATATATCTCAGTGGATTTTCAGCTTGGAGAACTCATCTCTAGTTGCCTTTTCTTTCCCCCCTTAGAGCAATTTTAAGTTAACAGCAAAATTAAGAGGAAGGTAGAAAGATTCCCCAAATACTTGCTGCCCCCAAATCTCTCCTACAGTTTAATATATATGAATGACCAGGAGAAGGTGCACTATCAATGTTTACGAATTAAAACTTTAGTTTCTGGGGCAGGGGATTTAGCTCAGAGGTTTGGTGGCCTGCCTTGCAAGCACAAGGACCCAAGTTCAATCCCTGGTACAAAACAAAACAAAACAGAAAAACTTTAGTTGCTGGTTTGTACCATTGCTGATTTGAAATAAGTGCCCCTTGAGACCAAGAGCGGGAGGGTGAATGGTGTATTGCAGAGGAAAAGGTAATTTTTTTGGTATAGAGCTGGCTGTGTCCCCTAACTTGCTACCACTGTCTGCTTTCCTATATGGTGGTGGAGTTCCTTCAGAGAGTTTATTAATACAGGTGAGGAGGAGAAAGAAATTTCCACTTAGTACTCAAGGCCTCTGGAGAAGTACAGTATTCCCCATAGCTCATAAGCAATAATGGTGTGCTCTTTGGTTATATTCTGGGGGTTGAAAATGGGTGGGTCTATGATTTAACAGGAGGGAGGATCCCAAAGAATTAAGGGAAGTCTCTGAGGGAACTTAAAATTGTTGATAGAATGCAGATTCACTTGTCACCAAGGCAGAAGAAATTCACAAGCTGAAACAGTGGGTGATTTAACAGCTTCTTCTGGGATACAGTCCTACTGAGCAAATCCTAGGCCTAAAGGCTCTGGGAAAAGTCTTGCTTTTGGAAAAGTGTTGTTATTACTTGACAGAATATTAGGAATATACAAGTGCGCCTATTTAGAAAGTGCTAACTGAGCTTGGGGGGCAGCCAGGTCCAGTGACCAAAGTTCTTGATAGTTGCCTTCATGATCCAACCTTAGTTCTGAACTAATATCCTCTGTTCTGATGTCCTGTAGCTCTTGGCTATTTCTTGGTCTGGTCTCAGCTGCTCAGAGACAATGGGTGCAGTGGGGATGGATCCAGCTCCTTAATGGCCAAGGAAGGGGCACATCTGCCCTGCTGTGTTTAATCCATTCTGTGGCCTCATTGTTTTGCTATGTACTAAGTTACCTTTCTTCTTCCAAAGTGGAAATTCCAAGCATCTCAGGAGGGAAATAATCTCCCTTGGGACAATAGTGTAGCATCGCTGCCTCGAGATCCTCTTGCACCCACTTCTACACGAACGCCTGGCCTGGATAGAAAAGTGTAGTGGAAATCAAGTTGTTGGTAAGCCAGCTGCTTGGATGCTGATTTGGTGATAAGACTTTGCTTTGTGTCCTGAAGGAGCTCCCAGGGCATGGGAGATAGCTCAGGCCGAGTTTCTGAGCTTTGTCTCTTTTCCATCGGTGGTATCAGCTTTGTATGTTGTTGTTTCCTAGTTCTGCTTTACAAATAGGAAGCTTTAGCTCAGAGCAATCAGTTAATTTATTCTCAGTAGTAATTTTAACCATCTTGGGTTTCTTCAAAGAGTTCGTTCTTTGAGTTTAGTGTCATAAGCAGACACTCTCTCTACTCTTTTCCCTTAAAATTAAGGTACTAAGAATCCCTTTGAAAACACATGTAATGGAGAGACCAGGGGATGCTGCTGGCCTGGATATAATGCCTTTCACCTCCTTTCTCTGTTCTTTTGGCTAGTTATTTGCTGAAACGACTATCTTAGTTCCTCTCAATAAAACCTCATTGTACGTTTTTAGCAATCCAACTTCTTCAAGGTGATCTTTGTAGCAGAAAAACTTTCACAAAATGCTTTGGACATGTTGAGCAATCTGTACTTTTGAGACATTGGATTTTGTTATTCCTGAAGAAAGGTCTGCCTTGATTGATTTAAAATTTTACAGAAGAATTCAGGTCCAGGTAAGCTGTTTAAAGAGTCATGCGTGACTTCTTGAAGTTACTAGATTGTGTGTGTGTGTGTGTGTGTGTGTGTGTGTGTGTGATAGAACAGTGTTCTTTGCCCCACCATGGACAGAGCTCCAAGGGTTGCTACTCACTTTGTGTTTGAGTGGCCTTGTAAATCTGGGTACCCGGGAAGCCTGGGCTGGCTGGCTGGTGGCTGTTGCTTTTTTGCCAGGCCTGTTACTTATCCTGAGCTGCTGGGTCTTCACAGTATTCTATATCTAGACTAAGTGTTGTGTCCCCTGAGAGGTTTTTCTGCATCTTTAGAACAGTCAGGTCCTCTTATTAAAGAGGGTGTCATGTGGACTTCTCTGTATTTAGTTTGTTCACTGTGGGTCCCGTGAAGATAACATATACATAGTGTGGGGCAATTCATTCTCAGAAGTAGACTTGGGTCCAGGGCTGTTTCTGTCTCATGCTGTGTGGCCACTTTGTTAGCCAGGTTTTGAAGTCCCCAGTGGTCTTATCGACCTGACTTGCAGCATTCAGAAGAAGGTTAGGGTTCCATATGTTGCCAGCAAAAAGTTTTGGCTAAATGTAGGATCTCCCTGAAGTAGGCTTGTCCTTTTACAATATTGCCAAGTTCTTGGTTTCTTATATTTTATGAGTATATCTGTTGGCAGATATGAGTGTTTAAATGATGACTAACTGGAGGCTTTGGGGCAGGATATTGTCTTTTGGGGCTGAGTATTGTCTCAGGGCATGGATTAGGGAGAGCTCTTTCCTAGCTCCAGCATTCTGATGATGCTCTGATGATGTTGTACCTTGGATCTTTTCTAGCCATGCTTGGTAACAAACACAGAGCCTACATTTAATGAAAATATAGGAGTCTCTAAATTAGAAAAATATTTCTTGAAACTTCAAAAGTCTGATGCTACATTCTAGTTCCCATACAAAGAACAGTTAGTAGATCTGTGTTGGAGGCTGTGGTGCTGTCCATTTTGACTTAGTGGCCTCAGGTATATTAAACAGATTCAGGAGAGGCAGAACAATGTCTGTTTTAGTACATACCATTGCAAGGAAGTGGCAGATTTCGTACTTATTGCACAAGTAAAAAGAGATCAATATTAAAAAATTAAGTATTTTTAGCTTAAAAATTACACAAATAATAGTCACTTAAGTTAGAAAACTGAGAAAATAGGCAAAAGGGAAATAAAATAAAAAACTAACCTTATCAATTATAATAATTATCATTATAGAATAATCATTTCAGTAATTATTAATATGTATTTCAAACATAAACATATGCAACACTAGTGTTTCAAAGCTACAAAGTGTTTGAAAATCTATTTTTTGTTTTATTTCTTTGTATGCATAACATTCTGGGTAACTCTCTGAGTGAACACAATGTTTCTGTAGACAAGCCAGTCAGAGTTCAGAAGGGAAACATCAAGTAGGTTTACAGATGACTCCTATATATGCACAGTATTCACTTCACAAGGCACAGGGAAGAGTTAATAACTTAATGGAAATTAAAGATATTTAAAGAAATTGCCGGAGTTCCTGGAGAGGTTTAACTTACTAGTTGTTCATGGAGAAACTGTAATCTCTAAATTATTAACTTGTGTTGATTGGCATCTGGAAAAGGAGTTTTCAGTTTGACTGAAGTTTGCTTTTCTGTTGGTTCTGGGACACAACCCAGTTCACTGCTCTTCTTTGTTGGCCAGATATGTGAGAGTTTTCATGGACCAAGGTGTCATCATATCTGCTTATCTTATGTAGCTCATACCTCTAGTATTTTGAAATTCCTTATTGGGCCTGTTTTACGAAGCAAAAAAAAAAAAAAAAGATAAAAAATGAGATAAATTTTAGTTTTGAGATATTTCCCTTTCTACAATGGTTCTGGTTGTGTCTCCCTCAGAGAACCACTCATGTATTATGGTTGTGTTGCTTGAGCAAGAGAAACTGAATTTCTAGAGGAAACTGAAGCAAGATCCACCACACAGCAGATAGCAGGCAGATAGTCTTCTTTAATGATGGCCAGAGAAGGTTTGTGAATGAGAGGTAGATAGCCGTTGGGTCTGCTGAGGCACCAAGATACAGAAAGGTAGTACTACTGGGTTTTTCAGAAAAAATTACCCATCTAGATCTCTTTAAAAATACAAAGTCATGAGCACCACCTTGGAATAGTTTGGGTACACTGGGTGAAGTCCTGAGAGGATTCCTAGCCATTGGATTCTATAACCACAATTTTGTTTTCCTTCTAAAGTACTTTGCATAATTGAGTATTGACATGTAGGATCGATCATGTATTTGTTGAATGCCAATTGCTTGGCTAGATGCTGTACTCATATTAAATCATTGACACTTTGTGTGGTGGAACCTCACTCTTCACTTTGTGATTCAATGATTTACCACACAGGGTCTCAAGGTCATGAAGAAACTTGTTGGTGTTTGGATGGAGAGGTAAAATTTGGTGGTTAGGATAGGCATAGGACTGCTAGATAAAATATCCACTTCCCAGATAACTTTCAGATGCATACAAATAATTTTATATGAATATATTACAAATATTATATACTTACACTAAAAATTTATTCCATATTATCTGGAGTTCAAATTTAACTGGGTATTCTGTTTTTTTTTTAAATTTGCTAATTCTAGCACCCTTATGTGTTGGGACCAATTTGTTGTGAGAGAAGGGGATGACTGCTCAAGGCTAGGAGGTATAAAAGGAAATAAGGAGCCAAAGTGGTTTGAGCAAGACAGTAATGTGATGAAAGTATTTAATCTGTGTGAGTAGGAAGGCAAACCAAGGAAACTGGGATCCTGGAGGTGGGCTGGAAGGATGTTACAATCTGCAGTCATCAGGAATATGCCACAGACAGCTGGCTTAGGCTCAAGAGAGTCAGTTGTGCCCATCTTTCCAACTCTGCATTCAATGAGACTTGATGGTAGCTTAAAATAAGACATGGGACTATTTGCCATGAAAATTGGCAAATGCTGCCAATTAGAGCCTTTGGCCTCACTTTCCTCTGCTTCCTAGCAGGTTGTTAAAGATCTTCCAGAACATCTGTGGACCCAAAGAAGTAGAAGAATATTTTAAAGGCAAAATTAGTTCGTCTAGAGATTAGTTTTTATATGAATACTATTTGGGAAGTTCAAGAAAAGAAGGTATCAATGGCATTAAGAAATAGTTCATCTTCCCTTATTTCAGAGGCAAATGGGCAGAAACTTTTTGGTTGTTTGCTTGCTTGTTTTGTGATGCTTGAGACTGAACCTAGGGCCCTTTTTTTTTGTTTTGTCTTTTGAGACAGGGTTTCACTATGTAGTTGAGACTGACCTGGAACTCGCTATGTAGCCTATGTTGGTCTCGAACTCACAGCAATCCTCCTGCCTCCTGAGTGCTGGGATTACAGGCCTGTGCCACCATGCCTGGCTTTGAACCTAGGTTCTTGCACATACTATGTAAGTGCTCTACCACTAAGCTATTTCCTCAGTTCTTGCTAGGAATTTAAGGAAAAAGTTCTAGTTAGTGTACTTTTCTTCTATGTCCCAAAATGAAATATGTTGCTTGTATAATTAGACACAAGCTACTAGCTGAATTAGGGAAGAATTAGGAAGTGCACAGGGCAGAACTTTGCTACAGACTTAGATGCCCATGGATTTTTTCTAGCCAGGAACTAGATCATGCCTTGGTATATCAGGGAAGAGGCTAAGTCCAGTTCTCATCACCCATGGGTCAAATAAGGGGCCGCATATTAGTTCCAGTGAGGTAACTTGACACAGAAAGGCAGCAGCCCAGAAGACTAAGGATTTCTGATTTGTAACTCTTTCACCCAAACCAGGGCAGATGAATGGATAGGCTGGCTTTGGGGTTCTGCATGAAATGGGTGAAGACAGTCCTGAGGGCGCTTAGGGTCCCTAAAGGAATTTGTTCTTGGATCATATATTTAGCTCTCAACGGTGCCAGAATGACAGGGAATCACTTCTTCCAATATTATTCTTGGCATTGCATCTAGTGCTGCATTCTCCTTTCAATTCATCTTTGCTACAATTTTATTACGTATTTCTAGGACATTGCATTAGAAAAACAAACAATGCCATTAAATACCATCGCTTGATGTCTCATAGCCGTACCCACTAATGACAGGAACCTAGTTGATGCTTGACTGTGTGGTAGCCAAATTTTAGAATATTGAGTAAAATATGAAATCCCTGAAATAAACCTGGTTCTGTTACATGGCACAGATCCCAGGCATTTCACATGAGGCTCTATGATACAGTATTTTTTTTTTTTCTGTCTGAAGCACGCTAGACTCTTTCAGTGCAGGGTAGAACGCGGATGTTGTGACATCTGTATGTTCTGAACTGTGGAGACTCAGATCCTGCCTCAATCCTCCAGGAAGCTTCTGCTGTTCCATTTCCAGGAATAGTGAGGGTTATCCTCTGGGCTCTCCATAGAGTCATGTTCCGTACTAGGCTGTTTCCAGGCAGTGTCCTGATGGCAAAGGATTGGAGCCAAACTGCCTGAGTTCAAATCTTTATTCTGTTATTTACAGATTGTGACTTATGGGGAAGTTGTTTAACACCTGGGCTTAATTTTTCTAATTTGTAAAATGGGGGTAGCAATGGTCATATGGCTGTTGGAACCTATGTATGCAGCATCTGTCTGGCACACAGGAGGGGCCCAATAAACAAGAGTTGTTGTTTTTACTTTTCTTTCCACAGTTACAGAGGCTTTCTTGAGTTAATATCAAGGACTAACACAGATTCAAGCTGTTGGTGTTCAGCGTTGTTCAATGAATGAAAGGTGAGGTTTCCTTGCAATTGATGTGTTGAAAATAATCATCAAAAGTTTATAAGTTGAGAACAGCTTAAATAATAAAATATTCTTTATGGGCTTTTCAAAAGCTATACAAAAGTGAAGTATATATTTGATTGCAAATTATAAAGACTAATTACTATGCTCCCAAATAATATAGATTTACATTTATTCCACATCACAAGGCAGAGATTATTAGACAAAGCATAGGTTGCAGAGACAGACTTGACTTAAATCCCAGCTCCATCCTTTCTTGGTATGTGGCTTTGTCTAGGTGCTTCGATTCCCCGAACTGGGGTTTCCTCATTTGTGAACAATGGCAAATAAAACTTACCATCTGGGAGTAGTTGTAAAAACTAAATTAAGCACGGTTACTAGAATGTATTGAATTGTCAGTTGATGCTAATTGTTGTTTTATATTAAGTGGAGATGAGACAAACAAAATAAAAAAGAGAGAAAGGAAAAAGAAAGAAAAGGATCAAAGTAAACAAAGCAAGAAGGGAAAAGTGAATTTTAAAAACCCAGAAATTGACACAAAAAATAAAGGTGAATAAAATGGCTCATAGATTTTATTTTGTTTTAAAATATATTTTACTTTTTCAGTCTTTTGCATAGATGACACATACCTGTGGCATCAAATTTAAAAACTACCAAAAGATACTCAGTGAAAGATAAATCATTTCTACCATGCGTAAATTATTAGAGGTGACCACTGTTTTCTCATGATATTTTTATTGATATGCTATGGATTTATTAGCAAAACATTTTGATTTCCCATTTATTTTTATTCTTCCTATATACATGATAATATACTAATTACACTATTTTACATATTGTTTTCTTTGTTCAGTGTGTTTTAGCATTTCTCATTGGAGATGCAGAGTTGCCTCTTTCTCTTTTTTTTTTGGTCCTGGGGATCAAACTCAGGTCCTTGCACTTGCAAGGCAGGCAGTGGAACCACTAAGCTAAATTCCCAGCCCTGCCTCTTCCTTTTTTGCTCTTGTAATTCCGTTTGTTTGATGAGTGCCCCACTGATGGAATTTTAGGTTGTTTCCAATCTTTTGATATTGCAGCTAAAGCTATAATGAATAATCTCGTCCATGTGCTATTTCACACTTGTGAGTGTATCAGTGGGATAGTTTCCTTGAAATGGAATTGCTGACTCAAAAGATATGGGCAAATTTGACAGATAGAAATAGATAGATGTTGTGGCAATGTAACACTCCCTCCTGCCATGTTCCTCATATTGCCGTCAGCACATGATATCAGTCTTTTTGATCTTTGCCGGCCTGATGGGGGAAAGACATCTCATTACAGTTTTAATTTTTGTCTCTCTTATAAAAAAGATAGAGCATTTGGTCAGATAGTTGCGAACCATTTTTATTTCATTTTCCATTGATTTGACAGAACTCTTGATGGAGTCCAAAAGGCAAACTTTTGTTTTCACATATATTTTTAGTTTATCATTCACCTCTCATCTTGTAGTGCTTTTTGTTAGTTTTTTTCCCTACAGAATTTTTGATTTATATGAAGTAGACTTTATGTCCTTTATGGTATGGCTAGGTTTTGTGATATATTTTTAAAGATTTATTTAGGCAACTTTGATGTAAAAATATCCAAGTTTTCTTCATATATCTTTAAATGAAGGGCTTCACACGATCAGTAAAATAGAGACTATGCTTATCACATGACAAGATGAACTATTCTTGTCACATGCTAATAAAAATACACATGAAGAGAAAAATGTAGGTTTCTTCAGAAGGTGGAATAAGCAGGACTTTTTTTTCTCCCTCTGCATTTTTCTTTGTCTTCCATGTTTTCTGCATTAATTACATGTTATAGTACTTTGGTAGCCCGAAAATATTAATTAAATAAAAGTTTATTTGACCTCCTTTAACTGTTTTTAAGGTATCCCTTGGTTCCTAGATACCTTGGAAGGCTAGTAATGCTGCATGTTTGGCTTAGAAGCAGTCTGTCTGACTTCTACCGCAAACAGTAGTTTACTGTTCCACTTCCTGGTTGCTAAATCTAGCAAAAGCTTTTTAGTAATCTTACCTAATTTGGCCCATTTGCAGCTATAATCCTTCCTTTCTGTTTGGCCTCATTCCCTCCTCTCATTCTGCTGCACTTTCTGTGGGTGCTGCTCAGGCCATTGCTGTAGCTGACCCTTGAAATAGGTGATGTTTGGTGCTCTAAGTCTACATATATTATTTCATTTAGTTTTCACTACAATTTTCTAAGGGAGCTATGGTTATCAACTGGATTTTCTAGGTAGGAAACCAGAGTCTTAGAAAAACTAAGTAATATACCGAAGTACAACATAGAAAAGGGTAAAGTTTTGAACCTAGGGCTCTGCGATCTTCGTCACTATGTTAAGCTCAGTGGTGTTCTCGCTATGGTCTTATGGGCCAGCTCATCCTTATGTAGCTTTATTTCTCTTCTATTTTATACATCCCTAGCTTTGAATGCTCTCCTGTATTCTAGACAGTTCAGTGGACATTTTCATTTGGATATTTTAGACACTTTCAATTCAGTCTATAACTTTTAAAATTGTCTGTCTGGTATTTTTTCGAAGTGTTTGGCAAAAATGCTGGAAAATATGAGCACAACAGATATGAACACAAATATTCTGTCTCTGAGGTTGGTGCTTTGCTTTTAATAAGTTAGACTTAAATCATCAGCACCTACTACATACATTAACCCCTGGACTTCAGGGAACTTTCAATGATTCAGATACAGCTTGATTTTCATGTCCTTGCTCATTTAAGGCCAGTAAATTATTTTTGGAAGATTGTTCTTTCCACAGCCCAAACTACTTGCTTATCCTGATGGGAAGGCTCATTCATTTCCTAAAAGTGATCAGGGCTTCCTCTCAGAGAGAAATTGGCATTGAATGCTGGAATCCATTTAGGTCTCCCAAGAGTCTATGGTTCAATCCACTGGAATTAATAATAACAGAGAACTCAAAGTAGGACATTAGATTTAAAACAATTGCATTTCATCAGGAAGAGGGAACTTCAGCCAGCAGAGGAATTGGCTTTTTATGGCTTTGCAATTGGTAGCATTTTCTGTAGGAAGGACATTGCCAATTCCAGTTCTCCAGGATGGTGTTTTTCCTTTAATTTTTGTAGTACTGTACTTAAAAAAATCCTATAGGCTGCCATGGGCTCATGTGGATAGACATAAACAGGTACCTTAACTAGATATATAAAATTGAGATAAGCTTATTTATTTAATACTCATACTAATGAAGCCATACAATGCATACTACCCTGAAAATTATTTTTCCCACTTAACCTAATAGCATGAATTAGTATAGCTTTCAAAATGAAGTAATGTATAATATATAATTTTCTTGATTTAATCAATTTCTTTTTCTTTTTTTCTTTATTTTCCTTTTGTGGTATGTGTGTGTGTGTGTGTGTGTGTGCGCGCGCGCACATGCACGCGCGCTATTGGAGATTTCACCAAGGACCTCAGCACTGAGCCAGGTGCTTTTTATTTTCATTTTGAGATAGAGTCTCACTATGTTGCTAAATTGCCCAGACTGGCCTTATATGTGTGATCCTCCTGTCTTAGCCTCCCAGAGTGCTGCGATTACAGGTGTGTACCACACCTGGCTACAAGTGGACATACAGTTTATTTGGGGTTTTTTACCTCTGTAGGAAAGGCTGCAGGTGATATCTTTGTACATATGTATGTACAAAGATTAACATTATGAAAACTTTGTATTTACAAATTACTGAAGTAAGATTGCTGAGGTCCAGGGTAGGCTAATTTCTAAAACTGCATTAAAATATGAGCAGAGGAAGGGAAAAGGGAAGTCATCTACTTCTGTCTGCCAGGTACTATGGTAGGTACTTTCCATAAGTTCTTAAGTTTCATCTTGGTCTCCTGCCCCAATCCTTCCTCTATATAACCACAGATGAGCACATCAGTCATTGCTCAAAAGCCTTGCATGGTTCCCATCACTTTCAGGGTAAAAGCTAGTCTACTAACATGACCCAAGACCTTCTAACACCGCCCCCCCCCGCAGTCTGTCTCACTCTCTCCCAATTTCTCTTTTTCTCTCTCCATCCCAGGAACCTAAACTGTAATTGCCCACCAGGCCATTCCAACCCTCTAGGCCTATTATCTGATGTTCTGATGGTCTTTTCTCACCTCTTTCCCAAGCTCTTTTACTCATCAATTGGTATTCACTTGGTGTTTGGCTCTTTGAGAATGTCTTTTGTGGGTTTGTTTATGAATTAGTGGGGCTACATCATGCTATATGTGCTCATAACACAAATCCTATTTGCCATCTCAAGTTGATGGCTTAGTCAATCAAATTCTGCTGTGGATCTGGTCCATTCTCTTGGGCAGCTCCCCTTAGAGACCTGCCAGTAGAGCTGATGGAGACCCCACCATCTTGTTATTGGATCACCTGAGTCATTCAACTTCTGGACTGATATGGCAGGGAAAGAGAGCATTAGAGGTTATTATGTTGGAAATTAAACATATTGGCCTAAAAGTGACCATGCTACTCTCATTCTCAGCCCACTGGTCAGTACCATTATTCACTTTAAGGGAACAGAAAGTGTGTCCTGTTACAAGGCCAGAGGAAAGGAGAACTAGACCTACATAGATGCTAGAAGTCTGGCTCTAGGCAAGATATCACCATATTGGAATTGTTATGTGGCCTTAGAACAATGGTTTATGTATATCTCCCCTGCTAAAGGGGGTGTTTTGCAAGGATACAGAACTTTATGTTGTTCATCTTCATATCTTTAGCATCTGGCATAGCCAAAAAACATTTGTTGAACAAATACATTCATACATAAATAATTCACATTTTATAGATAGGAACACAAAAGTTCAGAGAAATCAATTAACTCACATGACTAGAAGGTAGAAAAATAGGATTCAAATACATATCTAGAGATCCCTAAATTCATACTTCTAGGAAAGTTAAAAGCTTAGATAGTTAAGTAGGATTCCTAAGTCCAACAACAAGCCATTTGCCCATAGTGAAGGAATTCAGTCTTACAGACTGAAGAATCCTGTCTCTTTAGTATACCAAATTTGAAATGCCCCAGGGTACTCTGATAAGAGGCCTGTGAGTTATTAATCAGACTTTCCTATCCAGCATCTCCCAGCTATAGATTTTAAAACAAAAGAAAGTGTGAAATACCAGTCACTGATGAACACACTTCTCACCCTTGGATATAATACCCCCAGCACTTCTATTTTGCTCTAACTGATCAGTTATCTTTTTCTGACAGGTCCTTCCTTACTAGGCAACAGGGAAGTCTAGCCCTGTCAGCAGTAGTGCAGTTCTCCGTCAAACAGTCTCCTTTCGCTTTGACACAACTCCTTTCGAGGAACTGCTTGGTCCTTTAGCACTTGCTTCTCTGTCTTCTTCTCCCAAGATGGACCCTAGGGAAACATATCTGGCACTCAGCAGTACCTGTAGTGGAAGCATGAGCCATACTTTGTCTTCTTGTTTAGCCTGCTGCTATCTGATCTAAAAACCTGTAGCTAGTGGATACAAAGAAGACTGCTCATTCAGTTTGGTCTGACTTGGCCCATCTGCAGTTCCTCTGGGGCAGCCCTGCTACCTCAATAAGGTGGTCTCTCAAATCTCACTCGCCAACACCTTTTCCCTGCACACCTTTTATAAAGCAGCCAGCCAACATTGCCAGTTACCTTTTAAGCTCCTTGCCAGGGTACAAAGGAATTTGTATACACTGTTGTCACCTGGCAGGTAAGAGGTCTTTGGCCATTAGATTCAAGTACTTTTTCTGCCTCATCAGAATTTACAGAGGATATTCCTCTCCTTAATTCTCTTCTAGGTGTATATATGTTATTTGGTTTGACTAAGCAAAAATAAGATCATACAGGCCGGGTGTGGTGGTTCATGCTTGTAATCCTAGCACTCGGGAGGCAGAGGCAGGAGGATTGCCGAGAGTTCAAGGCCAGCCTGAACTATAAAGTGAGATCCTGTATCAAAAAAAAAAAAAAATCATACAACACACAAAACTCTGTTGTTTCTGTTTCAATTTAATATTTCTTGTAGATTTTGCTATATTCACATACAAATTAACCTTATTCTTTTTAAGAGCTGCATAGTATTCTATAAACCATAACATAATTTATTTTGCCAATTCCCACTGATGGACGTTTCAGTTGTTACAAATGACTGTGCAGTGAACATTATCATATATAGTTTATTTCATATTTGTTTGATTATATTGTCTGTCTCTAGTACTGGGATTACTAAACCAACTAGAATGTGGATTTAAGATTTGGGCAAATAGATTTTATCATGTTGTCTCATCTACTGAGATGGAGACACAGTTTTCCCTTAAAATAATGGTTTTAATAATTATGGCAGTGATTACCAGAACACAGAATACATTTTGAAGAAAAGTGGAGGAGGAGATAGGAAGGAATGGATGAGTCTTTTGGTGAGTACCAGTGTAATGTGGGAGCTAGGATCATGAGTATTGGAATCATATAGACTGGTGGGACTTCCAGTTCTGCCATTCACAAGCTGAGTAATCTCAGTTTCCCCATTTACTCATGCTAATGTGAAGAAAAATCAGATATATGTAAAGTATTTAGCAGTCAATAAACTTGATGTCAATATTACTCTAGTGAACCTGGAATGTGCTGGTTACTTAAACCTGTCCTAGCATTGGTGAGAATAGAAAAGGAAGTACTAGATTTTATTCCAGACTAATTGGAAAAAATACAGACAAACCCATGAGAAATCACTAGGAAACAATAAAGACCTTAAAAATCCCTAAGTGCCCTAAACATTTAGATGTCCTTTGATTGCTTAAGTGGATAATTTTTAAAAATCAGTTCCAAAGAAATAACTACTTTTTGAATGTTTTAGGCTTTGAAGAGGTCTCTTTAATTTTGCAAGGCCTACTTGAAAACATTTCATAAGTCATATGAAAGGTTTATGTATCAACTGTATTTTCAAAAGTAAAATTACAGTCATAAGTTCAAGACCAACCTGGGTTACATAATGAGTTTAAGGCCAACCTGAAGTACATAGTGAAACTATCTCACAGAAAAAAATAGTGAAATTACATATTTGTCACAGTTTCTATAGAGTCAACATTCTGAAAATTTAAAAAATATTTTATTAGCTTTTAGGTTAGAAAGACTGTCAGGATAGAGTTGAGATCGAACTGGTTCTTCTGACAAGTTTCAAAGGGAAATTTTAGGTTTGTTTTCAGAATTTTTTATTTCGCAAAATGTGAGTCCTGTGTGTTTCTCTGGTTTGAGGATGTGGTAATGTAGCCTGCTGTGGGTCATTAGAGGAAATAATGAAACTGAACTCCAGCACTCTCCCACAAGGAGATGGAGGACAGCATCAGCTTTCCCCCAAAGCTGGCCCTATTACATCACATTAGCTGTACTGTAGAAATGCTCCTTGAGACCGTCTCCATTTTCTCCTCTATTGCTCATATCTTAGTTTTAGGATGAATTACAGCTAGATTTGAGCTCTTACTTCAACCCTTAATATCCATACGATCTTAAGCAACCTTTTAAAATTTATACTTGTTCATTGTCCAGTAAAGACAAATCCCCATAACTGTGGACATTTCTGGAATGAGTAGTCATTTCTGGAGAATATGAAATGGGAGAAAGATCTGTTTCTGAGAACTATTTCAGGGAGGTGAACTGACTTGCCTGAGACTATACAACTAACCTATGAAAAATTTAAAGATGATTCAGATTCTCCTGACAAAAAGAATTGTCTAGATGGTAGTTTAGTGACAAGGGCAGGGATTGTATAGTGTCTTTTCTACCATAAAATGCTCTTCAGAAAGACAGACAATAGGCTAGTGTTGGCAAACTTATGGCGCATGTGCCACAGTGGGCTGTTGGTGTCATTGCAAGCTCTAAAAGGTTTTCCAGCACTGGTCCAGGTAGACCCACCTGCTCAGCTCCAGGAGTCTCAGCACACCTGCTTTTTCCCAGCTGTCATCAGTTCCTTTTATCTTCAAATCCCAGGTAATCTTGGAGTCATGGAGGTCCCTTCTTCTCCTTTCTCCCATATGCAATCTGTTAATTTTATCGTGTAAATAAATTTCAGATTGATCTCTCTGTCTCCACTGCCTCTGCCCAAGATTCTACCATTTTCCACCTGAACTGTAACTTTCTATTCGGTCTCAGAATGAGCTTTTCATAGCATGAATCTGCTCTCTCTTACTGAAGGTTTAAACCATGAATGGCTCCTTATGATAGTTCAACATAATGGTCCCTCCAGCACCCTATAAGATTTATCTTGTGCCATTCTTTACTTTGCTGTCCTTCTTCCAGATTCCTGAGTATTTCAGCTCTTCTGGACATTGGGCTTTTTACATGATACCTATGTATCTGGAGTGCTCTTTTCTTTCTTCCTGTTCCTTTGCCCAGTCAGCACATTTTTGCCCTTTAGACCTTAGCTCAGGGTTTACTTTCTTAAGAAAACCTTACTTTCTTAAGAACATTTTCTATGCCAGTGTATATGCTTATCACAGTCTGTAATTAGTATATTCATTTGTGTAAATACTCCATCAATTTTTATTTTTACTATCATGTATTTTCCACAAGAGCAGGGAACTGATTCTTTTTCACTCTTATTTCCCCATGTTCAGCATAGTGCTTGGCACATTGTAGTTCCTTACAAAAATGTGATGAGTGAATAGATGAAACTTGTTTAGCTCTTCCTTAAATCACCTATGATCTATTTCACCTGCCCTGCATCACTCAAGGTCCATCTTTTATACATTTACATTTAGTTGAGCAAATGTTAATATTTATGTGTCTTTTATTTCTTGTTACCATAGATAACTTCTACCTTCTATCTTGGCCATCTTCATCAATATTTTCTAATCTGAGTGTCTCAGATAGGAAATTGCAGGGCCCTCATGACTGTGAGGAAGGGAAATACTTAGTAAATCACCCTTCCTCTCTCTCTTTTACTGAACTTCTGGGGAAACCCCTTTGACCATGGAAACCAGGGGCAGAGTGAGACTGGAGGACATAGACTGTCATGGTTTCTTTAATGCTTGAAGTCTAAGTAACTCAGGAAATGAAGCTGGAAATCTATGATAGCTTATTGAATTCCTTTACTTATGAGAATCAGAGCAATATGGTAGTCTCTGAGCCCTTTGGACTTATCATTTGATATATTTCATGCTATCATAGGTCATAATTAAAAATTGTTGCAAGATGCACCATGTATCAAGAGTGGTAGATGATTGGGATTTGTGTCATAGGGCATCTCACTAGGTGTATATTGAGCAGGCCACACAAACTCTTGGCCAGAGGCTGAAATGGAGTGGGGAGGCTCTGAGGTCTTCCCTGGGACAGCTAGGAGTGTCCCCACAAAGGAGAAACTTAGCATTGTGAAACTAGGGACTATCCAAGAGTCTCTACTCTAGTGCTTAGTAAATGCTAGCAATTCATTTATCATTGTAGAATGTATAGGCACTTGTGTGTTAGTTTGCAGGGAGAGATTTCTTTTTCTCCAAAGAATGGGCATGTTACAATATGTCTACCTGTTATTAAGATAATCTGAGATTTATTCCAACTTTTAAAGGGGAATATTTCTTTTTTTCCCCTTGGTATAGGAGATCAAACTCAGGACCTTGTACTTGCAAAGCAGGCATGGTGCCACTGAGCTAAATCCCTAGCCTGGGAATATTTCTTTAATAATGCAATCTTAAGTAGGACAATCTGTAATATGCCCCTAGTATTGGCTAAGAGGGAGCTGTTCTGATTATTTTTCATTATAAAATCACTGAACTCTTGTGTTGGCTATGAGAATTTGTCGAGAAACGTGTCTCCTGCTATAATCCTTACTGCATTTTTACTTTTTCATTTTCTGGATCTTATGGCAATGTGTTAATTATTTGTGGTGTGTATCTTTTATCTGTTGGTTGACTGGGTTTTAGAAAATTGAATGTTTCTTCCCTACTGGATCTTAAATTCTATAAAACCAAGAATTTGTATTTGAAAATGATTTCTAATATAGGGTAGGTGCCCAGCAAGCATTTACAAGTATTAATTTACTTAGTTCTGCCAGCAGCCTTGAAACAGTTATCATTATCATCTTCATTTTATAAATGACGCTTCCACAGGACCAGACATGGAGTAGAATGGCCTAAGCAGGAGGAGTATTTTTTAAAATTAATTTTATTGGTACATTTTAGGTATACAATATAATGACAGTCATCACTGGAAATTTGTACCTTTATGTAATCTTTTTGGTTCTTATTTTTTCCCCATTCCCCTGCCCTCCCTTCAACCCCTCCATCTCAAACTATTTTTTAATAGTTTTGAAGTCAAACATAGTGCTTTCCAACTGTGTGCTTGGTTGTAACCCTTTCCATTACCATTGGCAAACTAGAATAGGTGAGGGCTCAGAGAGATTCATTCTGGTCTTGACATGTTTTTTTCTCTTAAATGTTATTTCATATATATACTTTTTGAAATGGGTATCATGTGTTGCCCAGGCTGACCTCATCTAGCTTACATGATCCTCTCACCTCAGCTTACTAAATGTTGGGACTGGATGATTTCATTTTTTAAACTAGGTCTGTAAAATTTTTAAAGATTAAGTCTTTATAAATTATTCATTCTTATAGCTTTTGAAAGAGAACAACAGAGAGGTAGTAAGTGAAAAGTAAAAAAACTTTATTCTTATTTCTTTTCCCAGGTAACTCTTTTGTTTCTATTAGCCTATATATAGTCTCCTCCTTTTTACACATAACTGTGAAGATACTATATCATGTGTTTTTAATTTTAAAACATCTATTTAGGAGATCTCTGAGTTTGCATGTAGTTTAAACATATAATTTTGTTGTATTTTAAAAACTCCATTAAAAGTAAAGAAAAGATTAAAAAGAAAAAGACCATCATATATAAGGATAGAACAAAAGAGGAAACAAAAACTCTTAAAGTTTTGGAAGCAGAAAGGAAGACAAGTGAGTGTCAATGGAGGTAGTAGAACTAGAAAAGCTGAACTCCAGACTGGTGATGGAAAAAGCTGAGAACCACTTGTCTTGACTCAGTATACTAAAAGGCTCAGCACTGACAACTGGGACTGTATGTGTATCAGGACAATGAGGAGGGTGGGTGGGCAGGAAATGTGGGTAGCAGAGTTTCTGAACCGGGATTGCAAGTCATAAACTCTACTAGAGATGAGGTATTTAACAACATATGCATAGTGAAGATTCTCCCCTCATGATTCCCTGAGTTCAGCAGCCAGTTAGGGAGTCCCAGTAGAAAGCAGAAGAGTAGAGAATCTGATCTGTGCAATCAGAAAAACATAAATATGTATACTGTACAGTGCCCTTCACTCCATAGTGAAGGTAAATTCAGTCAACCCCACCCCCTGTTTTATCTTCAGCACTGCCACTGTTTAAACACAATAGGACAACTACTTATGGGAGAATAGCATCTAACAAGAAAAAGTCCAAAATAAACAGAAAATAAACTAGAAGGAAACATTTTGAAGGTAGAATAAAACTTGATATTAACATCTTTAGGGAAGATATTTCTTCTATGAAAGAACAGATGTTATTTTTAAAAAAGCAACATTTGGAAACAACAAAAAGAACCCCTAGATATAGACATATGTCAGGAATGAACAATTAAAAAGAAAGGTTGGATGAGCAAATTCTTAGAAAGTAGAGCAAAAGAAAAATTGGAATTAAAAGAGGAAACACAAGCCATTTAGTGGATGAAGCCAGGGGATCCAGCAAAAGTCTCAGAAAGATAGAGAACAGAGAATATTCAAAATGTTTTCATAACCAAAGGGCATAGGTTTTAAGATTAAAGGAGATAAGAATTGTCCAATGTATTGGATTAAAAAAAAAAAACACCCTCCAGTCAAATTTCATTACACTGGGATAAGGAAGATTCTACAAACTTTCAAGGAATGTGAGGAGTGGGGAATTCACATGTAAGGGATCAATAATTTCTGGAAATTATGACAATGGACAGTTCTTTGAAAGACATTTGTGTTTAACAGATTTCTATAGCAAGGTGAATTCTGAATCATATGACAAGGTGAAGAAAAAGACACTTTCAGGCAGATACATCTGAAAATATTATTTAAGTGCCCCCTTTCAGGAAGTTCCTGGAGGATATACTCCATGTAGGTAAATGAATAGGCCAAGAGAGGAAGGAATGGAAAACAAAACCCAGAAAATCAATCACTATGGAGACGGAAGGAAATCTGGAGAGTAGTAGATGGAGAGACTAGGAAGACAGTTACACTTCAGAGACAGAGAATAATCAGTACAGACTGGGACAACATGAGTCAAGAGGTGGATTGAATTGCACCATCACCAAGTCCTCCACCATCATTCCAATATTTAAAAACATGTTATGGTAAAAAATATATAACAGAATTTACTGTCTTAACTATTTTTAGTTGTATAATTTAGTAGCACTGAGCACACTCACATTGTTGCAAAACAGATCACCAGAACCTTTTCATCCTGCAAAACTGAAAATCTTTATACCCTGTTAAACAACTTCCTATTTCCCTTCCTCCTAGTATGGTAACCACCATTCTACTTTCTGTTTCTATGTATTTGTTACTATAGATAACTTGTAAGTGGAATCATATAGTATTTGTTTTTTGCGACTGACTTATTTCACTTAGCATAATGTCAAGTTCATCCATGTTGTAGCATATGTTGAGTTCCTTTCTTTTTAAGGTGGTATAGTATTTCATTATGTATATATTATATTTCGTTTATCATCTATTAATAGATATTTGTGTTGCTTCCACATCTTGGCTACTGCTAATAATCCTGCTATGACTGTCAGTATGAAAATATAATTTTTTTGTACTGCAAATATAATTTTGAGACCTTGCTTCCAATTATTTTGGACATATATTCTCAGAAAGGGGACTACCAGGTCCTATGGTAGTCCTATTTTTAATTTTGAGAGGAACTACCATACTGTTTTCTATTGTGATCATCCAACATTCTACCAACAGTGTATGTGTTCCACTTTTTTCAGTGTTTCACTCTGACCAACCCTTAACTATTGCTCTTTAAGCACGCATCCTAGAGTTTGAAGTGATTGATACCTCACTGTGGTTTTGATTGGCATTTCTCTGTTGATTAGTGATGTTGAACAGTTGTGATTATTGGTCATCTGCATTTGTATTAGGTAGCTGTCCAAAACTATTAATAAATACCCAAGATAATGAAATTACAAGGAAAAAAGTTTTATTTGGGCTTATAGTTTTGGTAATTTGTTGGTCCCATTGCTTGTGGGTCTGTGGTGAGTCATTTCATCTTGACAGGAGTGGGTGTTAGAACAATACTGCTCATTTCATAGCCAAGAAGCCAAGGAGAAAGAGGAAAGAGACCAAGGTTTAACATTCTCTTTGAGGGTACTTCCCTAATGACGTAAAGACCACCTCCTAAGCTCTTTCATCTTTCTCTTTTTAACTTTCTGACCATGAGGTAAACAGTTTTGATCTACCACACACTTCTGCTAAGATATTCTGCCTCATCATAGGCCCCAAAGTGATACAGCAAATTGATAATGGAGTGAGTGTTCCAAAACAATAAGCCAAAATATCTTTTCTAAATTTATTATCACAATTATTTGTTGTAAAGACAGAAATCTGACTAACATATTGTCTTTGGAAAACCCTTATTCAAGCTCTTTGTTTATTTTTTAATTGGGGCATGTGATATTTTGTTGCTAAATTGTATATATTCTTTTTTTTCCTCATTGAGTTTATTGGTACTTTTTAGATATACAGTACAGTTACATTCATCATTGGGATCTTGTACCTTTACATGACAGGTCTCGGTTCTCATTTTTTCCCCCATACCCCTGCCTTCCCTTCACCACCCCTCCCTTCCCTATTTACAAAAACTTTATTTCCATATTTTCATTTTCTCAGTTTTTTTTCTTTTCTCTTATTTCCTTTCCCCTACCCTTCCCACTTCCCCTACACCTTTAGCCCTTTTCTTCCTATTTCACATTGTCAATTATACCATTAGGATCTTATTTACAATTATAGTTTTTCACACCAGAGAAACTATTCAGTATTTACACATGTGTGACGTATTTATTTTGTTAAGAGTATGACCTCAATATGCCTCAATTTTCCTATGCATGCCTCTAATTTCTCATTCTTTATGGCTGAGTAGTATTCCATTTTATAGAAAAACCACATCTTCTGCCCAGACATCCCTGCTGGGTATCTTTCCAAAAGAATTAAAAGAATCATACTATAGTGATATATGCACACCTATGTTTATAGTGGCACAGTTTGTAATAGCTAAAACTTGGAAACAGCCCAATTGCCCATCAGTTGGAGACTGGATAAAGAAGATGAGTTGTATATATTTTGATATTAACTCCTTATGAGCTGTATGATTTACAAATATTTTCACCCATTCAGTAGGTTACCTTTCACTCTGTTGATCATGTCCATTTAAACACAAGGTTTTAAAGTTTGCTACAGTCTTATTGTCTATTTTTGCTTTTATTGCCCACTCTTTTAATGTTATATCCAAGAAATGATTGCCAAGTCCAGTTTAATGAGGTTTTTCTCTCACATTTTCTCTAGGAGCTTTATTGTTTCAGGTCTTAAATTTAGGTTGTTAGTCCTTTTGAAGTTAATTTTCATAGATTGTGTAGAATAAGGGTGCAACTTCATTCTTTTGCATATGGATATCGTTCCCAGCACCATATTTTGTGAGGAGGGTTGGTGTTTGAGACAGGATCTCACTATATAGTTCAAGCTGGCATTGAATTCATGGTGATTCTCATGCCTCAGCCTCTGTAGTTCTGGAATTACAGGTGTACACTACCACAGCCAACTCCCAGCACTATTTTTTTTTAACAGACTGTCATTTTTCCAGGGAGTGTGTTGGCATTCTTGTCAAAGGTTGTCTATGCACATATGCAATTGTTTATTTCCATGCTGTCTCTTCCATCCTATTAGTCTATGTGTCTGTTTTAATATCATATTGTTTTGATAAATATAGATTTGTAATGTTCTCAGATCTGGAAGTATTCATCTTACAACTTATTCTTTATTTTTTTCAAAATTGTTTTGGTAAATCAGAGTCCCTTGAGATTCAGTATGAATTTTTCTGTTTCTGCAAAAATATACTATTGGGAGGCCGGGGATTTAGCTCAGTGGTTCCACTGCCTGTCTCACAAGTACACGGGCCAAGGTTCGATCCCTGGTACCAAAAAAAAAAAAAAAAAAAAACCAAAAAAGAAAAAAAAACCCAAAAAAAAAAAAAAAAAAAAACCCAAAAAGAAAAAAAAACCCAAAAAACATAAAACAAAAAATATACCATTGGGATTTTGATAGGATGAATTGAATCTGTTGATGGCTTTAGGTAGTATAGATGTTATACCGATCTTTGTAACTGTGCAAAGCTAGGAGATGATAAGTCTGGCCAAAATGAGAGTATAAAGCAAGCAAATAAAAGATGGGAGACCCACGGGGAACTGATAAATTACCAAACAACACTGACCAGTGGAACACTGAAATAAAGGGCATGTAGAAGAGTCAGTGTAACAAGCAACAAAATTCTTAAAGAAGCAAGATAATTACAAATTCAAGAAGAAGAAAATAAAATAATAAGAAAGGAAGCACTATCATAGTATCTTGTAGTGCTTGGCCATAATTAATATTTATATGAATACATAATATAAAATACTGACTAGGTTTTAAAATTTTGTCTTTATAAAGAAATATTTTCATAACCAAGTAATGAGAATAGCAATAGTTAATTTTAAAAGTAGGATATATTATGAAGTAATGAGTGAGAAGTGACAGTATTAGGAGAGTTAGACTTTCATTTACCCATAATAGGAGGTAAGTCATTAATCGAAAGATGGCTCACTTCATAACTAGGAAGCCAAGGAGAGAGAGCATTCTTTGTTCAGAGCTATACTGTCCAATAAAGTGGTCATCAAACACAAGACTGGGAATTTGGCTGTCCCAAATTGAGATGTACTTTTAGTATAAATTATATAATGAAATTTGAAGACAGTACAAAAAGAATGTAAAGTATCTGTTTCAGTCCATTTTCTGCTGCTATAATAGAATAGCACAGACTCAGTAAATTGTAAACAATACAAGGTTTCTTGGCTTATGGTTCTGGAGGTTAGGAAATCCAAGATCCAGGGGCTCCATCTGGTGGGAGACTTCTTGTTGACTCATAACAGTTCAATGCATCTTATGGTTAGAGAACACGAGAGAGAAAGAAACAGGGACTATAGGGGTGCAAACTTCTCCTTGTATAACTAACTTACTCCCTTGATAATGGCCTTAAAGCATTCTTGAATGTGGAGTTCCTGGATCTAATCATCTCAAAATGTGTTGCACTGGCAATTATATTGCAACATGAATTTTAGAGGGAACATTCAAATCATAGCTACATCTCATTAAGAAATGTTTCAATGATATATTTTAAATATATTAGGTTAAAGATAAGGTATTAAAATCAATTTTGCCATTTACTTTTAATTTTTTAAAAAATGTGGCTACTAGAAAATTTTAAATTACATATGTGATTTGTACTATATTTCTATATTTTGTATTTGGCAAACAAGTCATTTAAATAAATAAATTACATGTGTTCTAGAAGCACTGGTTTAGAAATAAGGTGACATATAAATGCCAAAAGAAACAAACTAAGGTAGTGAGAAGTGATTATTTCTGAAAAAGCAGCTGGGAGATTGGGGAGAGCAGTAGTAGAGAATTACTATATTTTGTTCTCAGTTTTCTAATATTATTTTACATTTAAAATAAGGGAATATATGACCATTAAATACAGTTTAGTAGAATATATTTATGCACAATTTCCTTTGTTCATTCATATATATTTACCTGAATTATTAAAGAAACTGCATAATGTTCCACTATATGAAGTTACCATAATTATGGTAGTCCTTTTTTTTTTCTTTTTATTGTTTATTGGTATAATCTAGGTATACAATACAGTTGCATTCATCATTGGGATCCTGTACCTTTACATAATAGGTCTTGATTCTCATTTTCTCCCCTTGTCCCTGCCCTCGCTTCACCCCCTCCTCCCCTCCCCATTTACAAACACTTTATTTCCATTTTTTCAGTTTCTCATATTTTTTTTACTCTCCCTTATTACCTTTCCCCCACCCTTCCCACTTTCCCTACACCTTTAGCCCTTTACTTCCTATTTCACATTATTAATTATCTCATTAGGATCCTGTGTACTATTATAGTTTTTCACACCAGAGAAACTATTCAGTATTTCAGTTAAATCTCTGTATGAACATTAAAAATAGGGAACCCTAAAGTAAAACTAAAAAGAAAAGTAAAAGAGTAAAGGCAATGATGTAAGATTAAAATAATCCTTAATTCTGAAGATGAAAATGGTCCCTTAACATATTTAAATTGATTCTTGCTCTTTTAGTCTTATGAAGGTCCTTTTTTTGATGGACATTTGTATTAGCTTTCTATTGCGGTGACAAGATACCTGAGACAAACAGCTTATAAGTAGAAAAGTCTTATTTTAGCTAATGGTATCAGACCATGATCACTTTCATCCTGTGTTGAGGCAGAACATCATGGGATGTGGGAGAGCATGTGGCAGGTCAAAGCCGCTCACTTCATGGTGGCTAGGAATCATAGAGAGAGGAAGGAGAATCCTGGGGTTCTAACATCTCCTTTAAGGGCATGCCCCTATCAATCCAATTTTCTTTTACTAGGCCCTACCTTCTAAAAGTTCCATTACTTCAACTGCTCCATCAGTTAGAGACCAATCCTTCAACATATGAACGTTTTGGGGACATTTAACATGCAAACTATAACAATATATATGTTCTTTCTGGATTTCTTTTGTCATTTCAAATATCTCTTTAATAAATATCTCAGAACATTGATATTTACCACATTATATCTTTAATATAAGTATCTAGAAGTAGGCTTCCTGGCACAAGGGGCACATATATTAAGTTTTGGTAGATCTACTAAATTTCTTTTCTGAGAAATTACATTAATTTATATTCCCATAAAAAATATTTGCTTCTCCACACTTTGATCAACATTGAATATTATCAACTTTTTAGCCCTCACCCTTTGGTTATTATTTGTGATGCTGAGTATCATGTGTGTATTTTATTGGCCAGAGTTTGGTCTGTTAATACTACTTTTTGTTTTTATTTTGAGTTGCTATCTTTTTCTAAGTGATTGGTTAAAGTGGATAGATAATTTTGTGATGAATTCTGGGGTTGTGATACATGTCCAAGATGTTTTCTTTCTGAAGAAAACCAATCCAGAAATGTCTGAGGAGGCAAGCATGTCTATGTCAGCTACATTTTGTAGTTGGCACATAAATCATTTAAGTAAACAGAACAACATGGCCTAGAGATGAGAGGGAAACAACAACCACAAGCAGTTAACTCTGCTGAAATCATAGCTAATGATTAGAGTGATGAATAATTGTGTTTGGGAAGAAAATAGTTTTGTGGCCAAAAACAAATAGACTTTTGGTTCTTAGATATTTGCTACCTTTTGCATGATCATTGTGCTTAACTTTATCCTAAACTTCCATAATTTATTTTAAATCCCAACCTTATAAAAGTTGTTTTATTATGTGTACACACATATCCTTATTTTTATAAAAAACTGTGAATTGTCTTTCCCCTTCCCTCTTATTCTTTTCCTTTACTCCCTAACACTCTGTCTTTGGGAGTAGCAGTTGTTGTGAAGACAGGACTCCCACCTTGAAGATAGGCTTGGTGTAGTAAGGACAGGTACTGCTGTTAATAGTCATTAACATTCTGCTAAGGTGACAAGTTGTTTTTGTATTGTTTTGTTTTGTTTTTGGTACTGGGGATCGAACTCAGGGACCTTGCACTTGCAAGGCGACCTCACCACTGAGCCAACTCCCCAGCAGATGAGTTGTTTTTGATACAGCAACTGCTAGGATAACTTAGTCAAATACTTTCTCTCCTACCCTCAAGTTAGTAGAGGAATATCTAGGTAAGAATAAAGAAGAAAAATGTGTCATGTGGTGGAGAGGTATGTGAGGGAGGTTTACAAGGTACAAATCAACAGAGAAAGGTAATAGCTAAACATCTAAAAATAAGTCCCCCTCAGTTGTTTTTAGAAACAGAGCACCAAAAAGCCCCATGTAATGTTATAAGTACATGTTTATCACTGAGAGCTTTTCCATCAGCCCAGCTTGTATTTAGATGTATCCTCAAAGCCTCAAGTAGTCATAGGTGGGGCTTTTTGGAGGTGACTGGATCTAGGGTGAGTGCTGCTTGGATCAAGGATGTGATGCTGGAATTGAATTATAATATAATGCTAGGATTAAAGCTGCCCTGTCCTGGGTGTGAGTGCCGCCCACCTGGGTGTGCAGGCTGGATCAGAAAAGAGGACAAGAAAGAGGGACAGAAAGAGGGTCAGTACTTGTCATTTGCTGCTTGCTGCCTTCAGCCTGCTATGAACTGTTTCTTCTCTCTGATGCCCCTCTGCCATGCCATCCTGCCTTGGAGCCATCCAACTGTAAACTGAATCTCTACAAACTGAGCTACACAAACATTTCCTCCTTAAACTTTCAGTGTCAAGTATTTTTGTCTCAGCAATGAGAAAACTAACTAAAACAGCTCCCTACTCTCTCTTGACAGGGGATTGGGCATCCTTCTGCCCTTAAATTTCTGTGGGAGAAGGAGGGTTCCATGACTGTCTTCAGAAAACGTTTGAGTGTCAAATCTTTCTGGAAGTTAGAGGCTATTGCTTCACTTAGCAATGATTTTCTTATCTATTATAAGTACCGAGTAAGACCCAACCACTATCTACAACCTAATAATCTACTTACTTCTTATATCACTTTTATTCTGGCTTCCTCAAACTAGAAGCATCTTCCTTTGAATAATTTCAAGGCTCCTTTCTGATTTATCTCTTGAAGTGACACCAAAACCATTATCCTTTAGTATTGAAATTTGCAGCTGAACATTCAATTATTGTAGCATAACTAGCCATAGAAATAGAAAGCAATGGTCTTGTTTTGTCATTGCTGAAATTCTTCCTTTTTCTCTCTCTCCTGCTTCCTGATTCCAAACTCCAAGTCCATCCACCAGAATTTATAACCTGACTCCAGACTAACAATATAAATTCAGCAAGGCTTTTTGAGTGCTGGCATCAATGCTTTTATTTTCTCTTCTCTTTTCTTTTCTTTATTTCTTCTTGAACACACCAAGTTAGAATCATCAAATAATGTACTATTCCAGCATTCTATAAAGTCTTCTAATCCAGCCACTGCAATTTTGATATTAAGTCTCATAGGACTCATCTAGATACAAGGAGCATCTCAAATTGTAATCTCCAAATAGAACACTAAAGTCACTTGAGATTGAAGGAGCACATATCATTTAATAAAAGCCTGATACAATTTACTCTGCAGTTAACCCCAGCATAATTATGTGTAATACTTTATTAATGATTTCTAGTAGGGTAATGTTACCCACTTCCTATTTCTCCTTGCTTAAGGCACTAGTGAGTGAATCAACTCATCCCAGATTGTTAACCAGAACTGCCTGCCTTCCATTTTGGCTCAGATCTCTGCCTTGCATTGTCATGTTGGTGCTTCCCTGTTCCTATGCTATGCTAGTCGGGATGGGAGAACTCAAGTATTTGAATGAAGAATCATATTCTAATCATCTCTTTATGAGCTCTTTCTAGACTTTTCGCCAACTGTGTGGCTAAGAAGGTTAAACCTCTTGTCAAAGAACTCTGCTGTGAGCTAGTGGCTTGTTGCTTGCTACTGAGAGTTACCTCCTCTCTATTTATCTACAGACTTGTTCTGCTCAGTTCTCTTTCCTCCAGCAATCTGACACCAAATTCTGTTCATTCTTTTGGTTGGAGAAATGTTTTCTGCTTTCTTTTTCTTAAGAATGATGTTGTCCTCTTTATTTATAAAACATGCTCAGTAGAGGAAATTTCGAAAACACCAAAAAGCACAAGGGAAAAACTAATTCTACCCTAAAGTCACCACTACTATTAGTTTCGTATATATGAGTATATATTTTTGTTTAAACTTTCTAGGCATTTTAATTTATATTACAAAAGGACTGTTATACTATGTTTTCTGTTTTATACATTTTAAAATTTGGCACTATGTCGTGTTCATCTTTTAACATTCATGTAAAATACATATTAAACGTTATCATTTTTAATGTGATAGAATTTATTAGCTAGATTTTATAGGTGTAGATTGCTTTTATTTTTCTATCATATCCAATAGTGCAGTGAACATGATTGCACAGACATTTTTGTACTCATGTGACATTTTCTTTAGAATAAATTCCTAAATGTGAAATAGTAGAGTCAAAGGACCAGAACTTTCTAAAGCTTTATATAAATATTTCCAATTTGCCCTTCATAAACATGTTATAAGTTTGTTTTCTCACTAGCAGTGTATGTAAATGTCCATCTTTCAGTGTTGTGGCCAACATAGGTACTTAACATTTTTTAATCTTTGACAATTTGATAGGTATAAATGGCTTCTTAGTGTTTAATATGCTGTTCCTTTGATTATGAGTTTGAGTATGTTTCATGGTCAGGGATTTAGCTCAGTGGTTCTGCCACCTGCATCTCATGGTCAGATATATTTTTATTTTTAAATTTTTGTACTGGGAATCAAACTCAGGACCTTGAGCTTGCAAGGTAGGTGGAGGCACCACTGAGCTAAATCCCAGGCCCCAGTCATATATTTTTTTAGCAATTTTCATAAGTTCTTGGTCCTCTGTCTATTTTGTTCATCTTTTTTTCTTGTTTGTTTTGATACATAGACTCTGTTAACTCACTGTCAACCATCAAAGAGGTTATGAACTTGGAATCAGGCTGCTTGGCTTCCAGCTCATAAGTTATTTAGCCTCTCTATTCTTCAGGGTTTTTTTGTTTTGTTTTGTTTTTGTTATTTTTTTTTTCCATTTGTTAAGTGAAGAATCATGTGTATCTAAGACGGTTGCTGTAAAGATTAAATAATTTAATATATTCAAATCACTTAAAGGTTTCTGGCATATAGCAATGTAACTAGCAGTGCACAATAGAACTTTAAACTTTTTTTTCTCACAGAGAAAAGCAACTTCTCCAAACTTCTTGGTGAGCATATAACCAGTACCCTCTCCTCTCTTCAGGCCAGATGAGGCTAGAGCCCAGTTTCCTTTCCATGAGAAAGTTGATAATTAGTTGAAGATAGTTGGAAGTGATAAAGCAGGTGTAAAGATCTGCATTGTCTCTCTGTTCCCTCTCCCCTCTGTTCCTTACTGTAAAGGAACCCACCTGTGTAAGGGGAGATGGTAATTTGAGACAAATGGACCCCTTCATCTCTATAGAACTATCTTGGAATAAATTCTTTTTTTGTTCTTACCAAAATATACAGCCTCATTTAATTTGGTCAGTGGCAAGCAAACAAACCTAAGCATATGAACCTAAGTGGCTGGTAACAGTTTTGGCATCCAGCCAGGAGATAAGTCCCTGCTCCTGAGGGCACGTGTCCCAGCAGCTAATTGGAAAAGGGACTTACTGCTCCTGAATAGCTCACCCGATGGTCAGGACTCCAGGGACATTCCAGCAGTATCCAGGAATACTTTTGCATCTGGGAATATTGTTCCTTTCCTCTTCATGGCTTCAGCTGGCTATAAGTGATTTTGTTGGTAAAAGGAAAAGGTTGTTTGAAAAGTTGACAAGCTTTGCCTGATTTCCTTCTGGAAAGTGCACTCCAGGTATCTACTGTCCCCATGATTTGGACTTTTTCTTAGGTTGTTCAACAGTGCCATTTAAGTGAAGTAAAGACCTTCACTGTTACCTTTTTCAGGTTGTTCTGGGGCACTGACAGGTCATCAGTGCTGTTTGGGGTGAGGCAAGCACCTTCACCCTTTGGACTTGATGCACATCATTAGTGTGAGAAGGGATTCAGAGGTAGAAAAAATTTCCAGGCACATTTTGGGGAGGGGGTACTTCGAGTGCTCATTTATTTTGGTTTGTTTTCCTTTGTTTTTGTTTTTTCTTTGTTTTCTTATAAAAAACCTTTATTCTAGGATGGGCAGCAAGGTTTCAGTGATTTCTAAAATTATGTAAGTCATTTGGGGTTTCTAGCAGTTCTGAGGCTTCTTTGTAAGCCAGTATAGAGTTCAAAGTTTTAAAAACATTTGTTGACCAAAACAAGTTTAGATTAAGAGACTTTAAGAGAATAGAGACACCAATGGTGTAATTGAGAAGCTATGTTATAAATTGCTCAGAAATAAAAGTGATTGTGCAACTTTGTAGCTCCCTAGAAAAGTTTTAGTTACCTGAGACTTAGAAAAAGGTTATTTTATTGTAATAAAACACAGCCTGTATAACTGAAAGTCAATCCGATTTTACACAACCATCCTTAAGGAAATTCTTTTGAGTAACTTTGGAAAACTTTTGAGTAACTTTTGGAGAACAATCTCCATATCTGCTTTCCTTGCCCTTTTCTAGACAAGTACAAGTAAGAGCCTTCTGTACCCACTGACCATACAGCTAATATTAGTGAGTTTATTGGGGTTAAATTTCCCCACACTTTGTCTAATAGTTCTTGATTCATTTTGAACTGATTGTGTTTCAAAATATTTGTCAAAACTCGTTTGATGAAAACTGATTTTTGTCTCCTGCCACCTCCACACCTTAACTAAAAAAACAGAGAAATTTAACTACAGCTGTTTGCCTTTGTGTTTTTCTTGGTGGGGAGGATTTTTCCTAAGCCAATTTCTTCTTTCCACATTAGAGGCCTTGAGCAATAGAGATAGGATAAGGTGTGTACATTTCTGACAAGCTATGTCTAAATTTTAATCCAGTAAAATGAAGAATGTCTTAATCTGGGGCAGGAGCTTTTAAATTGACTAAGACCTATGACAAGTTAAATCAGAGGGATAAAAAGCTTCAGGAAATTCAAACTCAGATTAACTGGGTAAACAATCTCCTTGAGCTGTGTATTTTGCTACAACCGAGGATTGTACCTTCAGACATGCAAATTTAGGATTATGTGTTGCTTAAGACTATAAAAAGAAAAACCATGCCCATAGTGTAATTTTTTAAAAGCTGTGATGTGATAAATTTGCCTTTATTTTATGTGTGTTGGTACATGGGTGTATATTACATGCAATGCCTGTGTTTATATTTGTGTTTATATATCCCACCAAGGCTGATTTTAAAAAAAATTGTGATAAAAATATAAAAATTTAGTAAAAGATATATAGGTCCTATATATTTCTTTTTTAAAAATTAATTCATATGTATTTTATGTTTTGCCATGCTTTGGGAATTGAATTTTTCCCACTATATATGAAATTTACTGGTGAATATAAGATTTGCATTATAATAAAAGAAAACTTTTGCTTTTTGTAAGTTAGCTGCTTTACTAAACTACCTTGTTTTTACTAATGAATGCTACTTATGTTTTTTCCTGGTATTCATATTATTTATGACCTCTTATGATACTTATGATTTATATTTTCAGTGGTTCTAAGCATTTTTGTTTCACTTTGGTTTTTACTAGAATATTGACTGCTGATTGGAAGTAACGATGCATTCCAAAACTAGTGATATGATTAAGAACAGATTTTTTTTTCATGCAGCAGCCATGAAGGCCACATTGCTTCCTGTGTAAAATCAGTTCATATCCCTGTGGTAGTTGTCTCTCAAGGGTGGAACTGTTTGTCATTTTATATTCAGTGTGATTTAATCTGTGTTTTGTTATGTGATTGTAATTCTCCTAAAAGCCCTATGAAGTTATTGTTACCCCCATTTTCAGATGAAGTGGCCAAAATTCAGAAAAATATGAAAATTGTTTAATTTCCAGTCACATAGCCACTATTTGACAGCAAGTGACTTTTGAGCTAATCTTATTTTTCTCTACTCTCTCCCTTTCCTGTCTTATAAACTGTTAAGAATAATGACAGTTATAAATTTTATTACTTCATAAAATCTAAAAGAAGTGTGAAGAAATATGTGTAGACTTAACTCACTGGCTCTTAAGTTTTGTTGCCTATAATAATTAGAGTTCTTTGAAAAATACAGATTCTAGGGCACTTCTTTCAGAAATTCAAATTCATAGTGGCCGAGGGCTATAATTTCAAAAGAAGAGATCCACCATCACTCTTTAAAAAATAAAGTTTTGGACCATGTAACAGGGCTATTATGTCAGTCAACCATACTTCATAACTAGTTGGGATGTGGAAATTCTGCCCAGAGCTAACATGGCCGGACACTGCTGTCCAGGTGTTCTGAGGCACTATTCTTAACAACACAGTCTCTTACATTAATCACCAAGATAAATTGTTTAATTACAAGATAAAGAAACTGGTGTTCTAGCTGAGTTGGAAATGTAGTTTATTGAAATATGATTTTGTTAATTAAATTTATATCGAGGAATTAATTTTTAAAATAATTTGCTAGGGCACTCATTCAAAAGGAATTAAGAAGTTTCTCTAATTTTTTGTGTTCATTTGTCTATTGCTACTTCAACAAGGTCCTTATCTGGAATTCTCTCTTTTCTGCAAGGCTTAAGTCTATGAATTTAAGAGCTTTTAAGAGACATTTACTATTTAAAAAATTATCACATTGCATTATAGAGTGTATAAATCACTACAGTGTCAGTTTGACCAGGAAGAAATCCTTTGAATTTATAGAGAATGCATTTACTCCAATAGTATTAGGCACAGTCTGAGTGTACGTGAAAATTATTGATTACTTGATTTTATTGTATTATTTTGGACTACAATTTTTCTATTAGAGAATCGATGTTTACATCTACGTAAAGTTGGATTTACTTTCCCTATACATGTTCCATTTAAATAGTAAAGAGGAGTTCTCACCATTTCTAAGATTGTAAATGGGAACTGATTTTATTATAGCATTTGGAAAGCAGCCTGAAGGAAATGGTGACAGTAATAGTTTTTCACCTTTTAATAAAAGGTTATTTTCATTTACTTCAAAGGACATTTTGAAAATTAGAAACAAAACTCTCCAAACGCAATGTATCTTAACTTATACAAATCAGAAAGCAGAATATACCTAGTAGAAAAGGAGGCTGTGAAACCAACTCATGGCCCAGTTCCCAGTGATGGAGAGACTCGAACAACTGAAACTGAGTCCTTCACAAAATCCATGGGTAGTGGTGAATTGATTCAGAGATCATGACAAGTAAGTGCCTTCCTTAGCGGGATGATTCCAGGTTCCCAAACAGCCCTCAGGTCCAGTTTCCTTGGAGCCTAAAATTTAGAGTTGACTTTTCTTCGTGATATAGTCATCTTTTCACAATTTCGTAAGTAAATTGTTTAGTCTCCAATTCCTTGATTTACTAGAAAAATTTCTGAGATGATAAAACCAACAACGAGAAAGGTAGTGAAAGATAGAGAGCTAAAGAAAGGAAAGAACTGAGAAACAGTGGAAGACCATGGTAAGGACAGATCAATTTCTCCCAGCCCAGCTCCTGGGAGTGTGGTCTCCTCTGCTTGCCTCCCTCAACATTCTGCCTCAGTACCAGATGGTCATTTATGAGAGGTTATCTGAATTCCTAGAATTTTTTTTTAAACTGGGTGATTAAGCTTCTACTTCCTCTGTGGACATGTACAGGTCCTGGTTTCTACCTTGCTCAGTTGGAACTTGGATTAATATTCATGGCAGAGGAGTGGACAGATAGTGATAATAATAGTGATGATGATATTTTTTGGGTCCACTCTTTGTTACAATGCAACTCAGGGACACCGCCCACAATAACATGACATCAATAGCATTGCTAAGTGGATCCCATACTCACTACAACTGTATTTCTTTTGGGGGAGGTTGCCCCTTATAGTACTTGCTTTTTTGGGAGGGCTAGGTGACTTCAGTTAGGTCACTAATTAGCCACTTGGCCATACATTTAATAAATACAAATGTTTAAAAATTTAAAATATAATTTCAATAACTTTTTAGAATCATAACTCTATACCTCACAGCATTGAGTTTTATGGACCCCACTTACCCTATTGTGACATCATTTCGTTTTACTTTAAAAAATTGTAAACTTATGTTTTCTTTAGAATTCAGGCCCTTCTGTGCTATCTTCCTTTCTTCTCTTCCTTGTTTTGTTTCCTCTCTTCATTCATTAAACATTCATTGCATCCCAGGCACTGAGAGAGATACAATTCTTTTTTTAAAATAAATTACCCCATTTCCTTCTACCCTTATGCCCCTCTCCTCCCTATGTACAAAAGCTTTGTTTCCAGTTTTTCCTTCTACTTTCACTGTTTTTGTCCTTTTCTTCCTTTCTCCCTCCTCCCTTGTTTCCCATCCTATTTGAACACTTTCTTCCCATTTCTCAATATCCATTATCCATTTCAATCCTTATTTCCACTTTTGGTTTCTCACACCAGAGAAACAATGTGATATATAAACATTTGTGTTTGATTTATTTCACTTAAGAGCATGAGAGAGACACAATTTTTAAGTAACTCCTACTTGGGGTGGGAAGGTTGGGGACACTGCTAGCTAATTTGTTGAAACAAAGGGAAGGTGATTAAACACCAAAAATTCCTCTTTCTTTCTCAAAAATATAACACTATCTTTTAACTTTGTATTTTTACTTAAAAGCCAATTTTTCAGACTATTCTATACACCAATTACTTCCTTTTCCCTCTTCACTATCATCAAAAACAGCCACAAATCACCTTTCGTCGTTTGTAGTCATGTTAAGCTGTCTCTTACTCATCTCGTTGGCCATCTTCTTAGACACTTTGAATCTTTGACACAAACAGTTCTTCCTACCTTCTTGAGGGAGCCATAGGGACAACATAACAGATACTGCTAATGTTCCATTTCCTTGGAGACCTCATCAGTTCCAAAGATGTCCACCTCCTATACATTTCAGCATTTCACACCAATGGCCTCAGATTGGACATTGTCATCTAGCAGGGTTGCTTCACCTTGCTAATATCTCACTCAGGTCACAGCCTCCAATCTTCCCACCCTGTCACTTTCATTTTCATTACTTCAGCTCTAGGATCTTGTTGGGTCCTCCATTTCCTTCTTGGCATTGCAAGTGGATTAGTACTCTTGTAAATTTATTTTCTCGGCTGGTCAATGTAGACCTTATCCTGCATCAATCTGCCGTGTGTGTGTGTGTGTGTGTGTGTGTGTGTGTGTGTGTGTGTGTAGTGAGAAATGTATGCTATATTTAGTTTCAGATTATTTATTTTTGTTTATTCAGAATTTACATACAGTAAAATACCAAGTCTTAGATGTGCACCCTGAAGAATTTCTACATGTACATCCTCTACGTAATCACCACCCAGATCAAGATATAGAACATTTCTTTCCATTGCCCTATAGAACTCCATTTGGCTACCTTCTAGTTGATAACTACCCTCCAGATCTAACCATTATCAAGACCTATAATCAGCAGAGGTCTGATTTTGCCTATTCTTGCATTTCCTATAAGTGGAAAAGTTTGTACTTCTTAGAAATCAAGATTTAAATAAATTGTGTTATCCCTATATGCTATAGGTCATCAAATGGTGGGAAATGAGGTTTTAAATGTGTTCCATTATCATACATATGGCTATGACAAGAAGGGGGATATGCCCTCCCCATTTCTCCATCACTGAGATCTTTGTCCTTCCCTCAGTGTCATCTGTCTCTGGAGAGTCTTGGCTTCTGTGTCATTTAGGCCTTTCATGCCTTTCTCTGACTACTATTGCAGACTGATGCACTGCCAATGCAAGCCATGTTACAAAGCTATCAGACAAGCATTCTATAACTTGACATGAGAAGGAAGCTTATTTTGTAGCAGGGCCTCACACATACTAGGCAAGCACTCTGAGCTACACCCAAGCTTCCAGTTTACTTTAAATTTGACTGTGCATATTCCTTTAGGTCTTCCAATATAGTAATATAGAGAGTTCTATTGGTCAAGTTTGCCCACATCTCTGTTGTGTGAGCAAAGAACAATGTTATGATCCAGAGGAGGAGCCAAGCATGTTTGTTGTTTTTCTCAGTCTCTTTGTAGTCTCCAGATGACTTCTTCATTTTTTCCCAGAAATCCAGCCTGGGCTCTCTTTTCTCCTTGCTCCACACTCCCTGGGGAATTTTGTCATCATTGTCTGCTGTGGCTTCAGTTGTGACATCTCTATGGGTGTGGCTCCTAGATATGCTCATGTCAACCCAGCCTTGGAGTGAGCCCTCTATCCCAAACACCCTTCTTCTATATCTCCACTTGCATATCTTCCAGGAACCTCCAAGTAAATATATCCCACACTCCACTCAGACAGACCTTCCTCTCCTCTTCCTCAACCTCTAGGTTGGTGTACCCTCCTGTGGTCTATGTATCAATAAGGTCAAGTCTCTCTTCACCTTATCTGTGAGTTTTGCTTCATCACATTCTCTTGGATCTGCTCCTTCCCTTTGTGTGGTCACTGCTCAAGGTTGGACCCATCACAGCCTGCTTGCTCTTTCTCCAAACCCTCTCTACCTTTGTCTGTTTTCCTACCACCAGGAATGGGAATAGGGAGGGTGTCTTTCTGACACAGATCTGATCATGTCATTCTGTGATTCAGATTACTCCATGATGAGTAGAGCTCTGGACATTGGTGGAACTGGGGCTTCAGCATCTAGGGCCAGAGTGCTAGTGGGGGAACCTGTCCAGAGGGTGGAGCAGGGTTTTCCAGAAACTGGGTGTGTTTTTGGAAGAGGCTTCTGTGTGTGAGTAGAACATTGCAAAGAAGGCACTTACAGTGGCTTCTCCTATGCATTGGCAGGACAGGCAGCAGAGGAGTGAGGTGAGCAGTGAGATTGATGAGATAATTCAGGGTTCACCAACTGAGAGGCAGGGCTCATATCTCTTGTGGTGATTTCCTTTCAAATGTGCTGAAACATTCCACCCTCAAAAATTCCATCTAATTCATCTGTCATATTTTGAAGGCTAATCTATCACAATTGCAAATCATCTGATTTCTCTTACATCCCCGGGGCCACTTAAGATAGAAAATAAGTCAGGAAACACCTACCTTGTCAGCATGTGTGTATGTGTCTCACACACACACACACACACACACACATGTGCGTGTAGTCAGTCGCTCACAATCACAGCACTTCTAATAAGTCAGGAAACACCTACCTTGTCAGCATGTGTGTATGTGTCTCACACACACACACACACACACACACATGTGCGTGTAGTCAGTCGTTCACAATCTCACAGCACTTCAGCTGAGGAGTATAGACGACGGTATTTGAGACAATTTTTGAAAGGTCATTTGATGTCATTTGTAATGTTTTCATTGTTTCTCTTCTGGGGTGAAATTAGGTTAGTTTTCAAGTGCACACATGTCTGAATATATGTGTGATTCAGGTTACATGAAACGCAAAGTTTGCAAACTTTCCAATGGCATTATTATCTCCATAATAATAAGTAATTGGGGATTAATTAGGTGAGTTGCCTTTGATCACAGAATAACTTTGTACAAGTTATTTAGATGTTTTGGGCCTCAATTTTCTCACATTTGAAATGGAGATGATAATACTGTAATGAATATTATAGTTATATCCCCAAATTCTCTTCTGCTTGTCCTCCACTATATAGCGTCTACCTTTTTAAAGTCAAAGTAGTTCTCCACCTTGGGGAGTTACCTTCCAAAGATATTTGAAATAGTATGGGCACTTTTTGGTTGTCACAGTGATTGGAGAGGGCCACAACCACTTTAAGTGGAATAGATCCATTTGTGATCATGGGCTAGTTCTGATGCCTCTTAGTCAATCAGGATAACCCTTCTTCTTTGCCATGGGGGTTATATTTATTTTTTAACAATAATTAATTAATTAATTTTGGTTCTTTTTGAGGCAGGGTCTCACTATGTAGTTCAGGCTGGCCTTGAACGCACTGCATTCCTCCCTTCTGAGCTTCCTGAGTTCTAGGATTACAGGCATTTGCTACCAGGCCCAGCTGCCACAGGGGATAAAATGTACTCTTTTCCCTTAAGGGACTGTCACCCAAGATAGAAAATGCAAAGGAATCTTAGAAACAGCTAAAAAGAAACATTAACAAGTGATATCATTAGTAGCAGAGGAAATTTTGCCCTTAGTCATACACTTCATGTTGTTTCTATAAACAACATTTCTAATGGTTTATCATGGATGGGGACCTCTTTGAGGGGAGAGACACATCTTAAAATTCTCTTTTGTTCCCGATTGCATCAAGACCAATGCTGTGCATAAAATACATCCTGTAAATTATGGCCGAGTGTAACTGAGTAGATTTGGAAGTTGAAATCTGGCATAGAAGAGTGTGTTTAGAAGGAAGTTCTTAGTTCACACAGGCACTGCTGGACTTGGGGGCAGCCAAGGGACTGATGGATTGAATCAGTAATTTCTTAACAGTTTAGGATTAGAAGGGCCCTTAAGTTTTGGGACATCTCACCTTCCCTCTGGGGAAGCAGTTCTGAGTATCATCTTTTTAAAGGATTGGAGTGATTTTCATCAGACAGTAAAAGTACTCTTCTACCCAAAATGTTTTTGGGGGCTGCAGATTTAGCTTAGTGGTTCCACCGCCTGCCTTGCAAGCGCAGGGACCTGATTTCAATCCTCAGTACAAAAACAAACAAACAAAAAAACAACAAAATGTTTTTAGGAATATGGGAGACATTTTCAGTTGTAAAATTAGTGGGAACCACTTATGTCACTTCGTGGGAGTGCCCAACTTTCTATCAGAACTGCTCCCAAAAAGAATGCAGGAGATTTGGAAGTAAAGATGGCAGATTGATCACGCATTTGTAGTTCTTTCTCCCCTCCCCTCACAAACCACTAAAACCAAAATATAATTATCTTCAAACTGCTCTACATCACAAGGATAGGAAAGGATCCCCCCAATATTTTGAAGGCAGAAATAAGATGGACAACTGTTGACTGAATTAAAAGATCTGGGAAAAGTAAATATTAAGATGATAGTGAAAAAAATTGTGAATTCCTTGATCATAACTTTAGAATCTGCCAGAGATTATAGAGATGGTAGTACAGTGAAGAAGAACAGCAGTGAAGGAGGAGAGGTGACTGATAGAAAAATTGTAAACTAGTTAGACTACTAGACTCTTCTAACAAGTCAGTGATGCAAGACCATTGTTTGATCCTCTCTCCAGCCTTAGCAGTCGACTAGAGGTTTTTTCCCTATGAGATTTTTTTTTTTAGTGGAGTTTATTGATACATTCTAGGTATGCGGTACAGTTACATTCATCATTGGGATCTTGTACCTTTACATGATGTATCTTGGTTCTCATTTTTTCCCTTTGTCCCTACCCCTCCCTTCACCACCTCATCCCATCCCCTTTTACAAACACTTTAATTCCATTTTTTTCATTTTCTTACATTTTTTTTCTTTTCCCTTATTCCCCTGCCCCTACCCTTCCCACTTTCCCTACACCTTTAGTCATTTTCTTCCTATTTCACATTGTTAATTATCCCATTAGGATCTTGAGTACTATTGTAGTTTTTCACACCAGAGAAACTATTCGGTATTTACACATGTGTGACTTATGTCTTTCACGTAGGAGTATATTATCAATATGTATCCATTTTACTATGAATGACTCTAATTTCTCATTCTTTATGGCTGAGTAGTATTCCATTTTATAGAAAAATCACATCTTTATACAGTCTCCAACTGATGGGCAAATGGGCTGTTTCCAAGTTTTAGCTATTACAAACTGTGCTGCTATAAACATAGGTGCACATATGTCACTGTGATATGATTCTTTTAATTCTTTTGGAGAGATACCCAGCAGAGCTATGGCTGGGTAAAATGGAGCCTCTACTCCGAGCTCTTTGAGGTATCTCCATATTGATTTCCATAGTGGTTGCACCATTCTGCACTCCCACCAACAATGGAGAAGTGTTCCTTTCTCCCCACAACCCTGCCAACATTTGTTATTGTGTGATTTCTTGATAGCAGCCATTCTTTGTGGGGTGAGGTGAAATCTCAGTGTTGTTTTCATCTGCATCAATCAAATAACCAGTGATGTGGAACATCTTTTCATATATTTACTTGCTGCTTTTACTTCTTTGTCTGAGAAATGTCTGTTCATTTCGGATGTCCATTTTTGAATTAGGTCTTTATATTTGGGGGGGCTGATTGTTTTGAGTTCTTTATATATTCTAGATAATAGTCCTCTGTCTGAGGAGCAGCTGGTAATTTTTTCCTTTCCCACATTGTAGGTTGTCTCTTAGTTCTGTTGATGATTTCTTTTGCAGTACAGAAGCTTTTTAATAAGATGAGATCCCAGTTGTTGATTCTTTCTGCTAGTTCCCATGCTACTGAGGATTTGTTCATAAAGTCTTTTCCTATGCCAGTATCTTCCAGAGTTCTGCCTAATTTATCTTCCAGCAAGTTTAGTGTTTTCTGTTTTAATATTTATATCTTTAATCCACTTGGATTTTAATTTAGTGCATGGTGAGAGATAAGGGTCTAGTTTTAATCTTTTGCTGGTTGACATCCAGTTTTTCCAACACCATTTATTAAAGAGGCTATCTTTCCTTCAGTGGGGATGGTCAGCTCCTTTGTCAAAGATGAGGTAGCTGAGTGCATCTGGAGTTGTTTTTGTGTCTTCCAATCTGTTCCACTGATCCTCAGATCTGTTTCTTTGCCAGTACCATGCTGTTTTTATCACAGTGGCTTTGTAGTATAGTTTCAAATTGGGAGTTTTATAACCGCTGCCATGTGTCTGTTGCCTAGGATGGCTTTTGCTATTCTAGGTCTCTTCTGGTTCCAAATGAATTTTTGGATTCTTCTTTCTACTTCTGTTAAATATAGTGTTAGAATTTCAATTGGTATTGCATTGACTCTGTATAGCAGTTTTGGTAGTATGGCCATTTTCACTATGTTGATTCTTCCTACCCAGGAGCAGAGGATGTCTTTCCATTGTCTTATATCCTCCTCAATCTCTTTTTTCAGAGTGCTGTAGTTTTCCGTGTAGAGGTCTTTTGCTTCTTTTGTTAGATTGATACCTAGATACTTCATTTTTTGGATGCTATTGTGAAAGGAATTGTTTCCCTAATTTCTTTCTCAGTGAGTCTGTTATTTGTATACAAGAAGGCTATTGATTTTTGGGTGTTGACCTTGTATCCTGCTACTCTGCTAAAAGTGTCAATTAAGTCTAGAAGTCTTTTGGTGGAGTTTTTTTGTCTTTAATGTAGAGTATCATATCATCAGCCAATAATGACAATTTAACTTCTTTTTTTCCTATCCTTATTGCTTTAATTTCTTTCTCTTGTCTAATTGCTGTGGTTAATGTTTCCAGAACTATATTGAAGAGGACTGGTAATAGTGGGCATCCTTGTCTTGTTCCTGATTTTATCGTGAAGGTTTTCAGTTTTTGGCCATTTAATATGATGTTGGCTGTTGTTTTTTCATAGATAGCCTTTATTAAGTTGAGATATAGACCATCTATTCCAATTTTTTGCATGGTTTTTATCATGAATGGGTGTTGAATTTTGTCAAATACTTTTTCTGCATCTATCAAGAGGATAGATAGATCCTTGACTTGTCCTTGACTTTGTTAATATAGTGTATTACATTTATTGATTTATGTATGTTGAACCATCCTTGCATCCCTGGAATAAATCTGACTTGGTCAGGATGTATGATCTTCTTGATGATCCTCTGAATTCTGTTTGCTAATATCTTATTAAGGATTTTTGAAACTATATTCATTAAGGAGATTGGCCTGTAGTTCTCCTTTTTAATTGTCTTTCCCTGATTTGGGAATCAAAGTGATATTTGCTTCCAGGAATGAATTTGGAAATATAGCTTCCCTTTCAATTTCATTGAAAAGTTTGAAGAGTAATGGCAGTAGTTCTTCTCTAAATGTCTTGTAAAATTCAGCAGTGAATCTATCAGGACCTGGGCTTTTCTTTGTTGGTAAGTTTTTAATTACATTTTCAATTTCACTGATTGTAATTGGGTGTTTAAAATGTTTTTATCTTCTTTGCTCAACTTTGGCAATTCATAAGTATCTAGAAATCTGTCCATTTCTTCTGTGTTTTCCATTTTATTAGAGTACAGGTTCTCGAAGTAGGAATTAATGGTCCTCTGGATTTCTGTTGGATTTGTTGTGACTTCGCCTTTTTCATTTCTGATTGCATTGATATGAGCCTTTTCTTTCCTTTTTTTTGATAAGGTTTGCTAAGGGTTTATGAATTTTATTTATTCTTTCAAAAAACCAACTCTTTGATTCATTTATTTTTTTGTATTGTTTTCTTAGTTTCCATTGCATTGATTTCTGCTCTAATCTTTATAATTTCCTCTCTTGTTCAAGCTTTGGGTTTTTCTTGCTCTTGTTCTTCTAGGAGTCTAAAATTCATCTTTAGGTTGTTTATTTGAGCTTGCTCTGTTTTTCTAGTGTGGGCATTCAGTGCTGTGAATTTTCCACATATAACTGCTTTCATTGTGCCCCATAGATTCCTGTATGTGGTATTAGCATTTTCATTCATGTGTAAAAACTGTCTAATTTCTTCTTTAATTTCCTCTGTGATACATTGATTGTTCAAGAGACTGTTATTCAATTTCCATGTGTTTGTGAATTTCCTACGGTTTCTTATGCTATTGTTCTCCAGCTTTATTGCACTGTGATTTGATAATATACAGGGTATAACTTCAATTCTTTTGCATTTATTCAAACCTGTTCTGTGAGCTAGTATGTGATCTATCTTGGAAAATGACCCATGTGCAGCTGAAAAGAATGTATATTCTGATTTTGTGGGGTGCAACACTCTATAGACATCTAATAAGTCCATGCATTCAAAAGCTTGGTTCAGTTCTAGTATTTCATTGTTGATTTTTTGCCTAGATGATCTGTCTATTTGTGATAGTGGGGTACTCAGATTCCCCACTACAATTGTGTTAGTGCTTATTTGGTTTTTCATGTTACTTAATATTTCTTTTGTATAGCTGGGGGCATTTATATTTGGTGCATATATGTTTATGATTGTCATCTCTTCCCCTTGAATTGTTCCCTTTACAAGAATGTAATGGCCTTCTTTGTTTCTCTTGATCAATTTTGGTTTGAAATTTACTTTGTCTGCAAATAGGATTGCTACCCCTGCTTTTTTTCTGGGCTCCTGTTGTATGGAGAATTTTTTTCCATCCTTTCAGTTTTAGTCTATGGGTTTCTTTTTACAGTAGGTGTGTTTCTTGTACACAACATATTGTTGGATTTTTCTTCTTAATCCATTTTGCCAGTCTATTCCTCTTGAATGGTGAATTGAGGCCATTGACATTGATGGTTATAACTGATATGTACTGACTTGTTATTGTCCTTTTGTTGACTCTTTTTATTTTTTGTCCTCTCCTTATAGTTTCTTGCCTTGAGTATTTGATTTGCTCTGTTGGGCCTCATGGTGTTGTGATCTTCATTGTCTTTTTCTAGGATATTGTTTAGAATTCCTTGTAGTGCTGGTTTAGTATTAATGAAGTTTCTCAGGTGTTCTTTGTCATGGAAGTATCTTATTTCCCCATCCATTTTGAAAGAGAGTTTTGCAGGATACGTCAGTCTAGGTTTTCTTTTAGGACTTGAAATACCTCACTCCAGGCTCTCCTTGACCTGAGGGTTTGTGTTGAAAAGTCTGCTGTGATTCTGATGGGCTTTCTCTTGCATGTGATTTGTTTCTTTTCTCTTACTGCTTATAGTATTTTGTTCTTCTGGTGGGTTTCTGAGATCTTGATTATTATATGTCTCAGTGTAGATTTTTTTTGATCGTGACTAGTTGGTGTCCTATATCCCTCGCTTATCTGTATGTCTAATTCTTCCCCTTTGTTTGGGAAGTTTTCAGTTATTCTTTGAACGGCTTTTTTAAGTCATTTGCATTTTCTCCTGGTACTTCATGGATACCTATCAGTCTTATGTTATTCTTCTTTTCATCATTTAGGAGTTGTTGAATCGATTTCTCATGCTCCCTTACTTTTTTTAAGAGATCTGTGTTTTCACCATCACTGTCTGTGATTCTTCTATATCTGAGATTCTATCTTTGCATTCTTTTATTCTGTTGCAAACACTTTCAATAGAGTTTTAAATCTCCTGGATATCTGTTTGAATCTGTTTAATGTATTCCATTTCTTTTCTCTGTTGGGCATTCATTGTTTCGATTTCTTTCTTATGCTGTGCCTTCATGGCTTCTATTGTGGTCCGGAGCTCATCTATTTTTTTCTCAGTTTCTGTTCTAGAGTCTCCAATCATGACTTTCATTTTGCTCACCATCTCTATGGTTATCTGGGAAATTATTTCTGTCTTGAATTTTTCTAGAGACTGATTGATCCATTTTGTTACTTCTTATGCTGTGAGTTCTGAGTGTCCTGGTGGTTCACTATTGGACTTTTCATTCTCCTTTGCCCTACTGTTTCCCATTGTTGAACTGTAAGTCTGTCTTTGTGTCTTGCTTAAGTGTTTTCTCATTTTTATTTTTTGCTGTTGGGCTTTCCTTGATTCCATCTCTGGGTTATTAAATCTTCCTGACATCATTGTGCTTCAACCCCTGACTCTGTTATGACTTATAGGCATTCTCACTTTCACAATATCAGAGAAAACAACTCATCAAATCAATCCCTATCCCTTATCCCAATCGATACAATCAGCAGCACAACAGGATCAATCACCTCCTGCAAATTGACCACTTGTGGTAGTCATCAATCTATCACCTCCCAACCATGTGAATTAAATTAAAATCAAGAAGCAGCCCAAAATATGTTTGCAGTGAACCAACTCCTAAACATAGTATATTTACCATTTAGGATGGGGACCTAGACCTAGTTAGGATGAGAAGAGTTAACAAGTAAAAGAACTGGAGAAGGTTTCAAGTGAAGCCAGAGGACACAGAATGACCACACAGTCTTTAGGAAACTGTAATACTCAAAAGGGATAGACAGAGTGCAAGTATAAGGACAAGTATATATCCCATTAACAGCAATAGGGCTCACTTTCCCTTGAAACTACCAACCTTTGAGTGAGGCTCAATGATAGAAAAAAAAGAATATTAATAAAAAAGAAAAAATGATAAAAGAAGAAATCTGAGTTAAGGCAGGAGCAGGAACAGAAAGGGAGATGAGGGACAATATGGTGGAGCAAGAGACTGAGTTGGTGAAAAAGAATAGAAAAAAATTTACAGAGTGGAATGAGGAAAAAAAAGAAAAGGACCAAAAAATGATGTTGAAGGGCCTCTTTCAAGCTATATCTCTGCTGTCATAATATACATCATGTGCAGCCATGTGCAGAACCAAATCCCCCTATCTTGGCTAGCCGAAGACAGACCCCTGTGATACAGACTGACCTCAGGCCAGAAGGACCAATTTGAGCTCCCTGACCTCCTGCAAGTTTGAACTCCAGACAGTTCTATCACAGGTTTCCCCTACCCCTTCTTTAAAGATGTTAAAATTTGGGAGCTCAGAAAATTACACTTGATAACCAGCTATATCTCTGCAGAGTGGATCCGAAGACTGGCACAATCAGGAGATTTGAGAGCGGTGGGGAGGTGCTCAGCAGTGCCCACACAGCTACCCTCCTGGCACTGGAGCAGCAGTGGTGGTGCCCATAAGGGAGGGCGTGGCTACCCAGACCTGTGGGCTGAGCCCAGGCCAAGTGAGGGAGATGTGATGTCCGACCCCTACGAGATTTTAAAACAGTCTTTAGACTGAGGTATCAAAGCATAGATGAGGACACTAATAGGTACTATCTAAAATACTCCTGAGCTATTAGACTTCTATCAGACAAGACTCCACTTTCATACAGAAAAGTGAACTCCAGCATATCTGAGCAGCCCTACAAGAAATATCTGATATTTCTGATGTTTGCAATCCCACAAAGAAACAACCAAACCAGATTATTCTACCAGTGAAATCAAAATCGGACAAACCACATTCAAAGGCCAGAGCTTCCAATCAATTGTTTAATCCCTCTTGAAAGAGAAGATAATCAACCAAGCATGGTGGCAAATGCATGCTACTTCAGGAGGCTGAGGCAAGAGGATAGCAAGTTCAATCCCAGCCTGGGAAACTTAGAAACTTGTGAGATTCTGTCTCATAATAATAATAATAATAATAATAATAATGATAAAGCTAGGGTTTAGCTTAGTGTAAAGGCCTTGAAATCAATCCGTAGTACTGCCAAAAAGAGGAAGGGAAGACAACCTAAGAATAACAGACCTCTGAGACCATATACAACATAAAGGCCAAATAATCAAATCAAAAACCAGAGAAAAGTAACTCAGAGAGTGAAAAATGATTACACAAGATGAAACCAATGAAGAAATCAGAAAATGGAAAGATATCTTCTGTTCTGGGATAGATAAACCAATATTATAAAGTGGCCACACTTCCAAACCTGATATATAGATTTAATGCAATCCCAATAAAAATCCAATAGCATTGCTCACATAATCTAGAGAAAACAATCTTAAAATTCATATGGTACCAGAAGAGAGCCAGTAAAAGCAATCCTGGGCAAAAAGAGAAAAGCAGGGGACATCACAACCTGGGACTTCAAGTTGTATGACAGAGCTACAATGATAGAAACACCATAGTAGTAGCACAAAAATAGGCACATGGATCAGTGGAACAGAACAGAGGGTGCAGAAAACCCCTGGCACATTCAGCTATCTGATCTTTCACTAAGGGGCCAAAATATATACTGGAGGAAAGACAGCTTCTTCAACAAATGGTGTTGAGAAAACTTGCTATTAACATGTAGAAGAAGATTGAATCTAGACCCATATCTCTTACCATGTACTAAACTAAAATAAAAATGGATCACAAATCAAATATTAACACAGAAACACTTATCTGCTGGAAGATAAAGTTGGTAAAACTCTTGAAAACATAAGCATAGGTAAGAAATTTATGAATAGAACTTCAATCGCTTAAGAAATAGCATCAAGAATCAACAAATGGGAGCTTATCAGATTGAAAAACTTCTGTACAGCAAAAGAAACAAGAAAAAGATTGAAGAGGTGACTTACAGAATGGGAAAAACATTTTTTACTAACTATTCCTCAGGCAGAGAACTAATATCTAGACTATATGAAGAAATAAAAAATTAGGTCACCAAAATAAAGACCCAAGCCAAAAAAAAAAAAATGGGCAACTGAAATAAACACACACTTCTCAGAAGAAGTACAAATGGGCTATCAATACATGAAAACATGTTCAACCTCTCTGGCCACTAAAGATATGCAAATTAAAATAACACTGAGATTCTATCTTACTCCAAAAATAATGGCTATCATTAAGAAATCAAATAATAGCAAATGCTAGAGAGGATGCAGTGAAAAAAGGAACTCTTCCACACTGTTGATGAGAATGTAAACTAGTACAACCAATATGAAAATCATTATGGAGATTCTTAAAATAACTAAAATACTAAGTCCACTTGTCCTAGCTATTCCTTTTGTAGGTAGCTTCCTGGATTAAAAGATTTCATATTACAGTGATATGTGAATGCCCATGTTTATAGCCACACAATTCATAATAGCTAAATCTTTATGTGGTCTATATATCCATCAACAGATGAATGGATAAAGAAAATGTAGTATTTATATAATGGAGTCATACTCTGCCATAAAAAAAGAAAACTTGAATCATTTGTTGGAAAATGGATGCACCTTGAGAGTATAATGTTAAGTGAAATAAATTAGACACATATTCTTAAATATCATATGGATTCTCTTTATTGAGAAACCCAGAATACAAAAAAAGAGCAAAAGAAGAAAAAAGATGGATAATAGATCTCTTGCAAAAGGGAAGGGGACAAAGAGATGGAAGGAGTGGCAAAGGAAGAGAGGGGAAGGGGAAGGTGAAGAAAAGAGATGTGTTACATACACATATCAACTACTCACAAGGGGTGTAATCATTTTGTAATGCAAATTTGTACTAATAAAAAATAAAAATGGTAAAACAAGATTACACAAGAAGAAACTTTCAAAGAAAAAAACTTACCAATATATTTAGAGATATAAAAGAAAATATTTTGACCACAAAACAAAAATGGAATGCTAGCAAGCACAAGTAATAGAACAATAAAAAGCTCAAGAAATGTGGTGGATTAACAAATTATCAACTTGGAAGGCCCAGCTGAACTGAATTAGTGGGATTAGGGTGTGGAAGACCCACTTGAAGATTGTTGCCAACTGCATAAATAGAAAACTGGAGGGGAAGATCATTGGTTATTGATTTTCTTGGAGAAGCTTGCTGTGGGTGATTTTCCTGATGTGAAGTTGACTGTTCTTTCATCACAGAACAAGCTTGGTTCTCACCATCACTGGGAATGGGTGCTGTTCTCGTCAGGGAAGCTCTGATCATTGCTGTGAGTATCACTTCTTGGCTCCAGTGTATACCTCTCAGTCTGGTGGCACAAATCCTTCCCTTTTGGCACAGGCTTTCTAACTTCTACCACTGGCCTTCAGACCTTTTAGGTAAAGATACTAAATATGGACAAGCATGAAGATATTGACATGGGCTCAAGGCCACTGGCTGGATTCTAGGCCTTCTGCTGGACTTTTGTGGGACATTGCTGTGGGGTTTGGGCCCTTGGCTAAATTCTTTGGGTCTCTAGTGCAAAGCTAAATCTCTTCCCCACCTCTGCGTTTGAGCCCTTGGCTGAATTCTTTGGGTCTCTAGTGCAAAGCTAAATCTCTTCCCCACCTCTGCTTTTGACTTTTTGGGTGACTATTATAAAATAATCCTATAAATTATGTCCTGTAGTAAATCTTTTTTTCCTTGCAAACCCCTCACTACAAGAGATTAATAATGACAACATAAATTAATATTTCAGTAGAGTGATTAGATTATAATATTGAGGAAACATTAGAAATTAGAATAGAAAAAGAAAAAGAGGTTAGGTAAAATAAAATAATTATAGAATCAGTCTAAGAAGTACAGTATTAAATAATATCATTCAAAAGTGGGGACAGAGAAAGGCAAAGGAAGCTAATGATCAAAGTAATTCAAGCACATTTTCCAGGTCAGAAATTACTTGAATTTACTACCCACAGTCACCTGTGGAATGTCCATCACAATGCAAGAACATAGGCCTATACTCCCAACAGAATTGTAAAATTTCAGGCAAGGGAATGATCTTAAGACTTCAAAGAGAACAAAAACAGGTCACATACAAAAAGCCAACTTCCAGAATGACCCCAGACTTCTTAATAGCAATACTAGAAGCTCTAATATAGTATTGAACCCAGTGTGAGGTAGTATAAGGATATGTAGTTTTAAAAATATTCAAAATTTTTCCCAAGTACAACCACTCTAAGGAGTTTCTCTGACATAAGCACTATTAAAATAATGGGAAAAACAAAGTTGATATAGGGAAGGGGAGAAAGATGAAGGGATCTTGAAGTAATGGTTCCAAGATGGCAACTGTGACGCAGCCCTAGAGGGTAACCAGGATAGGTTAGGACAATCCACGTTAGTATAAAGCAGGAGGATTTGAAAGAGACTTTCTCAAGGTGATGAAAAGACAAGAATGTCTGATCTGTTTGAATGTCTTGAGAGGAAGGAAATTCAGATGTTTGGCAGAAAGAATTTGGATTACTGATAAGCAATGGGAAAATACAAAATTATGTAGGAAAGGAAAAATAGTTCTGGTTTTCTTTATTACTCAGCTCTGAATAGAGTTTGTAGTTTTTAGTGTACATAAAACACTGATATAAGAAAAATCACCGTGTAAATTATTTTGAAATAAAAAAGGATGGCAAGGATGTTTGTACATATTGTGGGTGGGAAATGAAAGAATAAATTGTCTAAAATTGAGAGCAATTAATGTAGAATATATAGTCCTGAAAAAGCAAGATATAGTAACATAAGCATGTTACAGTTATAAATATAGAGGTAAATCATTCTAAAAAAGTTTACTACAATAATGAAAGTTGATACCTCCTGGAAGTTATTTCTGTTCTTAACAAATCATATAGAACTATTCAACTTCTTCAACTGTGCGTATGTGCAACTCTGATTTTTTTAATTGAATTTATTGGTACATTCTAGGTAGACAGTACAGTTACATTCATTACTGGGATCTTGTACCTTTACATGCCAGGTCTTGGTTCTCATTTTTTCCCCTTGTCCCCACCCTCCCTTCACACCCTCCTCTCCTCCCCACCTTCAAACACTTTAATTCCATTTTTACATTTTCTCATATTTTTTTCCTTTTCCCTTATTCCCCTTTCCCTATCCTTCTCACTGTCCCTATACCTTTGGTCCTTTTCTTCCTATTTCACATTGCTAATTGCCCCATTAGGATCTTGAGTACTATTTTATCTTTGCACATCAGAGAAACTATTCGGTATTTGCATATGTGTGACTTATTTATTTTACTTAGGAGTACCCATTTACCTATGAATGTACCCATTTACCTATGAATGAATCTACTTTCTCATTCTTTATGGCTGAGTAGTATTCCATTTTATAGAAAAACCACATCTTCTTTATCCAGTTTCCAATTGATGGGCAGATGGGCTGTTTCCAAGTTTTAGCTATTACAAACTGTGCTGCTATGAACATGGGTGTGCATATATCACTGTGATATGATTCTTTCAATTCTTTTGGAAAGATACCCAACAGAGGGATGGCTGGGTCAAATGAAACCTCTAATCCTAGTTCTTTGAGGTATCTTGATATTGACTTCCATAGTGGTTGCACCAGTGTGCACTCCCACCAACAATGGAGAAGGGTTCTTTTCTCTCCACAACCGTGCCAACATTTGTTGTTGTGTGATTTCTTGACAGCAGTCATTCTTTGTGAGGTGAGGTGAAATCTCAGTGTTGTTTTCATCTGCATCTCTCGAATGACCAGTGATGTGGAGCATTTTTTCATATATTTACTTGCTGCTTTTTTTTCTTTGTCTGAGAAATGTCTGTTCATTTCAGATGCCCATTTTAGAATTGGGTCTTTATATTTGGTGGTGCTGGTTGTTTTGAGTTCTTTATATATTCTAGATAATAGTCCTTTGTCTGAGGAGCAGCTGGTAAAAAGTTTTTCCCACACTGTAGGTTGTCTCTTAGTTCTGTTGATGGTTTCTTTTGCAGTACAGAAGATTTTTAATAAGATGAGATCCCAGTTGTTGATTCTTTCTGCTAGTTCCCATGCTACTGAGGATCTGTTCATAAAGTCTTTTCCTATGCCAGTATCTTCCAGAGTTCTGCCTAATTTATCTTCCAGCAAGTTTAGTGTTTCTTTTTTTATATTTAGGTCTTTAATCCACTTGGATTTTAATTTAGTGCATGGTGAGAGATAAGGGTCTAGTTTTAATCTTTGGCAGGTTGAGATCCAGTTTTCCAACACCATTTATTCAAGAGGCTATCTTTCCTCCAGGGGGGACTGGCAGCTCCTTTGTCAAAGATGAGGTAGCTGAGTGCATCTGGAGTTGCTTTTGTGTCTTCCAATCTGTTCCACTGATCCTCAGATCTGTTTCTTTGCCAGTACCATGCTGTTTTTATCACAGTGGCTTTGTAGTATAGTTTCAAATTGGGAATTGTTATACCTGCTGCCATGTGTCTGTTGCCTAGGATGGCTTGTGCTATTCTAGGTCTCTTCTGGTTGCAAATGAATTTTTGGATTCTTCTTCCTAGTTCTGTGAAGTATTGTTTGGGATTTCAATTGGTATTGCATTGAATCTGTATAGCAGTTTTGGTGGTATGGCCATTTTCACTATGTTGATTCTTCCTACCCAGGGGCAGGGGATGTCTTTCCATTTTCTTATATCCTCCTCGATCTCTTTTTTCAGAGTGCTGTAGTTTTCAGTGTAGAGGTCTTTTGCTTATTTTGTTAAATTGATTCCCAGATACTTCATTTTTTTGGGTGCTATTGTGAAAGGAATTGTTTCCCTAATTTCTTTCTCAGTGAGTCTATTGTTTGTGTACAAGAAGGCTATTGATTTTTGGTTGTTGACCTTGTATCCAGCTATTCTGCTAAAAGTGTCAAATAAGTTGAGAATTCTCTTGGTGGAGTTTTTTGGGTCTTCAATGTAGAGTATCATATCATCAGCAAATAATGACAGTTTAACTTCTTCCTTTCCTATTTTTATTGCTATAATTTCTTTCTCTTGTCTAATTGCTATGGCTAATGTTTCCAGAACTATATCAAAGAGAAGTGTTGATAGTTAGCATCCTTGTCTTGTTCCTGATTTTAACGTGAAGGTTTTCAATTTTTGGCCATTTAATATGATGTTGGCTGTTGGTTTTTTCATAGATAGCCTTTATTAAGTTGAGACATAGACCATCTATTCCAACTTTTTGCAGGGTTTTTATCATGAATGGGTGTTGAATTTTGTCAAATGCTTTTTCTGCATCTATCGAAAGGATCATGTGGTTCTTGTCCTTGACTTTGTTAATATAGTGTATTACATTTATTGATTTATGTATGTCGAACCATCCTTGCATCCCTGGAATAAATCTGACTTGGTCAGGATGTATGATCTTCTTGATGATCCTCTGTATTCTGTTTGCTAGTATCTTATTGAGGATTTTTGCATCTATATTCATTAAGGAGAATGGCCTGTATTTCTCTTTTTTAGTTACATCTTTCCCAGGTTTGGGAATCAAAGAGGTTTTTGCTTCCAGGAATAATTTGAGAGTATTGCTTCCCTTTCAATTTTATTGAAAAGTCTGAAGAGTAATGGCAGTAGATCTTCTCTAAATGTCATTTAAAATTCAGCAGTGAATCCATCAGGACCTGGGCTTTTCTTTGTTAGTAAGTTTTTAATTACATTTTCAATTTCACTGATTGTGATTGGAGTGTTTAAAATGTTTTTATCACCTTTGTTCAACTTTGGTAATTCATAAGTATCTAGAAATCTGTCCATTTCTTCTGTGCTTTCCATTTTATTAGAGTATAGGTTCCCATAGCATGTATTAATGATCCTCTGAATTTCTGTTGGATCTATTGTGACTTCACCTTTTTCATTCCTGATTGCATGGATCTGAGCCTTTTCTTTCCTTTTTTTGATAAGGTTGGCCAAGGGTTTATCAATTTTATTTATTCTTTCAAAAAACCAACTCTTTGATTCATTTATTTTTTGTATCATTATCTTGGTTTCCATTGCATTGATTTCTGCTCTAATCTTTATAATTTCCTCCCTTGTTTGAGCTTTGGGTTTTCTTACTCTTGTTTTTCTAGGAGTCTAAGAGTCATCATTAGGTTGTTTATTTGAACTCGCTCTGTTTTCCTAATGTGGGCATTCAGTGCTATGAATTTTCCACATAGAACTGCTTTCATTGTGTCCCATAGATTCCTGTATGTTGTATTGGCATTTTTGTTTATTTGTAAAAACTGTTTGATTTCTTCTTTGATTTCCTCTGTGATCCATTGATTTTTCAGGAGAATGTTGTTTAATTTCCATGTGTTTGTGAATTTCCTACGGTTTCTTATGCTATAGTTCTCCAGCTTTATTGCACTGTGATCTGATAATATACAGGGAATAACTTCAATTCTTTTGCATTTATTCACACCTGTTTTGTGAGCTAGTATGTGATCTATCTTGGAGAATGACCCATGTGCAGCTGAAAAGAATGTATATTCTGATTTTGTGGGATGGAATATTCTATAGATGTCTAATAAGTCCATGCATTCAAAAGCTTGGTTCAGTTCTAGTATTTCATTGTTGATTTTTTGCCTAGATGATCTGTCTATTTGTGATAGTGGGGTATTTAGATCCCCCACTGCAATTGTATTAGTGGTTATTTGGTTTCTCATGTTCCCTAATATTTGTTTTATATAGTTGGGGGCATTTATATTTGGTGCATATATGTTTATGATTGTCATTTCTTCCTCTTGGATTGTTCCCTTTAGAAGGATGTAGTGGCCTTCTTTGTCTCTCTTAATCAGTTTTGGTTTGAAGTTTGCTTTGTCTGCAAATAAGATTGCTACCCCTGCTTTTTTCTGGGCTCCTGTCACATGGAGAATTTTTTTCCATCCTTTCACTTTCAGTCTATGGGCTTCCTTTTGCACTAGGTGTGTTTCTTGTATACAACATATTGTTGGATTTTGCTTCTTAATCCATTCTGCCAGTCTATTTCTCTTGATTGGTGAATTGAGGCCATTGACATTGATAGTTATAACTGACATGTACTGACTTATTATTGTCATGTTTTTGTCCTTTTGTTGACTCTTTTTATTTTTTGTCCTCTCTTTTTAGTTTCTAGCCTTGGCTATTTGATTTGCTCTGTTGGGCCTCATTGTGTTGTGATCTTCGCTGTCTTTCTCTAGGATATTGTTTAAAATTCTTTGTAGTGCTGGTTTAGTATTCATGAAGTTTCTCAAGTGTTCTTTGTCATGCAAGTATCTTATTTCTCCATCCATTTTGAAAGAGAGTTTTGCAGGATTCATCAGTCTTGGTTGTAGGTTCTTTTTTTTTAGGACTTGAAATACCTCACTCCAGGCTCTCCTTGACCTGAGGGTTTGTGTCCCCTCACATGTGATTTGTTTCTTTTCTCTTACTGCTTGTAGTATTTTGTTCTTCTGGTGGGTTTCTGAGATCTTGATTATTATATGTCTCAGTGTAGATTTTTTTGATTGTGACTAGTTGGTGTCCTATATCCCTCGCTTATCTGTATATCTAATTCTTCACCTCTGTTTTGGAAGTTTTCAGTTATTCTTTGAACAGCCTTTTTAAGTCATTTGCATTTTCTCCTGGTACTTCATGGATACCTATCAGTCTTATGTTATTCTTCTTTGCATCATGTAGGAGTTGTTGGATTGATTTCTCATGCTCCCTTACTGTTTTTAAGAGACCTCTCTTTTCATGGTCACTTTCTGCTATCCTATCTTCTATATCTGTGATTCTATTCTCGCAATCTTTTATTCTGTTGTGTATGCTTTCAATAGAGTTTTTAATCTCCTGGATATCTGTTTCAATATGTTTAATGGATTTCATTTCTTTCCTATTCTGGGTGTTCATTGTTTCCATTTCTTTCTTATGCTTGGTCTTCATGGCTTCTATTATGTTCCTAAGCTCATCTATTTTTTTTTCAGTTTCTGTTTTGGAGTCTCGACTCATGTCTTTCATTTTGCTCACCATCTCTATGGTTATCTGGGAAATAATTTCTGTTTTGAATTTTTCTAGAGACCTGTCGATCCATTTTTTTACTTCTTATGCTGTGAGTTCTGATTGTCCTGGAGGTTCACTATGTAATTTTTCGTCCTCCTTTGCCCTACTATTTGCCATAGGTGGACTGGAAGTCTATATTTGTGGCTTGCTTAAGTGTTTTCTCATTTTTATTTTTGCTGTTGGGTTGCCCTTGATTCAGTCTCTGGGTCATTAAATCTTCCTGATATCGTTGCATCCTAGTCTTTGATTGATTAATGACTTACAGACATTCTGATTTTCATGATTTAGAAAACAACTTATCAAATCAATCCCTATCCTTTATCCCAATTGATACAATCAGGAACATAATAGGATCAATCACCACCCTTTATAGCCTGCAATGCTTCTGCAGAGTGCATCCAAGCACTGGCTCAATCAGGGGATCTAATACCGGGTGGGGGGGCCCTCATTGGCACCCAAACGGCTGCCCTCCTGGTGCTGTGTCAGAGCCAATCAGTGGAGCCCACTGGAAATGGCACGGCTCCAGAGGAGGCTCATAGTTCGGGCCGGGCCACACAGCAGAGGCGGCTCTGAACTCTGATTTTTTTTTTAAAGTGTGCCATCTCTGTGTATTGACTTGGGCATGTTTAAGAAGACCTTTTGGGAGGGTGCTATGAAAGAAATCCAAACATCCTGAGGATGAAATGCCTTCAGAGTTTCTTCTAAGCCTGGTGTTTTTTGAGCTCATGCATTTTGGTAATGAGACTATTTCCAAAGAAGTTGATTTTCCATGTGCTGTAGTTTTAATGTTGTTCCCCCCACCAAAGGATCATGTGTTGGAGGCTTAGTCCTTAGTATGTTGATGGGAGGTGGTAGATCTTTAAGAGATGGGGCTCAGTGGGAAGAACCTTAGAACTTTCTGTGGAGCCTTGCCCTCAGGAGCAATTGCTGGACACCAATTGCTTTCTGGATTTCTGTTTTGTGCTTTAATCTCTTCCTTCCACAAGTGCTGCTTTGCATGATGCACCTATAAAAACCTACATGAGAGCTGAGCTCATGCCAGCACCATGTCCTTGGATCTCCTAAACTGTGAGCCAAGTGTACCCTTTTTTCTTTATAAAGTTAGCCTGCCTCAAGTATTTCCTGATGGTAATTCAAAACTAATACACCATGGAACTGTGAAAAACTTCCATCAGTTGAAATATAGCTTCAGATAATCTTTAAAATTGGTTCTAGTATTATAGTGGGGACATAAAGAACAAATTCAAACCTTGATCAGCCCCCTTCTAAGCATAACTAGACTGTTATCACTGAAAAACTATGTATTTCTTATATTCACATTCATGGATTTTTATCTCTTCTTATCCCATTCAACTTCCTGTGATTCCACTTTTAAAGAGTGTGTGTGTGTGTGGGGGGGGGGTGCTCAAAACAGAATAGAATATTCCAGTTCTGGCCTGATGATAGCATATCTCCCTGCTGTATAGTTCATCAGGTTAGAGCAGATAGTTTCAGAGTCAACTAGCATAGGTGTAGATTCAGTGTTGATACTTCTTAGTGTTATTTTGAATGAGTGATATAGCTTCACTGCTCTTCAGTTTCCTAGTCTATAAATGAAGAGGCAGCAATATCAGAATCTTCTTTTTTTTCTTTTTATTGAGGTTATTGGTACAATCTAGGTATACAATACAATTACATTCATCATTGGGATTCTGTACCTTTACATAACAGGTCTTGATTCTCATTTTTCACCTTGTCCCTGCCCTCCCTTCACCCCCTCCTTCCCTTCAGTATCTTCTTAATGGGGTTGTGAGGATTAAATGTTGTGATACATGACTAGCATTGATAATAGACTGACAATAGTGTTAGCTATAATTTTTTCTAGAATTTTCTTTTAATGTAGCTCAAGAAACACATTCATATTTTTGAAGGCTTGTTTTAATTAATCAATGAAGCAATCAGTCAAACAACCAATATTTATTGCATGCCTACTCTTTGCTACATTCTTGGAAGGAAAGGAGTGAAAGTAGCTCCTGTGCCGGACCATGTTGACTCATTAAGTTAGTAAAGAACCAAAATCCTTTTGCTTGTTTTATTTTTCCATTTTGAAAACAATATGTATTTTAAAAATCAACTATTTTATCAAAGGCATACAAGTATATTATTTAAAAGATTAATTAATATTAAAAATTTATAACAAATCAAAGTAGTTCTCTGTACCACTTCTCATGTTGTTCCATTTACCTTTTTTTAAAAAATTTAAATTGAGTTTATTGGTACATTCTAGGTAGACAGTACAGTTACATTCATTGTTGGGATCTTGTACCTTTACATGACAGGTCTTGGTTCTCATTTTTTCCCCTTGTCCCCACCCTCCCTTCACACCCTCCTCCCCTCCCATCTTCAAACACTTTTAACTCCATTTACCTTTCTTAGGGGCAAAAACTTTGGCACCTTTTAGCAGACCTATCTTCTAACGGATACATGATCAACCAACATTAGATAATTGGTTACTTCCTTTCTCCTCTTCAGTAGAGCCTGTATATCCTACCACTGACTCCTTTATCCCCTCAGGTTGAGCACTCTTCAGACTTACAGAGCTGATCACTTCAGACTTCCCTTTACCATCAATCTTGGAATTCCCTGTTTTTCTCCCAAGTTGAATTCTTCATCTCTTCATCTTTTTGGTTTACTCTGTTTTGGTAGAGAGCATCCTCCAGCAGTCAAGTTAAAAAGGTTTTTCTCTTTATCATTAGTATTCTGAAATTTCACAATGATGTTCTTAGGCAAGGGTTTATTTTCTTCCATTGTTCTATGCCCCCTCAGAGCTTCTTTCAGGAATCTGGAAAGTCATCTTTCACTACTGAGACATTTGCTTGAATTATTTTCTAAATGATTTCCTCCCCCTTATTTTTCTATTCTCTCTGAAACTCTTTTCAGATTTTGAAACTTCTGGATTGATCATCTAATTTCCTTATGTTTTCTTTTCTGTTTTTCCCTGTGTTACTTTACTCTGCTTTATAGACTATCTTAAATATATTTTCTGATTTATCTTTTGAGTTTTCGTTGTCACTAACATTAATTGATTAATTTCAAATGTCTTTTTCTTTCTTTCTTTTTTTTTTTTTTTTGGTAATCTGAATGTTCCTTTTTATTTATCTGAGAGTGTTCATGATGCTTTCAGTCACTGTGCATTTTGTTTCTTCCAAATTGCTTTTATCTATTTGTTTTGATCTATAATCTCCTTGTTCTGGGCTTTCCTTAGATATCTGGTAACCCTTGGATATGTGTTGAGATTAGAGTAGAAACTCTTGAGTTTGCAGGCGTGTTGATTTTGAGTTTAATTGTAGAATGAGCTAGGAAACATCTTATTTGTAAAGTTTTTATTTTTATTAGTACGTGTTTCTGGTAAATTCATTGTGGGGAGTTGGTACATGTACATAACACATTTTAATTTTTTTTACTCCCCTTCCTTATTTTTTTTTTTTTTTTTTTTTTTTTTTTGGTACTGGGGCCTTGTGCTTGTGAGGCAGGTGCAGTACCACTGAGCTAAATCCCTGGCCCCACTCCCCCTTCATTTTGGATTAATCAGGTTTTCCAGAAAGGAAACTTTTCTTATCCTTGGCCAAAATGACAAGTGAGTTGTTAATGTACCCATCTGAGGAAGCAGGCTGGGGAAGGAGAACTGGGGTCTCAGCCTGTTATAGTCATCAAATGCCCTGGTTTGCAGTACTGTTCTCAAACTACCAACTATGCTGAAGGGAGTGGAATTAATATGAGAAAATGGAATATAATGGAAACAAAGTCTTTGTAGATAGGAAGGAAGGGAGGGCAAGGGGGATGGGGAAAAATAAGCACCAAGATTGATTATGTAAAGGTATGAATTTCTAACAATGAATATCATTATATTGTACACCTTAAATGTACCAATAAAATTAATTAAAGAAAACACTACCAACTATGCTAGTTGACCCCCAGTTCTGAAAGAGTTCCTTCAAAGAATGGTCCTGCCACTTGATATGACCTAGGGAAGGAGAAATTCTTTTTTTTTCCCTCTCATTGAGTTTATTGGTACATTTTAGGTATGCAGTACAGTTACATTCATCATTGGGATCTTGGACCTTTACATGACAGGTCTTGGTTCTCATTTCTTCCTCTTGTCCCTGCCCTCCCTTCACCCCCAGGAAGGAGAAATTCTTATTGATGTGGAGCAAGGAGAGAAGCAAAGTCTACTTATTACTACTTAAATCACTTTCACCCATCTCTTCTTAGGTTGCTGTTTCCATTAACTTTCCATTTCAGAAGTATCTGGAATTGTCAGTTCCCAAGTCTTTTGAAGGCTCTGTACTGTAAATTTGGTTGGTTGTTTTAATTCACCATTCTGTGATGTGCTGAATTATATCAGCCCTAACCACATTCAGGTTGCTCTTTATACTGGGATTATCCTCACCTCCTTTTACTCTCTCATTTTGCAAATTGATTCTCCTGAATTAATCTTTTATATTATTTAAAAATATTTATTTTTCAGTTTTTTTCTTACACATACCTCTTGGGAGATTTATTCAACTTCATAATTTAACCTTTCTATTGAGCTTTTAAATTTCTGCTTTCACACTTAGAATATCCAAGAGTTCATTCATATTCATTTATTGTTTTCTTATTTATTATTTTATTGGTCTCACTATATAATTTAGGTTGACCATGAATTTACTAAGCGTCTCAGTCTGGCCTCAAACTTGCAGCAATCTTTCTGTCTCAGCTTCCTGAGTGCTGGTATTGCAGGTGTTCACCACCACACCCAGCTCAAGAGTTCTTTTTAAAAAAAATATATAGATGCCTCTCAACTTACAATGAAGTTATATCCTCCAATAAACCTCTGGTAAGATGAAAATACTGTAAGTCAGGAATGTGTTTGACACATGCAACTTGTCAACCATCATAACTTGGCAACACAGCATCTCTAGAGAACTGGTTGTCCTCAGGATCCAGTGGTAGACTGGGTACTGTGGGTCACTGCTGCTGCCCAGCATCATGAGAGAACATTATGCTACATTGCTATCCCTGGAAAAGATCCAAATTCAAAATTTGAAATGTGGTTTCTACTGAATGCCTATTGCTTTTGCACCACCCTAAAGTCAAGAAATTTCAAGTCTATCATCATAACGTGGGGATCAACTTTAGTGTCTGATTATGCTAACATATCTTCTTTTGTCTCTTTGAAAAATTAATATTATCTTAAATATGTTTGTATTACTGTATTTCTTTTGAATTTATTTTTACCATTTTGTTCTGGTCTATTTCTATAAAAAATATGGCTGTTCTCAAATGTATTGGTATTTATTTTTAAGGAGAGTCACTGAAGTGCCAATTGAGGCTTTATGTCAGGGAATTATTGGCTGGTGAGATTTTCTGAAGGATGATCTGGAATGGCTCTCATTTTTTCTATTGGAGGAAGTAAATTAATTAATTGATTAGTTAACTAATTAATTTTTTTGGCATTGGAGATTGAATGGTGGGAGTTCACACTGAGATGCATCCCCAACCCTTTTTTATTTTATGTTTATTTTTCATTTTAGACAGGGTTTGGCTAAGTCAGTAAATTGCCAGGCTGGGTTCAGACTTGGAATCCTCCTGCCCACAGCTTCTCGGAGTGCTGGGATTATAGGAGTGATTCACCACACTCAGATTTGGAAGAACTTTATTTATTTATTTATTTATTATTCAGCTTTAATTGAGTTTATTGGTACATTTTAGGGATACAGTACAGTTACATTCATTGTTGAGATCTTGTACCTCTACATGACAGGTCTTGGTTTTCATTTTTTCCCCTTGTCCCTGACCTCCCTTCACCCCCTCCTCCCACTTTATTTCCATCTTTTCATTATCTCACATTTTTTCCTTTTCCCTTATTACCTTTCCTCTACCCATCCCACCTTCCCTATACCTTTAGCCCCTTTCTTCCCATTTCACAATGTCAGTAATCTTATTAGGATCTTATGTATTATTATAGTTTATTCACACCAGAGAAACTATTTGGTATTTACACACGTGTGACTTATTTATTTCACTTAGGAGTATATCTTCAATATGTATCCATTTTCCTATGAATGACTATAATTTCTCATTCTTTATGGCTGAGTAGTATTCCATTTTATAGAAAAACCACATCTTTATACAGTCTCCAACTGATGGGCAAATGGGCTGTTTCCAAGTTTTAGCTATGACAAACTGTGCTGCTATAAACATAGGTGTGCACATATCACTGTGATATGATTCTTTTAATTCTTTTGGAGATACCCATACCCAGCAGAGCTATGGCTGGGTAAAATTGAACCTCTACTCCTAGCTCTTTGAGGTATCTCCATATTGATTTCCATAGTGGTTGCACCAGTCTGCACTCCCACCAACAATGGAGAAGGCTTCCTTTCTCCCCACAACTCTGCCAACATTTGTTATTGTGTGATTTCTTGATAGCAGCCATTCTTTGTGGGGTGAGGTAGAATCTCAGTGTTGTTTTCATCTGCATTTCTTGAATGACCAGTGATGTGGAACATCTTTTCATATATTTACTTACTGCTTTTACTTCTTTGTCTAAGAAGTGTCTGTTCATTTCAGATGCCCATTTTTGAATTGGGTCTTTATATTTGGGGGGGCTGATCGTTTTGAGTTCTTTATATATTCTTGATAGTAGTCCTTTGTCTGAGGAGCAGCTGGTAAAAATTTTTTCCCACATTGTAGATTGTCTCTTAGTTCTGCTGATGATTTCTTCTGCAGTACAGAAGCTTTTTAATAAGATGAGATCCCAGTTGTTGATTCTTTCTGCTAGTTCCCGTGCTACTGAGGATTTGTTCATAAAGCCTTTTCCTATGCCAATGCCTAGATTTGGAAGAACTTTAAATGTATTTGCAGGGAGCTGGGGCTTGTCTCTTTTGGGATATTCATTCCTCTAGAGGGAAGTTGTATAGTCTCTTGCCTGGTGAACATAAACCTGCCATCCAAGTACTCTGAAGCTGAACCCTAGAGAGGCTAGCAACAAGGTAGTACTGATGACCAAGCATGTGTGCATCTCCTTATTATGTTTGAACCTCTCACCTAACCCTGTGTTCTGGAGGTGTTTCACTCTGCCCATTCCTGTACCTGGAGTCTTTCCCATATGCAGACTTCCTTGGCTGCTTGGTCTAATTTTTTCTTTACAATTTTTTTGGTATTATTATCATTATTATTATTTGGCCTCACAAAGAGTTTAATAAAGAACAGATTGGCTGTTACAAGATCATTGGTGAGGTCAGGATTGGTATTAAAATACACATAAGAAATCAGAAAATCCTTCACAGTGAACCCTGTCCAGTGGCCTCTCATGTTGAAGTCACCAGCAGCTCTTTCTCCTGTTTCCATCTGAGTTTTAGCCTTTTCTACTGGCCACTCAGCTTTCTCCTTCACCGGCCAGGCTGTGTGCCCTAAAGGCATTGGCCTGCCTCTCCCTGGCTCTCTTCACTTTCCAAGCATGCCTCTGGATGTCTGCAGAAGTGAGCTGGTGGCCAGAAGAGGGAGGCACGAGATGAAAGTCTTCCAGGATCATCTCTTTCCAGAAGAGAGACAGTCCAGGGGTGGGCTGTGAGCTCTCAGCAGCAGCCTGGCCCCAGGATCTGCCTTGACTTTCTGAAGTCACGATTTGGAAGGCATTTGTGAAACCTAGTTGGCTTAAACCTTCTTCTTTGGTGCCTTGTTGCTTGACTGCCTGCAGCCTCCAGCTTGTACACAGCTGCTGGGGCTTCTCCAGCTTCTCCTCATGGGGCCCATACTGACCTCATTGCCAGGGTGGGTGGTGATGAGCGTCACCAGCCTGGGGAAGATGCAGCTGATCAGTCACACGGGGGGGGGGGCACAGGCCGCAGCAGCTTTGTGCTTGGCTTTGGGGACTCGGATGTGTGGTTTCCTCCATAAATGTAGAGGGATTATGTTTCTTTTGAGTTTCCCCAGGGCAGGCTGGCTTGGAGCTGGGCATATTTCTGGCTCCTCCATGGTCACTGCTGCTGGCTTCACTCCTGAGATGCAGACAGGCTGAGGCTTGCTACACAATGCCTTGTAATATTAATTTTACAAATAAATTTCAATAGGTTTGAGAGCAATAAACACCAATCTCTAACTCTTCAAGTGAAACTAAAAGTCCCACCTTTATATTTATTCATACTATTCAGGCCAAGTCATGTCTTCCCCCTGAACTTGTGTAATTATTTAAATAGAACCTCACTCCCCTAGATTTTATTTAATCAAACAAAGCATACTGAGATTTTGCTTATGTTGTTCAATATAAAAGTGAGGTGTTTGGATGCTGGTTTTCAAGAAGTTGGGCTAGGCTTCCTTTTGAATGTGGGTCAATACACCAACTTCTTCTTTATTTTTTTTATTTATTTTTTTTTTGGTACAGAGATACAGAGGATTGCACTTGTGAGGCAGGCAGCAGAACCACTGAGCTAAATCCTGGCCCAATACCCCATCTTCTGCAGGACAGCTATGGGCAAGATAAAGGAGACTGATACCAGATGCAAGTGCACACTCTGTGTCTCAGGCACTTGGATGTGGTGGGGCTGAACTGATGTGCATGCTAAACTAACATCCAGCACATTTATGCTCAGTTTGGGGCTCCTGTTACACTGCTCATGCAACTCTGGAAAACTAGCTGCATTGATGCTGGTGATTTATGATTTGCTCTGTGTTTGCTTTGCAGATTGCCAATTGCCCCTCCTTGTGGAGTGGGGTTTCTTGAGCAAGCCTGGATGGTGCAGCTTGTCCTTTATGAACACTTGCCTGCAACTCCTGCTTGAACAAGAGCTCATCACCTAATTAAGAGTGGGGCTGAGTGTACCTCAGTTATACAGCACTGCTAGGCCCTGGGTTTTACCACCAGCTCTGCACATGTACACGTGCACAAAAAGATGGAATGGCCTGTGGTAAACCTGCCAATCAAGACTGGTCAAAAACTACTGCAATCATGTTTGCATGGGAGTAGAATTTTATTAAAATGCTTAAAAAGAACAAATGTGTTCCAAGCTGACATTTTGGAACTTAATGGCTAATTGAAAGTCATTCTTACTTCATAACTAAGCAAGTGAGACTCACAAAGACAATCATTTGCTGGCCTATCCTAAAGTTACACTGTGATGTTGAAAGTAACAAAAACTACTTTTTAAAACTGCCCTATAAATTACATCAAAGCATAAGGAGGATTTTCACAAATTTATCCTGTTAGTTCAAAATAACCCATATTTTTCAGCATGTTCTAAGTTTAAAAATATGTGGTGCTTTAATGGAGTGTGCTTCCTTTCTCATCCAAAGCCTGGAGGGATGGCTTGATTTGAGAATTGAGCTTTAGGGTAGGGTGGAAATGTGTTTGGGTCAATATTGGCATTGAGCCTTCAGATATCAGTGATTTCTCCCCCTTTTGTCCCCCAGTCTTCCTCTATTCTGCAGGAGGGAAGGAAAAGTCAATTTGTCCTGGCCTTGCCTGTATTAGAAAACATCTGCTAAGAGAATGGTTTTCAAGTGGGAGTAGAATACCCCTCATGACTAGAATGTGGAGTTTTTATAACAGTTCCTGAGAAGCTGGTGACTCTCAGCCCCATGGTTTCCATAAGCATGCTGTGCATTATTATTAACTTTGTATATTTTCAATGGCCCTTTAAAATTTGTAGCAATGGCATTTAAATAATTCACTTTCAGTGTTTTACTTTATATATCTGTATTGTGATTTAGACTTTAGGTGATTATAAAATCTTTGGTTGCAGTTATTACAGAATGAAACTGGTGTGACATTATACTTGCTTATTTGTCTTTTAGAAATAGGAATAAAATTTACTCCCAATAGCACCATTGCAAGTTCATAGTCCTTAGAAACTTTACCTTCTAAATAAAGGGCAGAAATATCATCATAATGCCAGTTAATATATAATTTCTTTCTCAGAAGAAATGAACCTGTAATTTCTATCACAGTGAGAACAGTTCCTTTATAAAAAGTATCAGTGAGATGTATGATGCAAAAACTTGCAGTTGCTTCTAAGTGGGAAAAAGGAGTAGGGATTCAGGGCAGATTTCGAGCTGTCAAAGGTTCCCTAGTTGTGGAAGTCTTTGGTGCAGGTGAAGAGGAAATAAAGTAGCAGAGATCTTGCAGCATGTGGAATGTTGTGCATATTTGTTCTTTTTGTAATTTATCACAGGAAACCTGAAGCACCCACAAAAGTAGAGTCACATAATGAACGACTATTATACATTTTTTAAAATGAATTATTTTTATTAGTGTATATTTATAGTACATGTTTACGTTTCTTGTGGGGAATTAGTACCTGTACATAACGCATCTTAATTCCTTTTTTCACCCCCTTTCCCTTCCCTCCTGCCCCTTCTCATTCCATCTCTTGATCCCTTTCTCCTTTGAGAAAGATCTATCTCTCTACCTCCTATTATCTAACTTTAATTTATTATCTTCAAGATGGTCTGGAGAAAACAAATTTACAAGTATAAGAAGTCTTTCGAAACAGAGTGGAACTTGAAACCCACAGCCTTCCCTATTTCCTTCCTGTTCAGGTCCCTTCCTCTTCCTGTGAATACTGCAGAGTACAAAAGCCTTTTAAAAAGTCACTTTCTTGGAGTCACATTGAAAGAATTCAAACCCAGCTCCACTGACCTAAGCCTGGTGTAAAGTGAACTAATTGTAATGGATGCATGCGGAAAGGCAGGTGCTACAAAGGCACAGTCACAAGCCTTGGGGCCTGCAGAAAGCCATTAGACATGGAATAACCTTGATCCATGGTCTTAAAAGGTGCAGAGACCTATAGTACCCAAAAGCAGGTGGGGATACAACTGAAAGTTTTGCAATCTGGGCACCTGGAATTTCCGTTCACTTCAGTTACCACTGTGGCAGGTGAGTGCTTCAAAAAGCAAAGGCTTTGAATTACCTTTTCAGAGGAATGTCATTTTTTAATATACCATACGGGAAGCCCTAAAACCCCCCAGGGCCTTCCAAAAATAGATAAAGTTAGTCAGTAGTGACATTTACAGAGTTCATACCCTCTTCTCAGGAATGGCAAAAGTTTTTCTTCTTTCTACTTAATAAACATATTTCCCTTGAGGATTTTTACCTTATGAAAGAAAGACATGGTTAAATTCTATAGTGTACTTACTAGATTTTATTGCAAAGTAACCAAGTACAAAACTGAAAGACTAGATTGCTATAGCCCATTTGGGAAGCTATTGCAATTATGTTGATAATGGAGAAAGCTGAAATGGAAACTATTAATTAGGAAAAATTGGGATGAATTTATGAAAAGCTGAAAGGAATGACTCTGAGGTAGTAAAAGCCTACAATCTCTCAGCCCTCTATTTGGATAACAAGTGTGTGCCACAGGAACTGAGGAAAAGTTTATATAAATACTACAAAATTCTTTTCTAACTATAGTAAGTGTCCAGAACTCATACCTGCTTTAAAGACTGAGCAAATATAAACACATGTATCTGGGAATGGCAATGTGGTAAATGAGAAGGAAACCCAATCAGAGGTAGAGTGGCAGTAATGAGGGACAAGGCAGCGCTCAAGCATTGCTCTGTCCTTTTCATTCACGCACTCATTCATACATCCATTTCTTCTTTCTTTCCTACTGCAGGGCCTTGGGTCTGCTCTCTATGACTTTTCTTTGTATCAAATTACCCCCTACGGTCCCTTTAGGTCTCAGCCAGGCTTCACTTCCTTAGAAAGCCTCCACAGACTCTCCTCTCCACTGAACAGATGGATTAGGTTCTTAGGAAACACAATCTGCTTTATATAATAGAAATTCAGTAAATATTTGTTGAATGAACGAGCTAATCCTTTCATCCATGCATTCCTTCCTTTGTCTCTTCACTACGTAAGAATTTACTAATAACATCTGTATGAGGGCCCTGCTGTTACAGGTAGGCCAGGACAAGGTAGTCCGAAGCGTTGTGCAACTGAGAAATCAAACAACTCAGGTACCATCTTCTTTAGGATTCCAAGAAGCTGGGTGCAAGGTGGATTTCAGCATGAGTCTAGGAGTGGAAGTTCCCAGAACTACCCAGAAAGGACAGAGCTATGGGAAACGGTAGAACTCTGTTTATACTTGTGCTAAGTTCATGACTTTCAGAATTTGAGATGTAATTTTCCTGGTAAGGAAACTGCAGCCTAGAGAGATTGTGTTATTTTGTTGTCAGAGAATTGATGCATTTGGTTGTCTAAGATTTCTTTGAATGGATTAAAGGTAGTTGTGGGTTGAACTATAGACACTTGGAGTATGTTTTTGTGTCCTAGATTTGAAGGAGGCAAAATATTTTCAGGGAAGTGAAAGATTCATCCCAGAGAACATGTCTGTGCAGAAAAGGGTAGTGGTGGGAGAGGTGATGCCAGCAACCCCACTGAGAGAGCATACTGGTAGAGAATGCTTTCCACAGCAGTTAGCTTAGTCAACTCTGAGTTTTACAAAAGGCAAACTTTTCTCATGGCATTATAGAAATTTCCAGATGATTATCACTTGCTTTGTTTAATTCAGCTATTCTACTTAATAGGTCATCAATTGTGTACAGATTTTTTTGTATACAGCATTTTTGGTTTGGTGTGACCTCAAACATGCATTTTTTTTTTTTTTAAGTACTGGGGATTGAACTTGGGTCCTTGCGCTGGCAAGGCAGGCCACTGAACTGCTGAGCTAAATCCCCAGCCCAAACATGCAGTTTTAGTGGGTACAAATCCCCTTCATATGCATTAGCTTCTTGGCCCTATGACATTTCTGTGAAGAAATTCAGAGCCAGAGACCTTGGTAGTTTGTCCACCAGCCAACCAACAGTTTATTGGAAGAGCAAGGGCTTGAGCCTGGGGCCTTGACACAGCCCCTATCTTCCATCCTTTGTACCACGGGTGGCTTATGGGAAAGAATGTATCCCTCCAATAAATTGAAGACAGAAGTTTTGAAAGCCTTTAAATTAACTTTTCCAGCTTTATTAAGGAATAATTAATAGAAATTGTATGTATTCATGCTATACACTGAAAGGATCTCATACACTGTAAAATGGTTATAACTGTTAATTCATTCAGAATCCCACATAGTTAGGCACCATTTGTGAGTGTCTGTATATGTCTATTTTCTTAGCAAATTGGTATGTAATATGCCATTATTAACTATGCTCTCCATGCTGTACATTAGATCCCCAGAATTTACTCATCCTATAAATGAAAAATTTTTACCACTTGAATAATATAACATTTTATTTTTCTTTTTTAGTAGTTCTGGGAATCAAACCCAGGACCTCTTACACAGTAGGCAAGTGCACTGAGCCGTTCATTTTTCTCATTGAATTCATGTGCTTCTCAGAGGCATGTGTTACTAACCTGAAACTTCTTATCACATACTGTAGCAAAAGGTGACAAAGGTAAGTAGCAACTGATAAGGATACTGATTGTTAGTACATAAATTTGCTATGTGGCAGACATTAAAGGTTTCATACACATGAGTGAATGTGAAATGGAAATTATAAGTATTCCTATTTCAAAGACATGCAAACGGAGGCAAAAGAGGTAATGGAACTTAAGGATTCAAAGTAGGTTTAGTGTTTGAGATCTACTTTAATCACAAGATCAAACTGAGTTTATAAGTTTAGTTTCAAGGAAGTCTTTTGAGTACAAAGATAACAATTCAATTCTGCATTGTGGAAAAATACTGAAACTCTGGGGCTCTAAAATATCACTTTTCTTTCAAAAGAATATTCTAACAGCAATTATACTTCTTGACTAAGCAATTCATATGCACAGTGCAACACTCAAAATGACTAGAGTGTGTCGGTGGCCTCCCACAGACCCAGTCTCTCCTTAGCTTCATGCCACCACTCCCCCATCAGTGTCTGTACTCCCAGTTTGGGTGTTGAAAGACAGTTTAGAGATTTAATTTCTCATTTGTGCTAAAAGTACAAAGACATAATGTAGCAGGGTCCTAGAGGTGCTTTCCCCTGTCCTCTGTGAGGAATGAGGGGAATAGGCTGCCTGACAAACTTGCAGAGCCAGCCAGAGCCAGGGGTGTTGCTATCTGGGAGAGAGGCCACTTTAGGGAGCCCAGCTTGGCTGCACTGCTGAGCTTGGAGGCTCTGAGGGAGGATGACAATTCTGAGGAAGCAGTGGTGATATTTCTCCCCAGCCTTGACAGGCCCTAATGTAGGCAGGTCTGAAGCCCTTTGGTTTGGAGTGAACCCAGACGGCAGAGGTGAACCACACAAGGCTGTTGCTCAGATTATTGAGGAAGACACTGAACCCTGCTAAACCTCTGCAGCACAATGGGCCACTTACTGGGCAGGGAATAGTAGTGCCTTCCCCAGCTTACTCCAGGCCCTGGGAAGCTATCCCACCTCCAGATTTCTGGCAGTGGTGATGGAGGGAGCCATGAGACAGGTGGGTGGTTAACAGAACAGTAGGTGCTAGAGGCCAGTGCTTCCTGGGCTGCCAGAGCCTCGGGGGCAACTTCTTTCAAGCACTTCAGGGCCAGTGGGGAGCAAAATGGCACCCTGGACTCCATAACATGACTGCTGCATGTAGGAACACATATGGGAGCTTGACATAGTGGCACAAGCCTGTAATTCCAGCATTCTGGGAGGCTTAGGCAGAAGGATCACAAGTTTGACCCCAGCCTGAGAAACTTGGAGAATTACTGAGACCCTGTCTCAGGTGGGCGGGGGTGAGAAGGCTTGGGTACTTTACTGGGAAGGCCCTGGGTTTGACACATATGGAAGAAAAATGTCTGCTCATTCTCTTCAAAGGGAATCCTCTTATTAATCTTGCTTCTTTATGCTGCTCTCCTTGCCAGATGGTCATTTTTCTTCCATATTCTCATAAAGGTCCTGCTTATCTGTTAAATCTTGGTCAATCTCCTTCCTAAACTCCCATTCCACCCTTGTCCATCTATGTCATTACCTGATATACTGAAATGATAAACTGATGAGCCAAAGACCATGAATATCTTATGTTTAGGAGTGGTTTTGCTTAGCTTCATAGTTCTATTGCCTGGCTTTCAATAAAGATACTGAGAAAATGTAGAATTCCACAGGTGGTCTCATTCCTCCATGCAAAAGATCCCTTAGTGACCATTTGGTTTCCAATAATCTATCTTTTGCTACCTTGGCTGACTTAATAAAATATTGAGAAAAATGGACCCATAGGGAATCTGCCTGAATGAGAGCAGGGCTAAAATGTCTTCTATACTACAGCAGATTTTGATTTCATAGTGATCATATCAGGAACAGACTGCTCTGGAAAATGCCCAGCATTAATTAATCACCATAATCATTTAATTTACTTAGCTATCCATCAAAATACTGTCTGTGTTACTCAAGTTTGGGCTGTCTATGAAAAGTACTCAATTGAGAAATCTCATTCTGTTTCTGTGAGGGAAATATTAGAGTATGTTGAGATAGCCTGAAGAAAATCTCCACATTATTATTTTCTTCCTTTTGTCACTGTATTTTTCCAATGCTTTTCTCCACTCTAGACATAGGGCATTGAATAATTTAACTTGGAAGTAAGATTGGGATACAGAAAATGCAGTGGAGATAGGTACATGTCTGGTTGTTTCTAAGTGACATAGGGCAAGTAGACTGCAATTGGTACACTTCTGACATGTAATCCTTTTCTTGTTTTTAGAAGATTACTAGGGAAAGAGAAAATAATCTGAGTTCTCTGAGTAGGTTCATCTTCATATAGTTTCAACTAAATGAACTAAATTTATGTTTAAAGATTGCACTTTCAAGTAATGATGCAAGTTTAAGACTTTATACTGTGTAAAATGGTAATTTTCCCTTTTACATGGCAAGGGGACAAGAATGGGAGAGGGTAGGTGGGGAAATCGATGTTTAGGTCAAACATTTGAAATTTAAGTGCAATATTCTTAGTCATCACTTTCATTTCTGTCTTCTAGGGAAATGTGACACAGCTAGAAAGCAATGGAAAACACTAAGGGTTGCATCAGACATCAAAGAGGAACAAATAATACCTTCAGTTCAAAATGATTTCTTAAGTGAGATTTTAAAAAATGGTTATATATAGGTAGCAGCCTTTTGAGGGGAAAGCTTAACTGAGTTCCAGAATCTAGCACACCCCCATTAGAAATGCTTGTCCAGTGTTAGAAGGTAGATTGGATGTGTTTGGCACTGTTCCTCTTTCCTATGTAGGTTTGCAAGGATGGGCAGTAAATGGATGTTCATGTTCTGTCAGGATATTTCCATAAAGAGGATGTTTCAGATTCACTCTATAGAACAGGATGTACAATAGATTTAATGTTTTGAGGATTTCACCTTAATTCTGATGGGCCAGTAGTTTTCATTTATTCCTTTTTAACTCGGAGTCCAAGATTAGCCTAAAGTGTGACTGGCACTGTACGTGACCCAGAGAGAAAGGAAGTAAAAGATGTGGTTTCAGAGAGCTCATTGGAGAGGAACCATACAAAAATATTAACCAACATTCATATAGCACTTTAAAATGTAAAGGTTATTTTCCACCACGTTACCTCATTAACTTTCCCTAAGCTTTACTATCCCCACTTTACAAATGAGGACAGTGGATATTGGAGCAGTACAGGGACTTCCCTGGGATTACATTCCAGTAAATGGCAAAATCTGAACTTGAAATAGTGTTCCGACTCTAAAACTGCAACTGATTCCATTGAAGGCCGGTGATTGTGCTCTAATATCTGTACAAGGACATGCTGACAAAGCTTCAGAAATGATGTGAGTGGAAGGGGCTCCTCAGAGGTGGCATCTTGGGGAGGATGCAATAAGTATAGATTTCAAGTCAAGGGGAGAAGTCTGGGAAGTGACATAGGAAGACAAAGACAGGCTTTAAATTTGACATGTGGGGAAGAGACAGGCCTTCCAAGGCAGAAGAACTATGGTTGGGAATAAAGAGAGGTAAGTCCAAGAGATATTAGAGGAAGCGTATGTAAGAGATTGGGGCAAGTAGTACTTGGGGCTTTCTTTTGATTGCCTCAGGAAACCTCTAGTTTAGGGGCTCATAGCACTCCTCAGAGGGTGTTCTGCATTGGTGCCTCAATAGTAGAAAAGGGGGTTGCCAGGCAAGTTATATATGGAAGTTGTGTAAGGGAAGTTCTTATGCAAAATAACTAAAAATGCTCATTGCTCTGTCTAGTTACTTATAAATGTTATGTAGATGCAGAAGTTGATAAGCATTCATACTCCTGGATCACTCAGAGGATAAAGTGAGAATAAAATTGTTATAAAAGATGAGGACTTCTAAGTTACCTGCAGCAATTGATAACAATCTGTTCCTCTGTCATGGTAGGGACTACAAATCCACATTCCCATTGAGCATGTGCTATATCCCCCTTGGGACATGGAGGATATTAGGTACCTAGCCTTACTCAAGGTTGGCAAACGAGACCTGATACAGACCTTGTTATGTAACTTCCTAGCCACATATTGCTTATTAAACCACTGACTTCATAAAATTAAGATCAATCACTGTGTTTGTAACAGGCCAAATAGCTTGAGTCTTGGAATCCCAGGGTTGAGGAGGGCAGCTGATCAAGCCATGGAGACTCCTCTGCACAGTGTCAAAAGTATAGTAGCACAAAACATGATTGCAGCTTCACAGTAGACAGCCCCTAGAACCCACAGCAGTTAAGTATGAAGACTTACAGAACCTGGGGAAAAGAGCTGGGGTATAGTTCATTTTCTTCTTCCTCTGAAACTTCCAGGGAGGTTCCAGGGAACATACAATGAAAAGACACATTTTGCAAGTTAGTGCCAAATTAGCTGAGCCTAGAATCTTATCCAGAAGGATAGTTGCCTAATTATAGCATATAAATTATACTTTGCCAATACATGTTTAATCAAGAGCATAGGCTGTAGAATGAGAGATAGTGTAATTTTCAAAAAAAGTCTTAGGGCTTAAGATTCATGGGTAAAATAGTGACAAAATTGGAGTGAGGATGAAGTGAAATAATGCATTTTGAGTTCCTTGGTAGATAGATTATGAGATCGATATTTGCATGGAGGGAAGTTATTGGGGAGTTCTCATGGGATCAGTACTTTTTGGAAAGTAAAGAGCCTTATTGAAGAATGTGAATTGTGATGCAGTTGTAAGAAAGGCCTCACTAGTATCACAGTGGCTGTGCAGCTGCAATAGCCCTTCAGGGACTTATATAAACCTTATGTCATCGTATTACTTAGTCAATGGATATAGCCTTGTACCTGAGAAGAAAGTGTGATATTGGGTAAAGAAAGTCTTCAACAGAGGACAATGTCTGGAGAGGGATTCAGCTCATAATCACCAGCTGCCAGCACTACCAGCAGGCAGAGAAATGAGTTCTTGGGCCCTGAAGGAGAGAATGGCTGACACACAATTCACTTGCATCCTAAAATAAGTTCTGGTAATAGTGTTCATGTTCTCAGGTTCTGGTGGGCTTTGTTTTCCTGGGGAGACTTACAAGAGGAAGGCAAATGGAGTAAAGTCTTCATGCTAGCAATTGCTCTTAAAGCAGAAACAGATACTCATATTCTTTTACCACTCATTTGAACTTCCCCTTTCCCTTATCTGGTTCATGTGGCTTCCTTGCTAGGTGCAGTGCTAGGCTATGACTGTTGTACTTATATTCCATTAAGAGACACCCAAGTAGATTACTTTGGTGCCATAGTCTTCCCTGCTCCTGATCTGTAAAAGCAGCCCTATTGCTTTCTGGTCAATTCCTCATGTCATGATTCTGATTTCCTCTTGTCCACTGTTCTCTTGGTATGGGGATCATGAAGTAACCAGCTGATAGCTACCCATCATGGTCTGGTGAGACATTTACTATGTCTTCTGTTGGAGATAGGCTACCAACAATGGTGTGATCCATTGGATCTGTATAAAGTTTATATTACTATCTGAAAGGAATGTGATTTAATAAGGTCCCCGACATATTGCCACTTCTTGCCACATTTGGTTCACAATGTCCTGGGGTATGATTGTAAATGTAAATAATGTCTGTCCCAAGTGAAACAGACTGTTTCTGATATTGTAAGCTGGTAGAAATTGAAAAAGAAATACACACTTGTAGATCCACTGCTGCAAATGATGTACCTGAATCAGAGATATCTTGAGAGGCTTGCCTTGATATCATCGGTAAGGCAAGTGTGTGCAGATCCCAAGGAGAAGTCCACAGGGAACAGACTGGTGTGGTTGCCAATAGGTCATAGCCAGGGTCCAGACCCAACCCGAGCACCTATGACCCACAGGTCCAGCCAAAAGTCCACCAGGAAAACAGCTGCACAGGCATACAAGCAACAACCAGAGGACCATCCTCATACCATCAAGGTGAGCTGTAGAGAAAAGGCTTCTGGGTGGCTTGCTGAGAATTGAAGACCACTGCATGAGCAAAAGGTCACTTCAACAAAAGCACAGCAGGCTGCATCTGTTTAAATGAGAAGACACATAAACAAGTCTCAAAACCAGACTTCCAGATCACCTAAGGCAACCCCAAAGGGCAGCAAGATGGAACAGTCTGATAATCGCCTGGACTCCTTGAACTGGCAACCACAGAGGATCTGGAAAAAAATGAAATCAGAAATAATTTCTCAGATAACAACAGAGATTGTGTCCATAGTATAAGAAATGATTAATAAATTTAGAGCAAACACAGATAAAAAAATAGAGGAGCTGAAGAACATGATGGAAACCCAATATGGGAAACAAATGGAATCTATAAAATAGATGCAAGCCGATTTCCAGGAGATAAAAAACTCCAGTGAAAGTTTATGCAGCAGAATGAGCCAATGTGAAGACAGGATTTCAGACATAGTAGACAGGATTGCAACTATTGATCAACCAGGAAAAGAAAAAATTCTTAAAACTAGGGACCATAAGAAATCAATCCAGCAGCTGCTAGATGATGCAAAGAAGAATAACATAAGACTGAGTGGGAGTCAATGAAGAAACAGGAGAGAGTGCAAATGACATTAAAAAACTGTTCACTAAAGTAATGGCAGAAAATCTCCCAAGTAGTGGGAAAAAAACTTGACATACAGATAGGTGAGGCATATAGGACTCCAATTAGCCATGATAAAAAAAAAAATCTACACATAGGTATATAATAGTTAAAATTCCAGAAACCCAACAGAAGAACAAAATTGTACAAGCAGTTAGAGAAAAGAAACAATTCACATACAAAGGAAAGACCATCAGAATCACAGCAGACTTCTCAACACAAACCCTCAGGGCATGAAAAGCCTGGAGTGACATATTTCAAGTCCTAAAGGAAAATAACCTCCAACCCAGATTGACATACCTTGCAAAACCATTTACCAAATCAATGGAGAAATATGATACTTTCATGACAAAGAGCACCTGAGGAACTTAATAAATGCCAAATCAGCACTCTAAAAAATTTTAAACAATATCCTAAGAAAAGAAAATGGGTCACAACACCAGGAAGCCCAGAAGAATGAATCCATCAGGCAAGATACAAAATTAAATGCAAAGGGGAAGAATCTAACAAAAAGAAAAAGTCATGACAAGGATAAGTCAATACATATCGGTTATAACCATCAATAGTAATGGTCTCAATGCACCAATCAAAAGAAATAGACTGGCAGAATGGCTCAAAAAGTAAGATCCAACAATATGTTGCATACAAGAAACATACTTAATTCAAAAAGAAACTCATACTCTGTCCTGACCTGAGCAGGCTGTGGCTGGCAGAAAATGTGGGCAATGGGGTCTCGGCTGTGTCTGTGTCTCTTGGCCTGTAATTCCCACACTGAGAGACAGAACTGAGTCTTCGCGACCACCTTCGCATTTCCCCATTCCAGAATCAAGGCCGCAACACGCTCACCACTCCGATGAGCGGCTGAAAGGCCCAGGCTATGCGGGTCCCACGCAGGAAGACAGTTTGCAGTGTGAAGTAACCATGCAGGCATTTCTAAAAGGAACATCAGTTAGTACGAAACCACTGTCAACCAAGGATCAAGGAGTTGCTGCCACTGCAGGAAGCAATGGAGAGAACAAGAAAGCCAAACCTGTTCCGTGGGTGGAAAAATAGTGAACTAAAATCCCAATGACTAAAGTCTATAGTTGGAGGAGCTGGTACAGAAGTAAAGCAAACAAAGTTTCTATAAATACTTGGTCAAGAATTCCACTTAAGGATTAAAGATCTAAATATTAAAACAGAAACACTAAAGTTGCTGCAAGGTAAGTTAGGCAGAACTCTGGAAGACATTGGCATAGGAAAAGACTTTATGAACAAATCCTCAGTAGCACAAGAACTAGCAGATAGAATCAACAACTGGGATCTCATCTTATTAAAAAACTTCTGTACTGCAAAAGAAACCATCAACAGAACTAAGACACAACCTACAATGTGGGAAAAAATTTTTACCAGCTGCTCCTCAGACAAAGGACTATTATCTAGAATACATAAAGAATTGAAAACAATCAGCCCCCCCAAATATAAAGACCCGATTCAAAAATGGGCATCCAAAATGAACAGACATTTCTCAGACAAAGTAAAAGCAGCAAGTAAATATATGAAAAAATGCTCCACATCACTGGTCATTTGAAAGATGCAGATGAAAACAACACTGAGATTCCACCTCACCCCACAAAGAATGGCTGCTATCAAAAAATCACACAGTAACAAATGTTGGTGTGATTGTAGGGAGAAAGGAACCCTTCTCCATTGTTGATGGGAGTGAAGACTGGTGCAACCACTATGGAAATCAATATGGAGATACCTCAAAGAGCTGGGACTGGAGGTTCCATTTGACCCAGCCATCCCTCTGCTGGGTATCTTTCCAAAAGAATTAAAAGAATCACATCACAGTGATGTGTGTGCACCCATGTTTATAGTGGTACAGTTTGTCATAGCTAAAACTTGGAAACAACCCATCTGCCCATCAGTTGGAAACTGGATAAAGAAGATGTGGTTTTTCTATAAAATGGAATATTAGTCATAAAGAATGAGAAAATAGATTCATTCATAGGAATATGGATACATATTGAAGATATACTCCTAAGTGAAATAAATAAGTCACACATGTGTAAATACCGAATAGTTTCTCTGGTGTGAATAAACTGTAATAATACATAAAATCCTAATAAGATTACTGACATTGTGAAATGAGAATAAAGGGGCTAAAGGTGTAGGGAAGGTGGGATGGATAGGGGAAGGGTAATAAGGGAAAAGAAAAAAAATGTGAGATAATGAAAAGATGGAAATAAAGTGATTGTACATGGGGAGGGGAGGAGGGGGTGAAGGGCGGGCAGGGACAAGGGGAAAAAATGAGAACCAAGACCTGTCATGTAGAGGTACAAGATCCCAACAATGAATGTAACTGTGTTGTATCCATAAAATGTACCAATAAACTCAAAGCTGAAAAAAATATGCTACCATTAAAAAAAAAAAAAGAATTCCACTTAAATCCAAATAATCTGTCCCCCTTTTTATTACTAATATGGTAGATGGAAATGGTTGAGTTTCACTTGTTTATACATTTTTTGCATAAACAGTACTTGAGGTCTGGGCATACATAGCTAATTGATAGACCATGTGCCTAGCATGTGTGGGCCTTGGGTTCAATCCCCAGCACTGCAGGCAGGTGGGAAGGAGTGAAAGAAAGAAGTGACACTTAAATTGTCAACAACTAAGTGATATAATAAATCATTATTTAACCACAAGATTCTAGATTTTTATCATGTCAGATCAACTGGGTGCAAGTTCTCAGAGACAGCACTTGGGATGGACTTGAGCACTGCTTCTCATTTTGGGAAGGTCATGTATCCCTGTTTGCTGTAGTCTCTGCTATCCTCTCTTGCATTCTGTCTCCCTTCTTCATGTTTGTTATTGCCTAATCCTGGCAGTATTTGAATGCGAGAACCCAATTAATAACATACACTGATATAATCCCTGCCTGGCATTAACCTAAGTAATTAGAAAAGTATAATCTGAGCCAGGCATGATGGCACATGCCTGTAAACCTAGCACTGAAGGAGGTTGAAGCAAGTTTGAGTACTGTCAGGGCAACTTAGCGAGACCCTGTCTCAAAATGTAAAAAAAAAAAGAAAAAGTTATGGTTGTAGCTCAGTGGTAAAAGTATCCCTGGGGTCAGTCCTCAGTGCTGCAAAAAGAAACAAAAGGGAAAAATTTAAAAATAAAAAGGGAGGGGCCGGGGATTTACCTTAGTGGTTCTGCCCCCTGCCTCACAAGCGCAAGGACCCAAGTTTGATTTCTGGTACCAAAACAAGGGAAAGAGAGAAATGGAGGGAAGGAAGGATCAAAAGACTCCAAAGTCTTAGTTAGGGTTGGGAATTTAACTTTTTTCTAGCTTCACTTAAAACCACTAATAAATGATTTAAGATGAAAATTATTGCCAGGAGTGGTCATGCATACCTGTAATCCCAGTATTTGGGATGCAGAGTCAGAGGCAGAGTGATCACCAAAAGTTTGAGGCAAGCCTGGCTACATAGCAAGGTCCTTTCTTAAAAAACAGACAAACAAAATTATATATTATTCTACTTTATATTGGTTTTACTTTTTTATTAGCCTTAATGAATAGGTCTCCTTTTTAAAAATACAGTTAGGTGCTAGAAAAAAATGTATATTAACCAAATAATATTAAATATACATATATTAAATACAATACTTACTAAAAAAACAGAAAAAAAAACTCATAGACTGAAAGTTAAAGGGTGAAAAACAGTACTCCCTGTGACAGGAACCTGAGAAAAAGCAGGAGTAGCTATCCTATTTGCAGATCAAGTGGATTTCAAAGCAACACTGATTAAGGGAGACAAAGAAGGACACTACATCCTTGTAAAGGGAAAAATTCAAGATGAAGAGATGACAATCATAAATTTGTATGCGCCAAGTACTGGTGCACCCAACTACATAAAACAAATACTAATGGACATGAAAAATCAAATAAGCACAATACAATAATAGTGGGGGACCCTAATACCCCACTATCACAAATAGATCAACTAGACAGAAAATAAACAATGAAATACTAGAACTCAATCAAACTCTTGAACAAATGAATTTAACAGATGTTTACAGAGTGTTCCACTCTACTATATCAGAATACACATTCTTTTTGGCTGCTCATGGATCGTTCTTTAAAATAGATCACATACTTGCTCATAGAACATGTTTAAGTAAGTATATAGAATTGAAGTTATCCTCTGTATATTATCAAACAATAGTGTATGAAATTGGAGATCAATAGCAAAAGAAACTACAATAATTTCATAAATATATGGAAATTGAACAACACACTTCTGAATAACCAGTGGGTCACAGAGGAAATTAAAGAAGAAATCAGACAGTTTCTACTTTAAATGACAATGTCATTACAACATATTGGAATCTATGGGACACAATGAAAGTAGTCTTACAAGGGAAATTTATAGCAATGAATGCTCATATTAGGAAAATAGAGTAAGCTCATTTAAACAACCTGATGCTGAACTTCAAGCTTCTAAAAAAAAGAAGATCAGGGCAAACCCAAAGCTCATACAAGGGAAGAAATTATAAAGATCAAGACAGAAATCAATGCAGTGGAGACTATGGGAACAATACAAAAAGTCAATGAAGCAAAGAATTCGTTCTTTGAAAGAATAAATAAAATTGACAAACCCTTAGCCAACCTTATCAAAAAAGGAAAGAAAAGAGCCAAATCAATGCAATTAGGAATAAAAATGGTGAAATTACAACAGATCCAGCAGAAATACAGAGGATCATCAGTACCTACTTCAAGAACCTGTACTTCAATAACATGGAAAACACAAGAAATAGACAGATTTCCAGATACATATGAATTACCAAAGTTGAACAAAGAAGCTATAAAAATTCGAAATGACCCAATATCAATCAATGAATTGAAAACATAATTAAAAACTTACCAACAAAGAAAAGTCTGGGTCCTGATGGCTTCACTTCTGAATTCTACAAGAAATTTAGAGGATAGCTAATGCTCAAACTCTTTAATGAAATTGAAAGGGAAGCAATATTCCCAAATTCACTCCTGGAAGCAAACCACCTTAATACCAAAAGCAGAGAAAGACACACCAAAAAGGAGAACAACAGGCCAATCTCCCTACTGAACATAAACACAAAAATACTCAATAAGATACTGGCAAACAGAATGCAGAAGATCAAGAAGATCATACATCCTGACCAAGTAGGATTCATCCCAGGGATGCAGGGATGGCTCAACATATGTAAATTAATAAATTTAATACACTGTATTCACAGAGTCAAGGACAAAAACTATATGATCATCTCAATAGATGCAGAAAAAGCATTTGACAATATCCAACATGTATTCATGATAAAAACCCTATAATAATTTGGGATAGACAGTCTGTCTCAACCTGATAGAAGCCATACATGAAAAACCAACAGCCAATATCATACTGAGTGGTCAAAGACTGAAATCCTTCACACTAAAATCAGGAACAAGACAAGGATGTTCATTGTCACCACTCAGGCTCACTATGGTTTTGGAGACATTAGCCACAGCAATTAGACAAGAGAAAGAAATAAAAGGAATAAAGATAGGAAAGGAAGAAGTCAAATTGTCATTTTTTGAGGATGACATGACACTCTATAGAAGACCCCAAGAACTCTAGCAAAAATCTTCTAGACTTATTAGCAAAATTCAGTAGTGTCACTGTGTACAAGGTCAACACACAAAAATCAATAGCTTTCCTATACACAAAGAACAGACACACTGAAAAAGTAAGTGAAGAAACAACTCCTTTACAATAGCATCAAACAAAATGAAATACTAGGAATCAACCTAACAAACCAAAGACCTCTATTCTGAAAACTATAGCACTCTGAAATAAGAGATTGAAGAAGATATCAGATATCCCCTGCTCCTGGGTGGGAAGAATCAACACAGTAAAAATGACCATACTTTCAAAACTGCCATATAGATTCAATGCAGTCCCAATTGAAATTCTAGCAGCATACTTCACAGAACTTGAGAAAACAACCCAAAAATTCATTTGGAATAAGAAGATACCTAGAATAGCAAAAGCAATTCTAGGCAACAAAGAGGTATCTCAATCTCTAAATTGAAAGTATACTGCAAAGCTACTGTGATAAAAACAACATGGTACTGTCAAAGAAGCAGACTTGAGGATCAGTGGAACAGATTTGAAGCTGCAGAAACAACTCCACACACACTCAGCCACCTCATATTTGACAAAGGAGGAAAACATGCTCACTGGAGGAAAGATAGCTTCTTTAATAAATGGTGCTAGACTCTCCTACAAATCTGTGGAGTAAACTGTGGTGTAGTATGTTGCAGCAGAAAATAAAATAAATGGTACTAGAAAAATCAAGTTTAAACTTTCCAAAGATTAAAACTATCTCTCACCATGCACTAAACTAAAATCAAAGTGGATCAAAGATATAAATATTAAAACAGAGACATTAAACCAGCTGGAAGAGAGGTTAAGTTGAACTCTTGAAGACATTGGTATAGGAAAAGATTTCATGAACAAAATCTCAGCTGCACGTGAGCTAGCACAAAGAATCAATAAGTGGGATCTCTTATTAAAAAGCTGCTGCACAGCAAGAGAAACCACGAACAGCATGAAGAGACAACCCACAATGTGGAAAACATTTTACCAGCTATTCTTCAGACAAAGTCTACTATCTAGAGTATATAAAGAATTTTAAAAAATCAGACCTCTCAAATTTAAAGGCCCAATCCAAAAATTGGCATCTGAAGTGAACAGACACTTCTCAGACAAAGAAGTACAAAGAGCAAATAAACATGAAAAAAATGTTCACTATCACTGGTCATTCGAGAGATCCAGATGAAAACAACACCGAGATTCCACCTCAACCCAGAAACAACAGCTGCTATCATGAAATCAACCAATAAAAAATGCTGTCAGGACTGTGGGGAAAATGAACCCTTTTCCACTATTGATCATAATGTTAGACTGGTGTAACCACTGTGGAAAGCAGTATGGACATACCTTAAAACCTAGAATTGGAAGTCCCATTTGACCCAGCTATTCCCCTGCTAGGTATCTTCCCAAAAGAATTAAAATAATCATACCACAGTGATATATGCTCATCCATGTTCATAGCAGCACAGTTTGCAATAGCTATAACTTGAAAACAGCCCAATTGCCCATCAACTGGAGACTGGTTAAAGAAAATGTGTTTTTTTAAAAATAAAATGGAGTACTACTCAGCCATCAAGAATGAGAAATTAGAGACATTTATTGCTAAATGGATGCACACTGAGGTGATATTCTTAAGTGAAATAAATAGGACACACGTGTAAATACTGAATAGTTTCTCTGGTGTGAGACTGAAGGATTGAGGTGATATTCTTAAGTGAAATAAATAGGACACACGTGTAAATACTGAATAGTTTCTCTGGTGTGAGAGACTGAAGGAGTAAATAATGACTAAAAGGTATAATAGATACTGTGGAATAGGAAGAAAAGTTGCAAAGAGGAGGGAGAAGTGGGAAGGGTAGGGCAAAGGAAAGAGGGGAATGGAATAAATATAAGACAAGGAAAAAAGTGCAAACAAAGTTTTTGTAAATAGGGAGGGGTGGAGGGGTTGACAGGAGGTTAGAGGAATGGGGGAAAATAAGAGTCAAGATATATTGCATAAAGCTACAAATCTCCACTGATGAATGTCATTATATTGTATACCTAAAATGGACCGATAAAATTAATAAAAATTTAAAAAATTTTAAAAAGAATCGGAGTTATCTCATCTGGCAAATCAAATGCCAGTGCTTTGGGGCCAGTGCAGCTGGGGCTAGTGCTTAGTGAGTTTACATAATCTATAATCATTTTCCAACATCCACTTGGCTTTGTAGAGGCCAGAGTGATAAATTAATGGGCAATGCAATGGGAATCACAATTTCTGGATGCTTAGATCCACCATTCTTCTCAGGATATTACACTTTTAATAATTTACTGGGCCAGGGATTTAGCTGAGTGTTTCTGTCACCTGCCTTGTAAGCTCAAGCTCAAGGTCCTGAGTTCGATTCCTGGTACAAAATAATTTACTAGCATGGCTGAGGAAAGGCCTCTTCCGAGGCTTCTGCTCATCTTTCTCACTCTGGCACGTAAATGACTCTGCCGATGGCAACATATATCAATTCTAGTTATAACTCCAGGAATAGAAAAAATGACTAGTAATAAATACCTTGGTTCACAAATGCTTGTTTGTGAATAATTTGGCTTGCAGATAGATGTGTTTGGCAAAATTTTGCTTCAATTTTCAAACTCTACATTCGGTGACAAACACAACCACAACCATCTTCCCCACAAGAACATGTGTTTGCTATATACTCTTTACTCCTAGGCTTAGGACATCCATGTTGGGGTCCAGAGAGGAACTAGCTAAAAGGTCAAACCAATATGCTGAGACTGACACTGAGGGAAGGAAGTAAAGATGTTGTGCCTTAATGATACTTTTGAGCCATTAAACCCTAAAACTTCTTTATGATGACTTCCCTAGCACGATAATAACTTTGTATTATTTAAGATGGGTTTATAGGTTTTCTGTTACTTGGAGCCAAAAGCACCTCAAAGTAACTGATATGATAATACTAACTGATAGGGCTTGTTGAAGCATAGTGTGTAAAGTGACAAACTGCCAGTATAACTTATTACCAATGATCACCATGTAATTAACCTAAGTTAGCAGATTTATTGTATGATGGTTTTATCAAATTATCAAAATTAGGGGCCTGGGATTTAGCTCAATGGTTCTGCCACCTGCCTCACAAGTGCAAGGTCCTGAGTTCGATCCCTGGTACCAAAAAAAAAAAAAAAAAAAAAAAAACCACTGGCAAGGGCTGGGGATTTAGCTCAGCAGTTCCACCACCTGCCTCACAAGTGCAAGGTCCTGAGTTCGATCCCTGGTACCAAAAAAAAAAAAAAAAAAAAAAACCACTGGCAAGGGCTGGGGATTTAGCTCAGCAGTTCCACCACCTGCCTCACAAGTGCAAGGTCCTGAGTTCGATCCCTGGTACCAAAAAAAAAAAAAAAAAAAAAAACCACTGGCAAGGGCTGGGGATTTAGCTCAGCAGTTCCACCACCTGCCTCACAAGTGCAAGGTCCCGAGTTCAATCCCCAGTATCAAAAAATACATGCATACACACACACACACACACACACACACACACACACACACACACACAACCACTGGCAGAATTGGTCCAGGCATCATCTGCCTAGAGCCTCAGTGAAATTTGCATTTGAATATGTAGTTCTTACTTGAATAATTCCCTGTTTATTAATCTTTTAGAAGATAATATGAAATAAGGGAACAGCATGGGGAAATAGAACCCCGACCGGAGGCTAGACAGCTTTTTTGTACTGAAACATGTGCAGATATATTTCCTCCAGACGTCTGTTACCTACACTGTAAGAGGAGGAGCCCCAGTGGGAGAGTGAGTTGTAGGAGAAGGTACTAAAATGATAAAACAGGGCCAGATATAGGGTATAAAACAGAATTGAGAGATGAAGGAAGGTGTTTGAGAGGATACCAATATTTTACCCATGAGCACCTGTTCCCTCTGAATTCCTCTGAGATAGAGCTGATGTGCTTGTGGAAAACTGACACAAATTTCCATTCAGGTACCTGGATCAGGCAGACATTCCTGGGCTTGGTGCTGCTGCTGGTTAACACTTGTCATGTTTGTCATTGCATTTCTCTGGTGATGCAGTGACAGGTCACTGGCAGGTGACCAACTTTTGGTATATCTGGCCAGCTCAGAAGCCAGCAAAGCCTTTATTCAAGGAATTGACCTCTGTCTTCCATATGATCTATAGCTATGGCTTACGGTACTGGCAGTCAGGTATTGTTAACAGATCCTGGCCATAGTTGAGTAGTGTAGGGGTGAGCACTTGCTCCAAACTGGATCAACCATTTCTCTCTTGGGAATTTGGAGTTGTGATTATGAGAGACAACTGTTCTCTGTGGTTCCCTCGGTAAGAGCTGTCAAGTGGCCATCTTCTCCCTACTATGAAAGCAAATAAGCAAAAAGACCATTCTTCAGAGAGGAAAAGAGAACCACCCCTTCCCCGCTTCAGTCCCAAATCTCCTTTGAGTATCTGTTATGCACATCATCTTTGTTCTTCCTTTGGTTGCTCTATCACATCCTGACTTGTTTGGCTATTGCAGCTTTGAACATGTATTGCTTCTCCTCCTGGCTGTAGTATTCACTCCAAAGATTTTGTTTCTACGAGTTCAGACTTGATTTTATTTACAATCGGCAATTAATATTGTTAGCCAAGAAGTTACAAATGCTGTTATGAGAGCACAGAAGGACCGCACTGGAGCAGAGAACAGAGGGGCTGTGACATCTGGCATTGATAAATACTCTGTCAGTATATCAGAGGGGGCCTATTGTTTTCACATTCATAGGTTTTGTGTTTGCCTGTGTGCATGTTTATCCCATCCACCTTTGTTCTCTTAAGTCTTTGTGTCTGCCCTTGCCCTTGCACTTCCTCTGGAAGCTTTGTTGCCAAGAAACAAGGAAAAACCAAAGTTCTTGACCAGAAATTCAATGTTAATAAGGGAAAGGAGAAGGAAAATTGGCAGACATCAGTTGTGGTTTGCTTGTTTAAACCCACACCACAAATGATTGTATTTTTGATAGCCCGAGAAGTTCAGAGAAATTTGGAGGGATATAACAATCACTACAGCACTAAACATACTCTGTGCCAAGAGTCTGACAAGAATGACAGTGGAACTGGTACTTATTCTGTGTCTTGAAAACAGAGTCAATCCTGAGTCATGGTTTTAGTGCAAATAAAGCCTTTGTATATGGATGGGGGTGGCTTGGGAATACTGGAAATAAATTAATATACTTGTTGATTTTTATCTTTTTTGGAGGGTTGTACTGGGGATCGAACTCAGGCTCTTGCGCTTGCCAGGTAGGCGGCAGAACCACTGAGCCAAACCCCCAGCCCAAATTAATATACTTGATAACAGGATTGTGGATGTCTATATTTTAATTTTTATCATAATTAACACAATATTTAAATCTAAAAGCATGGTAATCAGGACATCATATCCACATGTATTATTGGATCCAACTGAATACTGGGACTTGACTTTTTTTTAATTAAGAAATTATTAAAACACATTCGGGTTTTTATTATAATATAACCTCAAAATCTATCACTCTACTTTACATGGTATATGTTAAATACATTCGTGCGTGAGTGAATATCTAAATGGTGATTTAGAAAAATGATTCTCAAATTTTCATGTGTATTAGAATCTGCAGAGGGTCTTGTTAAACTGCAGATTCAGATTCATTCATTCGTAGGTCTGGGTGAGGCCTGAGTTTGCATTTCTAACAAGCTTCTGAATGATTTCTTTACTACTTCCTGTCTTTAAATACCAAGGATTCAGAAGACTGAAAGGCACCAGCTTCCTATAAGAACAGCAATATCCTTGGATGTTTTTTCTCCTGTGTCCAAGGCAGAGACTCAGTGGATAGGTGAACTGAGCAGTGCAGGCAGCTGGAGGTTAGGAGACCTGTGTTTGAATCCTATTTATGTCGCTAGTTAAGTGTTGTCATTTGGGCCATACTACTGACTTTCTTTGGACTTCAGTTTCCATAGCCCTAAAATGAAAGCATAGGGCTGATCATGTCTCAGGCTGTTTCTAGGAGGCTTCCGGCTCAGCAGATGTGCCTCAGAGTCCCCCAAAGAGGGAGAGGAGCAGTGAGGGAAATGAAGGGGCCCTTACAAGGTAGAACTCTGGGAATGCGTCCTGTCACTGAGGAGGTAGCTTTAAAAAAGACATAGTGTTAGTTGAGTCAAGTGTTCTCGTTCAAACATTCAATATGGTATTTAAGGCAGCCTGTTCACTACTCCTATGGTTGTATGTGCTGCCTTGAAATAGTCTAAAAATTAATTTTCTTCCCTTATTTGCACCAAGTTTACTTTAGATCATTCTTCACGGTCTCCATCCCTTAGATGTACTAGTGTGCTTGTTCTCTGAATGTCCCCGAGAAGCAGGTAAGTATTAGGGTGTAGTCTGAGGAGTGGAAAATGCATCTGATCTTGAGGAATCACTGCACTACTCTGCAATGTCCTCCTTACCATCCTCATTACTAAAATGAGTTTATTTAGGGGTATGCCAGGACCCTGACCCCTCACAGCTCTGATGTTTACTGTATTTGATACTTTTCATGCCAAAGAAGAAAAAAGGGGAAATACTAACCAAATGAATCAGCAGCCACAGCAAAGCTGTTCTGCTGTCCCTGGGGTGTGATCTACTCATCCTCTTCCTGCTGGGTCCCCAGCGGAACTTTTTTCCCAATGGCTCCTTCCACATAGGAAACAACTATGCATCCAGCAGCTACTCTTAGGCAGTTTCCAAGATGAGGATCAGGGATGAGGAAAACACACTAAGATCCATTATATGCCCTCAATTTCTAGGAAAGAGGGAACAAACTAAAATTTTCCAGCAATACAATTTTGTAGCTTTTATAGCCAGCATTTTTTTATTGTTTGATTTCTTGATAGCAGCCATTCTTTCTGGGATGAGGTAGAATCTCAGTGTTGTTTTCATCTGCATTTCTCAAATGACCACTGATGTTGAACATTTTTTCATATATGTATTTGCTGCTTTTACTTCTTTGTCTGAGAAATATCTATTTATTTCAGATGCCCCATTTTTGAATTGGGTCTTTAAATTTGAGAGGTTTGATTTTTTTTTTAGTTCTTTATATATTCTAGATAGTAGACCTTTGTCTGAGGAATAGCTGATAAAATTTTCATCCACATTGTAGATTGTCTCTTAGCTTTGTTGGTGGTTTCTCTTGCAGTGCAGAAGCTTTTTAATAAGATGAGATCCCAGTTGTTGATTCTTTGTGCTAGTTCCCATGCTACTGAGGTCTTTTCCTATGCCATTGTCTTTGAGAATTCTACCTAACTTAGCTTCCAGCAAATTTAGTGGTTCTGCTTTAATATTTAGATCTTTAATCCACTTGGATTTTAGTTTAGTGCATGGTGAAAGATAGAGGTCTAGTTTTTTTTTTTCCTCTCATTCAGTTTATTGGTACAATTTAGGTGTACAGTACAGTTATATTCATCATTGGGATCTTGTACCTTTACATGATAGGCCTTGGTTCTCATTTTTTCCCCTTGTCCCTGCCCGCCCTTCACCCCCTCCTCCCTTCCCTATTTACAAATACTTTATTTCCATTTTTTAATTTTCTCATATTTTTTTTCTTTTCCCTTATTACCTTTCCCTACCCTTCCCACTTTCCCTACACCTTTAGCCCTTTTCTTTCTATTTCACATTGTCAATTATACCATTAGGATCTTAGGTACCATTATAGTTTTTCACACCAGAGAAACTATTTGGTATTTATACATGTGTGACTTATTTATTTCACTTAGGAGTATATCCTCGATTTGTATCCATTTTCTTATGAATGACTCTAATTTATCATTCTTTATGACTGAGTAGTATTCCATTTTATAGAAAAACCACATCTTCTTTATACAGTCTCTAATTGATGGGCAAATGGGCTGTTTCGAAGTTTTAGCTATTGCAAACTGTGCCACTATAAACATAGGTATGCATATATCACTGTGATATGATTCTTTTAATTCTTTTGGAAAGATACCCAGCAGAGGGATGGCTGGGTCAAATGGAATCTCTAATCCCAGCTCTTTGAGGTATTTCCATATTGATTTTCATAGTGGTTGCACAAGTCTGCACTCCCATCAACAATGGAGAATTGTTCCTTTCTCCACAAAACTCTGCCAACATTTGTTATTGTATGATTTCTTGATAGCAGCCATTCTTTGTGGAGTGAGGTGGAATCTCAGTGTTGTTTTCATCTGCAACTCTGGAATGACCATTGATGTGGAGCATTTTTTCATATATTTACTTGCTGCTTTTACTTCTTTGTCTGAGAAATGTCTGTTCATTTCAGATGCCCATTTTTGAATCTTTGGCAGGTTGAAATCCAGTTTTTCCAACACAATTTATTGAAGAGGCTCTCCTTCCACTAAGAATGGTGATCCTCAGGTGAGTGTAATGTGCAACCAAAGAGGCACGTTGGTTTAATGCTTGGTTTCAGTGTTTCCTTGCTGTTTTCAGGGTGACTGTGGACAATTTGCCCTGCATTCTGAACTGCTTAGTAAGAAACCTGTGATGTCTATGGATTACTTAAAGCCACTTCAATTAGACCTGTAATGTTAACCTTTTCCTCCATAGGAATGTGTTCTCAGCCTCTTGGAATGTTTTAGCCTCTGCAGGCCTAGGTGATCCGATGGCTGGGGTGAGGGGTGTGACTCAGCCCAAAAACAATGGTTCTTAGGTAGCAGAAGTCATTGTTCCCCAGACCCAGCAGTGCTTCTCATAAGTTCAGCACACTGTATGTGGAATGTTTTAGCAAAGCTTGAGCTCCTCAGATGGGGGGCGGGGTTGCATCTGTCTCACTTTGCCAGATCAGCAAATGTGGTGGGATTCTGCTGCCTTATTCTTTGCTCAGGAGAGCACTCCGGAGTTAGATCTCATGGACCTTAAGATTAACATCGATAGTTGGTCTAAAGCATTGCATATAATGACCTTTCATTTAAGCAACCAGGTTTGATCATTTTTTGTTATCTTATTTTTCCTCAGTTTCAATGACCTGTTGCAATATCCCGAATCTACAAGTTCCTCCCAATTTTCAGTTTGTAATATATCGAAATCTTACACCTAGATGTTATGTGCTCCCTCAAAACTCAACTTTTTTTTACCATCTGTCCCTTTTTTATTTTATTTTTTCTCACTGAGTTTATTGGTACATGTTAAGTATACAGTTCAGTTACATTCATCATTGGGATCTTGTACCTTTACATGACGGGTCTTGGTTCTCATTTTTTCCCCATACCCCTGCCCTCCCTACACCTTCTCCTCCCTTCCCTATTTACAAATACTTTATTTCCATTTTTTCATTTTCTCATATTTTTTTCTTTTCCCTTATTTCCTTTCCCCTACCCTTCCCACTTCCTCTGCACTATTAGCCCTTTTCTTCCTATTTCACATTGTCAATTATACCATTAAGATCTTATGTATAATTATAGTTTTACACAACAGAGAAACTATTCAGTACTTACACATGTGTCCCTTTTTAATTTTTATTAGTATATATTTAAAGCACATATGATTAACATTCACTGTTACATAACTTATCTTAATTCTTTTTACATCTCTTTCTATTCCATTCCCTCCTGGCTACATTTTCCCCTCATCTTTCCATCTCTTTTTCCCCTATAACTATCTTTTATTTTTTTCTATTTATATTTTGGATTTTTCATATAAGAGAAACCATGAGATATTGATTATGTGTGTCTATTTATTTCACTTAATATTATGATCTCAAGGTGCATTTATTTTCTTACAAATGACTCGTTTATCCTTTTTTGTGATAGAGTAGTACTGAACTGTGTATAAATACCCCAATTTCTTTACTAATTCATCTACTGATGAATATATACAGTCCACTTCCCATTTTAGCTATTATGAACTGTACTGCTATAACGTAGGAAGATATCTGAGGGGAAATAACTGAGTAGAATGGAATTTCTTGTTTTAGTTTTTTGAGTAATCTCCATACTGATTTCCATAATAGTTAGACTAGTTTATATTTTCACCAATAATGAAGGGTTCCTTTTTCTCTGCAGCCTCTCTAGCACTTGTTATTATTTGATTTTTTTTGTTGCTGATTTTTCTTTCTGAAGCAAGACAGAATTTCAGTGTTGCTTTAATCTGCATTTCTCTAATGGTCAGAGATATTGAACATTTTTTCATGTATTTGCCATTTATACTTTTTTTCTGAGAAGTGTCTACGCATTTCAGTTGCCCATTTTTTGATAGGGTCTAATTTATTTTTTTAGTTCTTTATATGTTCTAGATATTAGTTCTCTATATGAAAAATAGTAAGCAGAATTTTCTTCCCATTTTGTAGATTATCTTTTCATTTATTTAGGTTGTTTCCTTTTCTGTATAGATGCTTTTAAGTTTTATATGATACCATTTGTTGATTATTGTTGCTATTTTCTGTGCAACTAGGTTTCTGTTCAGAAAGTCCTTGCCTACCCTACCTGTTCGAGAGTATTACCTATTTTAGCTTGTAGCAGATTGTTTCTTTCTTAATATTTTCAGCTTTGATCCATTGATTTTAATTTAGTACATGATAAATAATATGGACCTAGAGTCAGTCTTCTGCACGTGGGTAGCCAATTTTCGCAGCCGCATTTATAAAAGAGGCTGTCTCTCCCTCAGTATATATTTTTGGGCCTTTTGTCAAAGACCAAATAGTTGAAAGTTCTTGGGGATATTTTTGCACCCCTCTGTTCGTTCCATTGATCCACAGGTCTTTTTGTGCTGGTACCATGTTGTTTTTATTACTGTAACTTTGTATCATTATTTGAAGTCTGGGCTTGTGATACCTCCTGCTTTGTTCTTGTTACCTAGGGTTGCTTTTACTATTCCAGGTCTGTTCTTGTTTCATATAAATTTTAGGACTTTTTTCTCTAGTTTTGTGAGAAATATTATTGGTACTTTGACTGGGATTGCATTAAATCTGTATATCAGTTTTATTTTTTTTTTAACAAAACAAATACTTTGTTTCCATTTTCTCATATTTTTTTTCTTTTCCCTTATTTCCTTTCCCCTACCCTTCCCACTTCCCCTACACCTTTAGCCCTTTTCTTCCAATTTCACATTTAATTATACCATTTTGTTCTTGTTACCTAGGGTTGCTTTTACTATTCCAGGTCTGTTCTTGTTTCATATAAATTTTAGGACTTTTTTCTCTAGTTTTGTGAGAAATATTATTGGTACTTTGACTGGGATTGCATTAAATCTGTATATCAGTTTTATTTTTTTTTTAACAAAACAAATACTTTGTTTCCATTTTCTCATATTTTTTTTCTTTTCCCTTATTTCCTTTCCCCTACCCTTCCCACTTCCCCTACACCTTTAGCCCTTTTCTTCCAATTTCACATTGTCAATTATACCATTAGGATCTTATGTACAATTATAGTTTTTCACACCAGAGAAGCTATTTGGTATTTACACATGTGTGACTTATTTATTTCACTTAAGATTATATTATCCTTATGTATATCAGTTTTAGAAATATGGCCATGTTAGACTATATGGGCTTTGCCTATCCAAGAACATTTTCTGATGTCCTCTTCCATCTCCTTTTTCAGGAGTGTTCATTATAGAGGTCTTTCATTTCTTTGGTTAGGTTAATTTTTCTTGATGATACTGAGAAAGATAATTTTTTTATTAACTTCTTAGTGAGTTTATATTTGGTGTACAGGAATGCCATTGATTTTTCCATGTTGACTTTGTATCCTGGTATGCTACTGAATTTGGTCTAGGAGTCTTCCAATCCAATAATGGAAGTGATTTCTTTTGCCACTGGTTTCTAGTTTCATTGCACTATGATCTGATAATTTGCATTGTTTAATTTTGATTCTTTTGAATTTACTAAAGCATGTTTTATGGGCCAGCATATTGTCTATTTTGGAGAAAGGCCCATGTGCTGCTGAGAAGAATGTGTGTTTTGTTGTGCTCTGTAGATATCTATTAAGTGCATTTGTTCAGAGGTATGGTTCAACTCTGATACTGAATGATTTTTTTTGTCTAGTTCTTCTGTGTATTTATTTGTGCTAATGGGATATTGAGCTTCCCCAATTATAACGATGTTGGTGTTTTTTCTCATTTATTTTATGTTCAGTAGTGTTTCTTTTATGAAATTGGGTGTACTGGTATTTGGTGCTTATATGTTTATAATTGTTATCTCTTTCTATTGAATTGTTCCCTTAACCAAAATATAATAAATTTCTTTGCCTCTTCTGTTCAGTTTTGGCTTAAAATTCACTTTTTCTGAAATTTGGATAAGTACTCTTGATTTTTGCATATTTCCATTCCATGGAATACTGTTTTCCATCCTTTTATTTTTAATCTGTATATTTCTTTTTATATTAAGTATGTTTCTTGTATATTGCCTATCATTGAATTTTGCTTCTTGATCCACCTACCAATCTGCATCATTTGATTGGTGAATTGAGACCATTTACATTGAGTATTATCACTGAAGGTATTGTCTTATGCTGTCATTGCATTATTTTTCAGCAGCTGATCTCTTCCCTTGGCCTCATATTTCTGATAAACTGCTCATTCTGCCTGGTATGTTCATTTTATTAGATTTTTAAGGCATTGTTGGCTTCACTCTTTTTAAGATATCCTGGAGAATTATTTTATAGTGCTGGCTTTGCAAACATTAATTTCTTGAGGTGCTTTTGTCATGGAAACACCTTATTTTCCATCAAATTGAAAAGAAAGTTTGCAGGGTATACAAATCTAGGTTGAAAGTTATCTTTTAGGTCTTAAAACACTTCACTCCAAGCTTTCCTGGCCTTTAAGATTTGTGTCTGCTGTAACTAATATTTTTACCTTATAAGTGACTCATTGCTTTTTTCTAACAGGTTTAAAGATCCTGTTTCTGTGTTGGACTTCTGTTCTTTTGACTATGGTGTGATATGGAGAGGTTCTATGATTGTGACTATTTGGAATTCTATATGCCTCACTTGTCTGTATGCTGAATTCTTTTTTTTTTATTTTATTTATTTTTTTTTATTGAGTTTATTGGTACATTTAGGGATACAGTACAGTTACATTCATTGTTGGGATCATGTACCTTTACATGGCAAGTCTTGATTCTCATTTTTTCCCCTTACCTCTGCCCTCCCTTCACCCCCTCCTCCCCTCCCCATCTACAAACACTTTATTTTCATCTTTTCATTCTCTCACATTTTTTTCTTTTCCCTTTTTGTTCTTCCCCTACGTATCACATCTTCCCTACACCTTTAGCTCCTTTCCTCCCATTTCTAAATGTCAGTAATCTTATTAGAATCTTATGCATTGTTGCAGAATATTCACACCAGGGAAACTATTTGGTATTTACACATGTGGGACTTATTTATTTCACTTAGGAGTATATCTTCAATATGTATCCATTTTCCTATGAATGAATCTATTCTCTCGCTCTTTATGGCTGAGTAATATTCCATTTTATAGAAAAACCACAACTTCTTTATCCAGTTTCCAACGGATGGGCAAATAGGTTGTTTCCAAGATTTAGCTATTACAAACTGTGCCGCTATAAACATGGGTGCACATACTTCTCTGTGATATGATTCTTTTAGTTCTCTTGGAAAGATACCCAACAGAGGGATGGCTGGGTCAAATGGAACCTCCAGTCCAAGCTCTTTGAGGTATCTCCATATTGATTTCCATAGTGGTTGCACTAGTCTGCACTCCCACCAACAATGGAGGAGGGTTCCTTTCTCCCCACAACCCCGCCAACATTTGTTATTGTGTGATTTCTTGATAGCAGCCATTCTTTGTGGGGTGAGGTGGAATCTCAGTGTTGTTTTCATCTGCATCTCTCGAATGACCAGTGATGTGGAACATTTTTTCATATATTTTCTTGCTGCTTTCACTTCTTTGTATGAGAAATGTCTGTTCATTTCGGATGCCCATTTTTGGATCGGGTCTTTATATTTGGGGGGACTGATTGTTTTGAGTTCTTTATATATCCTTGATAATAGTCCTTTGTCTGAGGTACAGCTGGTAAAAATTTTTTCCCACATTGTAGATTGTCTCTTAGTTCTGCTAATGGTTTCTTTTGAAGTACAGAAGCTTTTTAGTAAGATGAGATCCCAGTTGTTGATTCTTTCTGCTAGTTCCCGTGCTACTGAGGATTTGTTCATAAAGTCTTTTCCTATACCAATGTCTTCCAGAGTTCTGCCTAACTTACTTTCCAGCAAGTTTAATGTTTCTGTTTTAATATTTAGATCTTTAATCCATTTGGATTTTAATTTAGTGCATGGCGAAAGATAAGGGTCTAATTTTAATCTGTGGCAGGTTGATATCCAGTTTTTCCAACACCATTTATTAAAGAGGCTATCTTTCCTCCACTGAGGATGGTGAGCTCCTTTGTCAAAGATGAGGTAGCTGAGTACATCTGCATTTGTTTTTGTGTCTTCCAGTCTGTTCCATTGATCCTCAGGCCTATTTCTTTGCCAGTACCATGCTGTTTTTATCACAGTGGCTTTGTAGTATAGTTTCAAATTGGGAATTGTTACACCTGGTGCCATGTGACTGTTGCCTATAATGGCTTTTGCTATTCTAGGTCTCTTGTGGTTCCAAATGAATTTTTGGATTCTTTTTTCTAGTTCTGTGAAATATAGTGTTGGAATTTCAATGTATGCTGAATTCTTTCCCAATATTTTAAATGTTTTCTGCTATTATTTTGTAAACAGGTTTTTATGCTTTTTGTTCCATCTCTAATTTTTCACTTATTCCATTAATCTTAGATTAGTATTTTGTGCATCATCTAGGAATTGTTGAATCCATTTTTCATGTTTCTTATGTTTTTAAGGTATCTCTGAGTAACTGGTCTTTGAAAGCATCCATATATTCTAGTTCTGATAGTCTGTCTTCACACTGGTTACTTTTGCCATCCATACTTTCAATGTACTGTTTAATCGCCTGGATTTCTGCCTGGAACCTTTTCATAGGCTCTAGTTCTTTGCTAAACTGTTCTTTCATGTTTTGTATTATTTTGTTTAGTTCAGCTATCTTTTTGTTAGTGTCTTTTGTAGCTCCCTGATTGTTTTGTTGTTGCCTCCAGTATCTGATTTGTTAATTTTTTTTGCGTGTGCATCTGGTTAGCACCTTATTAATCTATTTTTTAAAGTCTCCTCTCATTCTTTCAAATAGTTTGGCTGTGTGGCTTTTGCTTTGCTCTCCCTCAGTACCCCCATGGATTGGCTTTGGGGATTTTGGAGACATTTTATTGCCTTGTCTTCTCATTTTTCTAGTATTTTTTGTTTGCTTTGTTGTTGTTGTTTGTTTGTTTTGTGCTTAGTTATGTGGTCACTTATGGTGAAGAGATTATGTTGCTAATATGTACATCTCTTTAGTTATTCTGCTTTTGAGTGATGTATTCAGGGCATAGCTAACTGTAGTCCTTTGCCTCTGTGCCAAGATATAACTATCTCTGTTAAAATGTGAAGGGGTATAGTATATTTGCCCCAGTACCCAGTTCTCCAGTAGAGGACTGCACTATTGTTAATGTCACAAAGGTTATTTGAATATTAGCATACAGATAAAAAAAACTATGTGACCCTGGCAATATCTAGTAAATAAACCATAGTAATAGTGTCCAAAACAAACTGGATATTGGCATACCATGAAAACCAATGATGTGCCACCCCTAACCTTAGAAAAGAAACCTACATTACAGTGGTACCTCACAAACTTTTATTCACAAACAATTTGGTTCACAAACAGAAGCATTTGGCAAAATTTTGTTGTTGTTTGTAAACTCTGCATCAGGTACTGAACATGACTGTGGCTCTTTTCCTGCATGAACACAAACATTGCCATCTTTTCCAGAATCGTGGAATAAATTAAATTTGTGAATTTGTATAGTATAAACCTTAAGACTAACCAAATATTGACATATGGCAAGTATCTACTAAATGTAGTAATTATACCTCCACTAATGATAGAAAAGAATTCAATAGTGGTAACAAAGAGTTACTTATCTAAAGATTAGTAATGCTTTTGATTATACTAGTGAAGATGTAGTGTACTGGGAATGAGAGAGTGTAAAAAGTAAAATTTAAAAAATTAAACAGCAGAAGATGAGAGAAGACAAAATTGAAACAAAAGATCCTAGCATGGAATAATTTTTGAATTAGATAAAGGTAACAGGGAAAAAAACAAAAAAGAAGATAAGGGAAAAATAATATGGAGAACGAGAAATAGAAAATGGAAAAAAAGAGAAAAAATATGAGTTAAAAAACAGAAAACAATGTCTTTCTGTGTTTTTGAATGAGTGGTTTCCTTCTACAATCTATAGATTTGGAGTCCATCCAGTCTCACTTTTCTTCTAGTCTTATGATTTGTGGGTTTTGACATGTTCCTCCTACTCTAGAAGCCTCCCTGTTTATCCCAGGCTATGGCAGTGTCCACACCAAGATAATTTCTTGCTCATGTTGGTAGATAGGAAAGGTAGTCAGATCTTATATCTGTGCTAGATGTAGCAGCAGGGTACAGGGTCAAATAATTATTGCAGGGAGGCACTTTCAGACTCATATGTTTCTGAACACAACTCAAGCCAGGCCTGGCTTCTTACTGTGAAAGTTGGGATCCATTGAAAAGGAAGAAATACTTCCAAACTCATTTTATGAGGCCCAAACTCTCTTGATACCAAGGATACTACGTGAAAAGAAAAACTACATGCCAACATTCCTGATAAAGATAGATAAAAAATCCTCAACAAAATGTTAGTGAACTGAATTCAGCAAAACATTAAAAGGATTATCCACCATGATAAAGTGGATTAATCCCTATGATGCAAAGATGATTCAAATTATGCACATCAAGAAAAGTGATATAGCACATTAACAATGAAAGATAAAAACAAAAAAATCTCAATAGCTACTAAAAAAGCATTTGACAAAATTCTACATCTTTTAAATATAAAAATTCTCAACAAAATAAGCACAGAAGGAATAGGTGTAGAAAGAATGAGTCCTAGCATAATGAAGACCATACATGACAAGCCCAAAACTAATATTATGTAGTTAATAGTAAAAACCTGAGAGCTCTTCCTTTCATATTGGAAACAAGAAAATATGTCCACTCTTCTTGCTTCTATTCAACATAGAGCTGGAAGTCATAGACAGAGTAGTTAGGCAAGAAAAAGAAATTTAAAAATACAAACTGGAAAGGAAGAAAAATATAACTGTCTCTATTTCCCAATGATAATCTTGTATATAGAAAATTCCAGACTCCACCAAAAAACTTTTAGATTTAATAAAGGAATTCAGGAAAAGTACAGGACGCAAAACTAACATATAAAAATCAGTTCTGCTTCTATACATTAACAATGGACTATGAAAAATTAAGAACATAATTTTTACAATAGCATCAAAAAGAATAAAATATGTGAGAATAAACTTAACCAATGAGGTAAAATAGCTGCACACTGGAAATTATAAACTACTGACAAAAGAAATTGAAGAAGATACAAATAAGTACAACTCATGGAGTGAAAGAGTTAATATAAAATTAATCAGTATTGTTAAAGTATCTACAATACCCAAAGCAATCTTTAGATTTGGTATAATCCCTATCAAAATTCAAATAACTTTTTACAAAAAATTCTAAAATTTGTATGACACCACAACAGTCCCCAAATAAAACAGTTAAAATGATTTTCAGAAAGAACAAAGCATAAAAGAATCATACTGCTGGATTTCAAAGTATAGTACAAAGTAACAGTGATCAAAACAATGTGTTACATGCCTATACCATGTCCACACGAGGAATATAAGCATTATGTACTGCAAACATATAAACAATAAAGGAAGAGGATCAAGAGATGGGTGGAGGAGGGAGGGAGAAACGGGAAAGGGGGTGAACAAAGGAATTTAAGACGAGCTATATATATGTAACAATTTCCACAAGAAATGTAAACATGTACTACACACAGGTACTAATAAAATAAAAAATAAATTTAACAAGTTTTTAAAAAATACATATATAGACCAGTGGAACATAATAGAGAACACAGAAATAGAACCAAGAACAAAGAGTCAACTAATCTTTTACAAAGTTGACAAGAAGACACAACAGGAAAAGGATAGTCTAGTAATTGATGCTAAGAAAATTGGATATCCATTAGCAAAATAATGAAATTAAACCTTTTCGTTATGCTATACACAAAATAGACTACAGACTTAAACATGAGACCTGAACCTCGAAAAATTCTGGCAGAAAATATAGGAAAAAAGCTCCTTGACAGTGACTCATTGATTTTGGCAATGATTTTATGAATATAATACCAAAAACATGGTAAACAAAAGTGAGTCTAAACAAGTGGGATTACATGAAACTAAAATGTTTCTGTATGGCAAAGAAAACAACAAAAGGAAAAGATGACTTATGTAATGGGAGAAAAATATTTGCAAGGCAATTGTCAGGGGACTAATACCCAAAATATATTTTTTAAAAAATCCTCACAAACTTAATGTTAAAAAACATTTAAAATGGACATAAATCCTGAATAGACATTTTCCTAAAGAGAATTTGTAAATAAATAGCCAAAGGGTATATGAAAAATTTGCTCAACATTGCTAACACTCAGAGAAATGCAAATAAAAACCACAATGAAAAATTACTTCAGAGCTTTTGAGATGGCCATTTAAAAACTTAAAAGATAAGTGTTGGCAAGGATTTAGAAAAAAAGGAGCCCTGTACACCATTGGTGGGATTACAAATTGGTATGGCTGTTAGAGAAAACAATGCAGTGTTTCCTTAAGAAATTAAAAATACGTTTACCATTTGACACAGCAATCATACTGTGGGTATATTTGAAGGAAATGAAATCGGTATCTCAAAGAGATAGCTACATGCCTATGTTCACCATGGGCAAGATATGGAAACAACCTAAGTATTTTTTGATGAGTAGGTAGATCACGAAAATGTGAGATGTGATCCGTGTATTTACAAACACACAGACACACAGAGGAATATTATTCAACCTTCATAAAGGAAGAAATCTTGTCATTTGCAGCAATATGGATGAACCTGAGGACATTATGTCAAGTGAAATAAACCAGACACAGAAACACAAACGCTCAATAATCTCACTTATATGTGGAGATAGAAATAAAAAAAATCACAGAAACTGAGAGTAAAATGCTAGTTGCTAGGACTTTGGAGGGGAGAAATGGGGGATTTTGGTCAAAGGGTACAGACTTTCAGTTATAAGATGAATAACTTCTGGAGATCTAATATACAACATAGTGACTATATTTAACAATAATATTTAACTTGAAAATGTGAAGAGTAGATCTATGTTCTCATCACCAAAAAAATAAACAGGGAACTATGAGGTGGTGACTATATTAATTAGCTTGATTGTGGCAATTACTTTATAAATATATATGTATATCAAAACACCAAATTGCATATCTTAAATATATACATTTGTACTCATCATTTACACCCTAAAAAGTTAGAAGGAAAAAAGTGAGATCAAAATAAAAGTTAAGAGGAGTCACTTGATCAAAAATGCCAGGCAGAAAGATAAGCGATCTGGCACACTGGAAATGAAGGTAGGCAAGAGGAGATGAATTTTCAGGAATGGAAGTATCAGGCTGAAATGTAAACTGTTTTCACTAGATACCAAGAAGCTATAGAAGGCTTTAAAGGGGTGGAAGCTTATGCAAAGAGGAATTTAAAAATTACTGTGTCAGTAGAATGTACAAGTAAAAATCTAGTCTGAGAGTACATGTTGTGAAGGTAGAGACCGGGCCAATCTTATCACTGTTTTCCACAGCACCAGCTAAAATGCCTGACACGAGGCCTAATTCAATACAATGGTTAATAAAAGAATAAAGAAACGAAACGTTGGCCAAAGTTCGGTTAGAAAATTGTTAAGCAAAACACCCAGTGTTATGAGCTGAGACGATAACGAAGGAAAGAAGTGACTATGTGTGAGAGTCCATTTGCGGTGGTGGCTAATCACGTGCCTGGGGACTGGGGGATCGCGAAGTCCAAGGCGCAGAGAAGCTGTTTGGGCAACATTCTGAGAATTTGGTGTTATCCTTAAACATATGTAATGGTTTTATTCATTCAACTGACAGAACTTTAGGGAGAAGGAAAACATAAAAGAAGTAAAGCAGGAAAGAACACGGTGGTTTCAAAGCATCCAAAAGGTACAGTGAAGTGGAGCTCAGCATGCAAGTAGGAGAGGACAGCACAGGAGACTGGAAAGCAGGTGCTAGCTGAGGTGCAGGATATGGGAAAAGGTGGTCTAGGGTTCTGGTGAGACATTAGGATGGGAGATACCGTATTACTAGGAGAGCCAGAACGTGTGAATGTGACCTTATTTGGTACTACACTATTCACAAATGTAATAAAATTAAGGTGAAGTTATACTGGATTAAGATGAGTTCTAAATCAAATGACCACTGTTCTCGGACAAGACAAAAAGAGGAGGAGATACACAAAAACAGGAGAAGATAGGAGGAGACTGGAATTACGCAGCCACAGCCAAGGAGTGCCTGGAGTGTCTTAGTCGATACAGGGAAGGCTTCTCCTCTATGTAGAGCTTTCAGAGAGTGAAGTCCTCCTGATTGCTTGCCTAGCATGTGCAAGATCTTGGGATCGATCCCCAGTACCACAAAAATGAAAGAAGGCAAGGGAAGGGGACGGGGAGGGGAGGGGAAGGGAAGCCTTTGGAAACTAATACAGATGTTTACTCACTAAGGGTCATTAAGTATGAGTTTATCTGTTTGATGAATAGGCTTCTGCCAAGATTTTTCTCCACACTGGTTGCACCAGTTCACATTCCCACCATTACTACAGAAGTTTGTATAATTCTTCAGACACTGGCACTCTCCAGCTTTCTATCTTTTTATTAGCCCCAAAGCTGTAAAGCAATATGTCTCACCATTCCTTTAATTTTCTTTTTCCCTGATTGTCTCATGGTATGCTATTTTAACTTTGGAGTTTTTCTTCTTTGGAAATTGCCTTTGCTGGCATTCCTTTGAAGTTGCTTTCTTTTTCTTCTTGATTTGCAAAAACTCCATATTTAATCTAGATGCAATCTTTCATTGGTCAAAGGTATTACAAATACCTTTCTGTATTTTTTTCAGCTGTTCTTGAATCTTATTTATGGTTTCCCATCCATCTTTATTTTCTCTTTGCTTTCATTTATACTAAACTATACTAACTCCTTTTATGGGATTTGTTGGAATTTACTAGATGATATGACAATTTCATGTTAGAAGAGTTGTTCTTTGTTCCCTTGCCCTTCAACTGTTGTACTCTTTTTGTTTTAAACTCAGTAAACCATGAAACCATGTATTAAGTAAAATGGAAATGGTGGGTCTTATTCTACGACAGAACCATTGTAGTTCTTTAGGAATATTTAGAGTTTCAGCACATTTCCTTGCAGTCAGGCTGTTCACATATAGATTTGATCTTATGTGGCAAAACCAGAAGTCACCTTCCTTCCTTCCCCTCACAGCCTCCTTTGGGAACCTGTGGAGATGGAGACACATTAGGGCCAACAGCAAACAGCTCATGGTCCATTAGCAAAGTGATAGCAGGTGTAGGGGAAATTTTAGCAGTGAATGTTCACTGAATCATACAATGTGAAAGCTGGAAAGGACCGTTGGGACCATCTGGTTCTGCCCCTCATTTTACAGATGTAGGAACTGAGACCAAGGGAAATAAAGGGGCTTGTCCAAGAAGTCACAAGCTCTCAGTGAATTGTTGGAACCATAACTCAGATCTCTCAATTCCCATTCAGTATTTTTTTTTCTTTTGCCTTCCTCAAGATGATATCAGAATGATATTTTGGAGGATTTTTGACAAAAGCCAGGACTTACTCAAGGAGGTTCAGAGATCCACAAAATTTGGAGGCACTCAACATCTCAAACTTCCATGACTATCATGCTCCATCCTCCACTCTTACCTTCAAGTCTGTGCCCATGCTGTGGTTGCACATGATCACACCTTGTACCCTCTCCCCTCTTCTCCCTGCCTGTCTCATCCTTTGGGTGCTCAGCTCTTGAAGCTCAGTCCTACTTCCTTTGTGTCACTGCTAACTAACATCACTCTTTCTTCCTTAGCTTTCCATAACATCTGTGGTATACACAAATACAACTTAGGCTTGATTATATGCTACAGTTTTTCTGATACATTTCTATTGTACAACTGACTGAGCAAGTCACTTAATATCTCCATGCCTCACTCAATGTTTTCACTAATGAAAAGGAAAGACTTGGTTATGATGATACTTCTATATTTAATATTCTGTGTCTCCATAAGATTTTCTCATAGAAAGGGACTCCTTATTTCTTTTGTAATTCCCTTAGTCTCACAGATCTCAGCTGGAGGCAATTTTAATCCCCAAGGAACATTTAGCAACATTTGGAGATATTCTTGATTACAACAATGTGGGGAGGAGAAGGCACTACTGGAATCTAGTGGGTAGAAGCCAGAGATGATGTTAAGCAGTCTACAATGCACACGACAACCCCCCGCAAAGAGGAATTTTCCAGTTCCAAATGTCAGTAATGGCTAGGTTGAGAGACCTGTCTTGGTCCCTAACTTAACACCATAGACACATAGAAGACACCAAACTGACAATCTTTCAGTCAAAAAGAATTGCTTTCATAGAAGGGATGCTATTGGATATGGAGCTGTTGCAGGGGAAAAGAAAAGGAGGTGGGTGCTCCGGCAAGACTAATGATAAATTAGAGAAGAGAATCTTGTTTTCTTTAGTCCAGAGGAAAAAGAGGCAAGAGCATAAGGAAGGAAATGTTGGATGGGTAAAAATTGGGAACTGAGATGTTATTTATTTTGTAGAAGTATTGATTTAAACTTTATCTTACAGGTATCTCTAGGGTAATATAGCTTGTGATTGTGATAGGTAGCATTGTGATAACATTGGACCACATGAAGAGACATTCTAGGAACTATAACTTATGTTGTCAGGATGTCTTTAAGGTTTATAATTCTTATCATCCCTTGAAATAAAGTCTGGATGATGAAAGTGGGTTTCATTTACAGGTGAGGAAATGAATTGGTGCCTGGGGCTCTTACCACTGACCTCAAAAAAATCACAGGCTCTCTTACCCAGTCCCATACTTAAGAGTTTTCTGGGTAAGGGGACATTGGCTAACTAAATGCTTTCAGTGATTGCCCCCACCTTTGTGTTGGTTGTATTCCCAATGTTCTCCCTCATCCTGCCATGTCTGTCTTTTTCCTTGGTTGCAACATGGAAACAAACAAATGAAAAAGCCAACTCATTATTTCTTTGTCCTTTCTCCAGTCTCCTTTCTATCATTTAATAAATATAATAAGAAATATCACAGGGAGGCTGAGGCAGGGAAATAGCCATAGGTTCAAGGGCAGCCTCAGCTGCATGGTGATATCCTGTCTCAAAGGAAATAAGTCATGCTAAGAAGCAAAAGGATTGGAGGAAATAGCCAAAGAGTATGCTAGTTTTTTTGTTTGTTTGTTGGTTGGTTGGTACTGGGGAATCAAACTCAGATCCTTGCGTTTGTGAGGCATGTGGCGGCACCACTGAGCTAAATCCCCAGCCCTATACTAGTTTTTTTTTTTTTTTTTTTAAACCTGTCTAATGTAGATACAGTGAGGCCTATGGCCAGTGACCACTTCTTTTCATAAGAATTTGCAGACTACTTTCGTTATATGACAATTACACACCTTACCTGAGGGTATGATAATGGAACTGGGCTCACCTCATGTCCATTTGGCCATTCAGTACCTTGAAAAGCCGTTGCAAGACTGTGTTTGTTCTTTTGTTTTCTGAGGGTGGGTAATTAAAAAAAACTGATCTCTCCATATATATATATGTATGTATATACTATATACTACATATACATATATGAAATATGTATGAGAAATATCCTCAATACACAGAACAGAAAGCTCTACAAAAAGGTGGCATTGAAGGCAAAGGCATGATCTAAAACACCTGAAATAGATTCTTCTCAACCCCCATGAATACTTGGAAGATTCTGTTATTAGTTCTCCTGGTTACCTGAGGTATCTAGCAAGGTTTCTGTTTATATTTCTTTGGGAGAAGGAATGCTTAAACTAATGTTAAAATTCATGAGAATATCTGTTTCTTGTAAACTCTTCTTATCACAATTACTTCAAGTGGGACCCTACTTGTGACTCCTCATTGAGGAAAAGTTCTCCTGTGGGGGTCTTCCAACACTTCATTTCAGGAGATCTCTGAGTTGAGTACAGTGCAGCATCAAGCAGGTATATAAGCAATACAGTAGGTCTACTCGAGAAAGCATTACTCAAGAAACATTTCTTTATGGCTTAAAGTCCTTTTGTTTGCAGGGATTATAGAGTGAATCTGTATAAACAGTTTTTTACAGCTAGTCATGCTTGGCTTCCTTTTCCAAGTTTTCCAGTAAGAGAAAAGTCAAATAGGAACTTGAAGCACCTCTATTTCTTTAAAAAATTCCTTGTAAAGCGTTTGGAGGAAAAATCCTCTGGTGCAGAGATCCAAATATAATACACATTTTGATAGATAAATATACTTATTGCTGCTATTTTTAAGCAGATAAATATGGCTTCTCTTGATAAAATGATCTGGAAAAAAACACAAGAAAGAATTAAGAAAATGTCATAAGTATAAGTGCACATTTGGTGGCCCCATCATTATTTCTGTTAGTATGGAATTTGGTTTTGCACCTGTTCTTAAAGGTTGCCTTCTGAATTTCCATTCTGTTTCCTCATATCAAATAGTGATACCCAGTGAGCTAAGTATGAGAAACTTGAACTACACTGTGAGCACTATTAAGATCAAAGCATACTTTAGTGGGCCAACACTTGGAATTTTTTCTCCACTTCCCCCTTTTGCAATCATTTAAAAGTGTGATGCTGAAGAATCAGGACATCGTTTTGTTCCATCTCTGGTTTTGCTTTCATAGGTCTTTTCTGCCTGCTTGACTGGGCACAACTGGGACTGGTCTTACAAGAAGCTACCAATAAACCTCAGAGTGAGCGAAAATGACTAAATTCTTACTCCAAAGCTGGGGTCTACGGAAAGGAAGATCCCCTTTACTCTTTATGAGAATATTATTTAGGAAGGCCATATTTGACTGTTCTCCTAGTTCTAGTATGGAAAGAGCCACCAGCTATTTTCTTATGCTCATTAGGAAGCTGGATTTGCTCACTAGTTGATATCTGAGCATCTCGTTATAATTCTGTTATTTTCCTGAATGTGGAAGAAAAGAACCTTTGCAAGTAACTGTTAAAATGTGGCAGGCAGAAGTATAAGATGGACCCCGAGATTTTGGATCCCTGTCCATGTATGTGTGCTGTGTAATGAACATGTGGGACTGGGCATGTGATCAACTTTACTCCATGAGTAGGTTATATTCACTGTCACAATTGACTTTAAGAAAGATGATCAGCTAGCCTAAGCAAATCACAAGGGTTTGCCATATTTGGCAGACTTTTTGGTTCATTATGTAAGTTAGTCTACCTGGGCCACCATGTTTCTTGGCCATTTTGATGCATCCTATGGGTCATGGATTCTGTTTTATTCATGGCCATTTTAGTTGGTCACATGGAGGAGATTCACTAAGTGGGAAAATAATATGAGATAAAAACAATACAGGAACCTCACCTAGAAGAAGTTATGTCCTTATAAGTGGGCATAAGCTTAAGAATAGCAGGTTTCTCACCACCATGTATTTGGCATTAAGGGTAAATGCTGTTAGCAATACAAGACAAAAAATACACACTGGTAGCAGACAGGGCGAGAGCACAGCTGTTTGAAGATGTGATCCCAAAATAATAAACCCCAAGAAACTGGGAGGCCTCATAAACCTAGTGACTCCCAATATGAGGGGCCAAAGACCTGAGTTGCAATCTTTTTAAATAAATGAGGTCCTTATTGGTCTATAGGATTGTATACTAAGGTGTGACTGTACCATCAACTTTAAAAAAGCAGCAACAAAAAACACCTTCATGAATGAAAGATCCTTCCAGCCTGGATTCTTCTGACAGAAATTCAATTAATTTTAAAATATATACTGGACAGCCTGATCAGAACAAAAGAACAGCCAGTAAAGGTGAACTGAAGTGGCTGTAAGTATGTAAAAGTAGAGCCATCCTTTTGCTTGGAGATATTCATTTTTTTAAAAGAGAGTTCTATCTCTACTGCCTTAAACAAAGTACCAAAATTTTATTTATCAAGGTAAGTGCAAGGGATAGTGTTTCTCAGGTGGCTAAGGGTTCCCCCATGAGGCTTCATCCTGATCTAAGGGAGCCCCACAGAGAGCTCCACTCTGATCTCTTAAGAGTTTACTGATCTCTTAGGGATGTGTTGCTGCTCAAGTGGCTAATTGGAACCCGATATATGTGGGGGGTGTCCACCTTGATTAGTAGGTAGTTAAGCCTCTGAGAGGAATCCACCTTTTTCTCTAAGGACTCAGTGGGCCACCGGGTATGGAGAGTTCTAAGAAAAAAAATACATAAGAAGGTACTGGTGCTGTGCTGGCTGGAGATGTCTGCTTAGTAGTATTTGAGGCTCACAAGGGATGCCCTTGGGTACTCAATGGGTCTGAGTTCTTCTGTATGGGGTGCCTTCTGAATTACCCCAGATCCAATCTTTTTTCTCTATGGGCCCCATGATGTGCCATGGGAAACACACTGCAGACCCTCACCACCTTACTATTAGGCTGTACCTTGCAGGGAACAATTTGATCCTGAAGGTAGCAAGTTGGAGCCCCAGGGCTCCATCCTTGTCTTTATGAACTGGGAAATGGCAAGTAATGGGTACAGAATGGTAGTCTAATTTAAAATACTATTTTTGGTTACATCATTTCTGTAAAAGACATAGAAGGTGTGAAATCCCTTATACTCAGACTATCTCTGGAAAGGCCCAGAAACTATGGTACTTGAAAAGGCCTCTGAAGAAAAATGTTGATATTATTGCCTATTTGTCTCTCAGAGGAATATGGATCTCTCCCACCTGTTTCCACTAGAGGCTGGTGATTTTCAAAAGATCCTGGTAGGTTTGCAGATCGGACAACGGACCCATATGACCCAATTGCTGGACACAGCCTTTTTCGTGTTCAGTAGTCAGGATCTAGAGGAAGATGGAAAGAAACGGGCAAGGAAAAAAAGAAAGGCAGATCACAATTCTGGGTGTTACAACTGTCAACACTTTAAGCACACACAAGTCATCTAAGGGAAAACCTGTGCCAATTGAGGCCTTCAAAAAATTGGATACTGAACATGTGACTCTACCAAGCCACTCCTTAGACCCTATTCTGTGTGTCAAGTAACCTATGTACCTGAATCATAGCCCTTGAGGATTGGCTGTCCGCTCCCAGAGAGGGGCTAGGCCAGCCAAAACCTAATCTCCCACTCTGATGAAGAAGACTAAAGGGTCTGGGGCAGCCTACAGTACCCCTGTCCATGGGCATCTCTATCTCCCGTGAAAAACCCTGGGTGATCCTGGATGTCACGGGTAAGCAATTTCAATTCCTTTGGCTTCTGTTTTAACTTCCCTTCTCTGGAAAATCCTCTTCTAGATCTATAGCTATAGTTGAGGTTGAGGAAATCCCTAGTCAGAGCTTCTTTATTCCTTCTTTGACATGTCACTTCAAAGGTCATATGTTAAGTTGTGAGATTTTAATTGTTCCATGGTGTCTTATTCTCTGATTAGGAAGAGATTTATCAGCAAAATTGGAGGTAGTTGATCTTCTCAGGCAGGTCACTGTCATTCATAACAAGGAACATCAAAGAGACATGTCTAAAGTCTCTTTGGAAAAAATCAAAAGGCTGAGGCAAGAAAGGCAGCTTTGCAGACTCTCAAGATACTAGCCTTATTTCCAGTTCCCGAGGAACCATTAAACCCAATCTACAAACCCCAGGAAGATAAATGGGTTTTAGAACAAGGGGAACTAAAAGGAGACTCTGGTGATATTTAGAAAACATATTGGTCCTAACTCAAGAGACACAGTGGAGGCTATAAAAACCCTTCATGATTCTTTACATATGGGAAGAGATGCTCCATTGGAAATAGTGGCTTGAATTTTCACAAGACTAGGACTAGCAGCAACCATCTGACAAGTCTGCAAATCTTGCCCACTCTTTATCAACATTAACTCTGGTGAGCCTGAATCACCTGCTTTGTTAGAACTTGTACAGAGGAGAAGGACATAATCTGTAGAGGGCTGGCAATTACATTTTACCAAGATGCCATCATGTGGGGGATTTAATCAAATATTGGTCCTAATGCACACCTTTACAGACTGGATTGAGACCTTCCCTACCCATTTAGAAAAGGCCATAGGGCTGGAGATTTAACTCAGTGGTTCTGCTTCCTGCCTCCCAAGCACAAGGTCCTGAGTTCCATTTCAGGTACAAAAAAAATAGAAAAGGCCACGAAAGTTGTCAATGTTAGACTGCCCCATTCCCTTCAGAGTGGCAGTGAACTTTCTTTCATCTCTCATTCAAGGGGTAGCAAAGGATTTAGGAAGAAAGAACAATCACCATTCTACATGGAGACCTAGTCTTCCGGAAAGGTCAAGAAGGCCCTAAAGTGAACTCTGGCAAAATTTTGCAAGAGAGTTCTTAGATTTGGCTCAGATTATTGCCAATAGCTTTCATGAGGGTTCAAAACAAACTGGACTAAATACAAGTCCATTTGAGATTTTATATGGGAGGCCTTTTCTATCTTCTGATATAGCAGTAGTTCCAGAGGCCACAAGACTCTTACAATATCTTATTAATCTAGGCCAAGTACAATAGGCTATATAATTAAATGAGAACAAAATATTGCCAGCTCCTGCCCTAGGGGGATCACCTATTGTCCATACTGGAGACCAAGTGCTCATTAAAACTTAAAGGGAATTCTGCAAACCAATTAAAACCAAATGGAAGAGCTCCTTTTTAGTTATCCTTGCCATAACCACTGCAGAGATAGCAGAGATAGATGGCTGCATTTACCTTTCTACGTAGCATAAAGCCAGCTCCACTTGAACTGTTGAATGAAGAGACCACCCAAAAGAGGAAAGCTATTACTGTGAACCTCTGGAGGGCCTGAGACTCCTCTTCAGAAAGCAAGGCTCCAGTACTGCTCTATGTACAGAACTAAGGCTATGGCTATCCGGCTCCTGCTAATTTATTTAACATCCCTCTTTGCCATAGTTTCTCCTCCACAGGAAGTATAGGAATATGACCTGTTCCTTCTCATATTTGGGCTCTACATCCCCAACCTAATAGTAAACTAACTCTCCTCATAAATTCACCAAGTTTTCTCTCTTCAAGCAGGCAGCTCAACAGTCCTTCACATACAGATGCTAACTCCTTTCTTATTGTCTTCTGACTGGTCTTTATTTCTTCAACTCAGCTCGTGAGCCATAGCATCCTAAGGTATTTGAAAAAAAAATCATCCCCAGTAGGTAGGGCTTACAGTCCTCTTCACCAGAAAGTAGCTATATGTAAATGGAGACTTCCACTTTCTCAGCACTCCGTTAAAAATTATGGGAATTTATGTCTTTCAGGAGGAAATGAGTCAGGAATTAGGGCATGGAAAACTGGCTAGGGAAGTTAGTATGTGGTTTGCAGAGTGTATTTCTTTTCTTATATTTAGTTGGCCCCAACTCGCTTTGTAGCGCATTTCTTTTTCTACCTTTAATAAGTGTAAAACCTCGCTATCTTTTGTGTCTGTTTTGTCCAATTCTTTGTACAGGACAACAAGTATGTAGAATCTCTAGAATAAGTGCCCAGCATCCCAGAATCCTGTTAACATTTTTGGTAAGCACCCCAGAAACCTGGTAAAAGTACTAACTCCCCCAAGGAATGTAATTATTGTGTAATACAAACATATACTAATGAAAAGTAAAAATTGAAAAAATAAAAATTTTAATGGGCAGAAAGGAGACAAGGAAATTGGACTCTGAAAATTATACTTTTAAGAAAAACTTTGGCTTCAGGATCCCAAATTTATGTTTTTTTCCCTTCTAGGAAACTCACTAAAAAATTCCTAACGGCTTTAAAGACACAATAAGTCTGTAAATTCAGCTCTGGACTTGTCTTTTTCACCTGAAAATTGTGCTTTCGCCATCTCAAGGAAACAGCAATATTAGTGGGCAGCATATTTCAACTTCAAATACATGTAAACTCCTTGCATTCTGATATAGCCTGTCAGCTAGATAATCTGGCAGAGAGTAGGTATACACATCCTTGTTCTTTTGAACTCTGCATTAGAAAGCCTGAGTCCTAATTGTTCATTTTAAACCTCACATGGCTACCGGTGATAGATGACCACTAGACACTAAGCAAATTTCTGCGCTCTGCTTGTTCATGAAATACCCCGAAGAAATCATGAGGCATCCCCACTTTGGGGACTATTCCCAACTACCAAGAACTTTCTTTCTCCTTGTACTTCCAATAAACACGCCTTTTAACTGTATTTTTGTCTATGCTTTCATTCTTCAGCCACTATATATCCTAAATGATAAGTCCAAAATATCTTTTGTTGTTTACTTGAAATTTATTTGTAGATAGTGACAAGTCCAGGTAATTTTTTTAATGTACAGCCCAAATAATCCTTTTCATATAGAATCATGATTTTTCCTGTCATAGTCATTTGGTAACTTTAAACTTGTTCTTGTTTGTTTTAATAAAATTGTTCTTTGAAGTTTCATTGTTTAACCTTTTTCTCTCCTACATCCATTATAAACTGAACAACCTTTTTATATTTTTCTTCCTTCCTTCCTTCCTCTCTCTCTCTTTTTTAAAATAAATTCTGAGGATAAAACTCATCAAGAATTTAACTACTTGGATTAAATAAGAGTGATAATTATTTTAAACCTACAAATGTTGAAAGACCAGTCCTTCATAAAATATGTCAAAGCATGCATATAATCTGAGAGTAAAATAATGAAGGAGATTTAATTTTTTACTACAGGTGAACAGAATAATATCCTTTTTAAACTAATATCTGGACAGATACTTTGACACTTTTCAAACGAATTAGAATTTTGAAACTTTCAGTCTAAGCTCTAACTCCAGATCAATTCCAACAAAGTTCTTTTTTAACCCCATAATATCTCTACAGTAAAATATAGAATATAAATTCTTGTTTTAATTAGCAAAGGGACTAGTTGGTGTGAGATATATTTCCTTTTACAGAGCTTCTTTGCAATTTTTTAGAAGGGTAGTGTAAAATCTTCCACTTACTGTAAGCAGCAATGTCCATACAAACATGTTGGCTATTTCTATATTGGGGGAGAAAAGGGAAATTCCTACAAAGATTGATTTTCCCAAATTGAGTATTGACATAAAATCATCTTCAGTTTATAAATTACTAGTGACTATATTTTTAAATGTCACTTTTTATGTCATAAATCACCTCAACCTTGTCCTTGAAATTTGAATTAATCCAAAGTGTTATCAGGACCTTTGACTTAAATTCAGAACATAGCCCTGGAGCATTCTGGTATGTGTAAATCCAGGATGGCTGAGGTGGACAGAATAGTCTTATGACTTTTCAGCTATCTTAAAATATTTTCTGCTCTGGTAATTCATGTGTGTCAACTCATAAACAGATGTAATTATTTTATGGCTTCTTTTGTATCACTGCACCCTCCCACCACTCCCCACCACCACTACAAGTACAGTCAGGCACAGTCCTTATCCAAACAGTGGAGAATGGCTAGAATGCTAGTTTATTTCTTCCAGAGAAGATTGGCAAAGGTTATCTCTGGTACAGAATTCAGAGTGGGAAGAGATCTGCTTCTTAATAAAATTATAAGACCTTAGTACAGAATTAAGAAAGTACCCACTTGCCTCAAGCTGTTTTACTAGTTAAGCTGCTTTGCTAATTGTTATTTGGACTCAAAAAAATACAACAAACAAAGAGGATGGTATAGTCTCTGTAAAGTGGGAACTCAGTCCCTTCTCTTCGTCTTGAGTCTGGACTAGTAAAAATAAGAGCCTATTTGACTTGACAATACTATTTTTACTTATTTTTATTTTATTTTTTCTTCTTGCTTTTTTTTTTTTTTTTTTCAAAACAGGGTCTAGCTATGTAGTTCAAGTTGGTCTTGAACTCACTATGTAGCTTAGGCTGTCCTTGAACTTGAGGCTATCTTCTTGCCTCAGCCTCTGGAGAGCCAGAATTACAACTATGTACCATCAGGCCAATACTATTTTTTACTCACTTATTCAGTCAGTCAAGGAGAAGGGATGTGTAAAAACTCTTTTCAAATATTTGAAAAGAAAAAGTTACCTATATTCATGTTATATTGTGGTAAATTCTAGATGAAGGAATGATTTACAAAATGAGGACAACAAGAGCCCAGAAAACTGAATATTTTTATCATCAAGAGTCTGGGAAGATCTTTGGAAGCCTAGCAGAGAACCAAGAAGTTCTGAAAGAAAAAGGCAATGAATTTGGCCATATGAAAATTTCAAATATCTACATGACAAAGTGTGCCTTAAAGATTTAAAGGACAAGTGAAAAAGGGGGAAATTTTACTACATGTATGCCACATACTTCTGATATACAAAAGAATAAGGAAAGGAAAGCTCAATTAGAAAAGAAATAGTAATAAATAATAAACCTGATAATATTAAAAATATAAATAAAAATTCCAATTTTATCTAAATGCATGCAGACACATCTATAAACAGATATACTTTTTTTTTTTCCCAAATCAGATTTGACAAAGTTAAACAACCTAATAACGTTCCATGTCTGGTTTGAGAATAGGAGAATAAGAGAAGCTGTCATTCGTGGGAATATAAATCTTATGGCCTTATAATGTGTGCCTATTGAGGTAATAACACGTTTTACTTCTACCTAGCAAGTTCTCCAATCAGATGAGGAGAACTGGTAGGGTGTTGCAGAGGAGTATTCACATCAGGTAAGAAGTCCATCTCACTTGTGTTTGTATTCACCACAATGCTGAGAATTTGCAAACTGGAGAATAACGTGTTTCCTAATTGCAAGACAGATCTCTCCTTAAATTGTTGACATGATTTTATGGTGATCCATCAAGAGTGAACCTGTTTAGAGGCCCACTGTCTAGTGTCATCCTCAGTAGTTGGGATCCCATGGGGCTACAGAATAGGATGAAACTTGGAGTGGAAAAGCACATCCCCTGTATACTGAAATTGGGGCAATACCTCCCTGCCTCTGCTGATCGGGGGCATGGGTTTAAGGAAGCTTAGTGGTTTTCAGGAAAGTGATGCATCCTATCTGAGTGGTTTGGTTAATACTGAGATACTACTGGGTAACTTTATAAGTGGTGGTCCACACTGAACAGGATCTCATGAGCTAGTGTGAGAATCATGTAACTCTCTTCAGGGCTGCTTTTCTTTAGTAAATAAAGCAATTAACCTTAGTGTTTTAGGTTACTCACTTATGAATTAGAATTTTTAATGATTCTCTGTTACTTGGGAAAGTAGTTTGTTTTGTGTTACATCAAAGGGAAGCCAACATGTGGCTGAGTTTTTCAGAGACTAAGTACCATAACACTTGGTTCTCTCTCTCTCTCTCTCTCTCTCTCCCCCTCCCCCATCATCATCGTCATCATCATCTACTCTTAGAAAATATAAAATAGTGGTTTACCATTATTATACAATCAAAAAGCCCTTTTCTAAATTTATATTCATTTCTGAATTAACCTAAGAGATGCAAACAACCATTAACATTGCCATTCATGTGCACATACTTATGCCATTCCTTAGCTATCTCTTGATCTCAGGAAGGTCAAACATTTGACTGACCTCAGAAGGTAAAGCATTCCAAGAAAGAAAAGGGAAGAGGTTGTACCTAGATTGCATCACTAAACCTGTGATCAGAATCTAAAATTCTGTTATCACAAGGAAGCTTCTAAGCATTTCTGTAACATATTTAAACACTTAAATGAAACAATGAATGAAAAGCCAAATAATATTTCAGAATTGGAGAAAATAATTTTAGACGAGTTATCCTCTCTATTTAAGGAAATTGACTTGACTAACTACTTTTAACTTGGTTCAAATTATGTTCATTCTTTCTTTTGGCTCTGTCTTTGCTGGTCCCTCCTCTCCACTCCCAATCAATATGGCATGCTATGTATCCATAGGTTATATCATCCTGTTAAATAAAGATAAAAGTCACACTGTTTCTGTAGTGGTCTCCATTCTACCAAGTCATCATACTTCTGTTCAGACTAGTGATTTCTCCTGTGCTTTTGTATCTCCTTTCCAAGGTCTCTGCCAGCTCACAAGATACCTTGCATAAACAGGTAATAAAAAAAGTAGGTGTATTTCAAAGACAATACAAACCCCTGCTGGCACCCATGTTTGAGATCATATTTCATTTGTCATTTGCCCCTCAGCTTGTACTCCTTCTGCATTAACAACTTTTGTAATGGTATGTGGTTCTCTGCTTCCTCCTACTTCTGTTCTAAAGCATACAGCATATGAATGGTTAGGAAGAAGAGTGCATGTGGGGCTGGAATGAATAATGTATGGGAGTTAAGTGCAGCATCAAGTCAAGTCTATTCACAGTGGCTGCATGATTCTGTATATTCATCCTGCTTCTTATGTACAAACCGATGGTGTCAGATTTAGGATAGTTTACTCACGATGGGCCCATTTTACAGTGATGCCTGGGTGATAAATATTAAGTAGAAATTTTACATGGAGTTTTGAATTTCAGACTTTGTCCAGGATGGCAAGAAATGTCATATAATACTCTCTGGCAATGCTGAGTAGTTGTTATGAGCCACAGTTCTCAGCCACATAATTATTATGAGAGGAAAAAACTGACACATACAATGCCCTGAGTATGAGTATGTTGCTAAGTATGATTTTCTGTAGTTTAAATAGTTTAAATTAATATTCCGGTTACGATATTTTCAACTTGCAGTAGGCTTATTAGGCTATTACAACCTCACTGTAAATTGAAGAACATATGTATTTTCTTTAAAGTGGAACTCTTGTGTTCTGAGTTTTGGCAGACCCCACATGTCTGACAGCCAAGTAGTCAAGTATCTTAAGCAGAGGTGGAGGATGGGGGGGATGAATGTGTTGGGCCACCTATGCAGGATATGCATGAAGACTGGGTATCTGTTTTGCAGGCATTAGCCCATTTATCCAGGTAAAATAATAGAGCTGAAATGATGAGTTGAGAATATCTTTGGAGGAAATTGTCAGTGAGTGTGGGTGGAGTGGAGAGAGGGAGAGGATGTTTGGATGAAGTGAGGCATAGAAAACAGGAGTAATCCAGCATCACACACCCATGACCCAGTCATTACCAAAACCCTTTGAGTGCATGAGACTTTGGAGGGGAACATCTAGATGTAAGCCATAATACTTGTCTACATTATTTTCCTCCTTTACACTAAGTTTGTGATTTATTTAGATAAGAATAAAGAAACATAGTAGAGTGAGGTGAAAGAGTTTGTGTCATAGTAATATTTGTTATTTACATATTTGTAAAGATCCACTATTGAAGCTATCAAGACTCCTCACAATGGCTTTCGATCTCCTGGTAAGTGATATGATGCAAAATTAAAAGAAAATATCAAAGACAGAATTAAAGAGACAAAGAAATGGGGAGCTAGGATGACTAATGCTTGTACAAGCAAGGCTGAGCAAGTAAAGGCCCTGAACACCCAGAGCTGTCAATATTTATTGGTGACATCATAGTTAGGTTGAGGTAAAGAGGCTACGTGAGAGGACGTGTAGTTGCTCTGGACACATTACTTATGCAGGCAAGGCTTGTAAAGGAAGAGACAAAGCATTCTTGAATTAGGAACAGAACAGACAAAATATAGGTTGTGGTTAATAATTAACCTTGTCTTTTTAGTTAAGAAGGCTTTAATTCTGGGAATGGAATTGGAGTAAGTGTCACTCTGACCTCTGCACGTAGGCTTAAACTGGACTCGTCTCTCAAAACAAGCCAATGGTGGGGTTAACTCTTCACAGCCTGCACTGCTCAGAGTAGGGCAGTCCCCCACAGAAAACAATTTTTAATTTCTTTAGTAGACCTAGGACTAATCAATATTCAATTCAGTTTTTTAAATGAATCTGGAACCTGCAAGAGTTCATATTCTTGTGTCCATTTTGGTTAATTTATTTTTAAAAAGATTATATCAATTTCATCTAAATTTTTAAAAATATAATGACAGAGTCTGAGGGTGTAGCTCAGTAATATGATTGTCTAGCATGCCTGAAGCCTTGGGTTTGGTCCCCAACACTGAAAATATGAATAAATTTAAAAATAAAGTAATGAAGTTGTTCAAAATATCCTTTTACTTATTAAATATCTAGTGATAGTCCCATTTTTTCCCAATAGTTTTCTTTTTCTCTAGCAGTGTTACTATTTTATTTCTTACCTATTAATTCTGTTCATAAATATTTCTTTACTTCTATTTTCTTTGAATTTAATTTCTCTGAATTCAATTCATTTTTCAAATGCACGTTTGCATTTAGAACTGTAAATTTCCTTTTTGACATCATCACTTTCATTATCATTCAGTTCATAGTATTTTTCAGCTTTATTTGACTTTGATCCTTGAATGTTTTCTAATTATCTTTCTTTGATTTATATTTTAAATTTCCACTGTACTTCGAGTACATATTTCATATGCTTTGAATTTTCTGAAAAAAAAAGAAAGACTTTCTTTAATACCAGCATGGAGTGTACTTTGACAATGTCTAGTATTAGTATAATGTCATCAGCTCTCTTTTATTATTGTCTACCTATATCTTTAACCATCTTCTCATTGTCGTTCTCACCTCTTGGCGGGAGACGGGCGGCCTGGTGACCAGGCCACACTGCCACTGCCGCTGTGGCCTTCACCATAAACAGGGAGCCCATCTGCAGCGTGCCACTCACCGTGCTGTCCCACAAGCTTGCTGACCTGTGCTACCTGAGCCGTGGCGCGAGAGCACTGTATCCGCTGCCCGCCACGCGGACTGGCGGGTCTAGGTGGCTGTGAAGCACCTGCACATCCACCCCCGCTGCTGGACAGTGAAAGAGATGATGTCTTAAGAGAAGCTGAAATTTTACATAAAGCCAGACTCACTTATATTCTTCCAATTTGGGGCATTTACATTGAGCCTGAATTTTTAGGAATAGTTACTGAATACAAGCCAGATGGATCACTGAATGAACTCCTACATCGGAAGACCGAATATCCTGATGTTGCTTGGCCATTAAGATTTCCCATCTTCCATGAAATTGCACTTGGTGTATATTACCTGCACAATATGAATCCTCCTCTACTCCTTCATGACTTGAAGACTCAAAATATCTTATTGGATAATGAATTGCATGTTAGGATTGCAGATTTTGGTTTATCAAAATGGCGTGTGATGGCCCTCTCACAGTCACGTGGTTTCAAATCTTCACCAGAGGAAGGGACAATTATCTATATGCCAATTGAAAACTATGAACCTGGACAAAAAGCAAGGGCCAGTGTGAAGCACGATATATATATATATATATATA
>NW_022900916.1:24543569-24547591 GCF_012274545.1 Fukomys damarensis | reverse complement strand
TAGCGCTATGCAATTATCACGTGGGAAGTGTTATCCAGAAAACAGCCTTTTGAAGAAGTCACCAATCCTTTGCAGATCATGTATAGCGTATCACAGGGATGTCGACCTGACACTAATGAAGAAAGTTTGCCACTCGATATTCCTCATCAAGCTCTGATGATCTCACTAATAGAACATGGATGGGCACAAAACCCAGAAGAAAGAGCTATGCAATTATCACGTGGGAAGTGTTATCCAGAAAACAGCCTTTTGAAGAAGTCACCAATCCTTTGCAGATCATGTATAGCGTATCACAGGGATGTCGACCTGACACTAATGAAGAAAGTTTGCCACTCGATATTCCTCATCAAGCTCTGATGATCTCACTAATAGAACATGGATGGGCACAAAACCCAGAAGAAAGACTATCTTTCTTAAAATGTTTAATAGTACTTGAATCACTTCTGAGAACATATGAAGAGATAACTTTTCTTGAAGCTGTTATCCAGTTAAAGAAAACAAAGTTACAGAGTACTTCAAGTACTATTCACTTATGTGACAAAAAGAAAATGGAATCACTGCTGAAGATACCTGAAATCATAGTCCACAGGAGGAGTCGTGTGTTATCTTAGCTTCATTTAAAACAGTTCTTCTCTGGGAACTTCTAGGTCCCAGTTGGCTCCTCAAAATGAAGATTTTTTTTTTTTACCTGTAAAAACTCAAGACTGCTCTTCTATGACGCTGCATCACTGTCTGGTAAATCGCAGTTGGAATAATTTTGTTTCAGCATTTCAAAGGGCAACATTGTGTGATCACAGCACCACCCTGTGCTCTTTAGCAGTCATAAATCCACTCTTGGCTGAGGGAAATTCAGAGCACCTGCAGCCTGGTATAGCCCAGCAATGGATCCAGAGCAAGAGCAAAGACATTTTGAGCCAGATGACTGAAGCCTATCACTGGGTGAAGTTCGTTCTGTCCAGGAACTTGCTTACAAAGAGGACTATGAACTTATTAGTACCAATCCTACAAGGACCTCAAAAGTCAGACAATTACTGGACACCAGTGATATCCAAGGAAAGGAATTTGCCAAAATTATAGTGCAGAAGTTGAAAGCTAACAAACAGATGACTTTCTAGATCACCATCTTTAAATTTCGTGCAAAATAAAAGTTTGCAAGTGCATCTTTTGCAAGGAGAAAGTAAGCTTATAAATGGTTATTTATATCTCTGGCACTTTTATGTTTTTAATAAAATGCATGGATATTAGAAATGTTACTGAAGTTTTTGGGTGATATATATTGGTCTCCTATGACATTGTAGTATTTTTTAAATTAATATAAGTAAAAACTTTGCATTTTGCTAAAAAAATTTAATTATCTGGCTCATTTATGTTGAATGGAATTACTGACATAGTGTGATTTAAGTTTGCCCTCTTGCTATTTATATTTTACTTATTCATCTGGTCTTTGTTCATTTATTCCTTCTTTCTTGACTTCTTTTGGATTAATAAGTATGTTTTACTGTTTTATTTCTCTACTTACTAGATGATCAGTTATAAATTTTTGTATCACTCTTTTAGAATTTCACTGCAGATTATAATATGATCTCTTTTTTTATTTTTCCAGTACTGGATATCAAACTCAGGTCCTTGTGCTTACAAGGCAGGTACAGAGCCATTGAGCTAAATACCTGGCCCTTTTAATATGACCTTTTAATTTAATATACTCTATCCCAAATTTCATGCTATTGTTCTTATATATTTTATTTGTATATGTCATAATATCTGAAGGCATCATTGTCATTATTGTGAAATGAAACACTATTCACACTTTATAATGCTTTTCATTCCTTCTTTTAGTTTCATGCATGCTATGTTAGTTTCTCATTACTATATGAAATACCTGAGGCATTTAACTTATAGAGAAAGGTTTATTTTGGCTTGTGGTTCAGGATGCTCTTGCTTGAGATTGGGTAGTGCTACAGTTTAGGGATTCTTTGGAAAGGCATATAGGATAAAGGATATATCATTGAGCTAGGAAGAGGTTGCAGTTAAAATTGTAGCTTTGTTAAGTCTTAGCTCTTTTCACCTTTTTTCTGTTTCACAAAATATAGCTTTTCCGGGTTTTTGATTAGAGATTGTAGGAGCTGTGTTCTCAGGCCTAAATGACTATAGGAGATTCAGTGCTGTGCTTTGGATGTTTGAATTTTCCTCTTTAGCTACCTATCCTTTGCCCTAATACAATTTCAAAATCTGGAAGATGTACTCAGGAGTCCTCGCCTGTGTATTTGAATGGTAGAACTTCTTTCTATATTTTGATTTTTTTCTCCTTAGCATCATAAAATTAGAGGAAATTTTGTTATGCCTTTTGGAAGCCTTCAACCAAACATCTCAGCCTTCTTTGCATAGTCCTTGAATTCAGAAGACGTCCCATGGGGAAAACCAGCTGAGTTTAGCATTGCTCAAGTTTCTAATTTCTCTCATCAACCCCGCATGGCTGACAAAAGTCTCTCTAGTTTCTCTTTTCCCAAGCAGATTCCTTCTTTACAAGCAAATATAATTTTGAATTCATGCCCAGAATTCTAAAAATGTCCCAAGGAAGTTACAACTGGTAATTTATGTAGCCTTCATTGCTTCCTCATATTCTGAGACCCTTACAACTGTGTCTTTTATAATTTATCTGGCTCTTTCTAATTGTTGTTGTGTGAGTTTACCATGACTTATTATACTTTATTCAGGAATAGAATGGAAATCCCCTGATCCGTGTGTTTTTAAGGTGAAGGCCTGCTAACATGGTTATAAGTTCAAGTCTTGAAGAAGACCATGACTTTTCTTCTAGCACTTGGATTCTGGGAGGAGTGAGCTTATATTTGCGGTCCTGACTTGGGCCCTCAATCAAGAGCTGTTGCCACACTTTGTGTAGAGAAAACACCTTTTAGACTGAAGGAGAGCTTCTGAATGAACTATGTAATTTACAATCATAGTTAGCAGCAATCAAAATTGATGAAATACCTGGATTCCTTCATTTTCCTTGATATAAATTCTTAATGACCCAAAGGAGGGAAAGGAGTCTTCCCATGTTTTTATAGATGATGTTTAATCAGGATTAAATTTGATTCAGAAAATCAAATAAATTTTAATACTGTTTCACAGAAGAAAGCATATTATTACACTGTTATTCCTAGTGGTTTGACCAGATAATTGGGTCCAAAATTGATTCACAGCTGTGAGACTTTGAATATAAAGTTTTAAATAACTTACAAGTTTATTTGGCTTTTATTGTCTCTTTTTTTACTCATATATATTCATATATGTGCATGTGTGTATATATGTATACATGAAATGTATATAATATATATTTATTCTACCTTTCCTATTTAGTCATTCTCATATAATACAGAAATTATTTATTAAATTATTCTTTTTCTTTATATACTGTTTCAAGAACAATATTTGCATTTTATTGATCACTGATTGATTGATTGGGACAAGGGTCTCACTACATTGCCCAGGCTGGCCACAAACTCTTTGTCCTCCTGCCTCAGCTTCTCAAGTAGATAAGATTACAGGCATGTATCACCAGGTATTGTGCCAATATTTGTATTTTAAACTCTAACTTTACTAGTTTTTAGTTCTTTGTTTTTTTTCATATTTGGCCATTTGAAAGGTGTCTTCAATTTATTTCCTCTGGATGATCTGTATTGGTATAAGTACAGATATTCCTCAATTAACAACCTACCTATTTAATGACTGTTTGGACTTACAGCCTGTCGCCCAAGCTTACAATCACTCTTTTTTTTTTTGTACAGTTGTATACATCTTGCTTATAGAGCCTCAATGTCTTTCTTTTTTGGTACAATATGCCTGTTTATATAGTACTATAAAATTTGCTGATTGTTCTGTACAGTAGTGTACTGTAGATTTAAGTTCTGTTATACATTACATACTACATATGAGTTATGCAAATAAAAGTAAAGTCATTAAGTTGGATTTTTCTTTGACCACTTCTTTGTTCTGAATATTGTGATATATATATGTATATATAT
>NW_022900916.1:24493879-24543278 GCF_012274545.1 Fukomys damarensis | reverse complement strand
CCCCCCAAAATATATATATATATATAGATCGATATATATATATGTATATGTGTATGTATATGAGCTGCTGAGCTAAATCCCCAGTCCTATATATATATATTTATTTATTATACATTTCTTCATTTAGTGAGCAGTTCATGTAATGACCTAGTCACAGAGCAGAACTTGATTGTTAAAGGAGGGATGTTCGTACTTGAATGCCTAACCATGTTTCCTGCTGCCTTCAGAAATGAAAAGTAATACTGAAATCCTCCAACGTAAGTTTTTGCCCCACAGCTCTCACACAGTGAGTAGTTCTCTACTGTGCCTATACACTGCAATATCCTGGGAAGCTTTAAAAAATATCCATGCCTGTCTCAGCCACTCCAATTTAAGTGGTTTGAGATGTGGCTGGGATATCAGGATTAAAAACAAAGCAAACAACAATCACAAAAAAAAAAACACCACAAAAATCCTACTGTAGGTTAATGAAATCAGTTTCTGGCTGGATGGCTTGGATATCAGCACCTTTTCTGTTAGGGGTAAATTTTTTCAAATTTTCCAAGTACATTGTCAGTTTCTTCCAATGTCAATGTTATTTTTTTTTTTAATTTCACTAATGTGGATTGAATTTTTAAAAACATGTTTAGGTTTTTAAAATTCTTCTCTCTATATCTCCCTTTTTTCCTTACCTTGAATTCTCTTCATATAAGCAGATATTTTCTTATAACTTTCTCTACTCACACTGAAGGATGAATCATTTTTTATTTTATAAGGCAGTTTTCTGAAATTTTAATGTGTATTTTTCTGGAGATTACTTTTGAATGCGTGCTTTTCCCCTATATCTCCAGGATGATGCTTTTCCCCTTTCTTTTATGGTTTTTGTTTGTCTGACCCCATTTTGGTTATTGCCATTATGGTTTTGGTTGTGGGCATTTCCTTCTCAATCAGCTTACCTCAAACAAAGCAAAACTGAACTCATTGGCCCTACTCTCAGGCAACATGAATGATGGGTGACTAATTTTCTCAAATTTTCTGTAATGCAGTAGTAAATAGTTCCACCTCCCAGTCCAGTTCCAAAAGTGAAGGAGGCTTTTTCTTCATGCTTTTTCACTTTAGGAGGAAACATCTTATACCTCTATTTGCCTGGCCCTCCAGTACTCTGTTTGGACACAGTGAATTTAAAAAAAAAAAAAAGAAAAGAAACTTCTTCCAGAAGTCATTCTTATCCTGGCATTTTTCTTCACTATCCACCTATCGTCCTTTTGTGGGGATCCCTCCTCAGAAAGCAACTCATAAAAGCTAGGATTCGCCTCCAACCTTACTCATGACTCACTTGTTCTCTGGGGTTTCCAATATCTGCCAGATGATACCATGGGCTGGGAACAATAGCCACCCTGGAGAGGGGTACTAGTAGGCCAGAAAATGACTGAGCTTCCTGTTTGTGGGTACATGGTTGGCTCTCTGAGTCCGTGCTCTATCAAGGGAGCAAAGTAGAAGGACATCCCACCCTTATTCAGATAAATTAAGTAAACTGAAGTAAAAATTAGGTGGGCTATTCTCAATCCACCTACATCTGGCTTTATATAAGTTGTCAAAGTTTCACAATGATTCCAGTGGATATAAGGGAGGAACCACTGTTTGAATCAGCATTTGGAACAAGTTAGATACTCTAATGAGGTACAATTTTCAACTGGAAATTCAGACTGCATTTGAATATGGCAAATTTAAGTGGGGTTGGGATTATAAGGGGAAGCCAAGAAAACAAATGAACAGGTATTGCAGTCAGCCATGGATAGAGTTACCTGAGTCTGTAACTCTGCAAGGGGAGAGGAGGGACACATGTGAGAAATATTAGGGATGAAGAAGTGACAGGACTTGGATCTGATGTAGCAGGAAGAAAGGGGAAGAGCTGGAGACAAGGACTCTGCCTTCACAAGTGTTAAGAGCACCCATCCATTTGGTATTTTTAGAAATGGGGTATTAGAGTTGAAAGATGACATACTTTATCCACCTACTAACAACAATTTATTGAGCATTTACCATGTGTTAGGTACCTTGGTATCTTGGGGACATGTGACTTAAGAGAAAAGAAAGCCTTTAGTCTAGTGGTAATGTCACCAGACAGGGTCTGAGGAGGTTCCTGAAGTTGAGATAAGGAACCTTACCCTCCCTAAACATAGAATGGGGTTGCAGGTTTGCTGACTCTGTCATGGAAAAAGAATTTTCCATGTGTGTCAGTAAGAGGCACAAGAAGAGTTGATTAGGCAGAAAATTTTAGTGTATGCTCAGGAGTGGTATGTGGGCATTCAGGGAAATGAGACATTCCTTCAAACAGGAACATTTATGCTTCTCTTGAAGGGATGAAAACTCTGGGAAAAGGTACCCCTCTGTTATGGCTTATATAGAGACATCCCCCTAAAGCCTCATGTGGGATGGATTCATGGTGCAATGCTAGGATTAAGGGTGCCCTACCCTGAGTGTGAGTACTACCTGTCCTAAAGTTGGGTAGTCTGGATAAGATATAAAAAACGAAAATGTGTTGCTTACTGCTGTGTCACTTACTGCTGTCAAAAGTGTCATTGCTTGCTGCCTTGCTTCATTCTGCCTGCCATGAACTGTTTCTCCTCTGCCATACCACTGTGCCTTGGAGCTAGGCATCTATGAACTGAAACCTCTACAAACTGTGAGCTAAATAAACCTTTCTTCGTTTAACTTTTGATGTTTGGTATTATGTGTCAGCACTGAGAAAAGTAACTAAGATACCCTTCAAGAGTACTAGCCATACTACTGTATGGGCCCTGTTTTGTTTTGTTTAAGTGGGTAATTTAAACTTTTTTTTTTTTGGATTCTCTCAACCTGTTCTTTTATCTCAGGATCAGGTTCCTGCTCTTTATTTTCTCCATTAAGCCAATTTATGGACTGAGTATTCCTAAGGAATTTTGAGTATGATGGGTCTGAAACAAAAGGAGCCTAAATTTAACCAAAGGAATGCTGATATGGATCACTTTGGGTAACTTCAGCTGCATCCTGGAAGTTGCAATCTTCTTAAAGGCACAACTTTAGTTATCATTTTCTTGTCTCCTTTCTAAATATCTTTTATTTCTTCTATCCTTCCTCAGTAGGACAGCATTTATCAAATCAATCCCACCAATGAAGATAATACCTCCTCTCTAGTATAAGAAACATGACATACAAAAAGAGATGAGGCCTGGCAGGGGTCTAGGACATAGCATTCCAGGCAGAACCCAGGTGACAAATTTCCTGAGAATCACAGTTCATCTGGAAGAGACTTGTGTGGCTGAGCAGGTGACCAGGGCCTTGCAGGAAAGAAGATACCTTCTCTCATATTGGACCATGATATGAAGCACTGTTTTGCTCATTTGTCCTATGTAATAACCTGTATGTAGTTGGTGATCTATTTTGCCTAAGAAATCAAGAAATATTTTTGTGCATGACCCTTGAGATTCTATAATATATAGGTAGTAAAATGATAAAAATGTTTTCTTTGCATAAAGCTGCTATGAATATTTATCACGGCATTGAAAGTAAAAATAAATCTGTTTTGTGAACTTGACCAAAAGCTTGTCTTACTGTAAAGCCAGCAGAGTTTTCCAGTTAGGAAATCACTAGACCAGATGTCATCTCTGTCTGAAAATGAGCAAAGGAGCACTTCTTTGTTTTCAGTGCTTTGTGCACTCTTGGGGTTTCACAAAGGCTCTGTCTCTTTAGTCTTGAAGCAAAACCTTTGGAGCCTCCTAATGTGGTACTCTCTCATACCTTCTCCCTCTCTCTTTCCACATTTTTCGGCAAGTCCCTTAATAAGCTAAGTCAAAGTGGTAAAAAAATATAAAATCCCAAGTCCTTCAGGAAGCACTTTCCAAATACTGGTGGCTCATTTTTTCTTCTCCATTTTTTTTTCTTTTTCTTGAGGTTATTGGTACAATCTAGGTATACAATACAATTACATTCATCATTGGGCTTCTGTACCTTTACATGATAGGTCTTGATTCTCATTTTTCCCCTTGTCCCTGCCCTCCCTTCACCCCCTCCTCCCCTCCCCACTTACAAACACTTTATTTCCATTTTTTCAGTTTCTCATATTTTTTCCTCTCCCTTATTACCTTTCCCCCACCCTTCCCACTTTCCTTACACCTTTAGCCCTTTACTTCCTATTTCACATTATTAATTGTCTCATTAGGATCCTGTGTACTATTGTAGTTTTTCACACCTAAGAAACTATTCGGTATTTCAGTTAAAGAAATCTCTGTATGAACATTAAAAATAGGGAATCCTAAAATAAAACTAAAAAGGAAAGTAAAAGTTGATTTTTTTCTCCTACTAAATATTTTAGGCTATTTCTTTTTCCTTGAGCCTGACTTATTTCCTAGTTTGGGCCTTGAAGAACTTTAGCCCCAATAGAACTCCACTTTCCAGTCTACACTGGGTGTGCTCCAATTCTGCTACCTTTCTCTGGCTTGCTCTCTCCTCCCCTCCTCTGCCTGCTCCTCCACTGGTATCGCCCGTGCTCCCTGCCCCTCCCCCTCTTCTCATTCTGTGCTCTCCCCTACCTGAATCGCATTTGCACATTGTGCTCTCTCCCCCTGGCTCTCCCACTGTCACTCTCGCTCTCTCTATTACTTTCATTCTTGCTCTCTGGGTCTGTGGCTCTCAGTCTCCCTCTCTCCTTCTTACTCTCTCCCCCTGTAATTTGTAAAATGACCTCTCTACCTTTGCAGTTTCCACTGTCATCTGCACAGAGGTAGCTTCTCTCTATTTATAATCATGGGGCAGTTTGAGTTGCTAATAACAGAAACCAGTTCTGACTGATTGCAAAAAGCCAGGGGAATTTATTGGAATACTACAGAGACACCTACCTTACAGGCTCCCAAGAATACAGTAATCAACAGAAACGGCTCTCAAGTCAATGCTATTAATAACCTAAATTTAATGCCAGTAATTTCTAACTTTCCTGGGGTTTTTTCCCCCTTTGGTTGTTGTTCTTCCTGATTTCAAATTTGTGGGACACAATTTAGCTAACTCAGATATAACATGGGTTCACCCACTCAAAAATACTTCAGTGCAGAGTTGTGTTATATAGATTAAACTACTTTTGGTCTGCCCTGTCTACTGGGCTGTTTCCAGTGTTTGTGAACTGGGAAGCACCCCACAAAAGGTTGTATGCCATAGTATTGCTCAGTGCTTGTTTTCTGGCTTTGTGTACAACAGATCTTCTAGAATTAAGCATGTTATCAAGTGCGATTTTCTTCTTTTCTTTAACATCCACTGCTCTTCAGTAGAACTCACTGTCACTTAGTCTCACCTAGTGCTCCAGTTTGGCTGTGATCATCAATCCCTTAGGGTCCTCATCCCACACTACATATCAAGGCAACAATCACACAAACCCAAGTGTGTATGTAGGAAAAAACCAGAACCCAGCCAAAAGAAATAAAGAAAAGTTAGAGGATAATTACAAATAATTAGCAAAATTTTTCAAGTACAGTTGGGGTTTGATTGCAAGTAGAATGTTATACTTAAAACATAAATTGCCTAAGTATTCATTGATTTTTTTTTTCAATTTAAAACAGTTTTTGGACACTAATTCTATCCTAGGTTTCTACTAAAGGCCATGGGCACTCTGGTGAGCAACATTACATAAGCTGCTGACTTAAATCTTTTGGTGTAGCATGAATGATCAGAAACTAAGTTCAGAGCCTTATAGAACTGCATATAATTTATGAGTGTTTTACAGTTCTAAAGGAGAGGTCTGAGGGTTTAAGCATGTTTCATGGGAAATCAACAGTCTTTCCTGAGGAACTGATGCCCATGTTGAGATCAGAAGGCTGGTAGAGGGTTGTCAGGCAGAAGAAATGGAGAGGAGCCTCTCAAGCCGATCCAGCAAGCTGTGTTTAGGTGTTTGTGTTTCCAAAATCCTTTAAACACTGCATATGAAGAACTGGGAGTCCAGTACGCAGCTGGAGCACAGAGTTAGGATGCACAGGTTGAGAAGCAGATAGGTCAACAGGAAGAAGGGTCTGCCTTGTGAGCAAATGAGAGATTGTGCTGAGAAGTCACCGAGACTGGATTTTAAACAGTAGTGTGAGACAATCAAGCTCAAATTTTAAAATTACCTCTGTGATTGCTGTGTAGAGAATGAAGTGGAAGAAATTAAGGGAGGATATAGGCAAAGTAAAGGATGCATTGAATGAAATCTACAAATCACTATTTGAAATGCCTGCATAACCATAAACATGACACTTAAAATATTTTCAGATAATTTTATGGTTATCTTCATTTTTTTTTTCTGAGACAGGGTCTCACTATGTAGTTGAGACTGAACTGGAACTCACTACATAGCCCAGGCTGGTCTCGAAGTCCCAGAGATCCTCCTGCCTCAGCCTCCCGAGTGCTGGGATTACAGGCGTGCACCGCCACGCCTGGCAGCTATCTTCATGTTTAATCTGCCAGCCATCATAGTTCAGGCTGTGTGCACAAAACAGTAATAACATCAAGACAGAAATGTGAGATGAATAGGATTGGTCCAGAAGATTAAACAATGAGGTCAAGCATGATTCAGTGATAACTCCTAGGTTTCTGGCTTGAACAATTAGATAAATATTTGGTGGGATTGCCTAAGCTGCCTCCTTTATTTAGTCTCCCTAGCCAGTTATCAAAAAAACAAATGAAACATCTTATTTATATCATTGCCTCAGTTGGTCAAGTTCCTAACTCATCATACACATTTAATAGACATCCCTTATCATTTACTGTACTAAAAACTTTGTAACCTTTCAAACTTGTGGTCTATTTTTATGAAAGTCTACACATACTACATTTGGGGAAATATAGGAAATATTGAATTTTGTTATTTAAATCATTACGAAACATAGCCTTCAAAACTCTAGCAGTTTGTGACTCATTCTAATGTAAATGTATTAAAAATATATTGAGATATTTTGAGTAGCCATTAAAACTGCGGCTATTTTTTATGATGATATGAGAGGTGGAGGTGATTTGACTTCTGTTCCTAGAGAATGGGAAAGCAAAATGTGAACATGGAGATTAGGAAGAACAGACTACATGTCTCCAAAGCAAAATGGGTGGATCTCATTAATATACGCTGTGCTCGGTATAACATGGGTCTCCAACTTCTGGTCTAGGAATCCATACCAATCCCTGGTAGGAAATGGACTGCACAGTAGGAGGGGGGTCAGTGGTGGGTAAGTGGAACAAGCATAGCTTCAATGTATTTACAGCTGCTTTCCATTGCTAGCATTACTTCCTGAGCTCTGCCTCTGTCAGATCAGCAGTGGCCCTAGATTCTCATAGGAGCATGGATGCTGCTGTGACTGAGAATATGAGGGACCTGGATTTCATGCTCCTTATGAAAATCTAATGCCTGATGATCTGATGTGGAGCTAAGCTGGTGATGCACAAACCATAATAAATCAATTGCTTGCAGACGCATATTAAAATCCTGTTGATGAATGGGCAAGTAACAAGCTGCATCTGGGTGGCAGGCTTGACGTCAAAATCTGATATTTATCTTATTTTATCTTTATTAAGTTTATTGGTACATTTTAGGTACACAGTACAGTTACAGTCATCATTGGGATCTTGTACCTTTACATGACTTATCTTGGTTCTTATTTTTTCCCCATTCCCCTGGCCTCTCTTCACCCCCTCCACCCTTCCCTGTTTACAAAGACATTGTTTCCTTGTTTTTCACATACTTTTTCTTTTCCCTTTTTCCTCTTCCCCTACCCCTCCCACTTCCTCTACCCTTTTAGACCTTTTTCTCCTATTACACAATATCAATTATACATTTTGATCTTTATTTACATTTTTAGTTTTTCACACCTGTAAACCATTCAGTATTTACACATGTGTGACTTATTAATTTTACTTGAGTATTGCCTCACTGTGCATCCACTTAGCTATAAATCTCTCTAGTTTCTCATTCTTTATAGAGGAGTAGTACTCCATTTCATAAAACATCTTCTTTATCTAGTCTCCAGTCAATGGGCAATCGGGCTGTTTCCAAATTTTAGTTATTACAAACTGTGCCACTATAAACATGGATGAGCACATATCACTGTGATATGATTCTTTTAATTCTTTTGGGAAGACACCCAGCAGAGGGATAGCTGGGTCAAATAGGACTTCTAATCCTAGTTCTTTGAGGTATCTCCATATTGATTTTCTCAGTGTTTGCACCAGTCTGCACTCCCACCAACAATGAAGAAGGGTTCCAGTAGCATTTGTTATTGTTTGATTTCTTAATAGAAATCTGATATTTATTTTAGTTCATGTGTGGCCCATCCATTATTTTTTCTTACCACTTCTGTCTGTACCTCTTTCCTGTCCTGCACACTGGTCTCAGTCACAGTTTAGGTAAGCCCACAAGCTAACCCCAGCCAAAATGAATAATAATAAAAAATTACCCTGAAAGCCTATTTGAAAAGGTAAAAGGCCCAATTGTGAGACAAGAGAAGCCACCAAAACTGCCAACAAAAATAAAGCTGCATTTGAAAGAAAATGGTAGGACTCCTTAAATGACAGGTTCATCAGAACAGGTGATTCATGTTCTCTAAGCCTAATTTGTGTATGTGGTGATTGGCTATGCAATGAAGCCATGAAACCTTCAAAACTGCTTTGCCACATTGAGGCCAATCATACTGTGTTAAAAAACAAGGCTTTGTGCAAAAAAAAAGAAATAAAAGGGCTGGGGATTTAGAATGGTTCTGCTGCCTGCCTCACAAGCACAAGGTCCCAAGTTTGATCCCCAGTACCAAAAAAAAAAAAAAATTTTTAAAAATTAAAAAAAAGAAAGAAAAGAAAAAGAAAAAAAATAAAGGTGAACACAAAGAAGCAATTATCGAAGGCCACCACTTCATCAAATGTGCCTGCATTGGGAGCATCATTCTTAGTGGCTAACTACATTGCTAAAGCTAAGAAGACCTTTACTAAGCGTGGAGAGTTGATCCTGCATGCTGCTGAAGACATTTCTTGTGAACTTTTAGGAGAGGCTGCAGTCCAAAAGGGAACATATGTTCCTCTTTTGGCTAGGACCATAACTGGATGAACTGATGAAAGAGTAGAGGATATTGAAGCACAAATGTCAGAGAAGATTGACTCACTATGGTATTCAGTCTAGGTTGATGAGGCTACTGATGTTGATAACAAGTCAACAATCCTTATATATTCATGTGATACATTTTTCAGGAGGATATGAACAAGGATATGTTATCTTTGCTTTTGTTACCAACCAATACCACAGCTACAGAGCTATTCAAGTCTTTGAGTGATTACATATGAGGAAAACTGTATTGATCATTTTGTGTTGGTTTATGTACAGATGAACAGACTCGTCACTGACCAGCTTTCTGGTTTTTACTACTTGGATCAAGGAGGACACTTCTGGGCGTCTAGGCACTGTGTCACCCATAGAGAAACACTGGCTAGCTAAGCAATATCACCTGAATTTAATAATATTTTGCAGGATATGATTAAAATTTTCAACCACTTCAGAGTACATGCCCTTAACTCACATCTGTTTTCATAGCTCTGTGAGGAGGTGGACATAAAGCGCATACTTCTTCTATATACAGAAGAGAATTGTCTTCTAAAAGTATATCATTGGCCAGGGCTGTTGTATTGCAAGGGCTACTCCAAATATTTCTTTTAGAAAAAGAGTCACCACTGGCAGCAGATTTCAGTGACACAGAATGGGTCAAAAAACTTGCTGGTATAACATATTCAACCTGCTCAGTGAGCTCAATCTGCCACTTTAGAAGAGAGTGGAATAAATCAGACACACACGCTTAAATGTCACATGGTTTTTCTTATATGAGAGAATCAAATTATAAGAAAAGAGCAAAGTAAAAGATAACAGGAAGTAGGGAGATTGATCTTTATCAACTGGGAAGGGGATCAAGAAATGGAGGGAGGAGGGGGAGAGAGGAAAGTGAATGAAAAAAGAATTAAGATGTCTTATGCACATGTACTAACTCCACAGAAAGGATGTAAACATGTACTACAAACATGTACTAATAAAAATATATTTATCCAATGTTTGGCACATAAGCAATTAACAAATGTTAGCTACTACGATTAAAAATCAAGTGGCTGTTCAGATGATATAACAGTCTTCACTATTTAAATTAATCTCAACATTAAAAAAGTAGTTTGAGCATTACTTCCCAACCACAGAAGACCCACAGCTGGGAAATAATATATCCACATCTCATTTATAAACAAGTTAGTTGAATCAGCTTTGTCCATGCCTTTTAGCATCAGTGTCAATTGCTTGACATCACAAATGATGGTTGCCTTAAAAACATGTCTGAGGCAAAGTCAAATCTTCATATGTTCTGGATCAAAGTCAAGGCAAAATATCCCAAGATCACCACTGAAAAGTCTTCTGACATTTCCAACATCCTATCTTTGTGAAGCAGGGTATTTTGCAGCAACAGCAACCGAGTCAACTGCACATAAGTGACATACATCAGGTGTCACTGTTTCCCATCACCCCAGGTGGGACCATTTAGTGGCAGGAAGACAAGCTCAGGGCTCCCACTGGTTCTGCATTAGGGTGAGTTGTATAATTATTTCATTATATAATAACGATACGATAATAGAAGTAAAATGCAAAATAAATGTAATGTGCTTGAATCATCCTGAAACCATCTCTCCTCCCCAAGTTTATGAAGAAACTGTCTTTTTGGAAACTCTTCATGGTGCCAAAATGGCTTGGGACTGCTGTAGAACATGATCACTTCAAAGGGCAAATTGAAGTTGAGTCAACTATTTCTGACTCAATAAAATTTAATTTTCCTATAAAACTGTAAATAATTCATTTCTTCACTTGTTGAGTTAATGCTTTTGAGTGTTAGACACTGTGCTAGGCTCTAAAGATGCTTTAAAAGCACCAAAAATGTTGTTTCTCCCCTCTTGGAGTGGGTAGACTGACAATAATAAATAATCACATAAACAAATATACCATTATACACTACATTCAGTTCCTTGAAAGAGAAATACAAATTTTTAAATTACAGAGAAATAGACCATAGTAAGCCTGAGAAAATAACGATAAGGCTAAGACCAAAGAGATGGATTCTCCAGGACAAGCTGGGAGGAGGACATTTTAGTCAGTATGAATAGCATACCTAGCAGACCCAGAAAAGCAAAGGACCCAGTGTCCCTGTAACGCACCCGAAAGGAGTTTGATATAAGAGTGAATCTGAGGAAAGGGGGCTGGAGTACAAGACTATGCAGGAGAGGCATGCGGAGGTCAGGCCATTCTGAGCCTCTTGTCCTGTTTTTAATTTTAGATATCATACAAAAACAGGCAGCATGTGTTGAAGCATTTTGAGCTAGGTTGTGAAATTATTTGATTGATATTGTAAGACTGTCTTTACTGTAAAGAGAAACATTTGGAGTAGGAGTAAGAATGCATGTGAGTAGAACCCTTAGGAGGTTTTTCAAGGGTTCTAGAAAGAGATGACCTAGATCCTTAAGGGTGTGGTAATGGAGCTGGAGAGTTGTTCGGTGAATTTGAGGGGCAGTCTAATATCAGTCTAGTATCAGAAAAAGCAGGTCTTTGTGTTACATTGACTATGATCTTGAGAATGATCATATCCAAGATAACTTGTAGGCATCTTGCTTGAGCAATTGGGTAAATGCTGGTATCATTTACTGAGTTGATCAGCCTCAAGGAGAATTTGTTAAGATTCTTGTTAGATGCACTTGATTATATGAGTCCAGATTTGACCCCAAAAAATCAAGGTTAGAGAAACAAATGTCAAGTGGTATGCACAAAGAATAGTAGGTCACTAGAATACAAGAATGAATCAGGAGGGACAGTATATAATAGAAAGAACAGAGGCTTCAGGACAGCATCTAATGTTAGGAAAGGAAGAGCAAGGAAATGACACTGAGAAAGAAATCCCAGGAGAAAATCCTCCAACTATGGTATTGTAGTTAGAGAAGAGAATATATGTAGATGAAAGTGTTTGTCAACTGTCTGGAATGACGCTGAGATATCAAGAAAACTGTGACTACAAGAGGGTCACTGTATTTGGCAACTTGGAGATTATAAGTGACCTTAAGAATGGTCTGGGAGCTAATAAAGGTAATGAGAGCAAAGCCAGGACACAGAGGAATTACTTGTGACTAAGAAGGGAAAATCAGAGGCATCATATACACACAAATCTTCCAACAAGAGTAGCTATTCCCATTCCTTCCCTCCTTGTAAAGAGACAAAATGGTATCGGATACTTTTATGTAACTTCAAATCTGCTTTTTTCCCTTCTTTCCCCAACAGTACTTTGCTAAGCTCTGAGCTCCCATAGGCCTAACGTGGCAATGCCTCACTTTGGGCCACTGCTTCTCACCTCCTCCTTCTAGCACTCTGGTTCTTCCTCTTTGGTATTCATCCCTCTACAACCCAGAAGTCAGGGGACTCAAAACCTAAGGGATGACCATTGGCCAGAGGGCAGTGGCAGCCAACAGATAATTGCTTTCTCCTTTTCATCTCTTGGGTGGACAATTTTTTTTAAAGTTTTCATTTTTTATTAGTAGGTTTGAAGTGCATAATGGTGACATGCCTTGTGGGGAGTTGGTGCATGTGCATAACACATCTTAGTTCTTTTCTCATCCCCTTCTCTTCCTCTCCTCCCTCTATTTCTTGATCCCCTTCCCATTTGAAAAAGACTCTTATCTACCTACTCTATATGTTTAGTTTTGCTTACTCACTGTTGATCAAACCAAAGGAGGCCATATGTTTTGGTAAAGGAAAAAGAATTTGTATTCAAAGCTAATTCTGAGGAGATAGAAGGGCCCATTTACCTCAAGTCATCATGTCACCTTGCACAGATGGGTAAGGGTCCCTTATAGTAAGGAACAAAGAAGGCAAACATAGAGAGACAATATAGATCTTAATACTTGATTTATCGTTTCCAGCCTTCTTAGGGGAATGGGGAACCTAGAGAGATTATGCAAATCCACACATCTGCTTAATCACTTCCAGCCATCTTTGATTCATTCCTCTTTCTTGTGGGAAAGAACCTGGGCTCAGGCTTCCTGGGACATCTGCATAATGTGTCACTCTTAGGCTGAGTGGAAGAAATGTGGGCTATACTGTCAGGAGGAGGAAGTTTGGAGAAATTATTTCTAAAAGAAAAAAATCTCACTTTTAAGGTTCCACTTTGCAGTGCTGGTTACGATTCTCCCTTTGCTTTAGGCTGACTGGCTCCTGTGGAACTGGTATGCACATTCCATCACAAGTGGCTGGAATACAAGTCAGCTGCTTGAGCATGACAGTGAATCACTGAAGGCTGTGAAATCATGTACAAAAAATTGCTAGAGTCAGAAGATATCTAATCATTACACCCGTTAGAAATACCTTTTGCTTTTAGGCAATCATGCATAGGAACCCTCTTTCATAACCTCTGCAGCTCTATTTATTTTGGTAGGGTTGACACACAGGTGACTCTGTAACTTCTCCCTTGTCTCTGAATGTATATTTTTCTTCCCTGAAGGCAATGTCAATTAAGCATTCACAGCCTTGTCCCTTAGTGCTGAAGTAGCTTTCCCCAGTGATGGTCAGTCAGGTCATATCTCATGTTGCAGAAGATATAACAGATGATTAGAGTCAGTGTTGTAAACCTTCTTGCCAATATCAGAGATTTAGAAAGAGTGGCTTGTAGGCTGAGTTTATCTAGAGTCCATTGTCAAGTCTAGTCCTATTTTCTAGTTAGCACCGTAACCTATGAGAACTTTGACAAAAAAAAAAAAGCAAGCTTATAAGCAGACATAAAACAAGTCAGTAAGAGCAAATTTAGTCTTTACAGTAGACTTAAACTGAGAAATATAGTGACAAAATTAAAGAAATCCAATGTTCTTCAGCATGTAGATAGCCAGTTTTCCCAGCACCATTTGTTAAAGGGGCTATCTTTCCTCCAGAGAAAGTATCTGGCCCCTTTGTCAAAGATAAGGTAACTGAAGGTGCCTGGAGTTGTTTCTGCATCTTCTATTCTTTTCCATTGATCCACAAGTCTGTTGGGTTTTTTTTTTCCCCATACCATGATAGCTTTATTACTTTTGTAGTATAACTTGAAGTCCAGAATTATGATGCCCCCTACCTTGCCCTTGTTTCCCAGAATTCCCTTTGCTACTCCAGGTCTCTTCTGGTTCCATATGAATTTGAGAATTACTTTCTCTAGTTCTGTGAGGAATGTTACTGGTATTTTGACTGAAATTGTGTTAAATCTGTGTAACAGTTCTAGAAATGCAATTTCAAAATGAGATATGTTTCCATTTTCTGATGTCCTTTTTTAGAGTACTATAGTTTTTATTGTAGAGGTCATTCACTCCATTGGTTAAGTGTATCACTCACCATGCAATAAACTAAAATAAAAATGCATCAAAGATCAAAATAATTTTAAAAAGAATCACTTAATTTTCTGGAAGACAAAATAGGTAAAACTCTTGAAGACACAGGTCCAGGCAGAGACTTTTTGAATAGAACCCCAGTTGCACAAGAAATAATACCAAGAATCAACAAGTGGTATCACATCAAATTAAAAAGCTTCTTCACAGCAAAGGAAAGCACAAATAGAATGAAGAGACAACTTAAGAATGAGAAAAAATTATGCCAGTTACTCAGACAAAGGACTCACTCATATCTAGAATATATAAAGAACTAAAAAAAAATAGACCCTCCAAATTTAAAGAATGGGCATCCAAAATGAATAGATACTTCTAACAACCAATGAATACATGAAAAAATGTCAACATTGCTGGCCACTGAAGAAATGCAAATTAGAATGACACTGAAATTCCATCTTAGCCTAGATAAAATGGCTATCACTGACGAACGACCAATAACAAATGCTGGAAAAGCTGTGGAGGGAAAAGGAAACACTTCTTCATTGGTAGCGGAAGTGTAAACTGGTAAAACTACTATAGAAATCAGTGTACAAATTCCTCAAAAAAACAAAAAATATAAATTCCATTTGACCAAATTGTTCCCCTTATAGATATCTTCCCAAAAGAATTAAAGAATTCATATCACAGTGATGTATGTGTACCCATATTTATAGCAGCACAATTTATAATGGCTAAATCTTGAAAGCAGCCTATATGTCCATCAGCAGATGAATGGAAAAAGAACGTGTGGTATTTACACACAATGGACTACTACTCTACCATAAAGAAAGATAAATTTTAGTCATTTGTGGGAAAATGGTTCCACACCTTGAGACCACAATGTTAAGCAAGGAAAATCAGACACATAGGTCTAATTATCACATGGTTTCTTATATGAGAAACCCAATATATAAATAAAGTGCAAAATAAAAGAGACAATAGTAAAAAAGAGGAAGAAAAAAGTTTTTGCAATAAAACGTGGACAATGTATCTAAAAGTGTACCTTGATTTGGTATAATTTTCTTATGTGTTTTATATTTTAGTTCATTTGGGTGTTAATCTGTAGGTATGATAATTAACTTTATAAAGACTTATAAAATAAATGAATCTGATAATAGCAAAGAAAAAAATTTTAAAGGAGGTGGAGCAGAAGGGGAAAGAAAGCAATTGATATATGCTATGTACATGTATGAATTCCCTACAATGAATATAATCATTATGTATTGCAAACATAATAATAAAAATAAAAGATAAAGCCAATATTTCTGTGAAACAAGCTTAGTTCTGCTGGAATGTTATACCAAGCAAATATTTAAGAGTCCTCTCTTTTTGTAAACTAATGTGAATTATCATTTGGGAGAAAACAAAAAATTTACTACTTCCAAGAACAATAATTATAGTTTAGTAACACCTTTAGGAATTCTTAGGTACACATACAGAACTATAAACAATTTTGAATACAGTGTGCCAAAATTAATGTGTACATTACCAACTAAGAATATATAGCTTTGAGCAATACTATCTCTTGTGAACCAAGAGAAATATGGCTTTTGCCAGTTGTATGACTATGAGCAATAGCTAATACAACAATTTAACAAAACAATTTAGTAACTTTTACAACATATTAAGACAATAATCATGACTGCCTCCATTATACTAGGGCAATTCTATTTTTAAAAAATAAGAAAAATCATATATAATTATAGTTACTTTTACAACAAAATTTTAATATCTAAGTAAGTATGAACTTCCTAAGACTTAATTATCCTAATCATTTAAAACCTAACAAGAGAAGGGCTGGGGATTTAGCTCAGTGGTTCTGCAGCCAGTTATGGTGGCACATTCTTGTAATCGCAGCACTCAAGAGGCTGAGGCAGGAGTGTCACGTAGATTCAAGGCCAGCCAGGGCTACATAGTGAGCTCAAGTTCAGCCTGAACTACAAAGCAGGACCTTGTCTCCCAAAACAAAAACAAACAAACAAACAAACAAAACCCTAACCATAAAATAGAAAATACAAGAAATTATTTAGACAAATATAAAACCTCTCTTTTTAAAATTTTGTTGTAGATTTTACTAAGAACACATTAATATTATAAGACAATGTTTTAAACAGATTCTGACTTTATCCTTGTGTATATTTTTAATTTTGTTCTTATATATTTTTCTTAGAACAAATTTTCAATAACTAGAAACATTTTATTCAAAAGATACATTGATAAGATATACGACCAGTTTACAACAAAAACATTTCTAGATCATTAAAAATTATTCTATCTCACACAAAGGTTATCAGTAGTTTTAAAACTCATATCATGCACTCATATTTGTATCTCAAATTGTGTCAAATATACATGTAAGCATTGTACATCTAGAAACATACAAACATAAAAGAACATAGAACATATAAACAGCTCCAAATCTTTGTTTGTGAACCTTGCAAGACTTTTTTGTAAAAATAAAGTGATTTCTTAAAAAATTAATTTTAAGTAATTTAAGCAAAGACCAGATAGTAAAAGTAATAGCAGTTTAACTATACATAAAAGCAAGCAAGCCTTTTAGTATCTCTTAAAATTGCATGCTTTAGGCCACATAAACAAACCTATTAGCAGACCAGCTAAATCATAGCTATTGGCTCTTCACAGCAAAAGATGTTTTTTAGAGCCAACTGTTATAGACTATTAAATGAGTTGTGTTTATACAAATTCTTAACTTTAGGATACAACCCTCAATCACTTTGAGACTTATTCTTTAAAGCTCCTCTAACTTGACCTATAGTTAGACAAAAATTTCCATCTTTAGATATTTATTTTCCCTCCAGAATAGTTATTTTGAAATGCATTAAAATATCAGATATATTTTGATCTTATACCAGTGTTATACAGATGCATGTATATCAACAGTATATAAAATACATTTAATAGACTTAAATACATTATCACTTATAAAATTTTAAGAAACAAAGTACATGAACTTAGACTTATCAATTTACTTACTCAGATATATAATTTAATTTTTAATAATTGCCTCTACATTTCCCACAAAATGTAATACATCTGAGAAACTCAAGTTAATGCACCAAAACCATTTTTTGATGTTGTTGAGGAAAAAGAAAATGCTCAAAAATTGTATTTCATCTGTATGTACTGCAACAGAAAGTTATTTTAAAATCTTTGAAGAGTTTTCTGGGGCTTTTAAACTTGAATATTTTCACTGACCCCCAAGGAATTATTTTCTAACCAAATTTTTATGTCCCAAAAGCAGACTTTCCTGGATAATAAGAATACCCATAAGTAAGTCCACTTGGAAAACCGTAAAATGAAATTTACTAATCATGGGCATTTGAAATGGCAAAGTTCAGAAGATCTATAAAGATCTACAAACTATAGGGGGATATATTGGTCCCACATTAGTGTTTCCTGGTTTGTCATTCTAGAGTTGAGGAAGTTATTGCCCACATATGTGTGGACACATATATTTCAGGAAATTAGCAAGAGCATGGCTGGATAATGTTTACTCAGGCACAAGTACATGCACAAGACAAAACTGTCTATTCCTTCTTACGGACTTAGTACAGAAGCTCTCAAGTGGAATAGCCATTTTTGTTATAAGCTGTAACTCCCTTACCCAATATTTAGTAAAATATCGCCTCTTAGGACCCCCTCTATTAATACTAAAAGCAGGCTTTATAATATTGCTACATAACATTTTCTGCGAAGCTACACCATTTAAACATTTAAATAAAAGAATGCCCAGGCAGTGCAATATTAATACATGTCACATTATCTCAATGTTCATCCAACTCTGATTTCTAAGTCTTTAAGATTGCAACAAACTCAAAAATGTTAATAACTTTTCTTTATGCTCTTTAGTCTTTTCTTTTTCCTGCCTTCATTGAGTAACTAAGTATAGGTCTTAATCTATTTACTGGCTCTTGGCCCAGGTTTTAAGACACTTTTCATTGTATTAATATTTAGACATAGCTGCTCAGAAGTTTACATGTCTCATCTAGTGCTAATGCTCAAGGTCTCTAATATGGAAGAACAAACAGTTTAGGGACAATAAGCTCCACCAAGAAAACACAGAGGTAAACCATCTGCAGTCACATGTCTCCACTTTTCCAGTTGAGGGATGGAGGTGGCAGGAGACAGAAATCAATTTCCAATAAAGAACTTATGACAAGTATTTTGAAACACAAAATGAACCAAGGACTGTTAGCCAAAACGTTGGAAATGTAAACCCCAGTGAGAAACTTAACAACATTAGCCAAGAAGCTGCACGGTCATTGGCTCAGAGGCTCTTACTTATACTTCCACTAGTTCGGAAAGTGTGAGGAAAGCAGCTACAGATATTATCCTGACCACAGTTAAGCCATGTTGTCTCTCAATAAAATTGCTTTTTTTTTTCTAAGCTACAGATATATAAAACTTTCTAAGGAGCTACAAGGCAGCACATGCACTTTTCTTCCTTAGCAGTTTACAATAGAATTTTTCAATACACCACCAGTGACTCCCTCTATCCTTTAAAAAAAAAAATTTTTTTTTTTGGTTTTTTGAGACAGAGTCTCACTATGTATGAGACTGCGTGACTCCCTCTATCCTTTAAAAAAAAAAATTTTTTTTTTTGGTTTTTTGAGACAGAGTCTCACTATGTAGTTGAGACTGACCTGGAACTCTCTATGTAGCCCAGGCTGGTCTCGAACTCACAGCGATCCTCCTGCCTTGGCCTCCCGAGTGCCAGGATTACAGGCGTGCGCCACTACGTCCGGCTTCTTTTAAAATCTATTAATCGAAACTTTTCTTGTCATTGGATGTTTTAAGAACATTGAACTCTGTATTGGCTTACAGATCAGCTTGAAACCCCAAGTGGCTTACATAATTCTAGAAGGTACTAAAACCTATCCTAAAATAAAGGTATTTATAAGAAGAAAAAGATAAAAGAAACAAAGGCAACGCAAGCAAACCAAAACAAATGAGTACTCCCAATAAACAAAATGAATGCCTGGAAATATCTTTCTATCTCTGAATATTTTCTCACATCAGTCACTGTCCCAAGTGACCTATACTAGGTCCAAATGGCCCCAAATGGTGAAGGTGCTTGCCTCAAAGCAAATGGCACTGCCAAATACTCAGGTTCCCAAAATGACCTGCCATAGGTCCCAAATCATTCCAGATGGTGAAGATCCTTACCTCACCCAATGGCACTGCTGAAGGGCCTAAAGGAAGGCCCAAATATTGGAGACATAGATTTCTAGAGTGCACTTTCCAGATGGAAACCAGGCAGAGCTTGTCAGCTTCCCAAACAACCTTTTCCTTTTGCCAACAAAATCATTTATAGCCAGCTGATGCCACGAAGAGGAAAAGAAGGATATTTCTGTACAAAAGTGTTCCTGGCCACTTCTGGAATGTCCATGGTGTCCATATCATGAGTTTAGCTATCCAGGGTCAGCCAGTCCCTTTTCCAGTTGCCTACAGTGATGCGTGCCCTGAGGAGCAAGGACTTACCTCCTGGCTGGATCACCCAAACTGTTATCAGCCACTTTGCTTACTGCTGCCCAAATCAAATGGCCATATATAAAAAGGAAAACCAGTTTATTTAGGGAGATGGAGGGTCACAATGCATCAAATCATCATCTCACCTTCTGCAGGTGGGTAATTATGCTTTATAGTAAGTAATAGGGGGTGGGGGAGCAGAGAGAGTTAATGCAGATCTTTACACTTGCTTTATCATTTCCAATCACCTTCAGCTCAGGGAGATGAGGAGTGTAGACCATGCAGAGCTCCACATCTGCTTTATAAGTTCCAACCATCTTTGAGTCATTCCTTTTTTTATTCCTTTTTTTTTGTGGGAAGAAATTTGAGCTAAGTCCTCCTAAGGGAATCTGCATATTGTATCACTTTAAGGCTGAGAGGAAGAAGTGTTTGCTGTGTTGTCAGCAGGAGGAAATTTGGAAAAATTTCTTACCTCTAAGAGAAAATAATTTTTTTAAAGTTCCATTTTGAAGTGCTGGTTACAATCTTCCAACAAGTGCAAATATGAAGGAGTATAAGGAGACCAGCTAGTGTGTTCAAGGAAGGGGACTGCATTGGACTCTGTGTGTGACTTCAGATCTGCTTTGCTCCCCTTCTTTCCCCAGACAGTACTTTGCTAAGCACTGAGCTCCCATAAGCCTAACATAGCAATGCCTCACGTTGGACCACTGCTTCTGACTTCCTCCTTTCACTCTGGTTCTTTGTTTTGTGGCTGGGAATTTCTGTGGGATCCTCTTTGGCATCGTGCTTGTACAACCCAGAAGTCAGGGGCTTCAACAACTAAGAGATGGCCATTGGTCAGAGGGCAGTAGCAGCTAACAAATAAATACTTTCCTCTTTCATCTCCTGGGTGCACAATTTATTTTTAAATTTTTATTGTCTGTACTGTGGAGAATCAGAAGAGACTCAGAATAGCAATTCTGGGTAACAACAGCGGAGAGGGAGGCAGTGCAATCCTGGATTTTAAGTTATATTGCAAAGCTTCAGCGACAAAAACACCATGGGAACAAAAACAGCCATATGGATCGGGAGGACATGCAGAAATAACTTCAAGGCCATTCAACTATTTGGCCTTTGTCAAAGAGCCCAAAAACATATGGAAGAAAGCCTTTTTAATAGATGGTACTGGGACAGTGGGCTATCCACGTGCAGAAAACTGAATCTAGACCCGTGTCTTTCACCATGTACTAAATTAAATTAAAAATGGATCAAAGATCTAAATGTTAAAACAGAAACAATCTGCTGGAAAATAAGATAGGTAAAATTTTTGAAGTCATAGGCATAGGCAAGGACTTTCTGAACAGAACCTTGATTGCACATGAAGTAGTACTAAGAATCAACAAATGGGATCATATCAAATTGAAGACCTTCTGCACAGCAAAAGAAACAACCAACAGACTGAAGTTATACCTACAGAATGGGTGGACAATTTTGAGATGCATTTCAGAAGTCTGCTCACAACATCCCATGGGAATGAGCATCAGGTACCTGTAAAGATGTTAAGAAAATTATCTGTGCATTGGTTTTCCTTTTTTCCCTGTTTTACACTCTTTTTCTCACCCTGGGATCACTCCTAAGTAAATAACCCACCTGTATATAAGCATTTGAATTGTACTAAAGCATGAAAGGAAGAATCCAGAGAAAAAGAAAAGGACGAAGTCAGAAGAGGACAGGGACACTAACGGAACTAGTCATTTGAGTAACTGAGTTTGGGTCTGGAATACTGGGAAAAGACTGCTTGTCAGAAAAAAAACAGGGCATTTCCTGTGTTGAGACATGAATGCAAATGAATTTGGCAGGTCTCTGTGTAGTGTTGGGATTGTATAGATGAGAGAGATCCTGTCTATCTTAGTTCCTGTTCAATCAGAGAGACAGTTTATGTTATAGCCCTTACTAAATATCTATGTCTATATCTCTATTTATATAATCATTTATTCCAAAAAGTTGTTTCATCCAATTGTGGGAGAAAGAGCAAAATCTGTAGGACAAGCTGTGAAGAAGGGCAGAATGGAACTCTTGGGCATAGGTTAGAACTTCCATAGCCATAATTTCTTCATTAGAGAGAGATCTCAGTGCTGCCTTCAGAGCTGTCCAACTGATACAATCAGACCTACCCAAACTATCTAGCAAATCTCCCTTACTAAAAGTCAACTGATTATGGAATTATTTTTTCAGTAGTGGGATTGAACCCAGGGCTTTAACACTGAGTTACATCTCCCCCAACCCTCACCCCCACCCCCCATTTTTGAGACAGGTACATGCTAAGTCATTAAGTTGCTTGGGCTTGGCTTGAAATTGAGATCCTCCTGTCTCAGCCTCCCAGGGTTCTGGGCCACTACACCTAGCTCAATTATGGATTTCAATCACACCTACTAAGTGCCTACACAGCAACACCTAGAATAGTGTCTGACTAAATAATAGGAAATATAACCTACTCAGATTTACATATTATAAAGGTCACCACAGTATCTAATTTTGTATCTAGAGCAGGGCTCTCTAATAGACATTTTTTCAATGATGGAGATGGTTTATATTTGTGGTGCCTAGTACAACAGCTACTGTAACTCTTGAGCATGGTGGCGAGTACAACAGAGGAGCTGAATTTTTTATTTTATTTAATTGCTATTAATTTAAATTTAAATAGCCATATTATCTCGTGGCTACCATCTTGGGTAGCACAGTTCTAAAGCATAAGTCAGGGTTGTCCACTGAGAATATTTTTGCTAGTTAAGAAGAATAAATTGGCTCAAAACTGATAAAAAGAGCACAATCTATTCTCACTGTCTTTCAACCCACATAGCAGGAATCTCTTAGTCACAGCTACCATCTTTGATGTTGGACTTGCAACTTTCTGGTATCACAGTTTACAAACATGTACAGTAAACATGAGACTGACTCTAGCTAAGCAACCCACAGAGTGGCTGTGCATTCTAGCACGGAGCGACCAACCGCCTCTTCCCAGTGGGCACAGAGCCCCTTCCAGATGGCACACTCTGTATAAACAGCCAGGGCCTGTGCACTGCAGCACATCCTGTTTAACAGGCTGCACTGCAACACATTGGAGCCTCAGAAATACATGTGGTAGGAGAACTGTCCCTTCTGTGTCTAACAACTTGGTGATTTCTTCAAAATTGAAAGCATATGAGCCACATTTCCTAAATACAAAGCAATAGGCTCAAACTTTGCAATAGTAGTCAACCTGTTTACACCACTTAGAAATGGAAAGATATTATTTGAAATAATTCTTGAATCAAGGATTCAAAATTCAAATTAAGGTTTATTTAAACTGAGTGAGAAAATCAAGACAAGGGATGCGGCCAAAGTCAAATTAAAATACTTTTCTTAGCTTTAAAATGATTTTTTAGAACATAGAAGAAAAAAAGAAATATAAGTACCCATTCAACTCTAGAAGCTAAAAGAACATAAAAATTAATCCAAAGAAAATAGGTCATAATAATAAAGACAAAACTAATGCTAAAATATAGAATTAATCAATAAAATCTAGAGTTCATTCTTTTATGTATATGTGTACTGAATATTTGTACAAAAGAAAGGAAGATAAAATACAAATACAGTTTTAGGAATGAGAAATATTAATAAGAAAATATACTAGTATGATTATTTGAAAACATCCAATGTATAAAGTTTTTGTAAATAAGGAGGGGAAGAGGAATTGAAGGCAGGGGAAGGAAATGAGAAAAAAAGAAGAATCAAGATATATCATGTGAAGGTACAAATTCCATATAATGAATATTATCATTATGTATATCTAAAATGTACCAATCAAATTAATTTTTAAAAAGTAAAATAATAAAATAAATTTTATACTTAGAGAAAAGAATCCAATATTTATTGAGCACTTTCTGTGTTTTGACACTGTTGAAATAAACTAAATAAATATTGATGCTATATAACCATTAAGTGGAAAAAGGTAAATTTATACAAACAACACCAAATATTGCCTACTATACACTGACAAGTTACAAAATTGCATACACTTGTCTCATTTTTTTTCCTTTTTTTAAAAATTGAACAGGGCCTCACTATGTAGTTTAGGCTGGCTTTGAACTAACTATGTAGCCCAGGCTGGCCTTGTACTTGTCATGATCATTCTGCCTCAGCCTCCTGAGTGTTGGAATTACAGGTGTGCATTACCATTCTGGGTTTGTGGTGTCTTTTTTTTTTTTTTTTGGTACAGGGGATTGAACTCGGGTCCTTGCACTTGCAAGGCAGGCCACTGAATTACTGAGCTAAATCCCCAGCCCTTGTGGTGTCATTTTTAATAGTGCATTTATATCATTTTAATAGTGCATTTATATCTACTACATTTATATCAGTACCTGGATTTAAATATCCAAAATAATCTGGGAATTAGAATTGTATCAAGAAGGGAATTTTTCTACTCCACTTATCCACCTCTATAGGCTTTTTTATTTCCTACTAACTACATGAGCATGGAGTTGGCTTTTGGGAGACTGCTATTTGGAGGACATTATTGTGCAGAGTATGCAGGGCAAGTCTGCTACAGCCACTTCTGCTCAGCACCCATGCTTGACGAAGATGGGCTTCACGTGTGCCTTGTATATTTTGTGGGAGTTGTCTTCAAGCATGTCTATGGACTAGTGATCTTGATAACAGCATGTTGACACAGGGAATGAAAACTTTCAGAGTTGCCATGAATTTCAGAATGCCAAAAGGGGTAAAGTTGAGATGAGCAGACTGGAGGGTTTTAGGTGGTATCACTGAAACTCCAGTTGTTGGTGGCAGTGCAGGAGCTGAAGCTGTGGGTGTCCTTGTGTGGCAGGGCACTGATGCGGGCAGAGGCAGTTCCAGAGTGACACCACTGCAATGAACCTCAGCCAGTTGGCCTGGCTTGGTGATTGGAGCTGCTTTATATTTTGACTTAGCATGTTTTCTCTACATTGATTTCAAACCTGTCTCTTGATTCTGGTATAGCCCTTGTATTCATTACATTTTGATTGAGAATTGTTAAAGATGTCCTGAAAATGACTTGCATTTCATGGTAGTTGCAACTTGTGAAATTACCAGCAAACTGTTTCTCCACAGTTGGAAGAAAGATTAGCATTTACTCTGTTGCTCACTGACTGAATGATGGACTGACAGCAGAATTTTGGACTTAAAAGGAACTAGCAAACCTAAACCATTAAACAAGATTAACTGAGATCTTACTCTGCTCCAGATCTCATTTTCCATCCTCAGCATGCTGATCTTCATTAGCAGATGAGCTTGATATCAGTGTGAGTTGGGATCAGCTGGAGAATTTGTTAATCCCTTCTCTTGGGGAGAAGGGTGGGCTATCAGAGTTTATTTTTTAGACTCTGGGGTGGAGCATGAGGATTTGCATTTCTAGCAAGCAAACTAGAGAACTCCTATAGAGTAGCACTGTGCGATAAAAATTTAATGTGAGCCACAAATATAAACCACATCTGTTGTACCTGATCTTTAAGTTTTCTAGAAGCCATATAATGTAAAAATGAATAGGAGAAGGTAATTTTAGGAGTATATCATTTGACCTATTAGATCCAAAATAGTACCATTTCAACATATAATTACTGTTAGAAAAGTTATTAATGATTTAGTTTACATTTTTGGGAAAGGACTAAATCTTTGAAATCTGGTGTGTATTTTATACTCTCAACACATCTCACTTGGGACCAGCAACATTTCAAACACTCAATAACCACACATGGTCAGAAACCACAGTGCAGTGTGAGGGCATCAATGGAAGCTTGTAGGTCTTAACCATTTTCCACCCCATCACACATGAGAGATATGGTACATTCTCAGCTATAAGAAGTGACTCAGTGAGCCTGTATTTTCTGGAAAATATATGGATAGACCGGCCCCTCATCTGTTTATAATATGAACTGCTGGAGCTCTTATGGAAAGATGAAGTAGTTATAACATATCTGACCCATGTGAATGCTGTATTTGGGGCTGGGGGGTCAAATCCAAGTACAGCATAATGTCCTTTCCACATTTATCTAACATCTAAATCCTGTGGATCAAGGAGATAAAGTGGAGCTGGGGGTGGTAAGAAGAAAGAACTATTTCAGCACCTCAAAGATCATTAGAACATCAGTAGCCTCTACAATAGAATGGACTCCCAAGTTCTGAGGAATGAGTTGCATGTTCTTTCACCAACTCACAGAGGTTACATAGAATATTGTACAACTTCGATGTGGCAGGGGCTATACTACCATAGCAGTATCCTTGGGCTTACAAGGCAGGCAGTGGAACCACTGAGCTATATCCCTGGCCCAACACATCTTAGTTCATTTTTCTCCCCACCCCTTCCCTCTAACACTCTCTTCCCCAATCTCTTGGCCTTCTTCCCTTTTGTAAAATATCTATCCCCCTATGTCCTACTATCTTTTATTTTGCTCTTTATTTATATTTTGGATTTCTCATATAAGAGAAATATTTAAGGTTGTGAGCCTGATAATATGATGGTCTCAAGGTGCATCCATTTTCCTACAAATAACTCAAGTTTGTTCTTTATTGTGGCAGAGTAGTACACCCTTGTGTGTAAATAGTACATTTTCTTTTTAATTGAGTTTATTGATACATTTTAGGGAGACAGTACAGTTACATTCATTATTAGGATCTTGTACCTCTACATGGTTCTCATTTTTTTCCCCTTGTCCCTGCCCTCCCTTTACCCCTCCTCCCCTCCCCATTTACAACCTCTTTTTTCCATCTTTTCATTTTCTCACATTTTTTCTTTTCCCTTATTACCCTTCCCCTACTCATCCCACCTTCCCTACACCTTTAGACCTTTTCTTCCCATTTCACAATGTCAGTTATCTCATTATGATCTTATGTACTATTACAGTTTATTCACACCAGAGAAACTATTCGGTATTTACACATGTATGACTGATTTATTTCACTTAGGAGTATATCCTCAATATGTATCCATTTTTCTATGAATGAATCTAATTTCTCATTCTTTATGGCTGAGTAATATTCCATTTTATAGAAAAACCACATCTTCTTTATCTAGTTTCCAACTGATGGGCAGATGGACTGTTTCCAAGTTTTAGCTATTACAAACTGGTGCTGCTATAAACATGGGTGCGCATACATCACTGTGATATGATTCTTTTAGTTCTTTTGGAAAGATACCCAGCAGAGGGATGGCTGGGTCAAATGGAACCTCCAGTCCCAGCTCTTTGAGGTATCTCCATATTGACTTCCATAGTGGTTGCACCAGTCTGCACTCCCATCAACAATAGAGAAGGGTTTCATTCTCCCCACAACCCCACCAACATTTGTTATTGTCTGATTTCTCGATAGCAGCCATTCTTTGTGGGGTTAGGTGGAATCTCAGTGTTGTTTTCATCTGCATGAAGGACCAGTGATATGGAACATTTTTTCATATATTTATTTGCTGCTTTTACTTCCTTGTCTGAGAGATGTCTGTTCATTTCAGATGCCCATTTTTGAATAGGGTCTTTTTATTGGGGGGGGGCTGGTTGTTTTCAATTCTTTATATATTCTAGATAATAGTCCTTTGTCTGAGCAGCAGCTGGTAAAAACTTTTCCCCACATTGTAGGTTGTCTCTTCATTCTGTTGATGGTTTCTTTTGCAGTGCAGAAGTGTTTTAATAAGATGAGATCCCACTGGTTGATTCTTTCTGCTAGTTCTCATGCTACTGAGGATTTGTTCATAAAGTCTTTTCCTATGCCAATTTCTTCAAGAGTTCTGCCTGACTTATCTTCCAGCAAATTTAGTGTTTCTGTTTTAATATTTAGATCTTTAATCCACTTGGATTTTAATTTAGTGCATGGTGAAAGATAAGGGTCCAATTTTAATCTGTGGCAGGTTGAAATCCAGTTTTTCCAACACCATTTATTAAAGAGTCCATCCTTCCTCCAGTGGGGATAGTCAGCTCCTTTGTCAAAAATGAGGTAGCTGAGTACATCTGGAATTGTGTTTGTGTCTTCCAATCTGTTCCACTTATCCTCAGGTCTGTTTCTTTGCCAGTACCATGCTGTTTTTATCATAGTGGCTTTGTAGTATAGTTTCAAATTGGGAGTTGTTATAACTGCTGCCACGTGTCTGTCTGCTCCCTAGGATGGCTTGTGCTATTCTAGGTCTCTTATGGTTCCAAATGAATTTTTGGATTCTTTTTTCTAGTTCTGTGAAATATAGTGTTGGAATTTAAATTGGCATTGCATTGAATCTGTTTAGCAGCTTTGGTAGTATGGCCATTTTCACTATGTTGATTCTTCCTACCCAGAGCAGAGATATCTTTCCATTTTTTTTTATATCATCTTCGATCTCTTTTTTCAGAGTGCTGTAGTTTTCACTGTAGAGGTCTTTTGCTTCTTTTGTTAGATTGATTCCTAGATACTTCATTTTTTTGGATGCTATTGTGAAAGGAATTGTTTCCCTGATTTCTCTCTCAGTGAGCCTGTTATTTGAGTACAAGAAGGCTATTGATTTTTGGGTGCTCACCTTGTATCCAGCTACTCTACTGAATCTGTCAATTAAGTCTGGAAGTCTTTTGGTAGAGTTTTTTGGGTCTTCAATGTAGAGTATCATGTCATCTGCAAACAATGACAGTTTAACTTCTTCCTTTCCTATCTTTATTGCTTTAATTTCTTTCTCTTGTCTAATTGCTATAGCTAATATTTCCAGAACTATATTGAAGAGGAGTGGTGATAGTGGGCATCCTTGTCTTGTTCCTGATTTTAACATGAAACTTTTCAGTTTTTGGCCATTTAATATGATATTGGCTGTTGGTTTTTCATAGATAGCCTTTATCAAGTTGACAGAGATCATCTATTCCAATTTTTTGCAGGGTTTTTATCATGAATGAGCGTTGAATTTTGTCAAATGCTTTTTTTGCATCTATTGAAAAGATCATATGGTTTTTGTCCTTGACTCTGTTAATATAGTGTATTACATTTATTGACTTACATATGTTGAACCATCCTTGCATTCCTGGAATAAATCTGACTTGGTCAGGATGTATGATCTTCTTGATGATCCTCTGAATTCTGTTTGCTAATATCTTATTAAGGATTTTTGCAACTATATTCATTAAGGAGATTGGCCTGTAAGTCTCTTTTTTAGTTACATCTTTCCCTGGTTTGGGAATCAAAGTGAAACTTGCTTCCAGGAATGAATTTGGAAGTACTGCTTCCCTTTCAATTTCATTGAAAAGTTTGAAGAGTAAAGGCAGTAATTCTTCTCTAAATGTCTTGTGAAATTCAGCAGTGAATCCATCACGACCCAGGCTATTCTTTGTTGGTAAATTTTTAATTACATTTTCAATTTCACTGACTGTAATTGGGGTGTTTAAAATGTTTTTAGCTTCTTTGTTCAGCTTTGGTATTTCATAAGTATCTAAAAATCTGTCCATTTCTTCTGTGTTTTCCAGTTTATTAGAGTATAGATTCTCAAAGTAGGTATTAATGATCCTCTGGATTTTTGTTGGATCTGTTGTGACTTTACCTTTTTCATTCCTGATTGCATGGATCTGAGCCTTTTCTTCCTTTTTTTTTTTGATAAGATTAGGTGTTTATCAATTTTATTTATTCTTTCAAAAAACCAACTCTTTGTTTATTTTTTTGTATCATTTTCTTAGTTTCCATTGCATTGATTTCTGCTGTAATCTTTATAATTTCCTCTTTTGTTTGAGCTTTGGGTTTTTCTTGCTCTTGTTTTTATAGGAGTATAAGAGTCATCATTGGGATGTTTATTTGAGCTTGCTCTGTTTTCCTAGTGTGGGCATTCAGTGCTGTGAATTTTCCACATAGAACTGCTTTTATTGTGTCCCATAGATTCCTGTATGTTGTATTGGCATTTTCATTTATTTGTAAAAACTGTCTGGTTTCTTCTTTAATTTCCTCTGTGATACACTGATTGTTTAGGAGAGTGTTGTTCAATTTCCATGTGTTTGTGAAGTCCTACAGTTTCTTATGCTATTGATCTCCAGCTTTATTTCACTATGATCTGATAATATTCAGGGGATAACTTCAATTATTTTGCATTTATGCAGACCTTTTTTGTGAGCTAGTACGTGGTCTATCTTGGAGAATGACTCATGTGCAGCTGAAAGGTATATATATTCTGATTTTGTGGGGATGGAACACTCTAGAGACGTATATTAAGTCCATGCATTCAAAAGCTTGGTTCAGTTCTAGTATTTCATTGTTGATTTTCTGCCTAGATGATCTGTCTATTTGTAATAGTGTGGTATTTAAATCCCCCACTAAAATTGTATTAGTGCTTATTTGGTTTTTCATGTTACTTAATATTTGTTTTATATAGTTGGGGGCATTTATATTTGGTGCATATGTGTTTATGATTGTCATCTCTTCCTCTTGAATTGTTCCCTTTACAAGGATGTAGTGGCCTTCTTTGTCCCTCTTGATCAGTTTTGGTTTTAAATTTACTTTGTCTGCTAATAAGATTGCTACCCCTGCTTTTTTCTGGGCTCCTGTCACATGGAGAATTGTTTTCCATCCTTTCACTTTCAGTCTATGGGCTTCTTTTCGCAGTAGGTGTGTTTCTTGTATACAACATATTGTTGGATTTTGCTTCTTAATCCATTCTGCCAGTCTATTTCTCTTGCATGGTGAATTGAGGCCATTGACACTGATGGTTATAACTGATATGTACTGACTTATTATTGTCATGTTATTGTCCTTTTGTTAACTCTTTTTACTCCCCCCCCCTTTTAATTTCTTGCATTGCCTATTTGATTTGTTCTGTTGGGCCTAATGGTGTTGTGGCCTTCATTGTCTTTTTCTAGGATATTGTTTAGAATTCCTTGTAGTGCTGGTTTGGTGTTCATGAAGTTTCTCAGGTATTCTTTGTTATGGAAGTATCTTATTTTCCCATCCATTTTGAAAGAGAGTTTTGCCAGATACATCAGTCTAGGTTGGAGGTTGTTTTCTTTTAGGACTTGAAATACCTCACTCCAGCCTCTCCTTGACCTGAGGGTTTGTGTTGAAAAGTCTGCTGTGATTCTGATGGACTTTCCTTTCATGTGACTTGTTTCTTTTCTCTTACAGCTTGTAGTATTTTGTTCTTCTGTTGGGTTTCTGGGATCTTGATTATTTAATGTCTAGGTGTAGATTTTTTTTTTTTATTGTGGCTAGTTGGAGTCTTATATGCCTCACTTATCTGTATGTTTAATGCTTCCCTTCCTTTTGGGAAGTTTTCTGGTATTAATTCTGTGAACAGCTTTTTAAAGTCATTTGTATTTTCTCCTGCTACTTCATGGATTCTTATCAGTCTTATGTTATTCATCTTTGCATTATCTAGGAATTGTTGGATCGATTTCTCATAATCCCCTACTGTTTTTAAGAGACTTCTCTTTTCATGGTCATTGACTACAGTCCTATCTTCTGTATCTGAGATTCTATCTTTGCATTCTTTTATTCTGTTGTGTACACTTTCAATAGAATTTTTAATCTGGATATCTGTTTGAATCTGTTTTATAGATTCCATTTCTTTCCTTTGTTGGGCATTCATTGTTTCCATTTCTTTCTTATGCTGGACCTTCATGGCTTTTATTGTGGTCCTGAGCTCATATATTTTTTCAGTTTCTGTTCTAGAGTCTCGAATCATGACTTCCATTTTGCTCACCATCTCTGTAGTTATCAGGGAAATTATTTCTGTTTTGAGTTTTTCTAGAGCTGGATTGATCTGTTTTGTTACTTCCTGTGCTATGGGTTCAGGGTGTCCTGCTGGTTCACCATCAGCCTTTTCATCCTCATTTGCCCCACTGTTTGCCATTGGTGAACTGTAAGTCTGTCTGTGTGTCTTGCTTAAGTGTTTTCTCATTTTTATTTTTGTTGTTGGGTTGTCCTTGGTTTAATTTCTGGATTATTACTTAAATTTTCCTGATATAGTTGTGCTTTAGCTTTTGAGTCTCTAATGACTCATAGACATTCTCATTTTCATAATATCAGAGAAAACAACTCATTAAATCAATCACAATCCTTTATCCCAATTGATATAATCAGCAGCATAATAGGATCAAGCACAACTTGCAAATTGACCACTTGTGGTACTCATTAATCTATCACCTTTATACCATGTGAATTAAATTAAAATCAAGAAGCAGCCCAAAATATGTTTGCAGTGAGTACACTTTTCAATATAGCATCTTTACTATTTAGGATGGGGGCTTAGACTGAATTAGGATGAGAGGAATAGATAAGTGAAAGAATTGGAGAAGGTTTCAAGTGAAGCCAGAGGACATAGAATGACCATACAATCTTTACGAAACTATTAAATTCAAAAGGGATAGACAGAGTGCAAGTATAAGGACAAGAATATATTCCCTTATCAGTAGTAGGGGCTCACTCTCCCTTGAAACTATTGACCCATGAGTGAGGCAAAAATGACAGAAGAAAAGAACATAAAGAAAAAAGAAAAAATGATAAAAGAAGAAGTCTGAGTTAAGGCAGGAGCATTAACAGAAAGGGAGATGAGGGGTAATATGGTGAAGAAAGAAACTGAGTTAGAGAAAGAGAACATACAAAAGAGAATTTGCAGAGTGGAATGAGGAAAAGAATGAATTTGAAGGGCCTCTTCAGATTATATTTCTGCTGTCATAATATACCACGTGCACAGCCATGTGCAGAACCAAGTCCCCTGATCTCAGCTAGCCGATGGCAGACCCCCAAGACTCAGACTGACCTCAGGCTGCAAGGCCCAAATTGAGTTCCCCGGCCTGCAGGTTTGAACTCCACACAGTTCTACTACAGGTTTCCCCGCCCTTTCTTTAAAGATGTTCAAAGTTGGGAGCTCAGAAAAATACCCTTTATGAACACCTATGCCTCTGCAGAGTGCGTCCAAGGACTGGCCCATTCAGGAGGTCTGAGAGCACACGTGTGTGGTGGTGGTGGGGTGTTTCAGGGGCACTCATGCGGCTACCTTTCTTGCTGGAGCTGGTGGCAGAGCAGGCAGGGGAGGGAGCAGCTACCTGGTCCTGCCGAATGGACCCAAGCAGCCCGGAGGGAGAGCAGATCTCAGAGCGGCCTTCCAAATCTCACTTTCCTTGCTAGGATTGGTGGTGCACAGGCAGGGAAGGGTGCGGCTACCTATGTCCAAATTTTGGATTGTCAGTAGTGGGATGGCAATTCTCTGATGTCTTTCCCCGTCCCACCCTCTAGTACAGTGACATCACCTTTTCTTACCAGAGGCCACCTTGACTTTCTCCCTGCTCGCTGCCTGGGCATCACTGGTCATCCTTGGCTGTGTCACAGATGCAGCTGCAGAAGCAGCTGGTCCATTTGTTTGATGCTCTGAAGCTCACATATCACCAAATGTGTTTTGTGTTACTCCCGAGTGACAGATTTAATTTAGAGAAATGGCTACAAACAATAGCAAAAATCATCTGCAGGGAAAAATGCAAGACTTTATGTTACCCTGCTGAGCCAAGAAAGAGAATAGATACCCTATGGCAAAATGAAAGGGGGAATAAAAGAATTTTCCATTTGTGCTTCATTTTCTATATGAATCATATTTTGACCATTTCATAATTTTTGTTTTGTTTTGTCTTGATATGCTTTGTGAAAAGGGAAACATTAAGGAGTTTGAAAAACTCACTTAAAGCTTGGATATTTGTTTGAGAAAAAAAATTACCCTTTTATTTCCCCTGGAAGATATCTAACAACTCTGGACTTCTGACAAACATTCCCTTTTGTTGTCCCAATTTCTCCTGAAGGCAAAATGAAGTGACCAAAATGTTTAAAGCAAATTTGTAATTATCCTTATTTGCATATTATTTGCATAATGAAGAATGTAGGCATTTTCTCCTTCTGCGGGAGAAACCCAACCACAGGACCTTCTTGTGTTTCATTTTGTATCTAATTCCCTGCCATGCACACACACATACTGCTATGAGAATTTTCTCTGCCATACTATAATCTGACCTTCCCCTCATCCTCAATCCAGCCTTTGTTTAATAACAAAAGTAAATTAATAAACCTCTCCTTCTATACCATAGCAGGAAATCCATTCACTTCTAGCATATTCAGGAGGACTCCAGAGAGATTTCTGGCTACTGTGTAACAGCTTCTGAAGGCTTTTGCCTCTCTCCTGGCTTTGCTCCAGAATTAATACGGTTCTTCCTTCAGTCTTCAATGTATTGCTAATACAACCTGAATTGTGCTGATTAATCAGTTTCCTAAAGCTTAAAATAGCAGAGATTTATACAGCACAAAAGAACAGGAAAGCTCTCCAGTATCCCAGTCCTCTTCAGTATGTCTGCTTCACATACTGAGGGTCTTCTCAGGTCTAGTAGCTGTGACTAAGTCACTTACATCAAGGCCATCTCTTACTTCCACCAAATTCCCAAGTCCCAAACCCCATAGAAGAAACTGAAAATCATTAATTAAAACAAACTAATATGAAATCCTCTTCCTAAGAAGCCAGTCCATGTTTTTCTGCTTAAAGGACACTACTTGGTTTTTTGTTTTTTTTTTCATTCAGCTTATTGGTACATTTTAGGTATACAGTACAGTTACATTCATTATTGGGACCTTGTACCTTTACATGACAGGTCTTGGTTCTCATTTTTTCCCTTGTCCCTGCCTTCCCTTCACCTTGGTATTTTATTAAAATGAAATTCCTTTCCTTTTCTAACAAAGTTTCCCATTTCAAATTAGCCTCTCCCATTCACATAAAGGACAATTCTGGATCATTGTATAGTTTGAAGGTTTTAAAGATTTTGCAAACAAGTAAGGGCAAACAAGATGCAAAAACAAAATAAAACAGGAATCCTAGATAGTATATTCCTGAAGCTGGCTTTTATCCTAAAGGTATTTCCTCAGTTTTGGAGATGGTAGTCCCTGCTTTGAATGATATTCAGGGTGCATTAGATGGCGATGAAGGCTTGATCCCATTGAAAGGGTGGGTAAAACAGAAACCCCCCATATAAAGACCAGATCCCCTGAAGAGTGAAAGAGAAAGTAAGTACTTCCATACATGATTGGTGGGAGTATAACATAGTGTAACACCTTTGGAAGATGATCTGGCAGTTTCTTATAAAACTAGACGTAATCCTATCTGATGTCCCAGCAATTCTAGACAAATCTCAACAAAAAAGATTTCTTCTTTAAAGATTATCAGCCACCTCTGCCTACCAACAGAATCAACCTATAGGCAGATTTTTGTTCCCACAATAAAAACCATTCTGAAATACTCATCTCTCTGCTCTTGTGTCCTTATTTATATTCAACAGGACAGCAAAACATTTTTTTAAATTAAAAAGGACTATTTCTGGAATGAGAAGAATTATTAGAGGAGAAAAGAGTCAACAAGGAAATTCATTATAAATACTATTAAGTATGAAGATATTCAAACTCTTTACAGCCACATGAGGGAAGATTATGTCATAAACTACGTACTTGGAGTTCAGATGACTGACTTACATTCAAATATAAGTCTAAACCGCAAAGCTCAGCTCCTCCCCTGGGAGGTCCACCAGCTTGGGCCTGGCTGAGCACAGTGATGCGCGGAGACTGAGGCCGCGAGGCAACTGGAGCAGCAGGGCCGCCGGTCTCCCGGAAGCGGCACCGGTCGAAGTCCTCTGTCAACCGCGGCCCCCTCCCTCTCTGCATGCATCTGTCTGGAGGGCAGCCGGTGGACATGACCGATCCACCAGGATGTCCGCCGGCCCTCGCAGGCTGCAGACAAAGAAGAAACCACGTCCCCACTTGACCTGGAGCGAGAGGGTGAACCAGACAGAGGAGGTGACCAGGGGCAAGGAAGTGACCCGGGAGGAGGAGTGTTCCAGGCCAAGGTCAAGGCCTCCACCCAGGAAATGGTGGTCACCGCGCTTAGCGTGACTGTCACCCACGGCACTGAAAAGCTCGGCCTTCAGGTTACTGCTTAGCAGAACGGAACCATTTGTCCAAGACCTTGCTCAGCCTGTTGAAGAAGCCACAGGGGTTCCAGTGCCTTTTCAAAAGCTCATATTTAAGGGAAAATCTCAAGGAAATGTAGATGTCATTGTCAGCACTTGGAATACAAAATGGTTGCCGAGTCATGTTAATTGGGGAAAAGAGCAATCCAGAGGAAGAGGTTGAATTAACGAAGTTGAAAATTTTGGAGAAGTCTGTGGAGAAGACCACTGACCACTTAGAAGAGTTGAATAAAGAACTTGCTGGAATCCAGCAGGGTTTTCTGGCCAAGGATTTGCAAGCTGAAGCTCTCTGCAAGCTTGATAGGAAAGTAAAAGCCACCGTTGAGCAGTTTATGAAGATCTTAGAGGAGATTGACACAATGATCCTATCAGAAAATTTCAAAGACAGTAGGCTAAAAAGGAAGGGCTTTGTGAAAACAGTTCAGGCATTCTTAGCTGAGTGTGATACAGTGAAAGAGGACATTTGCCAAGAGACAGAGCAGCTGCAGTCTACATGCTTGGCCTTCCTGAGTGAGGTGCAGCGAGAGGTTCTGCTGCCCTGAAGAGCAGCTCAGCCACTCTGCCTTCTCTGGAATAGAAGCTGTGTCTCCAGAGGTGCCAGAGGCAGCCTGCCAAATGTCAATTTCCCTATTCCTGTACAGGTTCTCCGTGAAAAGGTGCTAGCTCTGCAACCTTAAGTAGAGTGGGTCTCTGGTTTCTTGTTCTGCCTTTGTGTAGCTGTGCTATCCAGCACCACCTTTTCTGGAAAGGGCTCCTTGCACATGTTTTACCAGCACTTGACAGTCAGGTGCTTTCTGTGGGCTGGTTAGCATTCATGCTCAGTTTATAGGGCATCCTGGTGTTTTGGCACAAGAAGACTTTCTTTTTTTTTTTTTTCTTCCTGGTACCGGGGATTGAACTCAGGACCTTGTGCTTGCAGCGCAGGAAGGTCACTGAGCTAAATCTCTGGCCCCCATAAAGGTAGTCTCAGAGTCCCCATAGTTATAAAACCAGAGGCATCAGGAAGTTGCATTTAGTTAGGTGTTTCACACAAAGGTAATTCACAGTGTCTCTCATGAACATCTGGATGGATTGTTGGTTAAAGACCTTGTCCTCACCTGCTAGTGACCCTGTCCAGTCACAGGTCTTGAGATATCCAGGACCACTCCTGGGATGGTACCTGTGGTTGGTGAATGGACTTCCTTTCCCCAAGAAAATCTTGAAAAGTAGAGCCCATTGCTGATTGAATATTACCTGAAACAAGCCAGAACCAAGGCTCAGAAAGGGCAAGGAAGGGGAGCCAGAACAAGTAAAGCAGATAGAGAATGAAGCCCTGGAAAGTTCTCAGGAGTGATACATGTTTCCTTCCAGGGCATTTCTGTTAACCGTATCCTTCTGACATCTACATCTCCTTTGAAACTGCTTCTGTTCTGTGGATTTCTACCTCCTACCATTACTATTGTGTACCTGTCATCAAGAAAAAATCCAGCCATTTACCCTGTGTTCTTGGGCAAGTTTCTAACTTCTGTGTAACAGGGATAAGCATACCTACATCAAAACTGTAGAAACTGGGAAAACATATGTAAAGTATGTAGTATCTAGTAGTACCATGTCAGTAAGTATTCCTCCTTCTACTCCTTAGACTAAAACACAGCTATTATTAGCCTATATAGAATGGTACCTTAAATACTTTATGGTTAACCAACTGAATAAGAAAATGGACTATTAGGCAGTTTAGAAGACAAAACCTTTGAGTCGCTCACATTTTCTCCTATGTTTTTATTTTTTATTTCTTCTTCTCCTAATTGCCCCTGTACCTTCCATCCCCCCCACACACCCGTCTCTCCTTACTTTCATAGACTCTTTCTGTATAGTGAGAAATTGGCCATAGGATGGAGCCAAAATATAATTAGTGCTTGTACTTATTATCAAATAACATGTTTTGTTTCTTCTTTTTCTTAATTCAAGTAAAAATTATAAAGTTTTCTTCCCCAGAAACAAAAATAATCTATCTTTAAGTATATGGATCTCTGTTGGTTTTAAAAGATGTGGTGGGAGAGTTGTTGATTCTCAACAAGAAAGAAGTTCTCTGACTTTGATTTAAACCTCTTTTGTCTTATTTTGATTTGTTATTTTTTATTCAATAACCATATATATGCAGACTTCGTAGAACAAAGAGAGGATACCACAATCATTCTGTGATTACCCAGCCAGGTATTAAAGCTTAGGAGTCACCTTGGTGCATCTTATTCCTTACTAGTTCACAGCAATCTGTCAACACATTCTGTTCACTCTACCTCCAACAGGTATTCTTTACCACCCAGTTTCCTCCATCTCCAGGGCAACCACACTAGCTTCCTGAACTTCTCAAAATTCCAATTAAGGAATCTTCTATGCTACCACCCTTCAAGCCCCCAAAACTCTCCTTAGCCAAAATAATGAAGGTGCTAGATTTAGCAAATGAAAATGCAGGACACACAATTAAAATTGAATCTACTATTAACAATGAATAATTGTCTAGTATGTATCTTTTTTTCTAGTACTGAGGATTGCACTCAGGGCCTTCATGCTGTGAGCTCCATCCCTAGCGCTTTTTGTTTTTATATTTTGAGACAAGGTCTCACTAAGTCACTAAGTTGCCCAGCCTGGGCTCAAATTTGCAATCCTCTTGCCTTAGCCTCCCAAAGTGCTGGGATTACAATTGTGTGCCATTATTTTTATTGCCTCCAAATTATTCATTGTATTAAATAAATAGGAATACATTGTGGTGGATTGAGCTCCTGAATTTGGTCCAAAAGATTGACCAAACCAGAATAGCTATTCCTGCTAGATGCCACCTAGATTGAACTTTGAAATAGTCCAGTTTGAAGGAAAAAAACCCAAAAAAACAGATATACAACTGACCGGACAGGGCCCAGTTTACCTGAGTCAGCATGATAAGGAGGGCCCTTCTCTTTTAACCCTATAAGGAAAGTAACTTTGAAGCAACCAATGCGCTTTCTGCTCTAGTTTCTGCTCCCTTCAGCCCTTTCCTGCCTATAAAGCCCACATCCTCTGTTCAGCGCATCAGAGTGCCTCATGTAGAAGAGATGTTCCCCTTTTGTGAATTGTGACAGAAGACATTTAGATCTTTAAATTTATTTTAGTAATTGTTTATCTGAAGTTCAAAGTTACTTGGACATCTTGTAATTTTATCGGAAACATCTAAATTTAATTTTTTAAAAAGTACACATCAGATCACATCAATGTTCCAAATACTTCCCCTTGCTTTTTAATAAAAGCAGAACTTTCTGTCACAGCCTGCAAGGCTTCTAGGACTGACCCCATCTTCCTCTTTGGCCTGTGCTGTTCCCTCAGCCTGGAATTCCCTTGTCTAGACCTTGACTTGACCAGCTCCTTTTTTCCTTTAGGCTTCAGCTCTTTTGTCTCCTCCTTTACCAGACCTCTTATGTCCACCTAACGTAATGCAGATCTCCCTGATTCCAGATCTTTATTCTGTAGTCCTTTTAGCTTCTTCGTAACACATATCCCCTGCTGAGATAATCTTGCCTATTTCAGTCTCCTTCACTAAGCTCCACGGAGCACAGAACCTATCCAGCCACTCCCTGTTCCCAGTATTTAGCACTGTATTTATTGAAAAAAAAATGACTCTCTCTAATCAGCCAAGAGGTAGCTTCCACTCAGCCTGTAACACTCCTGTGCTACTCTCTATCACTGGTTCACTGGTATCTCCATCAGAAGAGGCAGATGCATCAGCCCAGAGACAATGCAAGAAACTGCACTGTTGGCTTGCATTTCATACTTTGTTGTTACAATGGTCTGCACTGACAGGCTGACAACAAAATTGCCTCACTGTCAGTGAGTGCAAACGGCAAGTTGCAAAATGATAAATGTACTATGAGTTTTATAATACTCATAGAACAATAAATTTTGTTGGATGAATCATGTATTTTAAGGCGTATCCATATACAAATGTCTGGAAAAATAGACACACAAATGTAAAAAGGAGATATGTCTAGAGGATGAAATTCTAACTGCTTTAATTTTTATGTTCTTGGCACATAATTATTTTCTATAATCAAAATATACAGTAAAGTCAGTTCTATTTTTTTAGTTTATTAGTATATGTGTATAGTACATAATGCTCATGTTCCTTGTGGGAAGTTGGTGTATGCACACAACACATTTTCATCCCCTTTCCCTTCCATTTCTATTTTCAAAAAAAGGAAAATTATTTATCCACAAGAAACTTGATATTTGAAATAAATTTTACCATAGGATATGAGCTGATGGTTGACAGGAAAATAACTACAAATGACTTTTTTAAAATATATGATGGTATGGTCATTCTCTGAGAAGCAGAAACTCAGGGTCTTCTTTTTAACAAAACTCCAAAAGCTTCAGCATACATTTAGTCGGCAAGACTGAGGAGAAAATAGCAACTTAAATATTACTGTTGAAAATATGAAGTGATACAGCCTACAGGAAGACCAATTTAGTAATATTTATAAAAAGTTGCGTTGTATAAACCAGAGGTTGGCAAGCTATAGCCCATGGGCAGTTATCTTTGTATATAGCCCATGAGGTAAGAAAGGGGTGGGGATTTTTTGTTTCTTGTTTTATCAGTATATGTTTGTGACATAAGTATGTCCATCTTGAGGAACTGGTACAGGAACATATTGCATCTTAATCATTTTTATTTCCTCTTCCATTCTCTGTCCTCTGCTCTCCCCCTTATCCTCAAGTCCCTTTCCCGCCTCCACAAAGTCTACCTCCTTGTTTCCTATCATCTGTCTTTTAGTTTGCTTTTTATTTATATTTTGGGTTTCTCATACAAGACAAGCCATGTGATATTTAACCTTCTGTGTCTAATTTATTTCACTTAGCATTACAGTCTCAAGAATAATTTTTACATTTTTCATTAGTTGAAACAAAAATCAGGAGAATATTTATAACACATAAAAATAATATGAAATTTAAATTTCAGTTTCCAAAATGAAGTTTTATTGGAATGTAGCCATGCTCATTCCCTTACATATCATTTTCACCTTACTATGGCAGAATTGAGAGCTGAGACAGAGACCATATGGCTGGGAAAGCTATCTGGACCTTTATGGAAAGCATTGCCAACTTACTTCCAGCAGAAAACCTTTGACCAGTAACTAGAGTTTGAGAAATTCATTTTATGTGCTTGGGCATGTGCAAAATGAAACAATAAGCTTTGTTCACAAAGCATATAATTGGGAGCAACCAAATCATCCTTTGTAGAACATTTAATAAGCTATGGTATATGTAGACCATCATGTAGTAGTGACCATAAAAAAAAAGGATAAAGATGTGTTTTAGGTACTAATGTTAAAGGTGTCCAAGACATACAATTCTGTGGGGGGAAAAAAACTGGCCTTATCAATTTCTTCTATGTTGAATAGCTCTAGGGGCACTGTTCCTATTGTATACTATGCAAAGACAGGCCCTGGAGTTGTATCACAGCAGCTACTCTGATAATATGTCACTGCTGTGTAAATGGAAGGGGAAGATGTAGATCTTCATATCTGTGTAAGTATACACAACCTCAGGTCTTTCAGTGTTACAGAAGAAACTTAAGTAATGGTTGCTTATTGGAGGAGAAAAATGGACTATCAGGGGCCGAAGGGAAGGGAGGCCTTTGTACTACCCCTTTTCAGTACTCTTTTGATGTTTAAACCATCAAATATACGGCTTATTCAAAAATTAAATAATTAATAATTTTAAGGGATGAAAAAAATATGTAATTTCCTGATGATGCCAACAGCCTTGCTCATTGATACGGTCTTTAGGCAGCTGTTAGCCAGCCCAATGCTGTCCTGGTGTCTGCTGCAGCTTCCTCTCTTCAACCTGCCTTGTGGCTTAATGCTCTCACCCCATGATGTCTACACAGCTCTTCCAACTTTACACATTCCTCTCCACCCCTGTTCCTCTCTCAACTTCTTACATGAAACTTTTGCTCTGTAAGGACAAGCTCACCTTAATACTACCCTGGGGCTAGCCCTCCCAACCTTTGGCCCTATAGCTGATGTGGCTCAGTCTCTCTAAAGGACCCAAAGTCACCTGCCACTCTTTCCCAGGCAGCCCACCTTGTAGGCAACCTTTATTTTCAGCATTAAGGGGTGTTAGACAAGACTTCTTACTCTCTAGTGTCATCTCTAGGCTACCAAGACATAAGTGTCTTCCTTTCTAATCTTCCTTTGTGCTGATGGCCACCCCCACATTTTCAGTGTTTTTTCTTCTGTCACCTAACATCTTTTTTTTCCCTCCATGATACCCCAAGCTTCCACTGTCACCTATCAGAGAGGCAGCACCCTCATGTTGTGGGCCTCCCGTACATCTGAAATCTGTACCGACAGCTGCTCAGATCACATCTCCTAGCTGTATGAACAGCCCTTGGGTCAGATCTGTTCTCCCCACTCTAATCACCACAAGGAACTTTCTCAGACCTTTCTGTCCACCCCACCATTGAGCTGCCACAACTGCTCCCCCTCAGTTCTGCCCACTGTGGCATTTCTTTACCACCACCCCATGTTTTCCATGCTATAAGCTACATACTGGGCCTATCCTGGGGTTCTTCTCTCTGATTTCAACCTGTAATATGAGTAGCTCATCAAACTTTTATTGTTGTTTTCTTATATTTTAAAGAAAGATCCTATGGCTACTTTGTCCTTCATTCCTATTTTTTTCCCTTTAACTCTAGTGAAGTGCTTCTCAAACTTTATACTTTAGAATTGCTTGAACTTCAGAGAGCAAAAGTTCTGATACTCAGATCATGCCTCATACTGACTAAATTGGAATGTTTAGGATGCAAACCAGACATCAGTACTCTAAAATGATTTCAGCATTATCAGACAACAGTGTTTAGACGATTCCAGTGTTAGCAAAGTTTGGAACCAGGGCTGTAGTGTTCTGGTTTATGCTCACTCTTAAGGAGGCCCTTGGTGTTGAGAATTGAAGCCACCTGTGATGGTCCACAAAGCTTACCTCTCAAGACCCAGCATTAAAACCATCTCTGTCAACATGATATCTGGTTGTTGTTGTTTTTTTTTTTTTTTCAGGAAATTCTTACTTAGGAAAAAAGACTGTAAATCAATGAAGAACTTCCCTATTTGCTTTTGTCTGCACAAATAATTTGCTCATCTGGGCAAACAACTCTTTTCTCTGGACAATAGATTGTCTTTCTGGGCAAATAGTTCGCTGTCAAACAACTGTTTACTTATTCAAGACTTGCTGTCCCATAGTGAATTTTGTCCAATCCTAACCAGGTTTACCTTTAAAAGACCTGCCTTTGGCTAGGAGTAGAGCTTAGTGGTAGTGTGCATGTGTGAAGCCTTGGTTTTAATGCTCAGCACCACATCCAAAAAAATTTAAAGACCTTCCTTAAACCACTTCAACCCAGATATCCAAACTCTGTATATATTCTCCCATTTGCATTGCATAATAGGTTTCTTTGTGGTGTTTGTGGGAGTTGGCTTTTCACAATATTATGTCACTGGCCCTCACTTCACAACTTTAAACTAGTATTCTCATGTTGGTCATACGAATCCCATCTTTTCTTGAACATTCTTGTCCCCCAGACATTCTCTTCTTTGAAACCTCCCCTTCTCTTTTAGCCTGGTTCCCCTATCACCTGGTGTGCTGAAATTTGTCCAAATTGGCAAGCTCTTCATTTGATCTGCTTACCTCTTCTCACTACAGAGTTCTTGGATATGTGACTGTCATCAGAGCCTCCTTCTCCCAGGCAGCCACCCTCTCCTGGCTTTCTTCTGACTCACTCCTTGTCTGAATTGTTGCACTCTCATCTTACTGAGGACTCCTTATTGCAACATCCAGTAAGCTTTTGTCAGAGTTACTTTTGATAACCACATTGCATTGATATTGTTGCTTCATCTCTTTCTCTTTTTGGCTTTCATGACCTGTCACTTTCTAATATCACTACCTTTCATTCTCATTCTCTCACTTTCTCTCTCTCCCCCACTCTTGTTGTTCCTATCTTTGACCCCACTTATCAACTGTGAGTATCCTCCAAAATTGCTATTATAGATAGGTAAGTTAATTAGATATCTTGTAGACAGTTACACAGGGCCTCCCTCAAGGCACCAGCCGTCAAGGCCCCAGTCCTCAAGGTGCCAGCCCTCCAGGAGCCAACACAGTATGGAGCCAACATGGAGAACAATTGAGGCACATTTACTGGTTAACTTTATAAAACGCAGAGGCACTACTTCCCCTAGAGATAGATAGCAATGATTGATATCCTAAATGGGAAATTCCTTGTATGTGACTTTTTTCCCATTTGATTCCTACTTAGTGAGTATTACTTGGGTGATTGTACTTGTAATCTTGTTGGTTGGTTGGTTGTGGTTTTGTCCCACCTCATGTCCACCTTGTAATTTCTACCGGGTCTTATAATTTTGTTCCATTGTACCCACCTCACCACATGGCTTTGCTATATAAAACATCTTTGAAAAGTGGGGTGGGTGGGCAACCCACTTTCTGGTCCCCCTCTGTCTCTCTTAGATGGAAACTTTCTTTTGCTCAATAAATTTTTCCTACTCCCAACCTCCATTATTCCTAGAATCCATTCTTTAATTTTAGAGAACACAAACTCACATTTCAGATACTAGCAGGATTGGGAGTTACATCTCTTCCCCCTTTATCACTGCTGTCTACTTACACTCCCTCTTTGAAGACATTCACACTCCTGAATTCATCTCCCACCCCAGAGAACAATTTCCACATCAGTAATCCAGGCACAGGATAGAATAGATGCTTTGTGGACTCACACTCCTGAATTCCGGAATTGAGGAGCTGATGAGTATGAGCTCATCATTTTCAGGGAGTGTCTTATAGGGCTGGATAGAGTGGCCAGAGAATCTACATCTACATCTATCTAGATGTGAAAAGGGAAGGGCTGCCCAATAGAAGATCCATATCCCAGAGGATATGGAAGCTCTGCTGGGTCTTAGAAGCCCCATCACTACCTTCAAATGGCTGTGTATTGACCCCAGTGGTATGGCCTGTAAGACTTCAGCCTAAGGTCTCTGGATAACCCCCAATGTAATTAGACTGGGATTTTCAAAAGGGAAATGGAAATGCCCACTTGAGAGAAGAGAGTGGCATGCTCTCTAGTGCAGCAGAAAACAAGAGTGACCTTTCTGCTGTAGTAGAGGCACTGTGAATACTGTGAAAGACTATGATGTACTCTTATCACAGAAAATGAATTACAATTAGAATTCTTCAGGGGGCATTTTCCTCAGTTGTCTCTGAAATAGCCCTGGGTATGTTCAGAACTACCAATGGGTATGTTGAATTTAAGTTTCCTTCACCCATCCATCCAGTAATCATTTTCTGATAAACGGGTATAAAATAAAATTTTAATAACACTTGTCTCTTTTTCTTTCAAAGAACTCCTACTTTGGGACCCACGAGTACATGTTCAACTAAGTGTAACAGTGTTAGGCAGGTCTTCATGAAAATAGGTACAGAGGTGTCATACTTGTTATAGAGTAAAATGTTTTGCAAAGTGTTTTCAAATTCTTACCCTATTTAATATTCATAATAGTCCTATAAACTGAGCAGAGAAAATAATGTTGATCCCATGTTAGAGAAGAAGATATCAAGGGATAGAGAGGTCATGTGCAAAATCTTGTGTCTAATCTGTGTGTAGGGAGTGGGGGAAGAACCTAGGTGGCCAGGTCGAATTCCCTCTTTCCCTTACCTCATTTTACCTTCCTGCCACAGTTTCCTCTCTGTGTATGGAAAGTCCTAGATTATTTGTCTTCTATGGTTCCTTCAACTGTGCGAATTTCTGATTTTGTCCCTCATCCAAGGAGCTTCTGATCTAGAAAGAACAGATGAACCTAAAAACTATCCAATATAACAATATATGGGACTCCCCACCTTACAGGGTTGTTGTAGGGATTGCATTATATAACACATTAATCCATGAAAGCAATTTGTGACAGTGAAATAAGTACAAAAACTATTAGTACACTGTACCTAACATTGTATAGAAGTTATTCTCCATGCCCTCATTAGTTTCCTAAATGCTTACCTCTCCCAAGACTACAGGGAGGGAGCATGTAATATCTGCTGTGACTAAGAATCCATGTTGACAACAGTACGTTGATATCATGTTAATAACATGGGCTTTTGAAAAATGATGAGTAAGATTATACAGGTTAATCTCAGAGAGGAAAACAGCCAGATCCCTGAGCTGTATTCTTCTTTTTAAACCTCAGTGCACATTCTTGTGTTTCTCAAAGTACCTAGCTCTGTATGGCCTTGGAGCTTCAATAAATATTGAATGTAGTTGAGGATGAGGGAAAGGAGGGAATGGAAAAGAGAGGAGATGAAAGAAAAAGAGAAGGAAGAAGATAGGGTATCAAAATTCATGAAATGCTTTTCTCTCTATAGATGTAAGTGCCAGGACTTTATTTATCTTGGCATGCTCATGTTTCCTGAGTATCCTAAGAAAGTGCGGCAATAATGCCAGGTCTGCGTGCCTTGGAACTCTCATAATGACATCATGTTCTGGGAAATCACGCTGGAGTCACAGCAGCAGCAGTGGTGGTGGTGATCACTGCCCTCACATTCCTCTGGAAAGGCTGGAGCATTGCTTTGTGTTATTTTAGGCTCTGTGACCCAGGAAGCATTACTGGATTGAAATACAGTGCCCCTCCCCCACCCCAGTGCTGCCTTGTGGTCAGTGAGGTACATGCAGTTTATGCCTCTTAAGAAATGTGGGACAAGAGGCTGGATGGAGCACCGTCAGTATGACAGTGGAGGTGCGTCAGTGGGCTTCATGACGGGTGGCAGAAGCATGCATGCACCCTGGGGAATCACTTTCAGACATGGAGGTTCCTTTCTCTCCCAAATGTATCTGCTGATGGGAATGAGGCAGTGAGCAGCCAGGCCACATCACTGGAGGCTGGAGAAAGATGTCACGAGCCATTTGTACATGATTTGTCTTTAAATAACTACCCAGAAAATCAAATCCTCAGGAGGAATTTTTTTTTTCCATTGGCTGCTTTATTCTTTTAAGCTTGTTTCTGAAGAACACTTTTGGTTTACATGAACTTGCTCAGGCTTGTCTTACTTTTAAAATACTGAGTATTTATTGTTCAACAAATAGGAAGGAATGGGCTTTGAATTTGGTAACAAGAGCAAGCTCAAGACCAATGGGCTTATTCGTAGAATTGTGTAGGAGAGAAAAAGTTCCACCCAGGTCTAGCCAGGGCTCTAGCTGGCTACAGAACAATCAGGTAATGATACAGTTAGGATGGCTGCTATCAGATAATGCAGAAGTGGCCACTCACCTGAAATACGGTTATCTGTGTTTTGTCAAGCCCCGCCTCATGGAACTGGGCAAGGGCATTGCTATAAGTTGATTCTTTGAAAAGAAAAGGGAAAGATTTCCTGGTTTGTAATGGTAACCAATTTCCATAGTGTAAATATTCCAACTATGGCTAATTTCCAGTTACTAAGGTTGACCTGCTTAAAATATTCATGAAGATTTAAACTCTTTGGCGCTGGTTCTGGCAAGCTCCAGAATGCCACTGGCCAAGGAGCTAAATTTTCACCCACCACTTGCAGGCTTGGATTTACTAAATATTAAATATATGTTCCCTGACAAGTCTCAATTTTGCCAAATTGCAGTTCTCTGTGCAGCTAATGTGGTAGATGCTATTGACATCTCTGTCAAGATTAGCCCTCTGTTCTCTGAGAACTCTCTCATCATGCCATGGAAAATACAGAGGTGACCCCAAACCCAGGTAGGAGTCAATCCATTGACTGGCCAGTAGCTATCAAATCTCTTCCTTGATTTGAACAGAGCAACCCAGAACCAGGACTTGAGAAAGGAGGGGAGTGTGGAGAGAGAGAGGACGGAGGAAGGAAGAGAGGGAAGGGGAAGGAGGAAGGAACTCCTGTCCTGGTGCTTCAACATTCTTCAATCCTTGGGAGTCTGGAAGACATCCCAGCTGCTTCCAGTAAAAGCTCTTCTGTATTCAGGCCAGTCTGAGTGTACATTACAACTAGAAAAGCTCTAAGTAAGGTAGAAATAATCATCAAGGTCTTTTTAAACTCTGTTTTTACAACAGTGATTCTCACAGCATGAATTAATTGGTTAAAAATCTAATTTTTAAAACAAAATACGTTACTCCTACAATTTGAAAGAAAAGACAACAAATCTCCTTTCTTCCTGTTTTTAAATTTTATTTCAGAAAACCAAGGTTGACATTTCAAAGGCTAGCCTAAAAGAATATAAGGAAAAGTGTGAAGAATATAAACACTGCCATCAAATGCACAGAAATGGAAAAATAGTTACAGAATAATTTCAAAGCAATAAAGGCCAGAGGAAAGTCAGAGTGGATAACTCAGATGCTGTGTGACTCTACAGTGCAGAGTATTTCACAAAATGTGTCATGGACGTGGAAATGACTAATATTTTCTGGCATTAGGAAACAGTGTCCACTAAGGATTTATTTAAATGAGTACAGTAAAAAGTGAAATAGGAAACTTTGACTTAAGAGGAGTTCATCTTGAAATATACCAAAGCACAGTTTTCACTGTTGGGTTTTAAGATGTGGGTTGATAGGAATTTTTCACTGCAAAATGCTCTTAAACTGGCAGCTGCAATGAAGAGGGCTCATTGGTACATTGTGTTTTCGAGACTAATGTGCTTGATTTCTGATGGGAAACCTTACTGTTGGGCAGCAGAGAGCAAGTGGGAAAATAGGCCCATATACAGAGTGAACTGGAGCCAGGGTAGTCAGGGAGGTGCCTTTGAGACTGGTGAGGGAAGAGGGCTGAATGGAACAATTCTTTTACCAGTCCCAGAGGGCCCCTGGTGCAAGGATAGAAGTCCTTGGTGGAAGGCATGAGATTGCCATGATCTCCTTTTGCAGAAGTGTCAATAGAAGGGTGACTAAGGGTGGGAATAGTCCACCCAAAAATGACTATGAGAAAAACAAATCACTTTTCTCTGCAATCACCCTCACACTCGAAAAAGCCACCAAATGTGTGGCCATTATTCTCACACCAAGAAATTCTCCAATTCTCTTCAAACACCAACTGTGTCCTAAAATTCAATCCTGACACTAACTAGCTCAGTGTTAGCACAAACCCCACAGGGTCAGCACTCAATCCCACAAGACTCTTACCTCTTCAGATGCCAGTCACAAGTCCCAGATTTTCACCCATACTCTGACTAATGATCCATAAGTGGAGGGTCACCTAGCTCACAAGACTTAGGGAAACAGCTACTTATCTTAACAGGTTTATTACAACACGTATAGATGCACAGCCAGAAGAGAAGTATAGGGTGAGGTCTGGAACTGGATATGTTTACCAACCCAGAAGCAATCTGACCCCATCCTCCTGTGTTTTTGTTTGTTTGTTTGTTTTGTTTTTGTGGTACCAGGGGTTGAACTCAGGACCTTGCACTTGTGAGGTAGGCAGTGGCACCACTGAGCTCAATCCCCAGCCCCCTCCTGTTTTTTAAAGTGAATGTTTCATTATACATACATATATAT
>NW_022900916.1:24481006-24493814 GCF_012274545.1 Fukomys damarensis | reverse complement strand
ATATATATGATTAAGCCATCAGCCACTGGTGACTAAGTCAATCTCCAGCCTCTCACTGGCGGTTAGTGTCAAAGTTCCAATCCTCTAATCACCTGGTTGGATTCCCTTGCAACCAGCCCCCATCTTGAAGCAATCCAGTAGTTCCCACTTTTAGCCATCTTATTAGCATCAAAGATACTTCTGAAATCCCAAAGATTTGGGGATATATGATTAAGCCATCAGCCACTGGTGACTAAGTCAATCTCCAGCCTCTCACTGGCGGTTAGTGTCAAAGTTCCAATCCTCTAATCACCTGGTTGGATTCCCTTGCAACCAGCCCCCATCTTGAAGCAATCCAGTAGTTCCCACTTTTAGCCATCTTATTAGCATCAAAGATACTTCTGAAATCCCAAAGATTTGGGGATCTCTGTGCCAAGAAAGAGAGAAAAAGACCAAATATATGCATTATTTGTTATAAATCACCATGCCACTGTGACCATATAATGTATTAGTATGTTGGATTATCAGAAGTTAGGAACTGGCTCCATTTGCTGTGTACCACTGTACAAGTGTTCTCTTGATGTACATGCAGGCCTGTCAAGCAACTCTGGATAGTGCAGAGACTACGATTGCTGGCTCTGCAGTCAGGTGGACTCAGATTTGAATCCCTGTGCTACTAGTTACTTCTTGTGTGATCTTCAGTTAGTTAGGGAAACTGTATCTTAATCTACTTCTCTGCGGAGATTATAAGGTGACATAATAAAGTATTAAGTCTCTGTCATTTCTTACTGACACAGAGCTCCTAAACTGAGTGACAGAAATGCTTTTTGTTGTTGTTGTTATTCTAATATTGGTTCTTTGACCCTGGCTTCTGACACAGAGCTCCTAATCCCTTGGGGTATCTTGGGTGCTAGGTGCATCTTTTATTCTAATGAGCTATCTCTTGGTGGGCTCTTGGAAAGGGGCTGATTACCAGAAAGACCCAGCCATCATTAGAAGCTTTGGATCTTTATCTTCACTCTATCCTCTGGGAAGCAGAGCAGCATGAGACTGAGTTAACTGTTGATCTCACCAACATGGTAAATCCTACATAAAAATTCCTGCACTGTGAGATTTGGAGACTTCATTCGGGGAACATATCCGCATGCTGCAAGGGTGAAGTACCTCTTTTTCACAGGGACAGAAGCTCCTACACCCGGAATCCTCTGAGACCTCATTTTATGTGTTTCTTCGTTTGATTGTTCCTGTGTATCCTTTATCATATCCTTTATTGTTTTAATAAACTGGTAAACATAATAAGTATACCCATGAGTGCTAACAACCATCCTAGCAAATGACTTAATCCAAGAAGAGAGTCTTGGGAGCTCTAATTTTTAGCTGGTTAGTGAAAAATACAGGAGACAGCCTGGGACTTACAACTGACATCTGAAATGGGGGTTGTGAGGACTGAGCTCTTAATATGTGGAGTTGTGCTAAGCTTCTTTAGTGATAGAACTGAATTGAAGTATAAGACACTCATTTGGTGTTGAATGGAGAATTGCAGAGTGGGAATAAACCTACAAAATCTACTTACAGGGTCACAAAAGTGTATTGAGTGGGCATAGAGAGAAAAATAAAATTTATTTTTCCATAGAATGATAAAATAATAGTGTTACTTGACATGAATGTTTTGTGAATTCAATGAGATAATGCATAATAAAGCACTTATCCCACTGAGTATTTAATACGTGTTAAATACTGTTGTTTTGCAATTCATTCTTGAGATAATTTACTTCAATAATTTTCATTCTGTTTTTAAAAAGAAACAAATAAATAAGAGGTCCAAGTAGCTAACACAGTAGCTAAAGAGGACTGTCATTGGTGGAGGAAATTCCATCTCCTTTCTTTGGAGAGCAGGTGGCCCAAATCTCTGAATTCTTCCTACCAACTAAAATTCTCATCATATTTTATAGGAATTCAGGCATTCCTACAGAGAATGTAAATATGGGGGAAATTCTGTAATACCTGATATTTATTTTTATATTGCTTATTTTCTCCTGTATGACTGGTATTTGAAGGAACCATGAATTGAAAACAAAAACAAAACTAAAACCCTGCTCAATGACGGAGAAAATGCTTGAATAAATTTAGTCATGTGCCTAGTTCTTCTGAGAGCTGCAAACACTGTCAGGAAAATGTGGTTTTGGCTAACACATTGCTCTTTGTGGCTTTTGAAATGCTCTGAAAGACCTGAAGAGTTACAGCTGCCCTAATGTTTCCCAGAACCGTCATCTATGGGCAAAGTGATCTTCATTATCCTGGCACTCGGCAAGTGTGCTGGCTGAATCTACTGTTAACCAAAGAACTTTGCTGAGAAATGATCCGAAAGCCACGCATGTGTCTGACCCAGGGATTTGGACCACACAACTGTGTGGTGCTTTTGGCTTCTGTCGGTGATCTTCATGTTTATTGCAAGTGATTCCATTCCAGTGAAACACCCTCAGTCTGAGTATTGACAGGGTAAAGGAGAAAACTTCAAAACAACATGAATGCTTGTACCAGATGGTGTTTGAAAACTCTTTTGCTTGTTTGCCTGGGGCTATCTTGGTTAGTTGTACGTTCTCAGGCGCTGCATTGCTCACCCAGGTGGACCAAATACTGGTCTCAGTCTACAGCAAGCCCAAAGCAGTGGCCAGATCCCCTGAGCAAAAAGCTCTGGAGTCAGGAAGCCAGGGGCTTGGGATCTGGCTGGCCCAGCTGCTAATGCAATCAAGTGACTGCTACCAATCAAGGAGCACCTTCCAGTTAAGGTCCAATCTAAGAGGTCTTCTGAAGAAAGAGTTTGTGCCTGGAGCCCCCACTACAGATGCTGTACTTTGAAACTAGTAACTGCCTGTGAACTCTCAGACAGTCCTTAACAAGATGGTACCTGATAATTTGTATGTTGTATAAACTGGTACTATTCATATTTCTATAAGAAGCAGTTGGAAACACAAACAGATCATTAGCCAACTAAATGAATCTTTTCTTATAAAATAATAGGTAGAGTGGCAGCCAATGTAAGGAATATGTTGTATACACAGTCTTGCCTGGTAGTGTTAAATGCTTTCAATTAAGGTACATGTTCCATGTCTAATTGGGCTGTATTTACTCTTCTACAAAATGATGATAGCCATACTTGCCCTTGCTGGCTCGGAGGGATATGTAATGACAAAAGGAGATAATAGGAATCAACTTTGAAGTATTGATATCAGGAAAATATATTGTAATTTTTAATAGGCCACAGTGCAGTGTCAAGAAAATAGTGTAAACTTTGGAGCCAGTGACATAAAAGACAATTTGTTGTTGTCTTGCATATTTCTGTAAGTTGACTGGGGTTAGCTACAGGAATTTCCTTGTTTTGCTTTAGCAGTCACAATAAGACATCTGGGGATTGTTCATATAAAACTTGACACAGGCCCTTGGGTGGCAGCTCAGCCAGAGCTGTCAAAGGCAGGTCCATTACAAATTGCTTGGCCTTCTCAGGGTAGTGCAGTTCCAGAGGGGAGTATGCCAAGCAATTGCAAGACAGTCCAGGTAGAAGTTTCAAAAACTCTCCTGATCTACTCTTAAAGTACCCCAAATTACTGCTCATGTATTAGCCAAGAAAATTATGAAGCCTCTATTCAAGGGAAGGACTGTAAGGTGTTATCACTTCATGTGAAGAGCAAGAACAAAAGAAACAGCTAACAGGCATTTTTCTATCTTCATATTTATGATAATATTAAAGTAATAAAATCACATTCTAGAATTTTTGAACCCCACACAATTTTAGAGAGGCATTTGCTTTGTACATATGGCCATGTAAATACAGTACCAGAGAAAATCAAATTCCATTTCAGCATGTGCTCTGAGATTTTGCAGTCATTTGAAAGAGATAAGTAGTAGAGAATGAGTGGCACATTGCTTCACAGTGTGAAACTATAAAAACAGAACCAAACTAGTCATCAGCAAAGATTCCCAGTCACTGGCTACTTTGTGAAGTCCACTGTGTGTGTGTGTGTGTGTGTGTATACAAACTAGCAATGAGTAGCAGCAAATGCAGCAGTGAAAAACAAAGAATTTTAAAATAGTATAAAAAGTATTAAAAAATTTAAAAACAGTATTCAAAATTTTTTTATATTGTATTTTAGTGTGTGCAAATTGACCTTTCAAGACAATGAATCTATTATTAAAATAAAGCTTTTATGTAAAGAAGAAAGCAATGATGATGATAATGATTCAAATGATGGCCAAAATTTGCAGCAAGTAAAACTAAATGCATACATTTAGCACATTTTCTACTATTAAACCAAACATTGACAATTTAGCAGCAGCAAATAACATCATCCATTACTCTAATACTGATAATTTTCACTTATTATTTATTTTTACTTATCTTATGTATTGATTGAAAGTTTGTATTTTATTCATAAACTTGATTTCATTTTAGATTTCCATGAAATGGTATGAATATAAGGTATTTATACATCATTCACCTTAAAAAAACATTTTAATTAGAATAATTTAAGCTAATGCTGATTATTTATAATATTTTTTGAAGGATTATTTCATTTTATGCTTAAGAATCACTAGCCTAGTGAATAAACTCCTATAAGTCCTCAAAATATTCTCAATATAGAGCTAGGAAGAAGGTAGGAAAAAACCCACTGTAGGCCCCATTGTTTCCTTTCAGAGATTTTTGTTGACAGGCTTCTAAAATTCTGGGTCCAGCTGTTCTTGTTGTGGTGGTCTTGTTTTGCTTTCTAAAGATTTTTGTAATTGTTTATTGTGGAACATGGCACAAATTTAAACTTGCATCTTTTTTATCTTTATTAAATTTAGTGGTACATATTAGGTATACAATACAGTTACATTCATCATTAGGATCTTGTGCCTACCTATGCTTGACTTATCAGTTTCTTATTTTTCCCCATTCCCCAACCCTTCATTCACCCCCTCCAACCTTCCTTGTTTACAAAGACATTGTTTCCACGTTTTTCTTTTTCACATATATTTTCTTTTCCCTCTTTACCTTTCCCCTCCCCCTCCCACTTCCTCTACTCTTTTAGACCTTTTCTTCCAATTACACAATATCCGTGATACATTTTAATCCTTATATACACTTACTTTTTCACACCAGAGAAACTATTCGGTATTTACATATGTGTAACTTATTAATTTCACTTAAGAGTATGGCCTCAATGTGCATCCACTTAGCTATAAGTCTCTCTAGTTTCTCATTCTTTGTGGCTGAGTAGTATTCCATTTTATTTTAAAAAACCACATCTTCTTTATCCGATCTTCAGTTGATCAGCAGTCGGGCTGTTTCCAAGTTGTAGCTATTACAAACTGTGCTGCTATAAACATGGGTGTGCATATATCACTGTGGTGTGATTCTTTTAATTCTTTTGGGAAGATTCCCAGCAGACGAATAGCTGGGTCAAACAGGGCTTCTAATCCTAGTTGTTTGAGATATCTCCATACTGATTTCCGCAGTGGTTGCACCAGTCTGCACTCCCACCGACAATGAAGAGGGGTTCCTTTCTCCCCACACCCCTACCAGCATGTATTATTGGCTGATTTCTTGCATTTGAGATGTTTTGTGATTTTCTACAGAAGTTTGCTTATTTGTCCTCTGATGATATCAATCTACTTTCAATTCTAAGAATATGATGAGCTCTTTCTGCCCTCAGCACTTTTATATTTACTGTATGCTTTTGTTTCCAAGCACCTTCCCCTGTCTTTTTATGTGATTCTGACTTTCAGACCTTTAGGTCTGTGCTTAAACATCACTTTTGCCAAATGCAATTCCATGACAATCTCTGTCTGAAGGAGGCCCTTCTTGTTTTCTCTCATCACTTTTTTATTCCTCCCATAACACTTACAATATCTCTTATTTAAAGCATTCATTTTACCTTTTCATTATCTATTTCTCTAATCAGACTAAGTTAAAAGATTTCAGACTCTGCAGTCATCAGCTTTTGTTTTATTTTTCTTTGTTTTGCAGTGCTGGGGATCAAACTATACATGCGCAGGTGCTCTATGCTAAGGTCCACCGTCAGCCTCACAACCAGCATTTTGGCCATTGTATTCCCAGCTTCCAGCACACTATTGGCACATAACAGTGACTTAGTAGGCATTGATTAACTTTGGAAATATGGTAATCTCTAACTTAGTGCATTCCTGGAAACCCTATCACCTAGGAAACCATTGTGAAAGTAGTGAGAACTTATTCAATGGTGAAAACACCCAGTGAGGAAATTTAAAGAACCACTAGAAGGTGAAGGTGTGTGGTTTAGAGCAATCAAAGTAGGGGCCAATTTCTCAAAAGAGTGTAGCTTTGGCATTTGAACTTCAAATACTCATTTGCTCTCCTTATTCCCATGGGTTGCTTTTCACCATAGGTTGATGAAGGGATGGAAGAGAAATAATGGTCCTTTAAGGCTCTAATCTGACACGGGCCATAATGAGCACCTTAGTCTGGATGAGATCAATGTAAATTGGTACTCAGTGGAGTCAGTGATCAAAGAAATGAGCAGTTTTTAATCCTCAGATATTTATTCATTCATCTTAGAACTCTGTTGAATCATATGTTGGATAATTACCATTTCTCATTAACTCTAACCTGCACATTTTTCTCACATTTGAATTGTCTTCTGAAATTGATCCTAATAAATGCCATGTTTATTTGGCCAGTCTACCTGGTGGCTCTTATAGCACTTTGGAGCATTTGAAATAACACAAAAAGCAAGTCACTAATATTAGTTTGTTCAGTGAAGGAACTTAAAACCCTTTGCTAGGTGTCAGCCACTGTACTAACTTTTTATCAAAATATGACCAATAGCAATTCCTGGGTAGCAGCTGCTCTTTCAGCCAAAAACTGGAGTCTGTTTCCCCTTAGCACAATTCTAGGTTGCGCCTGTGCTTTACTTTGATCAATATAATGTGAGAGAAGTAAGCAATACGACTCCTGTGCCTCCAGAGGTTTTCAGTTCCTTTGGGGATCCAGTTCCTTTAAGGAGCCACTGACTGATGAGAGATTCCATAGGGATAGACAGACACTTGGAGGAAAAGCGAGATGCCCCAGCCAGCAGCCAGCAGCATGGGACTGAGAGGACCTCGCATCTTCCAGCACCACTTGGTCTGGCTCAGACACCACCTGGGGAGCAGAAGTGAGTCATCTTCACTGAGCCCTGGGTGAATTCCTGACTCACAGGAACAATAAGATGATTTTTGTTTTAATCCAGTAGATTTTAAGGTGTTTATGCAGTAATAAATAACAGATAGCCACAGAATTAGAATTTCAGTCCTTCACACTACTCTCAATTTCCCCAGCTTTTGAACAAACTCTTTCCTAATAAAGAAATGTCCTTCAATGATGTAAAACTTAGGGGAAAAATGCCCATATTTCTCCTACATCAAATTTCCTGGCACTAACAAAACAAGCATGAAGTGCTATGAGAGGTCAGTTTTAAAACAAATCTTGCTGGGACCATCATTTCCTCAAATCACCTTCTTACTTATGTTTGTTCAATATGATAGCACTTTTTGAAGTATCTGGGGCTTTCAAAAATATTTTGCTACAGAACCTAACATAAAACTGCGTAACTGATAGCAGAATCACATCTACAACATCTAGTGCTTCTAAATAAGAAGAAATTATTGCCTAGATGTGGTAAATCCACAAGAGAGCTACTTTGGAAACTATTGTTCAAGACCATGATTAGTTGATGATCTGGATCTGACAAACTCCAGGACCACAGTGGCACAGCGTGCCCCCCAGAACAACTCTCCTGAGAATTGCCACTCAGAAAAATTGACCCGCTGACCAAGCAGGATATCCTCAATGTGTGTGGCAGTTTCTCAATAGGAAGCATGAACATCAGAAACATTGCAAAAGGGAGGGCAAGAACTTTGAAAGATTAATATCCGGTGAGGTGTGAGAAGGAACTATAAGCTACTTACTTTGCAGTAACAACTTAAGAATGAAAGCTATTTTGGTACCCATATGGTTACACTAACCAATAAAACCGCAGTGTCAGGAAACTAGGAATGTGCAGGAAGCCATGAGTCTGATTTTCCTAATTTTATTTGTTCTTTTGGAAAAAACATTCCTCTATTGCTCCATGAAATACAAAATGTGTTTGTGTGTATACTTTGAAATAAGCCACATTGCCATTAGTTCCTATGTTTCTTATTTTAGTTTAATCCATGAATGCAATGCAATAATTATAATTACTTTAACATTTCTTTGAAAGTAAAAAAAGTACTTATCCTCTGTGCCCACCTAGTCTTCTTAGTGAGGAACTGAAAGTGAGAAAGAATTGTCTTTTCCAGCCTTTGCTTGGCTTGCCTAGTTAGGGACTAACTAGGGTTATAAAACCTTCCATTAATGAGAGCCCAAATCAACCTGCCATCCTAGAAAACTGTCATAGCCAGTTCTACTCCATATGGTATTCATCAGGACATCAGTCTACTGAGGGATGCAATCAAAACAAGTGTTAATACCATCCTTGATACAATTCAGTACAGTGTCATACTTGGATTTGTGTTGCCACGTAACATCAGGGAGAGACAATCTAGAAAGAAAACCTTGGAATGGAATAATTACTGAAACTAAGCCAATCACAAAGGAAAGGAGAGTGTGGTATAGGTTCAACCTGGGAAATACTGCCATGGATTCAGTGATTGGCCATGGGGCAGAAACAAAGACATCCTCTAGGAAGTGCAAAAGTTCATTGTCGATTTCCACTGTTGCAAAAGCACCAAGAATACCCAGTAAGCACTGTGACCTCCTGGCCTTTACTCTGGCCTCTATCAGCAGACTTAGAGGAAACATAGGGTCAAATATTAAATGGCCATGCACTACAAAAATTCTTATGAAGATAATATCACTATTGGTTTTTCTTCAAATATAGGGGGAAGAAAAGCTCACTTTCTTTTCTAGCAAATGGTGTAGGGGAATTCACATCAGATCAGCTACCCAAAGTTGAGGCTCCTGGGGTGTGGCCCTTTTCTTTTGACAAGAATAGTTTAAAGCAGCATTGGGAGGTAGGAGTGAGAGATGTCCTCGTGACATCTCTCTAGTCATCAGCATTTCCCCTCATAGCACCTGAGGGTTTTCACTTCTCTGTGTGATTCTCTGTGAAGGACTACCAATTACACCTGCTTTTAAAGATTAAAAATAGCCCTGATTCTGAATCAGGGCTGATAACAGAGAACAGAGAAAGCTAGATTCAGGAAATATATATTGAAAGTTTGAAGGCTGGATGTACATAGATAGGACAGTGTCTTTATGGACACCCAAGTTCTACCAAGAGTGTGGACAGCAAGGCTGAGGTTAAGGGCAGCTAAAATGGGTTGATGGGGTTGGGGGTGGGGGGTCATGGTCTGAGAGAGGGACCTTCAGAGAAGGAAAAAGGTACAACAGGTTGGTGGACAGGAGACTTTCAAAGGTGAATGTGGCTTGGGTCAGCATCCTCTGAAGGAAGGAAAGGAGAGCATACTCTTGCATCCATGGTTCAGGTTAGACTAGAACCATTGTCCTAGAGACTTCCCTACATGATAGGCTTCTTCAGCCCTTTTGGCATCTGTGGACAGGTCTCACCAAATTTAATCCCCTATCAACTAACTATATTACATGTACATTATATTTTGTGAACCACTGGCTTAAAAATACCATCTGTCAGCTCCTTTCAATGTGAAACTGTCCATTTTTGAGGGTTAGTCTCTATGGCTATCACCATGGCCTTGTTAGGGTCAAGCCTTCTTGTTTAGGGAGCCATTGGTTTTTAATCAGGGATGGGCTTGGGATAATTGAGCAACAAGGCAGTTTCCTTCCTTTTCTATGCAGTTTTAGCTATCATCGTGATTCATTGGCATAGTTCCTCGAAAGTCTAAAACAAAAGATAAAAACAAAATTTACAGAATACTACCTGTGGTTCATGGATACATAATTTAATATTATTTATAAGTGTATAAGTATATGTCTGGATGTTCAAGGTTATAAACATAAAGAAAGAAATATTTGCGGTGATTAAATGTAAGTATTGGGTGAGGCTATTTCTGATCTATTTTTTAAACTCCCTAAAAAAAACTCAAAGGTAATGCCTTTTATAACAAGGCTGATTTCTCAAATGCAGAGGTGGAGTTAAGACTTTGGGGGTAAGTATATGACACAGATCAGTTTTTAATGTTATGTTATGGATTAAAACCCCAAAGTTTAAATCTCCTTTTAACAGCATAATTAGAAGAGGAAATCCAATCAGAATGTAAGAAGATTCTAAAGACACTAGTTCAGCAGTTCTCAAAGTGTGGCCAGAGGGTCCATAGGGGTTCCTTGATTCTTTCTGGGAGGTTTATAAGAGCCTACCTTTTCCAACTACAGTTCTGTATATGGTTATATTTTTGTTATATTATTCAAAACAATGTAAGCAACACATTGAATTCAGAGAACATAGGGACGGGATTTTTGTCTTCTCTTATGCTGGACATTAAATTTCCAGAATTATTGCACAATGCCTATCTTTTCATTACCTTTTTTTGGAAAAATGGTAATGAAAGATGTTATTTATATTATTGTTTTAAGTGAATGAACACATTATGACAATTTCTGTTTTAATTTCTAACATGGCAAATATTAATAAATATAAACAGTATAAGCAAATGAACTTTAAGGTCCTCAATACATTTTTAAGCATGCAAAAGGGTCCTGAGACTGAGATACTTGAAAATCTGTTTAATTTTTCTCAAGCTAATTCTCTAAACTGTATACCTACGTGCTAGTTTGGTTACGGTTTGAGTTTGTTCCCTAGTGGTTCATGCGTTGGAAGTTTCGTTGTTGGCTTGTCTGTGGTGAGGTGGTGGAACCTTCAACAGTTGGGGCCTAGGGGGAGATCCTTAGGTTATTGGGGGCACTGTCCTTGTAAGGGAGCAAAACTACTCTCATGAGGTCTGACGTGAGTGAGTTGTTAGGAGAGCAAGCCTGACCCTTGCATTGCTCTCTGACTTCTTTGGCATTGTGATCTCTTTCTCCCACACACTCCAAGTCACCGTTGTCACCCATCATGAGGTAACATAGCTCAGGTAGGTTCTCACCAGAGCCTGTGATATGCTGTTGAGACATTCATCCTCCAAAACTATAAGCTAAATAAACCTCTTTTGTTATAAATGTATCATACTCCTTATATTTCATTATAGAAATTGCCAATAGACAAATACACTATCTAACTTATTTTGCTGAGGCTTCTTACCACCTCCATCCTGCTCTCTAATTTCTCCCTACCTGTGTACTCATATGCAAGGGTAATATACAAATATCTGGTAACTGGCATGGAAATTGACCGGTTGAAATGTTTGCCTTACCATAAGCAAAGATTCTGTCTGAAAATAATAGGTTCAATCTCACTTTCTCTGATCTGCTGGATCTTCCCTTCCAACATGTAAATTTCATCTACTCTTAGTATATGAGTATTGCCTTTCATATAAGACCATTCTGCTCACAGGTGAATCCTGGAGCTTAGCACAGTATCTGGTATTTCATAGGCGCTCTTGAGCCTGCAGTCACTTATCTGTCCCAAACACAAACTCTGCTTCACCTAGAAGTTTTCCTTGAAATTTTGGAAGAACACCAGATGGAGTTTTACTGTAATAAGAAGAAGTGAAAAGGTCACCAATGACTTTGGTCACCAATGACTTTTATCACCAACCTAACTCACCCCAAGGAAATGGACCTTCAAATAATCGAATACTCTGAAATGTCTTGAACATCAGGATCAGATTTGTTGAAGTTTTGAGAAATGATAAAATACCTCAAAGTTCTTATTTTAACCAAAGCAGTTAAATTACTCTAAATAAGACCTAATTAACACATTTCCTCCAGTGAAATAGAATGAGTTTGTGATTAGAAATGCATGGAATGTACTTGGACATCTAATTTTCTAGCAGGATGAGATTACAAGAATTGGGAAAACCAGATGCAGGGGATTTCCAAAGGTCTGAGACCAAGCAAATCAGTTCTGATATACTTTGACCAAGTTGGCAGAAAGTATGACTGCTCATACGCTTGTTCTTTCCTTCTTACTTGCTCTTATGGATTGAATTGTATACTCCTACCTATCCTTAATTCAGATGTTGAAGTCCTAATCCCTAGTACCTCAGAATATATTATTTGGGGATAGGTCTTTGTAGAGGTAATCCAGTTAAAGTGAAGGTGAGCACCAACACAATTTGACTGGTGTCTCTACAAGAGGGGGAAATTCAGACACAGCAATACATACAGGGGGAAGGTGATGTGAAGATACAGGAAGAACACCACGTTGACATTGAGACCGATGTCTAAAGCAGAGTACAGGGACCTAGAACATATTCTTCCCGACATCCTTCAAGAGGAACAAACCTTGCGATTCCTTGCTTCTTGCTACCAGAATAATAGTAATTTTCTGTTGTTTAAGAAACCTAGTCTTTTTTTGAAATATTCCTCAAAGGTTTATGTGTGCTCTTGAAAGCCAATCATGTCCTTGTTCCTGCCCCCCAAGTCAATATCTCCCCCCCCCCGTTCCACAGACTCAGAGACAATGGAGACAAGCAACCATGGGCTGAACCATGAACCAAAATAAATCTTTCCTCATTGTTTTTCACAGGTGTTTTGTCATAGCAATGAAAACTGACTAATACACAGTCTCTGAGACTTTGTTACAGTGGGCTTAGCAACCTTGCCTTTGGGTTCCCAGATACAGTCCCATTTTTTCCTCAGGGGAAAGTACTTTCAGGGAAATAATTTTACTGAGTTCTTTCTTTCTTTCCTTTTTTTTTTTTTTTTTTTTTTTTT
>NW_022900916.1:24382544-24480847 GCF_012274545.1 Fukomys damarensis | reverse complement strand
TTTTTATTGTGTTTTTTTTTTTTTTTTTTTTTTTTTTTTTTTTTTTTTTTGGTACTGGGGATCAAACTCGAGACCTTGCACTTGTGAGGTAGGCAGCAGAATTACTGAACTAAATCCCCAGCAAAACTGAGTTATTTTAATAAGTGAGATCTAGAGGAATAGTGGACATTTTCTCTGTTATAGCTCTGACAACTGCTTCAACCACACATGGCTTATGTGATTAACTTCTTGTTCCACCTTCACACTGAAGAGGTCTTCAGTAATGAGCAAGTGGAAGTGTAGCCCTTCAATGCTGGAAACTAGGGAGTATGGCCTCGAACACATGTAAACCAGATCACCACAGCCTTCTGGACAATGTCCTCATTTTGGAATCTCCTTCTCAGGGACTTAGCACCTTGCACTCTTGAATCAACAACCACTCAGGACTTTGATGTTGCTGCTGACCATGGCATGTCCCAACCAAAACTCATCCTCTTCCTTCTGTGGCCACATCTTATTCTGCTCCTCACTTATCTAATGTCTTCATTCTTCCCATCATATATTGAACAAAGTGTCATCTTTAACCACTCTCCGTGTCCCTCTGCTACCCCACCCCAATTACCAAATCTCATGGATTTCTCTTTTTTTATTCTCTCCTCCTTCTGACTTTCCATATGTGCCCCCCACTCCTGGTCTTGGTCAGGCTATTGGATGACCATTGGAACACCAGAAATATTTTAATGTTGTGCTACCCAGAAGGATAGTGTAAAAGATATGAGGAAGTCAAGGAGGAATGGGATGAGAATCAAGAATGGGTTGGGGAATAGGGACCAGGTAAAGCTAATAGGTTGGGGGAGTAAAGGTTGGATGGAATGATGGCATTTATTACACATATGTCATGGTAATAAATGGAAGCTAAAAAGTTGATGGTTTGTTTTGGGAAATTAAAAATTAGTGTGAATGTAAAAATGCCAGCTATTCACAGAAGGCCAATAGCAGAGTCATAGATCATTGCAAAAACATCTTTCTACTTGCTTGAATTTTTTCTCTCTAACACTATATACATTGATACATGATTAATTGCACCATTGTATTTATTCATTTGCCAATGAACATTTAATACACTTTTGGTACTGAGACAGTAAATGAGTAAACAAGATTGGCCTAATGAATCCATTCTTTTCCTACCATGCTCTCCAACCACTCCTGCGCAAATGATTCTTAAAGAGTCCCAGATATTTATGTACAAATTTATCACTGAATCTCTAGACAAATTTTAACTAATTTATTATAATCAAAATAAAGATGAAAAGGCAAAGAATTTGAATGATTATTGAAGTGAGCAGTATTATTTCCCTCTGATCACTTTTTCATTTCTGGGACAAAATTTTAAAAATGGGAACATTTGCAAATTGCAAGAATTATCCCCTCTGCCATGTTGCACATTTGTTTCCTTTGTTAACCATTTTTGCCTTCTAAGCTTGAGAATTTTAAAGCTGACTTTTTGAAATTAATAAAAGGAGAACAAACTAGTTGCTTGATTTGGTACTCTTCTAACTTTTTAATGTTGCAGTGTTAAGCAACTTCCAGTTTTGAACATTGAAGGATTGAGAGATAAGCCATTGCCTCTGCCTTTCTCTCAGTTTTTTCTTTTTTTGGTCCACATTCAAAATGCCAAAAACACGATCAGGGCCCCTCTCCTCTAATCCAAGCACAAGAAAGCTTTCCATTCTTTTAGTAACTTACTTTTGTAAAGACATCAGTCATAAGTTTTTGCAGAAGTCAATCCATTAGAAATATGACATTTAAAATTAATGTACTTGATTTATAAAAAAGATTGTCACACAGGCCTCACAGAGGGTCAGAGATAATAAATTATAAACTGCTGAGTATTTTCTGGGTGAAACGAACTAAGGAAAAGTTTCATTTATATTGGGCAGGAATGAAGATGAAGCCATCTGTGATGAAGCACTTGATTCATCATGTAGCAAGTTTCCTTTCAGGCCCCTGCTTGCTTATGTGGACTTGGAAGGGGTCCAGGTGTGGAAGGAGGGGAGAGGAAGTCTATGGAAAATGCCCAGTTTTCATTACCACTCAAGTCTTCTGAATGGTATAACTTGTCTGGAATTCTTTGAAAAGTTTTTGAGAAATACTTTACACATGACAAATGAAGTTCTGGTTATAGAAGCAGGAATTTATTCAGGCTGTCCCAAGCTCATGGCAAGCGAGAACAAGAAAGAGAAAATTTTGGTTAAGGTAACTGTAAGGAAATGTGTGTGTGTGTGTGTGTGTGTGTGTGTGTGTGTGTGTACAAAGATGAACAGTCATGGAGATAGAAAGGTGGGTACTCAGGCACTTGGCTATTATATCGTCAAGCCACCAGGCACCCACTTGTCTGTTGAGTCCTCAGGCCTCATATACAGGTCCACAAATCAGCTATACTTGAGTCATAGTTTTAATACTCATAATAATTGAATGAGCATTTACCAGATGGGCTGACCTGTGCTCTTTGGAAGCTTTGTAGATTTAGTCCCCTTAAGATACTGAGACTAAACTTAGCCCCAGTTGATCAGGAGAACACTTATACCCAAGAAAGTTAAAAAATGTGCCCCAAACCACAGATTTAATCTATTCATCTCCTAGAACTTTGTAAGCACCATTTCGCCTCCCTCAGTGAAGTCTTTAGTAGGTTCTTTTTTAATGCTTAGAGTATTCTCTCAGAATAAATACAGAAACCTTCCATCTGCCATTAACAAGCATTTCCTAAGGATTGCTTTGTCCAAATTATGCTAAGAGGAGATGAAAATATACTAGTCTCTGGGGCACTCACCTAGCACGTATGAGGCCCTGGGTTTATTCCCCAGGACTAATACATACATATACATATATATATATGTAATATATATATATATATATGTATATGTTATATATTGATATATAGCTATATATATTTGTTATCTGTATATTTCACACACACACACACACACACACACACACACACACACATATCTGAAAAGCTCTTCTTTCATTCTTTCATCTGCTCAGCAAAGGTTTCTCAAGCATCCAGGCGCCATGATGCCTAGTGTCTCAGACACTATGTAATGTGGTAGCATTAAAAAGCCAAGTAAGATTCTGTGTTTAATGTTAGTAATGATAATACAATATGAATAATGATAGCTAACGTTTACTTAGCACTCTTATAAGTGCTTCACTATTCTCAGCACTATGCACCCATTTACTCAGTCAATCTTCTCTGCAAACCTGTGAGCTGGGTTCTTTTATCATAATCTTCAATTTGCAGATGAGGAAACTGAGGCACAGAGAGATTAAGAAACTTGTGATAGATCCAAGAGTCAAACACAGTTTGAAAACTGGACACCAATATAGGAAGCAAATGCATCGACACCAAAAAATGTTTTTCAAAAGTAAGGAAGTGAAAGAATTTAGGGCAGTCCATGGTTGTTAGGGCCAAGGGAAATCAGTGACCAAATATGTTTGTCTAGGGTTCAGAGACGGTACTTGTCTTCCAAGTGGGTTTGTGACTCTTGGCAAGCTAGGTTAGGATGGTTGACAGAGTCTGACAAACTGGGTATTCAAGAGACAGAAATGAATTCTTAAACTTCTTTCAGCATCTTTCAGTTGCATGGGGCTATTTCTACAATAGTTGAACTCAGAGTCACAAGACAGAGATGATTTTGATTGTGCATGAAAAGGGGTCAGCAAGATGCTAGTAGCTTCATACTAATAGGAATCTTGGGGTGGTTATTTCTTTTGTTAGGATTTAAGTGCAATGTTCATTCAATTGTTTAATAAATATTTTTTTTAATTTTTTTTTTTCGGTACTGGGGATCAAACTCAGGACCTTACTTTTACAAGGCAGGCATAGCACCACTGAGCTAAATCCCCAGTCCTAATAAATATCTATTAACTGTCTACTATAAGCCTAGAAACTGTCCTATATATTTAAGAAATATAATGAATAAAGCAAAAAAATCCTTGTTCTTATGGTTACATCCTTGTAGATGAGACATACAATAAACAAAGCATAATAAATATGTATATTACAAAGTGAGAAGATAATAGGTGTTATAAAAAAAAAGACATAGCAGGAGATATTTAAACTTAGTCCTAAAGGAGACAGGACGGGCCAGTGCCAAGGTCCTGCTTCCTGGTATGTTAGAGGTCAGTATAGTGAGGGCAGTTAGTGGGGGGCAGAAGAGTAGGAGGTGAGGTCAGCGAGAGAATGCCTGATGGGGAACATGCAGACAACTGCAAAGACTTTGAGATGTGGAGGGCAGTAGGAATGGAGGGATGGATAAAGAGTTTATGGATATATTTTGAAGTCAACAGACGTCTTGATAGGTGGACAAGAGAGGTGTCAAGGTGAAAGCAAAATCCCTGGTTTTGGGCTAGATCATGAGGAAAGATGGAAATGTTACCTGGCACAGAAAGACTTCTTTTGGGAAATATAATAGCACTCTATCTATTTTACATCTAGTAAGGTAGGAGAGGCTGTTAGACATTAAGGTAGAGAAGTAGTAGGGCTTGGTAGTGGACTAGTGTATAAAACAGAGGGAGTCCTTGGAACATAGGTGATATCAAAAGCCACAGAATGGATGGAATCACAAAGGCAAGAAGAGAAAAAGAAGAAAGAAGACCAAAGATTGAACATTGGTCCTTCAATGTGAAGAGACTGGGAAGGAGGCAGCCATGGGATTGAAAAGGAGTAATCACTAGGAGAAGAAAGGAGTGTGTGATGTCCTGGGACAGGTGAAGTATGAGTGTCAAGGAAGAGCATGCTGGTCTGGCCATCCATGGGACGGTCGTGTCCAAGTGAAAGTCATGCCCAAGCCTTTCTCCGGTTACAGGAGTCAGGACTTAGACAAACAACTTCAAGAGAGAGAAACCTCTCTTTTTCTTGGCAAGAAGACAAAGAAATTGTGTCAACAATTTGCATAAGTGCACCCTATGAGAAAGACCAATGTGAGTCAAGAGTGAATGGAGGAGATTTTAGCAACATCAATTAGTCATTAGCCCAGTTCTTTACCTCATTTGTACATGTGGTTTCTTACAAGGCTGGAATTTGTTTAACAAAACAATCCTGGTCTCCATTTCCCCCTTATCATCCTCTTTTTTCAAATTGTAGGTAATGCTATAGTGTAGTCCTTGCTGTGTCTTATTTTCATTTTCTGAATTTCATAGAAAAAAAAGAATATATGGAGCCTCGATGAACACATTTCTAATTAAAACCAAACTTTCCTTGTGTTCTCCAGCATTTTCACCTTCTTATACTGCTAAAGTGCCTTCTCCAACCTCTTGGAGTCCATAGTCTGACCCCCACTAGTGACAACACTGAAACATTTTCAACATTGTTTCATCCATTCTGCCCACACTCTGGTTTGGGATGGAGCCCACAGAAGCAAAATTTGAGTGCATCAAAATATAGCGTCCAGACTAGTGGAAACCAAAGTCTGAGTTCTGGGTAAGCGTTGGCAAAAGACAGGAAGCCACCTGAAGACCTCGTTCCATAGGAGACACAAAGTCAAGTAATAGGTGAGTTGGTGGGCCATGCAGAGCCTGGAGACATCTCTGAGATAGCAGCACTCTGTGGACCTGAGGCTCTGGAGGGGTTGAATGTATGGGTGGAGACTGAGCTGATAAAAGCTCTTGTCCACTCAAGCATGTAGTATTCACTTACTGCATGGCTCTAATGTCTCGTGCATGGAGTTTCCTTTTTCATGAGGTAATGATATGTTTATTTGATTATATTGAAGAAACCAGACATAGTCTAATAATGAGAGGTCTGGGAATAGATGGTATAGAATTGAGAAAACAGCACTAGCTAGTTGAGTCAGACTGGACTGGCTTCAAATCCTAGCCCTCCAACTTTCCTTTGAGGCACTATTTAATTTCCTTGGGTTTCAACAGTTTCCTCCAGATGGGAGATTACGATTCTTCCTGGAGAGGATGTTGTGAAGATACCAGATGATACTGTAGTGGGGATGTAATGTCAGTTTACTTGGGGTCATATATAACCATAGTGGTTATCATTATTTCATTTGTTGTAGCAAGATGTAGGTAAAACAGCCTCATTGAGTCTTCCCATGTAGGGGCTGAGGAAATGAAGAGCTATTGCTCTGGTAGACATTTATAATCAATCACCACATTTCTTCTGCTCGATTTGGGTGATGGCTTCCAAGTTATGACTCCAGGACAATACCTATTAATTGGAGTTAGCGTGTGTGATGTAGCCTGTTTACCACTGACCTGGAGAAGAAAGTCCAGGGAGGCATTTCTGAGAGCTCATGTCTTGACAATCATTTTAATAAAGAGAAGAGAATATGACTCAAAGACAACCCCCAATGGTGAACATTAGGAAAAATCTTTAAGCCCCTGAGGCAGCTTCTGGCTGTGGAAGGCAACTCTCGGTGAGGAACACATTCGGATATATAAAAGTCTCTGGATTCCCTTCTCCGTGGTTATGAATAAGTGCTGTCCAGTGCCCACACCCTTGGAAGGGATAGATGTAGCTATGGGTGATGAGCTTGCTGAACAGCCTGGCTCCCAGGCCAGTGTCTTTGAAGGCCTGGGACTTCCCAGGAAGAGGGAACTGGTTTCTCCTAGCCCCTGAGTACAGTTGCCTGCCTGCCTGCCTCCCTCTATCACTTGAGCCCAGCCCTACCCAGACTCAGAAGACAGGAAGTTACTCAGGGCTCACTTCCTTCTCTACCACCACCAGCCCTGCCACGGCCAGAGCAGGCAGTGATGAAACGGAATATATTCTCCCCCTTTCCAAGGTCAGGCCCATGGGTTAGTGTTTAGTGGAGATCCCCCTACAGGCTAAATGTCTTAGCACGATGATGATGATGATGATATCCACTCCCTAGAGCAGGATACTGAGAGATCCTTAATAATAAATAGATACCCTCTGCCTGATAGACAACCCAGCAAGTGGGGAGAGCCAGGGGATTCTAGGTTTCAGTTTCTTAATTTGGCCTAATTCTGAGTGTTTCTGCTGCTTGTTAGACAGACTTGCTGCCCTGACTGGCTGAATATGGAGGGAGAGAGGCTGTGGCAGTTACTTGCTAATGACTCACTCCATCCTGGGTTCTTTTAAAGTAGTATTTCCTGATGTGTAACCTTTTCCCCCCTGCAACACCTCTTTTAAGACCCAGGAAAGAAAACTACCCATCCCAGCCCTTGGCTGAACCTGCCAAATTCCAATATCACCGTCACATCACAAATATCCATTATATTTAAGGAGGCTACAGATGTAAGTCAAAGGACACAAAGTAACAGCCTCATAGGAAAAGCAAGTTTAGAGATTTAATAACAACACGAGGCCTAAAAAAAGTAATGCACATTTCCTGAAATACATAGAAAAAGACAGCAACCCCAAGAGTAAGCACCAGAGTTCTAGTGCACTCTGGTTTCATTTGATCAAAGCCACCTCTGAAGCCTTAATGTGAGAGGGAGGGGAAGTTCAAACCTCAACAACCACTTGGGGAGTTCACTGAATTCAAATCTGAATCATAAGTTTGAGGAGATAAAATTTTAATGTGGCCATAGCAAAAATGAGATTAGATCAAACTAATCATGGAAAGTAAGTGATTTCTGTGAAATAAAAGCAAGCACTCTATGGGCAGAGCTGTAAGAACAATGGATATAGAATGACTCCACAGCGGAGCCCAAGTTGTTTTCTCCTAGAATTCTGATGTCTTACTTAAAATGCTAGGAGCCATGAGCAGTCTTTTCTATTCATTCCCAGTAATAAACCTGAATAAGATGTATTGTTTCTCCCAAATTTCTGATGGCAGAACCCATTTAGAGAAGTTTAGGAATGGCCCAAAAGGGAAAGGAGCTTAACTGAGAACCCTGGTGGTCCTGACTCAAATCTACTCTCTAAATGGGTTGAGAGCGTAGTTTCTCAATGGCAACAGACACGAGAGAGAGCCAGGCCACCAGTCAGCAGCTCTCCATATCCTTGGACCTCCCGTTAGATGGCATTCTCTTTCTAAGGTTCAGTGATTATTTCAGGGTACCTCTCACAATCGCCTGCAAGGTTGGTCAAGTGCAGGAGGTGGAGTTTCATCCCCAGATTTTCAGAACTATTGAGTTAGGACTGCAGCCTGAAAATTTGCATTTCAAACCCATTGCCAAATGACGCTGGTGTGGTGACTCCGCTGAGAGTCTGCTGCTTGGAGTGGCTACTTTAACAACCTTCTCACTGTAATACAGAAACAAAAAATAAGCAGTATGATTTTATCTGATAATTGGTGGCAGTCAAATTTTCTCTATCGTAAAGAAGAGTTTTCAGCAACTGTATACACATTCAGTAGGTCCTGGTGGGGTGGCCCATACCTCAACAGTGATTTAAACAGCCCAGGAAGTTCTAGGAGGAGACCAACACCCGATGTGTTTCAGAATGCGGGCGGTTGGAGAGCCTGGTGTTCCCTGGGTGTCAGCAGTTTTCAGGTCCCATCCACAGTGAGCCGCTGCTGAACCCTACAGGCTGCAGGCTGACTGTGTTCTGTTCCAGTCCTAGCTGCCCAGACCGGAGGCCTCAGCTGAGTGTCAGAAGGCTGGGCCTTCAGGACTTAACTCCAAGCCCTGTTGTTCTCTGCTTCTCTGCTTTCCACTTTTCCTCCCCACTCCTGCTGTAGTTCTTTACAACCCCTAACAGCATTGTCTAATAGAAACACATTGTAGGCCACATGTTACTTAATTTGTTTAGTAGTCATGTTAAAAACATAAATAGGTGGAATTGTTTTTAAGAATATTTTAACCCATTCAAGGTCAACACACAAAAATCAATAGCCTTCCTATACACGAGCAACACTGAAAGGACTCACTGTAGACTCACTGAAAGGAAATGGAGAAATAGCTCCTTTGAAATAGCATCAAAAAAAAAAAAAAAGAAATACCTTGGAATCAAACTAACAAAAGAAATCAAAGACCTCTACTCTGAAAACTACAGCACCCCCCCAAAAGAAAAAAATATCAAAGAGGATATCAGAAAATGGAAAGACATCCGTTGTTCCTGGGCAGGAAGAGCCAATATAGTGAAAACGAATACTTCCAAAACTGCTATATAGATTCAATGCAATCCCAATTGAAATTCCAGCAGCATACTTCACAGAACCTGAGAAAATAATGCAAAAATTCATTTGGAACAAGAAGAGACCTAGAATAGCAAAAGCAATTTTAGGCAATAAAGACAACGTAGGGGCTATCACAATCCGCAACTTGAAATTTTACTATAAAGCTACTGTGATAAAAACAGCATGGTCACGACAAAGAAACAGACATGAGGATCAGTGGAACAGATTAGAAGCTGCAGAAACAACTGCTGACACACTCAGCCACCTCATCTTTGACAAAAGAGGCAAACACCCTTACTGGAGGAAAAATAGTCTCTTTAATAAATGGTGCTGGAAAAATTGGGTTTCAACTTTCCAAAGATTAAAACTAGACCTATATCTCTCACCATGAACTAAACTAAAATCAAAGTGGACCAAAGATCTAAATATTAAAATGGGAACACTAAACCAGCTGGAAGAAGTTAGGTAGAACTCTTGAAGATATTGGAATAGGAAAAGATTTCATGAACAAAACCTCAGTTGCATGTGAACGAGCACAAAGAATCAACAACTGGGACCTCATCTTATTAAAAAGCTTCTGCACAGCAAGAGAAACTACCCACAGTGTGAAGAGACAACTCACAATGTGGGGAAAATATTTTTACCAGCTGTTCCTCAGACAAAGGTCTACTATCTAGAATATATAAAGAGCTTAAAAAACTCAGACCTCCCAAATTTAAAGACCCAATTCAAAAATGGGCATCTGAAGTGAACAGACACTTCTCAGACAAAGAAGTACAAAGAGCAAATAAACATGAAAAAAATGTTCAATATCACTGGTCATTCGAGAGGTCCAGATGAAAACAACACCGAGATTCCACCTCAACCCAGAAACAACAGCTGCTATCATGAAATCAATAAAAAATGCTGTCAGGACTGTGGGGAAAATGAACCCTTTTCCACTATTGATCAGAGTGTTAGACTAGTGTAACCACTGTGGAAAGCAGTATGGACATACCTTAAAACCTAGAATTGGAAGTCCCATTTGACCCAGCTATTCCCCTGCTAGGTATCTTCCCAAAAGAATAAAAAGAATCACACCACAGTGATATATGTGCACCCATGTTCATAGCAGCACAGTTTGTAATAGCTACAACTTGGAAACAGCCCAATTGCCCGTCAACTGGAGACTGGTTAAAGAAAATGTGTTTTTTTTTTTTAATAAAATGGAGTACTACTCAGCCATCAAGAATGAGAAATTAGAGACATTTATAGCTAAATGGATGCACATTGAGGTGATACTCTTAAGTGAAATAAATAGGACAACATGTAAATACTGAATAATTTCTCTGGTGTGAGAAACTGAAAGTGTAAATAAGGACTAAAAGATTTAATAGATAATGTGGAATAGGAAGAAAAGGTACAAAGGGGAAGTGGGAGGGATGGGGAAAGGAAAGAAGGGAAAGGAATAAATATGAGAAAAAGATAAAATAGAAACAAAGTAAATAGAGAGGGTGGAGGGGTTGAAGGGAGGGCAGAGAAATGGAAACAAAAAAAAAGAACCAAGATATATCAATCACATAAAGGTACAAATTCCCAACAATGAATGGCATCATATTGTATATATAAAATGTACCAATAAACTTAATGAATAAAAAGTAAGCATTTTATAAAGTTTTAAAAAGAATATTTTAACCCAATATTAATATATTTAATGATATATTAAAATATTATTTCAAGTAATCAATATAAAAATTAACTAATGAAACATTTTACAGTCCCCCCACGCCACCAAGACTTTGAAGTCTGATGTTACTTTACCCTGATACAGGTTTCAGTTCAGACCAGCCCTCTAAGTGCTCAGTTGTCACATGGTGACTGGTGGCAACCTCAGAGATGCCAAACTCCTCTGCATTTGCAACTGTTACAAGATTTGAACCTAGAAAGAATCACAAAGCAAAAAATCTCTGGATACAGTTTATTAACATACAGGTGCAGGTAGCAAAGACTGACTGCCCCTCAGAATCCCCTGGATACCCCTTAAACACAGGCCTGCCTGTGCCTAACCCAGATCAACTTAGAGTGGGGTAGGGAAAGAGGAATTGGCAATATTGAAAAGCTCCTTTGGTAATGCTGCTTCACACAGAGAAACAATTTTGAATTATCAGAAGGATAAGTATGAAATTCCACTCCTGTGTGTCAGCACAGAGGGCTGAGTCCAGGGTCCACTCCTTTTTCTATCAAACAGCTTATTTTACTTGACCTTGTAGTTCGATTTGCATGGAAATCTATTCTTAAGAGGGAACCTTTTGGCTATTTATATTATTATCCAATTTGTAGGTTTATGCCATCAGCCAGTTTGTAGCTAATTCCTATGGCTTTCTGATCTTGGTTTTGAGATTGATTTGTGTGTAGAGATGTGTATGCAAGTGCTGCCACCTAGTGATGGAAAGGACAATGACACATGTTGGCATGAATGTCTCTGCACATTGACTAAAGACTTGTCCAGTTTAACACAGGTTTACAGCACCCCACCCCCCGTGGACCTGTTGATCAGAACCACTGCGGACGTTTCAAATCAGTGGTCCTCCAAAGATGGCCCTGGGGCCAGCAGCAGAGGCATTCCTGTGAACCTGTTAGAAATGCAGTTTTTGGGTCCTGCTCCAGGCTTCTTAATTAAAAATTCTGAGAATGGGTCCAGAAATCTGTGTTTTAACAAGCCCTCCAGGCGATTCTAATGTATAATAAAGTTTGAGAACCATGGCTACAACCTAAAATGATGGTTCATGAGCTTTTGAGTCATATCCTGTGACCACTGTGGACAGTCTCCTGAAGAGCATAAGTGCACATACACCCAGACTTTAGCAGCCACTTTTGTAGAGTTCATAGAGTAGAACACAGGAAGGGGTCCCCTGCTCCCAGTGTTGCCTCAGTCAGAGTGGAGGCAAAGGAAGAGGGTGGAATGGAGGTAAAAAGCAAAATGTTCTCCTATGTGGTATCAACACATAGTCCTGCCTAGGCGTCCAGATCCTGACTTGGCTTGGTGGTTTTTAAAACCACTGGTATCCTATACTGTGGTTCTCTGGGTTAGAAAAAGGCAACTATACTTGGGTAAAATCACATTCTTAAAAACTACCACTTTAAATTTTTAGTAATAAAAAAATTCAACGATCTATAAATATGTTCTATACAAACCAAGTTTATATTGGTTTGTGTAGGTTATGCAAATCAAACTTTGATGATAAAATAATAAAATCTGAATTTCTCAATAAAATGAAGAATTTAATACTACTAGATTAAGATTTTTTGTGCAAAAGCCTGTGGTGAGGTAGAAACATCATGGTGGAAAGGTGTGGCGGAGGAGTGCTTCTCGCCTCATGTCAGTCAGGAAGCAGAAAGAAAGGGAAAGAGCCAGAGAGGAAGGAGAGAGGGCCGAAATAGACTCCCCAAGGTCCTGCCACCATCACCCACTCTCTTCAGCTAGGCCCACGTCCTGTTTCCACCACCCTCCAAAATGCCATGAAAGTACAGTCTCATCAGTGCCTTGACCCACGGACCACATTAGAACCTTCACCATCCAATCACTTCCACAAAGCTCATCAACAACCAATCCTTCAACAGAATGAGCTTTTTTGTTTTTTGTTTTTGGTTTTTTGTTTTGAGACAGGGTCTCACTACGTAGTTGAGACTGACCTGGAACTGTCTCGAACTCATAGTGATCCTCCTGCCTCAGCCACCCGAGTGCTGGGATTACAGGCGTGTGTCACCATGCCCGGCTCAGAATGAGCTTTTTGAGGGACATATTTAGATCTCAAACATAGAAATCATTTAGCAATTTCAATGTCTACTTAGTCCAGTTTTCTCATTTTTCTATAGAGGTGATTGCAATATTTGACAATTTCAGTGTCTGCTTAGTCTGGTTTTCTCATTTTCTGTAGAGGTGATTGCAATATTTGACAATCTTTCTTGTGAAATTGTAACATTCAGATATAGCATAAACTTTAGTTTTTAAATAAAATTTAAAAACTGAGAAGCTGTATTTCCTACAGATTACATTACCAATGGCCAAATTAAGTATATCCTAAAATTACAAAAGTACTTGGAATTTTCTGGTGAATCCCTGCTACAAATGCACTGTGATGTCTAAAGGAGTCTCGTGTTAGAATTTAGAAAAGCAATTTACGGTTCTAGAGTTCCTCATATATCAATAATCCATTAATATCAGTAATCCATTAATAGGCTTTATGTTTGTAAGCTATAATTGCAATTTTATATATAGCTAAGTTAGCTTTTTGTTTTAAAAATTCCAATGATGTGATATGTCATGCAGAAAACATATGGCTATGATATTCCTTCAGCATTATAAATCTCTTTTTAATAATGAGATTACCACATCTAATATTTTAAAAAATTGACTTTAAAATCTAATTTGAGGTACGAAAGAACTGATCATGAGATTTTTCAGTTGAAGAACTTTTTACTTTATTTTTTATGGTGGAGAAGTTGGTATTAAAATCAAGAATCTGTGAAATGTTTTAGCATGAGGAACAGGTGATAAATTTGATACATTTGTAAATGTGAGCACTGGCTTTCTTCAAAGAATTTTTTCTCTCAGTACCAGGGTTCAAACGCAGAGCCTTTCCCTTGCAAGGCAGGCTTAGAGCCACTGAACTAAATCCCGAGCCCATTTTAAAAAATCTTTAAACTGTTTTAGTGCTTTAAGAGCATAATGTACATTGAATTTGGTACCTGCATCACTTAGCTTAAATGAAATCAAATAATTTTGCTTAATATATGACATAAAATTAATACTGAGTAAATAAAATTAAAGTTTATTCTCAAAAGTATAATTTTGGCTTGGATTCTGAAATCTGTATATTAAACTTACATTGAATACTGTAGATTTCTCTTTGAACTCAACATTTCCATTGTACTGTTGAAAATGGCCTCACATTTACGCTTGGTATGGATATTTTTAATGTAGTTTTGTATTTCATATATCTGCAAAGGTCTTGAGCAACCTTTCTTTAAAACTGTGTCAGAAGATTTAAAGATATCTTTGTGCACTATTTACTATCAAATGAACGCAGAATAGGAAGTATAGTGTTCTAGAAGTATTTTAAAGGGTTTCTCCTATTATGATTCATTGTTTTTTACATTTCTGCAGTATTAGAGGGCCCCTGGCCTTCAAACTGTGTGTTTTAATGTAGTTTTTATTAGACATCAACTTAAAACATTGTTTCCTTTTGTATGCTAGACAACCCTCTACCTAAATGTACGTGTATGGAAATAGTTGCATTTGGAAAAAAATGAAATGGTAATTATTACTGCTCTACAAAATTTACATCAGGAGCTGTATTCAAGATAACTGATTTTTTAATTTAATTTAAAAACATTTTTTTTAAGTTTTGAAAGCAACATATTGGTTTTTAATACTCCATGTAAGAGTTTCATGTATATCCTTCCATAGAGTTTTCTATCTTGTTTCAAACTTACATATATCTGTACATACATATTTTGGGTTTTTTTCCTCAAAAAAGCTACAAAGATGGGTTGACACCATAATACATTATTCCATAATTTGCTTCTTTTCCTCAAACTCTCCTCTGCCTCTACTCAATGTTATCATGGACATATAGGCAGGAACAGCTCATTTATAAAAATAATTACTTAATGTCTTAGTTACTTTCTCATTGCTGGGACAAAATACCCAACATTCACAAGTTAAGGAGGAGAAGGTTTGTTTTAGTTTACAGTTTTTAGAGATTTTAGCTCATAATTGGCTGACTCTTAGGCAGGATGGTATGGTAGGCAGAAGGCAACAAGTAGCAGTCTCCTTTTCCCTTTTATTCCATTCATGCTCAAGCTTATTTGTTGATGCCACCCATGCCTAGTGTGGGCCTTCCCATTCGCCATACTGAGATCTTTGTCAAACCAATCAGTAGACTAATTTATTTATCACATGCCCTTAATCTATATTCTCACACTTTAATTCAGCCACCTCTGAAGAACCCGCATCTATGAGCACATGAGACTTTGGGGGGACATTAGGTATAAGCCATAACACTTAATATTTTACAGGAAGATGTCTCAATTTATTTAACTGTTTGTTATTGGTGGTTATTCTCAATTTTTGTTTTTCTGCACGGTTAGAGATGAAACCCAGGGCCTCATGGCAGTAGGCAAGTGCTGTACCACTGAGATGCAACCCCAGCCTACTTTCAGTTCTTATCATTGTAAACATATTCTTAAACTTAAGGCAATTTTATATCTGGTGAATAGATACTTACGAGTAAGACTGTGATATCAAAGGAACTCTGCTTAAAAATTTGAAGATGCCACTAAATTAGTTTCCTAAAAGTCTGTGCCCATTATACCTCCATCAATAAGTGCATGATAGTATTTGTTCCTTCACAGCCTTGCCAGTATCAGAATTAATCTTTTACCTTTTCTTCAATGTGATAGATTGTTTCTCACTTAGCATTCCTCTGGTATAAATAGAATATCTTGTTTTTAATTTTTTTCTTTTACTTTTTCATAGTACTGGGGATTGAACTAGGACCTAGCACATACTGCATCCACAGTTTTTAAATTTAAAAAAAATTTTTTTGAGACAGTTTCTGTAAGTTGTTCAGGCTGTCCTCAAACCTGTGATCCTCTTGCTTTAGCCTCCCAAGTCACTGAGATTATGAGTGCGCACTACCTGTACTTTGAACTTAGTTTAAGTTGCCTTTTTCTAGTGCTTAGGGGTGAGTATAAGACTTATTGATGTCTCCTAACTTGTTGGCATTCTACCTGTTGTACATGTTACACATGTTTTCTCCCAGCCATCATTTACATGGTTGCAGTACATAACAATTACACTCATTGTGAGGAGTTGGTACCTGTACATAACACATCTTAATTCTTTCTTTTTATACTACTTTCCCTCTTGGCTGCTGCATTTTTTCCCTCCCCCTCCCTGTGTTCTCCTTCTATCTCTTCTTTCCTATTATTTACCTTTCATTTTGCTCTCTATTTATATTTTAGATTTTTCATATAAGAGAAACCATGCAATATTTAAGCTTGTGTATCTGATTTATTTCACTCAATATTATGATCTCAAGGTGCATCTATTCCTACAAATGACTCAAGTTCATCTTTCTAAAGGTAGAGTAATACTCAATTATGGTAGAGTAATACTCAATTATGTGAAAATATTACATGTTCTTTAATCATTCATTTGTTGGTGAACATATAGGCTGCTTCCAAGATTTAGCCATTATGAATCATGCTGCTATAAACATGGTTATGGATGTATTTCTGTAATATGATTTTTTAACTCTTTAGGAAGATGCCTAAAAGGGACATAGGTGGGGCAAATGGAATTTCTAGTGTTAATTTTTTTGGGAATCTCCATAATGGTTTCCATAGTGGTTATACTAGCTTACTTTCCTGCCAACAATATAGAAGGGTTCCTTTTTCCCATGACCTTGACAGCATTTATTATTTGATTTCTTGATGGCCATTCCTTCTGGAGTAAGATGGCATCTCAGTGTTGTTTAATTTAAATTTCTCTGATGGCCAGCAATGCTAAGGATTTTTTCATGTATTTATTAGACATTTGTACTTCTTCTGTTTAGTGTATATTCATTTTGCTTGCCCATTTGTTTATTTGGTTTTATTTTGGGAATCTTAAATTTTTTGAGTTCTTTATATATTATAGATATTAGTCTTCTGAGGAAAGAAGTCAAAAAATTTTTCCCATTCTGTAGGTTGCCTCTTCACTTCTGTAGGTTTTCTCTTGTGCTGTGCAGATGCTTTTAAATTTTATATGCTACCATTTGTTGATTCTTGGAAATATTTCCTGTACAGTTAGGATTCTGTTCAGAAAGTCCTTGTCTACACCTGTAACAACAAGAGTTTTAACTATTTTATCTTCCAGAAGGTTGTGTTTATGTTTTAAGATAAGTTCTTTGATATATTTTGATTTTAGTTTGGTACATGGTAGGATATACAAGTCTAGACTCAGTCTTCTGCATGTGGATAGCCAGATTTTCTAGCACCATTTGATAGATTATTTTTTCTCAAATGTAAGTTTTTAACATCATTCTAAAAGAGCAGGTAGCTCTTGCAAGCACAAGGGCCCAAGTTCAATCCCTGGTAACAAAAATAAATAAATAAATAAATAAAATAAAAGAACACGTAGTTAAATGTGCCTAGAGTTGTTTCACATCCTCTATGCTGTCCACTGACACAAATTTCTGGGTTTTTTCCCCCTGACATCATGCTGTTTTTAATCAGGTGGTTTTCTTTGTAATATAGCTCAAAGTCCAGAAATGTGATTAGTCTTGTCTTGCTGCTGTTGTCCAGGATTGCTTTTGCTATTCTATGTCTCTTCTGATTCCATATGAATTTTTTAATTGTTTTCTCTAATTGCATGAAGCGTAGTATTGCTATTTTGATTGGAATTGCAATAAACATGTATATCAGTTTTGGAATTATTTGACTCTATTGGTTCTGTCTAATCCAGGAACAGTGGATATTTACCATTTTCTGATGTTCTCTTCAATCTCTTTTATCAGAGCACTGCAGTTTTCATTGTAAAGGTCTTTCAATTCTTTAGTTCAATTCCTAAGTATTTAATTTTTCTTAATACTATTGTTAATGGTATTGTTTTCTTAATTCCTTTCTCAGTGGGTTCATTATTAGTGTACAGGAAGGATATTGGTTTTTGTGTATTGATTTTGTATCCTACTACATTACTGAATTTGGTTATTAATTGTAAGAGTCTTTTAGTTGAATTTTTAGGTCTTCTATATAGAGGACCATGTCATCTGCAAATAATGATAATTTGACTTCATCTGTTCCTATATATATCCCTTTTATTTCTTTTTCCTGCCTGATTGCTTTAGCCAATGTTTTGAGTACTATGTTGAACAAAAGTGTTGATACTGGACATCCTTGTCTTGTTTGTGATTTTAGAGGGAAAGCTTTCAGCTTCTCCCTATTTAATATGCTGTTGGACATTAGTTTATCACAAACTATTTTTTTCAGATAGAGATAAGATCCTTCTGTATCTATTCTCTTCAGGGTCTTTATTATGAAATTATGTCAGATTTGTTGAAGGCTTTTTCTGCCTTAGTTGAGACAATCATGTAATTTTTATCATTAATTAAATTTATTGGTACAAATTAGATATACATAATAATCACATTCATTGTGTGGAATTTATACTTGTACATGATATATCTTGATTCATATTTTTCCCATTCCTTCCCCTCTGTTCTATCCCTCTTCCCCCTTCTTATTTATAAGAGCTTTTGAAGAGCTTTGTTTCTATTTTATCTTTCTTTTCTTGGTTTTTCTTTCACTCCCCCCACATATCCCTTCCCATTTGAACACTTTCTTTCTATTTCACAATATCTACTATATATTTTGGTCTTTATTTACACTTTCAGTTTCTCACACCAGAGAACTACACATGTGTATCTGACTTATTTCACTTAAGAGTATGGTCTCTAGGTCCATTCATTTAGCTATAAATGTATCAAATGTATCCTTCTTTATGGCTGAGTAGTACTCCACTGTATAAAAAAAAAACACATCTTTATCTATTCATTGACTGATAGACATTTGAGCTGTTTCCATGGTTTCACTATTAAAAATTGTGCTTCTATGAACATTGGTGTGAGTATATCCATGTGGAATGATACTTTTAATTCTTTTGGAAAGATACTCAGAAGAGAAATATCTGGTCAAATAGAACCTCTAGTCCTAGTTTTTAAAGGAATTTCCACACTGATTTCTACAGAGCTTGCACCAGTCTACACTCCCACCAACACTGGAGTAGGATTCCTTTTTCCCCATCCTTTTTCCTTGATAATAGCTGTTCTTTCCGAAGTGAGATGGAATCTCAGCATTGTTTTAATTTGTATCTCTCAAATGATCAGTGTTGTTGAGCATTTTTCATATATTTATTTGCCATTTGTACTTCTTCATCTGAGAAGAGTATATGCATCTCAGACACCCAGTTTTTGACTGGGTCTTTAAGTTTGAGGGGTTTGATTTTTTTCAGGTTTTTAGATAGTCTAAATGTCAATCTTTTAGCTGACGAAAAGCTGACAGAATTTTTTTCCCACTCTGTTGATTGTCTCTTTACATTGTTAGTGATTTCTTTTGCTATGCAAAAGCTTTTTAATAAAATGAGATCCCAGTTGTTTATTCTTTGCAATATTTCCTATGTGATTGGGGTTTTGTGTATATAGTCTTTGCCTACACCTATGTCTTCAAGATTTCTACCTATTGTCTCTTCCAGAAGTCATGTAATTTTTTTCCTTGCTTCTGTTTATATGATGTATTACATTCATTGATTTGCATATATTGATCCATTCGTAGTTCCCTCAGATGAATCCTGGTTGGTGATGATGTATAATCTTTTTTTCTATTCATTAAGTTTATTAGTACGTTTTAGATATACATTATAATGACATTCATCATTGGATGTGTGATCTTTTTGATGGTCTGTTGCATCGTTTGTCAGTATATTGTTAAGGATTTTTGCATCAATGTTCATTAACGAGATTAGTCTGTGGTTTTCTTTTTTGGTTGGGTCCTGTCCTGGTTTTGGAATCAGGGTAATGCTAGCTTCCAGGAATGATTTCTGGAGTACTCCTCTTTCAGTTTCATTAAAGAGTTTTAGGAGTACTGACATTAGACCTTTGCTAAAGTTCTTGTAGAATTTGGGAGTGAATCCATCAGGGCCTTGACTTTTCTTAGTTGACAGTGTTTTTTCACATCTTCTGTCTCATTGCCTGATATTGTTGGATTATTCAGGGTTTTCATGTCTTCTTGGTTCAACTTTGGTAGTTCAAATGTGTCTAGGAGAATATCCATTTCTTCTGAATGCTCCATTTTAATAGAGTATAGGTTTTCAAAGTAATTACTAATAATCTCTGAATTTGGGCAGAATCTATTTCTTTTTTTCCATTTCAAATTGCATTGACTTTGGGTTTTTTCTTTGCTTTTTTTAAAATATAAGATTGGCTAGAGGTTTGTCTATTATCTTTCAAAGAACCAGCTCTGATTCATTGATTCTTTGTATTTTTAGTGTCAATTTCATTAATTTCTGATTTGATATTTGTAATTTTCTTCCTATATTAGCTTTACATTTGGATCAGTTGTATTTTATTTGAACCCTCTGAACACTTCACTGATCTGTTTCTAATCTCTTGTCCTTTCACATAACTTGGTTATATAGTTTTTCCTTTCCTCCTCTTCAATGCCCCATGGATTGGCTTTGGGAGAGTAGGGAGTTTGGGGAGGAATTTTTCTGCCTTGTCTTCTCATGTTTTTTGTTTGTTTTGTTCTGTTTCATGCTTAGGTACGAAGCAGGGAGATAGCGAGAGGCCTGGGGAGAGTGAACCGTGAACCCTCCACCGGCATAGAGGCTTCATTTTCTAAGGTTTGGTAGCGTTTCCTAACCTAGTAAGAGCTGTTTTGAGAGTACGCCCTGCGGGAGGGCCCTGTGGAAGGGTGAGATTTCTTAGGGCAGTGGTGGTCAGGCAGGCAGGGCCCTCTGTCACCACATGAGCGAAATCACTTCAGCCAAGATTTGACAAACTATCAGCATGCATACAACAGCAAAGGTTACATTAATCGTGCAAAAGCTTGCCAGAGGCAAACCTTTACCTTTCCATAAAAAGCCGTTTGAGAGCTGGGGATTTAGCTCAGTGGTGCTGCTGCCTGCCTCACAAGCACAAGGTCCTGAATTTGATTCCACAGTACCTCTCCCAAAAAAGCTGTTTGTGTAAAACAAAGGTCTGTTTGTGTAACAAAAACTCTATTACTGTGTTTTTATTTTATGACAAAAGATGTTAATGTGTGAGTTATTTTTTCTGAAATAAAACCTCAGTACACAGGTTTATTTGCAGTGTTGGCACATTGCAAAAAATAAGTGGGTTTTGGGTTGCAGTTTGGGCACTTGCCATCACTGTCTTTGAGTAACACTGGCCCATGAGAGGAGGGCATTATGGAATGGGTCCTGGAAAAAGGAGTTACAAGCAGCCAGGGCACCAGGAAAAGGCCAAGCCAAAGGAGGAGTCGGAAAGATTCGGTGAAGGACACATTGACAACCAAGGCCAGTGTTTCTCTTTTTTTCCTTCACCAAGTATTATTTCCCAGTGTCTGAATTCCAGATCTTTGAGAGATCAAATTTTGCTACTAATCACCACTCCACCATTCTCTGATTGATTGATTGATTGATTGGTACCAGGGATTGAACTGGGTCCTTACACTTGCAAGGCAGGTGACAGAACCACTGAGCTAAATCCCTGGCCCCTCTGATTTTATTTTAAGACAAAAAAAAAGTTCTTTTTTACAAAATTACTTAAGTAACCTCCCCAGGTTCCAGTTACCCACACTCAGTCATGGCCTGAAAATATTGAATGAAAAATACCAGAATTAAGCAATTCACAGGGTTTTAATTGAACATAATTCCAAATTGTGTGGTAAAACCTCACAGCATCCCCCTGTATCTCAGCTGGGATTGTGAACCATCCCTTTGTCCAACATATCCCTGTTGCATACACTACCTGCCCACGAGACCTTTCATAGCCATCTTGTTTATCTAACTGTTTGACACAGTATCACAGCACTTGCATTCATGCAGTCCCTGTTTTATTTAATAACTACTTCAAAGAATAGTGATGCTGGCAATCTGGATATACCAAAGAGATTGCATTTTTAAAAAGTGAAAACGTGAAGAAAATTCTTGATTTACAATAGCAAAGGAAAACTCATGGGTGAGTACAGTACAATAAAATGCTGAGATGACTGAAAGAAAAACCTTTTATTAAAGCAATGAAACCTGAAGATAATTACTTCTAAATCTTGAAACTTCAGTGACAAAGTGAGAGCATAGTGAAAGTAAGTCAAGATTCCCAATTAGAGTTTAGTGTTGGTAGTCTTGGTGTGTGTTTATACCAGGTCTCCTCTGTGAGGCACCCTAAAACAGCTTCCCAGTATTCTTTGCAAGCAACCTAACTGGTGTTCCTAGACTGCCCAGAGCAGGTGACTGAACAGAGCTCATAAACCAGGGTAAGGGCACTGGGCCAAGCTTCCTACTTCCCACACTTTCACAGGATTCATTCTTCTGGGTTTCTCCCTTCCCTCCTTACCCATCACCTAATGAAAGGCAATTTCTTCCAAAAAATAAGCTTTTGTCCCTTTCATGTGGGAGTCACCTTGGCCTACAGAGCTGGAATCTTCCCTTGCTTCTGAGCCTTACCCGCAAAGCCAGGGAAATACAACAGCCTTTCTGGCACTCCCAGACCTCCTAGCATCCAGTTAATTGCATTCTGACTTTGTCTCCTCCTTCCCAAGGTCAGGAGGAGTGTAACACAGGCTGGAGCTGCTGCTGAGCACTCCCTCTTCATTCCACCCGCCTTTATGTGAGACTTCTACCATCCTGGCCTCCTGAACTTTGCCTTGACAATTATGGTATTTCCTAGTTTTCTGTTTACAGCAGGAAGTTTTCCTACTAAAGTTGATTCAGTGTGCCAAATTTCATGGCCATGGCCAGAGCTGACTCAGATGTTGATTTTAATCCTTTATCCTCCTAGTACCTAGGCAATATATGTAGTCTCCTTATTACCTGACAACCTTGCCTTCCTCAGAGTTCAGGGGCAAAGGCCATGGTCTAAGACAGTGGAGGCGAAGCTGTGGCATGTGTGGCATAGTGGGCTGTTTGTTATCATTGAAAGCTCTAAAAGGTCGCCATCATGGTCTGAGAGCTTACACAGTGGGCCATGGTCATATGTACCCTTCTCGAGTCAGGAGAAATCTAAGACCCAGGGCTGGGGTTGATGGCCCCACCTGGTCCCAGTTCTCTGTACGATCTTTTCAGAGACCCAGGGCTGCAATTGTGCAACATCCTCACTTATACCCACATTGTTCACAGACTTCAGTGAGCCTAAGAATCACACCAGAAGCTTTTAACAATGCAGACTTCTGCAGTCCTAGCGTTGCAATTTCTAGGACATTTTTCTGAGGTGGATCCTGGAATGTGTCTAATCCCACACCCATGTGTTCAATAATCCTAATCTGAATATTTATTCTATGCCAAGCAATGTCCTAGGCCCTCAGGGCACATCAAAAGACAAGACAGAAAAATCTCCACTCTCATACAGCTTACATTCTAGTGGGGGTGTGCAGGTAAGAAACAGAATGAGGGATTTTACACTATGTTAAAGAATGATAAGTGCTATAAGGAAAACGTAGCAGGGGGTAGGGGTTAGAAGAGGAGTGCCATTGCCAACAGGGCCATCAGAGTAAGCCTGCCTAAGAAAGTGACATTGAAGCAAGATCTTTAGGAAAGCAGAGTGGCCTTGTAGTCATTTAGGCAGATTCTGCTATGGGAATTGGCCTGATGGGCTCTAGGATCAGCAAGGAGGCCAGAGTGGCTGATTAGAAGGAGCCAGGGGAAAACAGAGATGTGGCAGGAATGGAAGTATGGGTTCTTTCTTGTGAGGCATTGGTACCAGTTGACTTTAGCTCTGAATGAAAGCTTTCTGAGCAGCTTTACCAGAGTTTGCATTCTGTTTCCAGCATGCCAGGTCATGGGGAGGGCTATGTGTGCTGTAGCCTCATCTTGAGTAGCTAATCCCCTTCCCATGTTGACATGATTTATACTATGTTCAGAAGAATCACCAAGGCTGCTGCACTGACAATACATTGCAGTGCGTCAGAGGTGGAAATGAGGAGGCTAAGGCAGCCATCCAGAGGCATACAGGGCCGGATAGAGTTAGGCCAAATGAGGTGAGGAAGACTGAAAATCACAGGTAGTTCTCCAGGCGGCTTCCTGTTTCTGTATTTGGTATGTTGGCTTCGAACTGATGGAACTTTTCGGGGTGGGTGCCATTGCCAGCTGGGCCCATGTGCCATGCTGTGTCCAGGATGCATGGGTACAGTGGGGGAGAGGGATGAAACAGTACATTTAGCCCTAGCAGAATCCAGTAACTTAAGCCCTTCTATGTGTTGCTTACATTCTTACAAATGGAATTTTCTGGAAAATCCTAGTCACCCTGTTGTACTTCCGCTTGGAGCCTGAGATAGGCACAGTCTTGTGATCAGGGAGTCCCCTAGCCAAATGAAAGCCTCATTAGTACCATGTGTGCTTCATTAGAAGGTAAAGTCAGGAACCTGGATAATGGTCACCAGGGCTTCTGTCATAGTTTTAGCTGAGTCTCCTCAAAATTTCCAGTATCTCAGATCACAAAATATTTGGAATAGGTCTTGGTTGATATAATCAGTTAAGATGAGGTCATCCTTGAATATACAACTGATGTCCTTATCAAAAATTTGAGACAGGCTTATGAGTTTTCTTTTCGTTGCTGTAATGAAATAACTGAGGCAGGATAATGCTATAAATTAAAGAGGTTTGTTTAGCTTAGTTATGGAAGTTAAAAGTCCAAACAACACCATGCTGTCTCTGGTGAGGGGCCCGTGGCAGAGTCAGGGGTGCATAGGACAGAAAGAATTACATCACAAAACAGGAAACCAGAAAGAAACTCAGGTGAGGCTCATGCCTTTATAGTAACTCACTCTCATGAGATCGCAGCTACCTTCATCCCTTCTAAGGGAATGTCCCAGTGTCCTGAGGAGCTTCCGTTTGGCCCCATTACCCACCACCACACTGGGAACCAAGCTTCCAAAACATGAACTGGGAGAGGGGCAATATTCAAGCCATAGAGTAGATACTTACAGAAAATATCATGTAGGGATCAAGGTATATCCTGGGGTAAGGGATCTATAAGCCAAGAAACACCAAAGACTGACGACAACCCACCAAAAGCTAGAAGACAAGCTAAAAGATAGATTTGCCCTCATAATCCCGAGAGGAAATCAACCCCACAGGCACCTTGATCTTGGGCCTCCAAAACAGTGAGCGTTAACGTTCTGTTGTCTGAGCCAACCTGGTGTGGTATATCATTATAGCAGCCCTAGCATGTAATACTCCCCGACACCTCAGACCAGACACCCCCTCCATCTCCTTGCACTGATTCCAGCCCTCCTGTTCTCACAGACGCAGCCTCCCCACCTGGATAAGAGAAGGTCCTGGCAGAAGGTCCCGTGCTGTGTCACTGCTCCCAGATCAGCTGCTCTGTGTCCCTTAGAAGGCCGAGCACCTGCAGTGCTATCATATTGTGTCAACGACAATGCTCCCCCAACAAACTCTGTGACCCACTTTGGGGCGTGTAGAGATGTTCAGCCTATCCTTCCTATTTGGGTGATTAGCTTTCTTCTTCCACTTTGTACATATAACATGCTCAAGACATATGAAAGATACTTCCAGATGAGTTTCCCAAAGCCCAAGGCCAGAGTCAGCTGACAGCTGTCTGTTGGCAGTAAAAATACCCAGTGCATTCCAGCGCAGCTCTTGGGAACTGCTGGTGTCCTCTCCCACTTCTCTCATGCAGACACCTCATCTAATCTGTGTTTTGGGACTTTGTCTTACAAGGGCCACTTTTAAAGGAAGGTTACAGCCCAGGGCAACTGGCCTCCTGAGGCTGGCAGACTCCTCAGCGGCCCTTTCTGCTGCCACAGCAGTGTGTGTGGCAAGAGCATTCTAAAGCTGGGGGCCTGGAAGTTTCACTTCTCCCATCCCGCATAGGTAGCTGGGTGCTGTACCTTCGCTCAGGTGCCAAGTACCTCTGCCCATTGCACAGGTGCCTCTCAGGCTCGCACCCTCACCTTTTTTTCTCCTGAAGCCAGAGCCTGGATGCAAGTTGAGGGGAAATCAGAGGCTTCTCTGACTTTGTTCTGCCGTCTGTCCCCAACCTCTGCCACCTCTACCAACTGCCTTCCCACCCACGCTAGGCCTGCCTACCATGCCCCTGTAATGTCCCCATAACTGCAGCACAGTTGCCCCCTGCCTTCCACACCCTGAGGGCAGCAGCAGTTTCTTTTCCTTCCCTACCCTAGAAGCACACAGATTCCCACCCCACCGAGACTCCATGGAGTCAGCTCTTTAGTCCTCTCTCCTTTGGCTTGTATCTTCCTGAGTCCCAGGGAGAAACTCTTTCTCATTTCTCCACACACAGTGCCACCTGGGAGTAGGACTTGACCTCTGTCCCAGGGTCACCAGGAGAGCGGCCCACAGGTACAACTGGCCAATGCCAGGACCAGGGATTTAGCTCAGTGGTTCTGCCACCTGCCTCTCAAGCTCAAGCTCAAGGACCCAATTTTGATCTCTGGTACCCGCCCTCCAAAAAAAAAACAAAAAAAACAAACAAACAAAAAATTGCCCAACGCCAGGCTCATTTTTAAAACTAACACATACACGTGTTATAAAGGTGGATTCAATGCAGGTGAGTTTCCTGCCCACTGCCCAGAAGAAATTGACCTCAACCTTGTACATATATCTTTATGGCCATGTCTTAAGTGCCAATAAGCTTGCAAACATAAGCAAATGAGACACACCTATCAATCTCTTCAATATATTGTGCTGTGGAGAACCTTTCTGTATCAGCACAGAGCTACTTCAGGCCTTTAAAACAGTGCTTGTCTAAGTTTGATCTCCAGGCCAGCTACCTCAGCCTATTTGGGAGCTTGGTAGAAATGCACGTTCTTAGGCCTTGTTCAGACCAGCTGAATCAGAAACTCTGTTCTAGGGTTTGTGAGTGAGTTAAGCCCTCCACGATCATATTTGGGCTGGGGACCGTTTGCTGTAGTCTTTATTCCATTGTTTTGATGTGCCATATAACGTACTTAGCTAATTGAAAAAGATAAGAGTTGTGAGTTGTGTTTTAAATAATGAGTCTTTCATGGACACTGTTTAAAGATTACATATTTTATTTATATAAATGGAGGAAAGGAGAAAGCCAAAATAAAGATACATTCTTAACTCCGTGAAAAGCTGCACAGATTTCATATGTATTTGTTTATTATTACAAGGCTCATGAGGTCATAATTAATGGTTTTGTGTCTCAGGCTTGATGAGCAATCAAATCTCATCTGCAAATATAGTTTACAGGAGAATATAAACATATCTAGTTTCACAGTTACAGTCAATGGTCCTGATAGTGATGAAAACAATCTTCAAAATATTAGGAAAGCTTTTTGTTTTTTTTAGTAAAACTGATATTAATGGAAACTTAGCTTCATCCAATCAAAATGCAGAGTAAGTGTGGACTTATTTTAATGTTGCAGTAATTGATTGGTAAATAATCTCTAAATTCTTACCTTTTTAAACAATGCATCAGAGCTAACCAGTAGTGTCACTTATCAAAAACACTTGTATCAACAATTTCTTCAAAGCTCTCATCACAACTTCTTCATTCAAAGATCTCATAATACCATTAAAATGTGTGGTCTGTAACTTCAAACTACTTTTAACTCAGATTGAATGAAAGTATTTGAGTTTATGCTGTTTGTTTGCTTACTTGTTTATTTTTTCAGTCCTAGGGCAAGAACCCAGGAGGATTTCACCACTGAGTTACATGCTACATTTATTTGTTGGCTTGTTTGTTTCTCTATCTGTCTAGACAAGGTCTCATTAAGTTGCTTAGGCTACCTTGAACTTGCTATCTTCCTGTCTTAGCCTCCTGAGTAGCTGGAATTACAAAAATGTGCCACCACATCCAGTTCATGTTTATAATTTCTGGTTTTCTCAGCCCTTAGTAATAGGCATTTTGACTGCTTCCCTGAGTCAACTAATTCATTGCATCAGGGGCATCTTCCTACATTTGTACAATTAATTACTGTCAAGGTTAGATTCTTAGAAGTGGAATTTTTAGTCAAAGTCTAAAGTCTGGAAGTCAAACATCCTGTGCATTTTTCATTTGATAGAATGTTGACAAATTATTTTATAAAGAGGTTGTTGCAATTTATACAGTATATTAAAATATATTCTCCACATCCTTACTAATATCATTTAAAATATTTACAATTTAAAAATATTTTTCCAATATACAAGGCAGAAAGAGTGGTTTTATTGTCATAATATCATCATATCAATTATATGCCATTTAGACATCTTTTCTATTTGTGTTTCTTTCTCAACTTTCTGTTCAATTGCAGGGTTTCCTTACTAATCTACAAGTGTTCTTTATATGTCAAGCAAATGTGTCCTTTGACATGTGTTGCAAATGTTTCTTTTCTTAGTTGATTTTCACTTAATGTTTTCACATAGAAAACTTTAACTTTTACAAGCCAGGCATGGTGGCGCACGCCTGTAATCCCAGCACTCGGGAGGCTGAGGCAGGAGGATCGCTGTGAGTTCGAGACCAGCCTGGACTACATAGTGAGTTCTGGGTCAGTCTCAACTACATAGTGAGACCCTGTCTCAAAAAAAAAAAAAAGAAAGAAAGAAAACTTTAACTTTTACAAAGTCAAATTGATCTTTGTCTTTATGGCTTCTGAGTTATAGATCATACTTTGTAAAAAGAAAAGAATCAAAAAACTTTTCCTTTCCCCAAGTGTTCTGAGGGACAAGGTGGAAGAGCTGCATCTGGCAACGGCTTTCTTTTTGGATGAGTCCCAAGGTGCACAGCACATCACATGGCAGGAGACAGGGAGAGTGAGTGTGCATGTGAGTCTCTATGGTCTCTCCTACAAAGCTGCTAGTGTCCAGTTGTGGGAGGGCCACTGTAATGACCTTATTTACCTTCTAATCAGTACCCAAATGTCCCACCTCTAAACTCCATAGTTTAAGTTTTTCATTCTCTTAATATCTCACAATGGGGATTAGATTTCAGTATACAAAGTCTTGGGGGACACAGACCATAAATGTATTTATTTATTTTTGAGATAGGGTCTCGCTCTGTAGTTCAGTCTGTCCTTGAATTCATGCATTCATGATATTCACAACAATCTGCCTACCTCAGCCTCCCAAGTGCTGGGATTACAGGCATGCACCATCATGCCCAGCTCACAAACCATATAATATAGTGACTAAGTGAGCCAGCCTGGGCATTTAGCTCAGTGGTGCTATGCCTGCCTGGCAAGCACAAGGGCCTGAGATCCATTCCTGGTACCAAAAAAAGTGAATATGCTTTGGAGTTAGAATGTCTGTGTTTAGATCACACAGTCTCTGTGTTCTTGGCTGGGTTACTCAGGCTCTCTGAACTCATTACCCTTTGTACCCATCACACAGGTTATTATGAGGTAGTGCCTGACAGGGTAAATGCTCAATTGATATTATTTCTTTTTAGTTTTAATTCAGTACTTTTATAGTTTTACTTACTTTAAATCTTTATTCATTTAAATATTTATTCAGTCAGTTTCCATACAAGAAGTAAAATAGGGATCTCATAATTGTTTTGAAAATTAAATCTTAGAAAGGACTTTTCTGCCACTTTTTGTATGTAGAAAATTTATCAGCTATTGTAACTTAGTTACTTGCTTATTTCTCTTAACTTTTGCTAATTTCTCAGTTGATTCTTTTAGACTGCAATGAAATCTATACACAATAAGAAAGTGGTGAGGCCGGGGATTTAGCTCAGTGGTTCTGCCGCCTGCCTTGCAAGCACAAGGGCCTGAGTTCAATCCCTGGTACAAAAAAAAAAAAAAAAAAAAGAAAGAAAGTGGCTTCCTCTTTGCTTCCTTACCTTGTAAACCTATTTTTCTCTTTTGTCTAATTGTATTTTAAAAAGCTCCAGGATGATGCTGAATATGGTGGTAAGGGCATTCCAATGGTGGCTGGCCATTCATCATTGCCCTGGATTTGCTTGAGACATTATTTAAACTGTGAGCATTTTTGTGTGGCCTCTCTAGCATCTATTGCCTTTTCCCCTTGCCAACCGTCCCCACATGTTGCTTTGGAAGGGACATCCATTTTTTATTGTCAGCGCTGCAGTTTTGGGAAGAGGGATCCCATTTGTACTTGTGCAGTAATGCTTTCCCTGCATTTTCAGTGTACCTGTAAAAAGCACTCGCCTCTTGAGACACAGAAATGTATACAATATAAAGATAATGCTTGTCTTCTAACAGTAATTTACTTCTCAGACACTGTGAGAATTAGATCAGTAGTCACTTTTCTGGTTGTTTGTTCTAAAGCAAAGGAAAATAAATCTTTTCCTATCTTGCCAAGAAATTCGCATGGTTATAGTCCAAACTGTTTCTCCGGGTCAGTGGTGAAACCTATGGCACACATGCCTCAGCTATTTGTTGTCATTGAAAGCTCTAAATGATTCGTAGTCACTGCTCTAGGTCAATCCTAAGGTGCCACAAATTCTGGAGCCCTGATTCCCTAAATATTTACACTTCAAGGAGAAATGAGTTGGGGATCTTGGAGTCATCTCTACTTTGTATGGAACCACACAAGGTGATCTGGTGTTCACTGAAGGAGTTTAACTGAAGAGTTAATATGAGAATTCAGAGTGCCTTCCAACCCATCTTCAAGGAGCAGAGTCTCTTTCTCCCTTATTCAGGAAGGAAAGAGACAACTGCCTTTGTTCTGCATATGAACAGAGGGTTGTTATTTTCTGTCCTTTGCCACACAGGGTATGTAGCCATATATGTAGAGGGTTTTTTTGTGGGTTTTTTTTGGGGGGGTGTCTGGCTTTCCTGACATTGCCTAGGAGTAAGGATGAGGGCAAAAGAGGCTTTCACAGTTGTTATTATGTCAATCATAAGAACTAATCTGTCTCTCATCCATAATATCCCCTGTGCATATTTAGGATCAAATTAATGAAATGCATATTAAAAGTCCAGCAGTACTTAATTTGTGAAACTCTACATTCTCCATGACACATCTAGAATTTGCACCAGCCCAAGCAGGTGATCTTCCATGAGGATGCAATAGATATCACCACCCCTGTATCATTTAAGACACCATGGCAATATCAATTTTTGAAATGGCATCACGTTTGATTTATCATCTTGGCAGAGGAGTAAGTCCCAGAAGAGTCCATTTGGCCCCTCCAGCCTTATAGTCCTGACTCTATAGCACAGGAAACCAATGTGAACATTTTGCTGATGGTTAAGGTGATCCTTCACACCTACACATCCTTAGAATGAGGAAACAACCACAGTAAGTGTCCATGTATGAAAGGAACATATGGGCAAGTACACTATCCATCACTGGTCTTCTACCAGCTGTGGTGGTTTTTCCTATCTTTGGGGAAATCATGTCAGTTAAGAATGGGTATCTAGTAATTTCTGGGAGGGTGTGTATTTCCTTTTTGTCCAGGATAGTTACCAGGGTAATGGCCAGTTTGCCCAGAAAACTTAGAGAAAATTATCACTATATACTATGGCTGCTTTGTAGTGTGTTTATTCTAAGGGCTGTAGGTAAGCAAGAGAGGTCATGCATCTCCTAGGATGATTTGATTTAGGTTTCTGCCCCAAACTTTATATATTTTTCCTGCCTTTTTATGCCAAGAAACATCTTAGTAGGCTACCCATTTATTTTTATTTATCAGGACACCCTAATCAACAGTTATAGCCACAAATCCCTGATATCATTCTGTCCTTGTAGTTTGTTGCAGAAATTATAACCACCTTGTCTGCACTGGATAAGTGGACCACTGGGTACCACGACACCAGAATGGCTATTTTTTAATTGAGTTTATTGGTACGTTTTAGGTATACAGTACAGTTACATTCATCATTGGGATCTTGTACCTCTACGTGACAGGTCTTGGTTCTCATTTTTTCCTCTTGTCCCTGCCCTCCCTTCACTCCCTCCTCCCCTCCCCATTTACAAACGCTTTATTTCCATCTTTTCATTTTCTCACATTTTTTTCTTTTCCCTTATTACCTTTCTCCTACCCTTCCCACTTTCCTTACACCTTTAGTCCTTTTCTTCCCATTTCACAATGTCAGTTATCTCATTATGATCTTATGTACTATTACAGTTTATTCATAACAGAGAAACTACTCGGTATTTACACATGTGTGACTTATTTCACTTACGAGTATATCCTCAATATGTATCATTTTCCTATGAATGAATCTAATTTCTCATTCTTTATGGCTGAGTAGTATTCCATTTTATAGAAAAACCACATCTTCTTTATCCAGTTTCCAACAGATGGGCAGATGGGCTGTTTCCAAGTTTTAGCTATTACAAACTGTGCCTCTATAAACATGGGTGTGCATACATCACTGTGATATGATTCTTTTAGTTCTTTTGGAAAGATATCCAGCAGAGGGATGGCTGGGTCAAATAGAACCTCTAGTCCCAGCTCTTTGAGGTATCTCCATATTGATTTCCATAGTGGTTACAACAGTCTGCACTCCCACCAACAATGGAGAAGGGTTCCTTTCTCCCCACAACCCTGCCAACATTTGTTATTGGTTGATTTCTTGATAGCAGCCATTCTTTGTGGAGTGAGGTGAAATCTCAGTGTTGTTTCCATCTGCATCTCTTGAATGACCAATGATGTGGAACATTTTTTCATATATTTACTTGCTGCTTTTACTTCTTTGAGAAAGTTTGCTCATTTCAGATGGTTTTGAATTGGGTCTTTATACTGGGGGGGACTGGATGTTTTGAGTTGTTTATATATTCTAGATAATAGTCCCTTGTCTGGGGAGCAGCTGGTAAAATTTTTTTCCCACATTGCTGGTTGTCTCTTAGTTCTGTTGATGGTTTCTTTTGCAGTGCAGAAGCCTTTTAATAAGATGTGATCCCAGTTATTGATTCTTTCTGCTAGTTCCCATGCTACTGAGGATTTGTTCATAAAATCTTTTCTTATGCCAATGTCTTCAAGAGTTCTGCCTAACTTATCTTCCAGCAAGTTTAGTGTTTCTGTTTTAATACTTAGATCTTTAATTCACTTGGATTTTAATTTAGTGCATGGTGAAAGATAAGGGTCCAGTTTTAATTGCTGGCAGGTTGAGATCTAGTTTTTCCAACCCCATTTATTAAAGAGGCCATCTTTCCTCCACTGAGGATGGTTAGCTCCTTTGTCAAAGATGACGTAGCTGAGTATATCTGGATTTGTTTTTGTGTCTTCCAATCTGTTCCACTGATCCTCAGGTCTGTTTCTTTGCCAGTACCATTCTGTTTTTATCACAGTGGCTTTGTAGTATAGTTTCAAATTGCAGTATCAGGAACAGAAAGGGGCATGAGGGATAATATGGTGGAGCAAGAGACTGAGTTGGAGAAAGAGGACAGAAAAGAGAAAGAATTTGCAGAGTGGAATGAAGAAAAGAAAGAAAAAAAATGAATTTAAAGGGCCTCTTTCAGACTATATCTCTGCTGTCATAATATACCTTGTGCACAGCCATATGCAGGACCAAGTCCCCTGATCTCAGCTAGCCCATGGAAGATCCCCGCAACTCAGACTGACCTCAGGCCACAAGGCCCAAATTGAGTTCCCTGGCCTGCAGGGTTGAACCCCACAAAGTTCTATTACAGGTTTCCCCTGCCCTTTCTTTAAAGATGTTCAAAGTTGGGAGCTTAGAAAAATACCCTTTATGTCCACCTATGCCTCTGCAGAGTGGGTCCAAGGACTGGCCCAATCAGGAGGTCTGAGAGCGGAGTTGAGGGGGTGGTTTTAGAGGCGCAGCTACCTTCCTAGCTGGAGCTGGTGGTGCACAGGCCGGGGAGGATGCGGCTACCTGGTCCCGCCTAAAGGGCCCAAGCAGGCCGGCAGGAGAGCAGAGCTCAGAGTGGCCTTCCAAATCTCGCCTTCCTCGCTGGGTCTGGTGGCACACAGGCAGGGGAGGGTGCACAACTACTATTTTTGAAACCAAGAAATCAGGTTCTATCACAGAGCCTTTCAAAGAGCTTTGTACAGTTGGCCCATCCCAAATATGTACTTTCAAAGCTTTGTGCACTGTAATACCCAGGATCTTCAGTAGCATGTAGTTGGGTGGGAGAGTGGAGGGGGCTGAATAGGTTGCATAGATTTAATTCCACCATCCATATTTCCCTGAGCCTTTTCAGAAAGGTCCTGGTGCTTCACTCTAACTGCAGGCCACTGTGACAGGCAGAATAACTAGCCTTGGATTGAGAGTAGCTAACAGCTGATCTTAAGGTTCCAGGTAATGGAGTGCTTTAAATAGAGATGAGGGAAGTACAGGTGTCAGAATTGGAGAGTTGTTATCAAAAGAAAGATCTGTCATTGCTGATTCTATAGATGCAGAAAGGCCCTCAAGTTGAAGAATGTGGAAAGGGACACCCTTTAGATACTAGATGAGATAAGACAACAGATTGTTCTCTAGGAAGTCCAAAAAGTAATGTAGGCTTAATAATACATTCATTTTAGCTTGGTGAGACCCAATTTCAGACTTGTGACCTCCAAAATTGAGAGTTAACAAGTTTATGTTTTTTAAGCCACTTGGTTTGTGATATAATTTGTGCTAATTGTCGCAGTAGCCTCAGGGAAAGAACATATCCATCTTTGAGTCCAGGAGCTGATATTTTAGAGAGATTTTTTTTTTTTCAGGACTGGCAATCAAACTCATGACTTTGCACTTGCCAGGCAGGAATGGTACCGCTGAGCTACATCTCCAGCCCTTGGAGCTGATATATCAAATCCTGAATCTCAAATTGGTGTTACTCCCAGGTTTTAGAGCCTATATATTTGATACTAAATCTAAGATGAGTTTACCTGTGAAAATAAATTTAGCCTTATCAAGCCTTATATTCCATGGGATGGTGACAAGTGTTTAGCAATCAGCTTTTAGGGGGGAAAAAGTCCTGATTTATAGCATTTTCTGACTTCCTATTTGTAAATATACTCACCATGGTTCGCTTTAAGTTATAAAAATACACTGTAGCCAGCCATTATGTAGTATTTTCCTTCTATAGATACAATAGAGTTAAATAATAGTAAGACTTAGGAAGATTAACTAAGAGTTTATTTATTAAAGGTATTAAAGGTATTTATTACCTTTATTTTTAATGTATGTACTTGTAAGTTTACATAAGCTTTGGTAAGTGCTACTTTTAATAACCATGTTGTAAAACTTCTGAAAATTTAACAGTCAGCTCTCACGAACTGGTCCAAGCCATCTCCAGCACACCACTGCTAACACTGCCTGCTGTCTTGTCCATCCCCCTTAGAATGCATTCTCATCTGTGCCCTGCGGGACAAATGGGCAAAGTGAGAGCAGGCTAGGTGTTGTCTGTCTGGACTTCCCTGGAATCCAGTTCCTGCTTCAGGCCCGGTAGTGGTATGGATTGTGGTGAGAACTGGCATCTTATGAGTCCCTGCCTGGCAGGCAGAGATTGAAAATTTTATGCAGGCGGTGTCTGCAGAGGGCATTGGAGCTGCCTCTGAGGACCCGCAGATTGAAGGGGCCTAGCAGGGCTCCCGTACTTGCCTGTCATCTCATACTTTATCACAATGTCCTGCACCTCTCCCAGGAGTAGTAGTACCTTACTTGGTGCAAGTGATTTTCTTTCTGTATTTTTTAATTTTATTTTTTCTAAGCACTGGTGATTGAACTCAGGACCTTGTTTTTCCCAGGCAGATGAGGTGTCATTGAGCTAAATCCCCAGCCCAGTACGGTGATTTTCAAACATGAATCTGCTTCTGTATTGCCAGGAGAACTTGCTAAAACCTGGGGGCTCAGCCCCACCCCTGGAGTTTCGGAAGGCCTTTTGTGGGGCCTGATAATTTGCATTTATAGACACTGTTGCTGTTGGCATGGGGACTGTGCTTTCTAACTGTCTTAGTTTGAGAGACCTCATGGCTTCCAGCATTTACTGCTGTAATTTTGCAACTCAAGAATCAGGTGTTGGGCTTCATTCCCAGCCACATCTGCCTGAGATGACAGGAGAAGCCAGGTTTCCTGAATGCTGCCAGAAAGGATGCTGACTTTCTACATGTTGTCTCAGCTAGACATTTCTGGCTTTCAATTTCTTTTTCTCTCACATCCCATTAGAATAGTCCCATGGACCCTTCAGTCTATTATTACTATTGCCGTTAGCACTTGAAGTGTGACAAACCACTCAAAGTGCAGCGGCTTAGGATAATCATGTTATTTGCTCACAGTTCTGTGGGTCAACTGGTAATTTTGTTCTTGGTCTGAACAGCTTGACTGGGACTATAATGTATAGAATGGCATGTCTGAGGCCTCAGCTGGGATGCTGGAGCTTCCTGAAGTGACTAAGGCCTCCTCTCATGTGGCTCATTCACTAGAAGATCACTCAGTTGTCCTTACACAGTGGCCGTCGGACCCCTGGCAAGCAGCAAAAGGCATACCACAAATGCACACCTGCAGCTTCTGTTTGTGTCACATTTACTAATATCCCACCAACCAAAGCAAAAAGGTGGTTAAGGCCTTAAACACAGCAGAAAAATAAACTGTGCCTCTTTCTTCATTATAAGAAATGCAAAATATTGTGCCTGTTTTGGAACTATCCTAATCACTATTGTCATTATAGCAAAGCAGAGCCCTAATTCCTCAATTGCCAAGTATCTTACCCTTGTACTTATCCCTGCAACCACTGCTGGATAATTTGGTGAGTTATGATGCATTGCATACCATGAGTTACCTGTTCTTCACAAAGATCATCCATGAAGTCATCTAATATATGAGCAAAACAACTCCATGGTTTTATTTGGTCCTTGTTTTCTGGGGCCACTTTCTAAATGAATTACTGAATGAGTTGTGGCAGGCAAAAGATGGCATACTCAAACTGGATACTTTGAGGAGAATTTACTAAAAGGGAATTAACTGTTGTGGCGTGCACAGAACACAAACAAGTGAGTCAGGAGCTGAAGTTTTCTATAAATGATATAGCCAACTTTTAATGAACCAACAGGGCAAGAGCTGGATGAAAACCCTCACCTCACTTACCTCCTACCACCTGATCTCCCACTAGGGCTTCCCCTTAGCCAATCCCAGTTGGTAACAAAAGCAAAGGAAAAAGCGTTGATTGTCAGTTTCCTGCATGTCAGTTGCTAAGGCACAGAGTAAAGTGGTTGTGGGGTCTTGCTGATGGCATCATTCTGTGTGAACTCACCGAAGGGCATGTCAAGGAAGAGGAGGTTGGTGTTCTCATTTTGTGAACAAGTTACCTAGTCAATAAGTACCTGAGTATCTTTGAGCTTTAACAGTGTACCACTGGTAAAATAGGATTACAGTCCACTGTGTTCTTTAGTTCCATCCCAAATGCTGCTATGCAGTTGAAGCTATAGTGTAAGCAGACTCTTCTAACCATAATTAATGTCTGTGTTGTGCGCTAGGACCACCATCATGAAGCACCACAAGCCATGTCTCTTAGACCAATAGCAATTTGTCCCAATTCTGGAGACTAGAAGTCTGAAGTCATTGTGTTATCAGAGTTGGTTGTTCTCTTCTGAGGGCTGTGAGGGAGAACCCATTTCAGATCTCTTTCCTACCTTCTAGAAGTTTGCTGAAATCTTTATCCCAGCTTATCAATACACCATACCAGCCTCTGCACTCATGTTCACACGATATTCTTCCTGTGTGTCGCTGTCTCTGAGTCCAAATTAGTCCAGTTAGGACTAATGCCTTCGTATTAACATAATCATCTGCAGAGCTCTCTTTCACAAAATAGGCAGTTACTGATACTGGGGCTAAGAACTTGGGCATACTTTTGGAGGACACAGTTCAACTCATGAGTGCCTTATTCTCAGACATATCAACTGTTTAGTGAGGGTCCAATACCTTCGTAGTGCTAGGTAGAGTCAGTTCAATTTAGTACTGTTTGCAAGTTGTGCTTGGCTGTACTCACTTTTCTGAAAGCTCATGGTCCAAGAATGTTATAATTGCAATCAATTAGAATGATGTACCAGACAAATGGGATCTCCTCTAAAAATAAGTATAAAGACAGCAACAGATCTCAGCTCTCAGTTCTGTGTAACTGGGATGGGTAACACTACTCTGGGAAAGTCCTGGTTTCTCCTTACCAGTATGAAGCTGTTTGAACAGCAGATGTCACTGTTGCCTGCTCTGATTGTTTTCAATAAAAGGCTCTGAGTAGAAGAAATAGCAAAACATTTGTCGGGTGAGAAAACTTGTCCAAGACTACTGCAACACCCATGTTGTCTTTGCAATTACTTGTCTTATGCACTCAAGTCACCCGTTTGAGTTTATCCTTGGCAAGAAATAAACACATCTTGGCTCATTTTCAGTCTCTGGGACTGCTTGCTCCTCAGCCTCTGTTTCTGCATGTGCTGGCTCAGAATAGCAACCTGAGAACACTGTGACTGGGAAGTTAGAAACAACCTATGCCAACCAAACCTGCATTTCCATATGTTCCAGTCGCTGCAGTCAGCAGTGGTTTCCTCCAGGAGGGGGCTGCTGGAGTTAGCATCTGTCTATGGGAACATGACCAGAGGACAGTGTAGCAGAATAGGGTGAGACAGGAGCCAAGTTCTCAATTCCTACTGTGCCCAGCAGTCTGCCTTCTAGGTTGATCAGGAAAACACTTTTTTCTGGCTTGTAGAATTACAGATGGGAAGGAGGTACATTCCTAGAGGTCATGGCTCAAATAATAAAGCTCTTCCTTTCTTTTCTCCACCCTGAAACACAAACTACTGCCCTACCGGAAATCTGGGAAAGTATCCTGGGCTTCAGGAAGGATGGGCAGGGCTGGGAAGAAGAGGAAATGGTATCAGCTCGGCCAAGTGGCAGAGGCCTGGAGGCCATTCGGATGGGGCAGCTGCACCTGGGAGGGAAGAATCAAGGAAAGGCCAGGAGAGAAGGAAAGCAGAAATCAGGGACAATAGTATGGCCACCTGTTTCAGATATGGAGATTTGCACGGCCTCAGCAGTTTCTGTGGTGGTCTCATTTCATGGATTTTCAGCCTCATGAATGGGTTAGAATGACAGTAACCATCTGTCACTGCAGGAGGAGGTGATCTGGGCCAGACCAGGTCTCGTCTCAGTTACTTAAATAGATACAGATATAAATTTGTTCAAATTGTTTTTGTACCTGGGATCAAACTCAGGACCTTGCACATGCAGAACAGGTGGCGGAACCACTGAGCTAAATCCCTGGCCCTCAATTTTATTTTTGCATATACTATTTTGCTTTTTTGGGAAAATATAATGTAAGAAATGTACAACAAAATGTGCCTTAATTCTTGCTTTTGCAAGAATTTCCAAACATTTGTTAAATCAAAGAAACTCTCTTGTCAATAGGGTAGACCTGCCATCCTGGTGACATCTAAGAAAGATCTCCAAACGAATATGGGTGTAAATCCCTTGGAGCAGGGCTCAGGTCCTCGTGTTTGTATTACATGACTGGGAAAGACACAATGGACACTCGATAAATAAGTGGTGGTACTTGTCAGTAAAGACTGTCTACCCCTCGTTTCCTTCCTTCCTCTGTCTATATGGAAAGACAACAAGCCAACAATGGTTAGGGTGACTCTCGTTATTCATACTACTGACCTTTATTGTGCCCAGGCTTGGAGGAGTGCATAGTTTGGGGGACATCACAGTGAAGGGGCTAAGTGAGAAGTCTCAACAGGAGTCAGGCTCCTTGTCCCTGGCAAAGGCCTAGTCCTGAGCAAGGATCCACTGGGAAGGTGCCAGTGGCCGAAGGGAGGCAGCCACAGTAGGGTCTTTATGTTTTAGCAGGATGCTTCCTTGGCAGCATGAGCGTGAGCAATCAAGGACCTGAGGATTAGTGAGGTGAGAGAACTAGCACAGGAGAGGTTATAGGGGTCAGAGGGTGAGGACTCAAACATGGGAGAGTATTGGAGAGAAAAGAAGCGGACTGATTCTCGAGAGATCAAGAAGGAGGCAGATAGTGGGTACACAGCACAGGGACCTCGGAGCGCTGCTTAGTTCAGTAGAGAAGAATTGAATTGTAGACTGTGAGAGGTGATTGAGGGATAGGTGACAAGCTCAGGTGACAAGTTCAGACCATTCAGAGATGTTGAATGGAGAAGATGATGAGGTAGAAACAAGGGTATCTAGGCCTTGGATTCAGGTTCATGTCTGGAGCTGGCTTCCTCTTGTAAGAGGAAGCCCAGAGGACTGCGGAGTCATCCCCACAGGGTCGGAGAATTCCTAGTCTCCAGACCGGGTGCTTCAGCAACTATTGGAAATTACTGTCCAATGAATGAAACGTGAGTGTCTTTCTCTACAACCTTCCATTGACAGCAGTGCATCCAAACCACAGCTGCACACTGGCACCACTTGAGGAGCCTCAGAAAGTGGGAATATGTCCCCAGGGATACGGCTCTAATTGGTCCAGGGTTCAGACTGAGCAGTGGGAATTTTACAAGCTTCCCAGGTAATCCTGATGAGCAGCTGAGTTTGCAAACCAGTGAGTATGGCAGGCTTTCATATGCCACCCATTCTACGCATAGCTCTGTACACGTGCTGTCTCATAACGGCCTTCTAACTCATGGTTCTCAAAATGAGGTTCCGTAAAACAGCAGCATCTTCTGGACACTTGTTAGAAATGTAGTTTGCAGATTGCTATTGAATCAGAAACTCTAGGGGTGAGGCTTAGCAATCTGTTCTTTTTTTTTATTAAGTTTTTTTGGGGTGCAAGTTAGGTATACATAATGATCACTTTCATCATAGGGAATTTGTTCCTTTACATGATATACCTTGATTTCTTTTTTCCCATTCCCCTCCCCTCCCTTGCCCTCTTTATTTAAAAAGGCTTTATTTCCTTCTTATCTCATTTTTCTTTTCCCTGTCTTCCCTTCCCCATCCCATTTCCCTAGTTCCCTTTTCCTTTTGAACAATTTTTTTTCCTATTTCATAATATCTACTATACATTTTGGCCCTTATTTACACATTCAGTTTCTCACACCAGCAACAATGTGATATCTACACATGTATGTCTGATTTATTTCACTTAGTGATTTGTTATAACAAGGAAGAGAGACAGGTGAATAATCCTCAGATGAAACCACTGACTGAGCTCAAAGGACTAGATTGCTAATGATGGAATTTCAGGTATCAGCCACTTATATTAAAAATCATACTGGGGACAGGAAGACCCACTCAATGTCTCTCAAATAACACCCAAGGACATTTTCACATATTTCCTACTATTGTGATTGGAGGAAAAACAAACATGTTGTCTGTGCCCCTCATACTTATATAGAATAAAAATGTATTAAACATGGCAGAACAGAACGCTGGTGATTGCTTCCTTCTTATATGACACTTTTCTCCCAGTTGTCAGAATGAGCGGTGTTCATTTAGACCTTTCTGCTCAGTATAAGATATCCAGTTGGTTCTCATTCTTGATAAAAGGCAAAAGAGCCAGTTTAAGAGCTGGGGATTGCCGGGCGTGGTGGCGCACACCTATAATCCCAGCACTCGGGAGGCTGCAGGAGGATCGCTGCGAGTTCAAGACCAGCCTGGGCTACACAGTGAGTTCCAGGTCAGTCTCAACTACGTAGTGAGACCTGTCGCAAAAAAACAAAACAAAACGAAAGAGCTGGGGATTTAGCTCAGTGGCACCATACCTGCCTGGCAAACCCAAGGTCCTGAGTTGGATCTCTGGTACCAAGAAAAAACAAAACAAAACAGAAACAGCCAGTCCTCCCAGTTCTTGGGGGAACACACTACAGCGACACACTGACATGGTTCACTCATGTCCTGAGCGCTCTCCCACGTAATGGCTTCCTGGATGACCTCGCACTCTGTGCCTTTCCTCACTTTCAAATCATTCTAGATCTGGATATTGGGTGGAAGAAGGTGAGAAATGGCGTGAGTAGTGTATTGGATACTTGTCTTGACAATGATAAAGTTTACCTCTCCCGATTCCTGTTTACCCTTTAACTGCTTTTAATTTTTTTTTTTTAAATCTAAGAGAAACTAGTAATGGGGGAATAAAAGAAACCACAGGAAGCTGGTCAGTGCAGATGGTAAAGAGGGCCCTGACTCAAGAGCCTCCAGCTCTTTTCCCCTGAAGGATGCCATTTTATTAATAGTACCAGAAGAACTCCCGATATTTTTCAAGCAAGTAGACTTGCAAAAAGCTGGGGTTCTTCTCTGCAGGATTTTCTAAAACCTAGAGATATAAATGAATTCCGTGAACTTCCAAAAAAAAAAAGAGTTCCATCTTGCAGGATTTTTCAAACACTTTTAAATGTAGAAGCCTACTTAAATGGAATCCATATATATGACTCTTGCTCCCTAGACTGTATGCAGGGGAGATTCTTCTAATTGTAGCTGGTGAGGAGCTAGCAATGACTAACAGTGGTGGTGAGAGGGAGGGATTCTAAGTTTTCAGAATATCGTTCCTATAACCTCATTGCTGAGTAAATGGGCAAAATTCCCTCTTTATTTGACAGATTGACTTTTTAAGTCGTTGCTCCTGAACACTCCCATTCATCTCTAATTTTCTACTGGACCTTAAACAGGAAGTACAAATCAAACACATCCCCAGGAATTCCTTTAACTGCTTACGTACGACTCATGCTCTATCTACAAGCCGATGTGAGCATGTTTGGTCCTAAAATGACGTCAGCTGAGCCAAGCACCTGAAGACTGCCCAGAACTCACATCTTGGGAAGGGATGTGGGTTGGAAACTTCTCCCCCACACACCCTTTCCTGTCCTGATGAAACAGTGACCCTGTTCCAGAAACACCATGGAGCAAAGTGCTCAGCAAAGTACCCAGAACAAAGCAAAGTCAGCAGGGTGCTATGCTGATTACATAGATCTGGCAGTTCAAGGACAAAGTGAACTTGGTTCTGTTTTTGAAAGCTGTATGTATAGATCCATTCCTACTGAAATGAAGCCGATGGGGATCAAAGGTTCAAGGATGCTTCCCAGTTCACAACTACCAGGAAGGTGATATTGGCTTCTCAGAGACCAGAGGGTGGCCAGCAAGACTTGGCAGTCAGGGGTTATGAACAGTGGAGCCCCAGCCTGATGGAGTACTGGTTGTTGTGGCCCTCAGCTTCCTCTTTCTCTGGAGAACTTCCTGAAGCCTAATGGGGTCCACCTCATCCCCTTGCCTGCAAATAGCACCCCTCCTGCTATGCTCTGGGCATATAGTGGCCGAATGATATCAGAGTGTGGAATGCTGGCCCTCTTGGCCCTACTGTGTGACCACTTCTGGCTGCACATAGCTGTGTCCACTGTGTGGACAGGTGGTACAGCCTCTGGGTATACAAGTGAAGTGTGTCTAGACCAGTGCTTTAGGGCTGGCTATGTAAAACAGACCCCCCCATGGGACTCTGCTGTGTTTTACAGAATAACCTGTCCCAATGCAGTATTGTCTAGTATACCAAGGTACTAGACTCCAGTGTGCAAATAAACCTGATGTCTTGTTAAAATGTAGGGTCTGACTTTGTAGTAAGGTCTGTGAGTCTGAATTTATGATAGCTCTCGGTTGGTCCCAGGCATTAACAGAGCCCCTTCACAGATGAGAAAGCCAGCTTGGGAGGGTTAACAGCAGAGCTGGGATTTGTACCCAGAGCCTATGCTCTTTACTCCTAAACCAGGTAAGTGGGGAAGCCGATTAAAGACTGGGGAAACCAAACAGGTAAATACATGTATTGACAGAATACTGGCCCCAGAGATTCAGAACCCTATACCAGTAGTCACTGGCTTTAGTGTTGACCACTACCTCTCACTGTACTTGTTTGAGATGCCACCTAAATTGTTGTCGCTAAAGGTGGAGTCAGAGTAGTGATCCCCTCACAGAGCCATTGGGTAGTCCTGTGACATGCATGTCAATGGACTGACACCAAGCCTGTCAAGAAACACCCAATAACTGGGAACCATTTTAACATAACCTTAGCCAGGCAGCTGGACCTGGGCCAGACTGGGACCAAGCACAGCTCTTCCTTCTTCCTATCTGCTTTTCCCATTGTTTTGCAGGGGCTTCTGTTTCTTTGTGGTGGAACTTAGATGATTCAGTCGTGGCCTTTCTGCTGCTAGAGGGCTGGAGAGGCGTGCTGCAGCTGTTGTAAGGACAGTGGGTTCTAATGGAGGCAGCATCGTACTCAAAGCTCAAACATAGCAGCAACCTCATCCAACGGCATGCCCTTGCTGGGAAATGCAGAGGAGCATCAAACCATTATCAAGATAATCCACTTGCGTAGACACTGTATGCACCCAGGCAGTTCACCCCTAAATTCATTTTCTCTCTATAGAGTCGATAGTTTAATTCTCTCATTACCTGCGTCCTAATGGCAACTTCTCCCTCACTTGCCTTCTGCAAGTCAGTCTCCCTGGGCTGAACAGTGAATTACTGTAAATTTAATCCATGTTGGCAGCAGGGCATTTCCAGTGCCCACCTTGAGCACAGACCCCTGTGTTCTTGTCACCTTTATAGAGTAACTAAGCCTCGGTACCTAAAAGGCACTGTCGCTCATGGTCTGTGACTAGATCCTTGAAATATTATCAGCCCCCAGGAATCAGAACTCTTAAAAGCGTGCAAAAGAGAGGCAACTGCTGTGTACTTCGGAAGGCATAGCTTTTCATCTTTATCTGTAAATGATATATAAGATTATGACTGTGATGATTCATTAGAATTTGAAATGTAGTTTTTAAATATGAAGTAAGATTAACAACAACAAAAAGTAGTCATCTAAAGCTCTTTTCCAGAGGTGCATATAATGATCCTCCTTCCTTGAGCATCGTAGCAAAGAGAACTCACTATACCCATGAAAGGTTCTTTATATACTTTCTCCAACAGGGATGACTCTAGTCCAGTGTGGCCTGTATGACTGAGGATAAAATTTTTAATCTTAATTATAACTTTTTCCATTTAAATGTAAGTAGCCACACTTAGCCAGTGGCTACTGCCTTGCACAGCACAATTCTAGAGAAAGCATTTTATGCATCCAACCATCAGGAGACTTATGCTTAGAACATAGAATGTGAAGGGAGTCTGATGTCAGCAAGTTAAATAGAAAATTTTGGCCAGCCAGCAAGCTCCCTACTTTCCCACTCCATGGGAGGTTATCTACAAGCATATTAACGTAATAAATAACATTTGTCTTCTTTTTTACTTACCTGGCAGAAAGAATTAGTTATTATGGTTCAGAGGGAGGCTATTAATGAACAAGGCTGAAAACTGTAGAACACCATACAGTGTAACGTGATTCTATTAAGGGAATGCAAAGAGAATTCCTGGTGTGGGAAGTTCAAATACCTCTGTCTAGGGCAGGTATCACATTTTGCTCCTCTCAACTCATTTTTTCCCTTCTGTCTAGTATCTTCTTTCATATATTCTACTCACCCTCTCCCTTACTCCCCACCCTAGTTTAGGATTCAGTCACACCCTGAAGCCTGGTGAGGATATCTCCATTCTGTCTGGAAAGGACGATGCTGTCACAGAGATTACTCTTACTCCCCTGGGATATGAAGGCAAGATATGTCTTTATTTTCTTTAAGCCAAATTGCCAAGCTGGTGGAAGATTGACTTTCAGGTGCCTTGGCAGACAGCCCAAGACCAGCCACTGGGTGTCACGCTCATCTCTTCTCCACTGAGCTGCTGCTGTCCCTGGGTGTAGAGGGGAGCTGCTGAGGATCCTGGAGCTTTGAGATCCAGTCTCTGCTCTGTCACAGCTCCGTCCATTCACCCGGTGAGCATCAGTTTCCTGAAACCACAGACAGAAAGAAAGGTGACCTGTGTCTGTTGGTCTGAGGGAATATAATGGCCTCACAGCCTTTTTAGAATTGGAAGGGTGAAAACTTCAGAGAATGAGACACAAAGCAGCCACATTTTTTGGTGATTAGTGGGCATATATGGCTGGAGTTACAGTACTGGACAGGGTAGATCCAGTAATCTCCATCATTGTAGTAAGTTCTACTGATCAGTGTTGATCCAGACTATGCTCTCTGAAAAGATTTTACATGTATTAAATCATCTAATTTTAGAACATACCAGTGAATTAAGTACAAGTCTTTGACTTATGAACATGTACACTGTGAACTTTCACAGGTGTACTGTACAAGACTCACTTTGTGGGACCACAAACAAGTCTGACGTATGAAAGTTCTCCCAGAACAGAACTCATTCATAAGTTGGGAACTTACTGTAGTGATATTACTCTCATTTTAGAGATTCAAACCAGGTAACCAGGTGCCCAACAGCCAAGTTATATTTTCAGTTCAGGTCTCTCTGCTGTTTGATGAAATATTACCATAACTTGAGAGACTATGTTCTTCCGCAACCACGTGTGTCTATCACAAGACTGTGCTAAAGCACTGTGCAGAAAATCCAGCAAGAACATATAGGTAGTATTTAATCACTGAAGGAATATCTTATCTGTAAGTTGTAGGCTGTATGAGAGAGTAGGAATTTTTGTTTATTAGCAGCCGTTCTCAGAGCTGGAGAGATGTGGCAACCTCTGCAGTCTGTCCTCCCTGCATGAAATAACCAGAGATAAACCCCAGGCTTGTAAAACAATGGTGTAATTGTTCTTCTCTCCACTTTTGAGCACAGCAGCAGTTATCCACCTAATGGAAGCCTAGTTTTTACCAGGTCCAGATCTTGTTAGTTTGTTACAGCAGAAAACTGTAAGGTCCTGAGTCTCAGTAACCTTCCTAGGCCCCCACCCAGGGGGTCCCAGCAGCCTTGGCTCCCCAGTCTGTTGGTTGAAGCTGGAGAGAAAGCTGGGCTCAGATGGGCAGTGTAGAGCCCTGTGGTGGAGAGGGAAGAAGGACTCTCTGTTTTGCTCTGTGTTTGGGGCATCAAAGGGGGTCTGAAAAGAGAGTCAGCTTCTCCCAGGTCAGTGGTGCATACATGGAGCTCACAGGTCTGCATAGGAAATGTGAAGAACAAAAGAAGACTGGAAAGGAGATTAAAGATTTTTTTCTTTGATTAATTTTTCCCCATTTATGCTTTGTATGCTACACATTGGATTACACTAGAAGCACTTAAAAAATTTAACTCTTGTTATTATGCCACAGAGCTGTGTAGAGAATTTTGCCTAGATGCAGAGTTTATAAAAGGGCAAATATAAGTAAGGATCTCTTTTGTTAAATGCCCCCCAAAAATCTATGCATTTAAGATGCTTAATAGTTGCACTGTATTCTTTAATTTATACAGCACTTCTCCATAGATTATTTCATTAATTATCAGTCTTGAGAATTATTATTGCTATTGTACAACCTAAAGCAAATTTATAATCTGAGCAACCTTGTGTAAGATGTTGAAACTTTTCAGTGTCAGCTTCCTCAGAGGTTAGGTGGTGTCTATTTGTCAAGGCTGTATGCCACCAATAGGGTAAATTGTATCATTCAGGACCATCTGTAGTGGGAAAGAGTGAGGGAGGGCTGGAGTAGTAGGAAACCATCAGGGATCAGTGACAAATAGTTTAGGCCCAGCTCAGGCCTGGCAAGAAGAAACAAAGAGGAAATCCTGTAGTCAGTGTCAAATACCAAAAGGAAATGGCTAAGTGTGGCAGACACACCCTTACATAACCACCAACAAGTCACATCCCCTTGAGGGCAAGTGGAGCCTGTGATTGGCTTCTGAACAATAGAAGATGCCAAAAGCTACAGATGTCACCCCCCCATTGATTGTGTTGCACTCTGTGACAAATTTTATGGGCTCCTCTTCAATTAGGTTGTCTCATGTGGCAAAGGCCATATAGATGTCTTTCCCTTGATTAGGTGATTTCACAGAAGAAGGACACTCTCCCTGAGTAGCTTTGAGGTAGGCCTCTGTGTGTGAGAGGGCCACATGCAGTGGACTGTGGATGACGTATAAGGTCTGAAAGCCTACAGGCCCCAAAAGCCAAGACATTCAGGAACAAGGCCCCAAGAGAATGAGATCTTCCAGAACCTTTAGTGGGTGTGGAAGCAGGTTCCTCCTTTGTTGAGTCTCCCAGAGAGAGCACAGCCTAGCTGGCACCTTCAGTGTAGCCTCTCGGAACCTGAGCAGAGGACAACCTAGCTAAGCCATGCCTATGTTCCTGCTCCGTGTAACTCTAAGATAGACATTACTCAAGCCACATTTCATAGCAAGGCAAATAATAAACAAGGGTTTGAGAGACACTCTGTCCCACCAGCTGCCTGATAGGGGACATAAAAATCCAGCTGTATAAGGTCCCACATGGAAGCAGCTTAGGAGCCCAGCTCAACCACCCACAGGAACATGTCATGAGCCACAGTGTTATCTGGTGCAGGAAAGTGTGTAGGGCCTCTGTCCTTAGCTCCAGGCTGATGTGTCTTTTAACTCATGCTGTCTGAAAGGCAGGAGCTGATACTATACTGGATACCACCCACAGGCAGACAGAGAGATGGCTGGGTGCCTATTAGGTACAGCCTCATATAGGCTTCATGAAGAAGCCACTTCTTAGGGTAGAAGTTGTAGTGAAAAGGGTTGATGGATGTAAACTTCTACTTTCCCATATGGTGGGGCTCAAAGATAAATTTATTATTCTTCTCCTTTTAAGGAGTTGAGGAAATGAGTCAAAAGGACAAAGAGAAAGCTTCCTAGAAGTTAATCCTACTTCCAATGCACCAGTTCATTCAAAGGATAAGTGACTATTTGGAGATCAGATGTTTCTAATTTGGATTCAGAACTCTCAATCCATAATTAAAGCTCTCCATCTTCTGTTAGGGCAAAACTTCACATCCCCACTGTCTGGGATTTTAGCTTTCCTCTGAGATAGGCAAACTTTTAGGCAAAGGTGTTTGGAACTATCTAGCCAAGTTGAAGAATACTTAGATGCTTCAAATGACAAAGTCATGGCATCTATACTGTTACCTTACTTGAGTTAATAGCTGCAAATGTCAGCTTTGCTCTAGCATCTCTCCAGCAGAAGGCCAACACCTGAACCCTGCGCATAACAAAGGTGTAGCTGACCTTAATAACAGACCAGGGCAACATAGCATCAGTGCATGAAAATTTCCCTGTATGAGCTGAAAACAGACCATGTTTGATTCCCATGGCTGCTCTTGCTGGCCACACAGGAAACCACATGTTGCTGGTTTTCCTTACAAATTAATAGCATTACAACTGTGGCCTTTATAGTCTAAGAAAGTTGAAGTGCAACCTTGGATACACATAAAAATGTCCTACCATATTTAGATGAGTAACACTGGAATCACTTGGTAAATACTCATGACACCAGGCATCAGTATATTTTTAAAAACTCTTTGGGAGATTCTAAGGCATGGACAAGGATGAGACCCACCAAATTACAGAGTCTTTTCTGCTTTATTATCTCCAGTATGTTGGCCTGAAATTGTTGACTGACCCATGGATTTCCATATACATTTTTTTCTTTGAATTTATTGGTACATTTTAGGTATACATTACAGTTACATTCATTATTGGGATCTTGTACCTTTCCATGACAGGTTTTGGTTCTCATTTTTTCCCCTTGTCCCTTCCTTCCCTTCACCTCCTCCCCTCCCCATTTACAAGCACTTTATTTCCATTTTTTCATTTTCTCATATTTTTTTCTTTTCCCTTATTACCTTTCCCCTACCCTTCCCACTCTCCTTACATCTTTAGCCTTTTTTCTTCCTTTTTCACATTGTTTGTCAATTATCTCATTAGGATCTTATGTACTATTATAGTTTTTCACACCAGAGAAACTATTTGGTATTTACATATGGGTGACTTATTTATTTCATTTAGGAGTATATCCTTCATATGTATCCATTTTCCTATGAGTGAATCTAATTTCTCATTCTTTATGGCTGAGTACTATTCCATTTTATAGAAAAGCCACATCTTCTTTATCCAGTTTCCAAATGATGGGCAAATGGGCTATTTCTAAGTTCCATATACATTTTAATGTAAAATGCACTATAAATCTCCACACACACATTGCAGGGGTAGATATATCTCTTGATATGTATCTTTTATAGATGTATCAGTCCCTTTGAAGTAATGGGTACTGCCCTAGGCATAGACCTAGAATGGCCAAAACAAGAAGTTCAATGAATTTTGTCATCCCATTTGTTTTAAATATAAAACAAAATGCTCTTTGGCAGCCAATGAGCTAGTACATTCACTTCCTCCATTAGGAGGGAGCGGGTCAGACTAGGGTGTCCACATGTGAAGAGTCTCCATGGGAAGAAGTATGTATGAAAAGCTGTCCAGGAAGGGGAAGAAGAATGTGTGGAAAGAAAGAGTGGAAGGATGGCCCACTTAAAAAAGAGCTGCACAGGCACACAACCTTCATCCAGAGTTGTGCCATAACATTGATAAGTGCATGCATATCCCAGGGAGCAGCTATGTGGACCAGAGTGGCACAGCTGCAGGCAGATCCCAGCCAGGGCTCCACCCTGATCCCAGGGGTACAGGCACACATGCCCAAGCCACAGCCTGCCTAGAAAAGAGTTGCACAGGCTCACAACCTTATCCAGAGTTCATCTATACCATCAGTAAATGCGCACACATCCTGTGGAGTAGCTGTGTGGTCCAGAGAGGCACCACTACAGGCAGATCCACGCCAGGGCCCTCCCCCAATGCCAGAGGTGTGGGCACTTGTGTCCAAGCCACAGCCTTCTTAGAAAAGAGCAGCACAGGAGTGCAAACTTTATCCAGAGTCCTGCCATACCATCAGCCACACCCAAAGGCCCACCTGGAAAAGAACTACACAGACATACAAGTAACAGCCAGAGGCCCACCCTGATACCATTGATAAGTTCCTGGAGATCCTGGCCAGAAGCCTACACAGGCAACAGGAACTGGAATACACAGCCTCCAGCCCCCACCCCTATCTCAGACAACAGCTTCATAAGAGCCCCAGTGAGGAGCACACCTAGATACCATCTCAAGTGTGCACAGGCCCCCAGCCAGAAGCTCATCCAGGAAACAGGTCAGCTCATGGATATAAAGGGCCACCATTCTAAACCCAGGAATTGGTGTATTGAGGAGCAGCAGAGCAAAGGATGCTTGGTAGCTTGCTGAGAGACCACTGGGTGAGCAAAGAATTCCCTCAACAAAGGCACAGCAGGCTTCATCTGTTGAAATGAGAAAACACAAAAATAAGTTTCAAAAGCAGACTTCCAGATCACCTAAGACGACCCCAAAGGGAAACAAGATGGAACAAGCTGATACTCAACCACCTGGACTCCCTGAAGTGGCAACAAAAGAGGACCTGGAAAAAATAAAATCAGAAATAATTTCTCAGATAACAATAGAGCTTATGCTCCCATAGTACAAGACATTATTAATAAATCTATAGCAGACACATAAAAAATAGAGGCGCTGAGAAACATGATGGAATCCCAACATTACAAACACATGGAATCCATAAAGCAGATGCAAACATTTCCAGAAGATTAAAAACTCCACTGAAAGTTTATGCAGCTGAATGAGCCAATGCAAGGACAGAATTTCAGATATAGAAGATGAGATTACAATTAATGACCAGGAAAAGAAAAATACTTTAAAAATAGTAAGGGACCATGAGAGATCAATCTAGCAACTGCTAGATGATTCAAAGAATAACAGAAGACTGATTGGAGTCAATGAAGAAACAGGAGAGCAGGAAGATGACATAAAAAACTGTTCATAGAAGTAATGACAGAAAACTTCCCAACTAGGGGAAAATAACTTAACATACATATAAGTGAGGCATATAGGACTCCAAGTAGCCATGATTTTTTTAAAAAAATCTACACATAGGCATATAACAGTTAAGATTCCAGAAACCCAACAGCAGAACAAAATTCTGCAAGCAGTTAGAGAAAAGAAACAAATCACATATAAAGGAAAGCCCAATAGAATCATGGCAGACTTCTCAACACAAACACACAAGGCAAGAAGAGCATGGAATGATGTATTTCCAACCCTAAAGGAAAATAACCTCCAACCCTGATTAATGTACCCTGCAAAACTATCTTTCAAAATTGATGGAGAAATAAGATACTTTCATGACACAGAGCACCTTAAGAATTTCATGAATACTAAACCAGCACTCAAAAAAAATTTTAAACAATAACCTAGGAAAAGACAATGAGGTTCACAACCCCAGGAAGCCCACCAGAGTGAATCCATTGGGCACAACAAGAAATTAAATGCAAAGGGGGAGAATCCAACAAAAAGAAAAAGTCATGACAAGGTTAAGTCCATACATATCAGTTATAACCATCAATGTTAATGGTCTCAATTACCAATCAAAAGAAATAGAATGGCAGAATGGATCAAAAGCAAGATCCAACAGTATGCTGCATACAAGATACACAATTCAAAAAGAAACTCATAGACTGAAAGTTAAAGGATGGAAAACAATATTCCATGTGACAAGAATCCCCCCAAAAAGCAGGAGTAGCTATCCTCTTTGCAGATCAAGTGGGTTTCAAACTAACACTGATTAAGAGAGACAAAGAAGGACACTACATCCTTGTAAAGGGAACAATCCAAGAGGAAGAGATGACAATCATAAATATATACACACTGAACACAAGTATGCCCAACTATATAAAGCAAATACTAATGGACATGAAAAATAATATAAGCACTAATACAATAGTAGTGGGGCACCCTCAATACTCCACTGTCACAAATAGATAGATCAACCAGACAAAAAATAAACAATGAAAGTAGAACTCAATCAAACTCTTGAACAAATGAACTTAGCAGATGTTTACAGAGTGTTCCAACCCACAAAATCGGAATATACATTATTTTCAGCTGCACACGGATTATTCTCCAAAATAGAACACATACTCACTCATAGAATATGTTTAAGTGCAAAGGAATTGAAGTTATCCCCTGTATATTATCAGACCAGAGTGTGTTTGTGATGAAATTGGAGATCAACAGCAAAAGAAACTGCAAGAATTTCACAAACACATAGAAATTGAGCAACACACTTCTGAATAACCAATGGGTCACAGAGGAAATTAAGAAATCAAACAGTTCCTACAATTAAATGACAATGACAATACAACATATTGGAATCTATGGAACACAATGAAAGCAGTCTTATGAGAGAAATTCATAGCAGTAAATACTCATATTAATTAAACAGAGTGAGCTCAATTACACAACCTGATGCTGAAACTCAAGCTTCTAGAAAAAAATGGCTGAACAAACCAAAGCTCATACAAGGGAGGAAATTATAAAGATCAGGGCAGAAATTAATGCAATGGAGACTAAGAGAACAATATAAAAAAAATCAATGAAGTCAAGAGTTTGTTCTTCAAAAGAACAAAATTGACAAATACTTAGCCAACCTTATCAAAAAAAGGAAAGAAAAGGCCCAAATCCATGCAATTAAGAATGAGAAGTGTTGAATCACAATGGACCCAGCAGAAATCCAGAGGATCATCAAAACCTACTTTGAGAAACTATATGCCAATAAGATGGAAAATATAGAAGAAATGGAGAGATTCATAGGTATGTATGAATTACCAAAGTTGAATGAAGATGACCTAAAAATTCTAAACAACCCAATATCAATCAATGAAATTGAAAATGTAATTAAAAACTTACCAACTAAAGCTGGGCATGGTGGTGCATGCCTGTAATCTCAGCACTTGGGAGGCTGAGGCAGGAGGATCACTGTGAGTTCAAGACCAGCTTGGGTTACATAGTGAGTTCCAGGTCAATCTCAACTATATAGTGAGACTCTGTCTCAAAAACAAAACAAAAAAAAACTTACCAACTAAGGGCCGGGGATTTAGCTCAGTTTTTCCACCAATTGCCTCACAAGCAATCCTTGGTACTTAAAAATAAATAAATAAATAAAAACTTACCAACTAAGAAAAGTCCAAGTCCTGATGGCTTCACTGCTGAGTACTACAAGACATTTAGAAAGGAACGACAGCCACTCCTGTTTAAACTCTTTGATGAAATTGAAAGGGAAGCAATACTCCCAAATTAATTCCTGGAAGCAAACATCACCTTGATCCCCAAAGCAGAGAAAGACCCAACTGAAAAAAAGAACTATAGGCCAATTTAATAATGAACACAGATACAAAAATCTTTAATAAGATATTTGCAAATAGAATGAAGAAGCATTAAGAAGATCATACACCCTGATCATACATCCCTGGGATTAGGGATGTGGGATGGTTCAAAATATGCAAATCAATAAATGCAATACACTATATTAATAGAGCCAAAGACAAAAACCATATGATCATCTCAATAGATATTGAGAAAGCATTTGGCAAAATCTAACACATGTTTATGATAAAAACACTCTAAAAAGTTGTAGTAGATGGTCTCTACCTCAATCTAATAAAAGCTATCTATGAAAAAACAACAGCCAATATCATATAAATGGTCAAAAACTGAAATCCTTCACACTAAAATCAGGAACACAACAAGAATGTCCACTATCACCACTCCTGTTCAATATAGTTTTGGAAACATTAGCCACAGCAAGTAGACAAGAGAAAGAAATAAGAGGATAAAGATAGAAAATGAAGAAGTAAAATTATCATTATTTGCAGATTTTGAAGACCCCAAGAACTCCACCAAAAGCCTTCTAGACTTAATTACAAAATTCAGCAAAGTGGGTGGATACAAGGTCAACACCCAAACAATAGCTTACCTGTAAATGAAAAACAGACTCAATGAGAGAGAAATGGGACAAACCCTTTTACAATAGAATCCAAAAAACTGAAATACCTAGGAATCCACCTAACAAAAGAAATCAAAGACCTGTACTCTGAAAACTACAACACTCAGAAAAAAAAGGATTGAAGAAGATATCAGAAAATAGAAAGATATCCCTTGCTCCTGGGTAAGAAGAGCCAATATAGTGAAAATGGCCATACCTCCAAAATTACTATATAGATTTAATGCAATCTCAACCCAGCAGCATACTTCACAGACCATGAGAAAACAATCCAAAAATTCATTTTGGAACAAGAAGAGACCTAGAATAGCAAAAGCAATTCTAGGCAATAAAGGCAAGGTAGGGGGTATCACAATCCTCAACTTGAAGCTATACTACAAACTACTGTGATAAAAGCAACATTGACAAAAAACAAACAAACAAACAAACAAACAAACAAAAAATCAGACCTGAGGACCAGTGGAACAGATTAGAAGATGCAGAAACAACTTCAGACACACTCAGCCACCTCATCTTCAACAAAAGAGCCAAACACCCTCTCCCTGGAGGAAAAATAGCTTCTTTAATAAATTGTTCTGGAAAAATTGGGTTTCAACTTTCCAAAAATTAAAACTAGACTTGAATCTCTCACCATGCACTAAACTAAAATCAAAGTGGATCAAAGATCTAAATATTAAAACAGAAAAACTAAACCAGCTGGAAGAGAGGTTTGGTAGAACTCTTGAAGACATTGGTGTAAGGAAAAGATTTTATGAACAAAACCTTAGTTACCCATGAGCTAGCTCAAAAAATCAAAAAGTGGGCTCTCTTCTTACTAAAAAGCTTCTGCACAGCAAGAAAAACAACTAGTACTGTGAAGAGATAACTCACAATGTGGGGAAAACTTTTTACCAGCTGTTCCTCATAGAAAGGTCTACTATCTAGAATATATAAAGAACTTGAAAAACTCAGACCTCCCAAATTTAAAGAGCCAATCCAAAAATGGGCATCTGGAATGAACAGACATTTCTCCAACAAAGAAGTAGAAATAGCAAATAAACATATGAAAAAATGTTCAACAACATTGGTTATTAACAAGAGATGTATTTTTTTCAGCTTTAATTGAGTTTATTGGTCCATTTTAGGGATACAGTGCAGTTACATTCATTGTTGGGATCTTGTACCTCTACATGACAAGTCTTGAGTCTCATTTTTTCCCCTTACCTCTGCCCTCCCTTCACCCCCTCCTACCTTCCGCATCTACAAACACTTTATTTTCATTTTCTCACATTTTTTTCTTTTCCCTTTTTACTCTTCCCCTACCCATCCCACCTTCCCTACACCTTTAACTCCTTTCTTCCCATTTCTAAATGTCAGTAATCTTATTAGAATCTTATGCATTGTTGCAGATTATTTACACCAGGGAAACTATTCGGTATTTACACATGTGTGACTTATTTATTTCACTTAGGAGTATATCTTCAATATGTATCCATTTTCCTATGAATGAATCTATTTTCTCATTCTTTATGGCTGAGTAATATTGCATTTTATAGAAAAACCACAACTTCTTTATCCAGTTTCCAACGGATGGGCAAATAGGCTGTTTCCAAGATTTAGCTATTACAAACTGTGCCGCTATAAACATGGGTGCACATACTTCTCTGTGATGTGATTCTTTTAGTTCTCTTGGAAAGATACCCAGCAGAGGGATGGCTGGGTCAAATGGAACCTCCAGTCCCAGCAGTTTGAGGTATCTCTATATTGATTTCCATAGTGGTTGCACTAGTCTGCACTCCCACCAACAAGGGAGAAGGGTTCCTTTCTCCCCACAACCCCGCCAACATTTGTTATTGTGTGATTTCTTGATAGCAGCCATTCTTTGTGGGGTGAGGTGGAATCTCAGTGTTGTTTTCATCTGCATCTCTCGAATGACCAGTGATGTGGAACATTTTTTCAAATATTTTCTTGCTGCTTTTACTTCTTTGTCTGAGAAATGTCTGTTCATTTCGGATGCCCATTTTTGAATCGGGTCTTCATATTTGGGGGGACTGATTGTTTTGAGTTCTTTATATATCCTTGATAATAGTCCTTTGTCTGAGGAACAGTTGGTAAAAATTTTTTCCCTCATTGTAGATTGTCTCTTAGTTCTGCTGATGATTTCTTTTGAAGCACAGAAGCTTTTTAGTAAGATGAGATCCCCGTTGTTGATTCTATCTGCTAGTTCCCATGCTCCTGAGGATTTGTTCATAAAGTATTTTCCTATACCAATGTCTTCCAGAGTTCTACCTAACTTACCTTCCAGCAAGTTTAATGTTTCTGTTTTAATATTTAGATCTTTAATCCATTTGGATTTTAATTTAGTGCATGGCGAAAGATAAGGGTCTAATTTTAATCTGTGGCAGGTTGATATCCAGTTTTTCCAACACCATTTATTAAAGAGGCTATCTTTCCTCCACTGAGGATGGTGAGCTCCTTTGTCGAAGATGAGGTAGCTGAGTACATCTGCATTTGTTTTTGTGTCTTCCAGTCTGTTCCATTGATCCTCAGGCCTATTTCTTTGCCAGTACCATGCTGATTTTATCACAGTGGCTTTGTAGTATAGTTTCAAATTGGGAATTGTTACACCTGGTGCCATGTGACTGTTGCCTATAATGGCTTTTGCTATTCTAGGTCTCTTGTGGTTCCAAATGAATTTTTGGATTCTTTTTTCTAGTTCTGTGAAATATAGTGTTGGAATTTCAATTGGCATTGCATTGAATGTATATAGCAGTTTTGGTAGTATGGCCATTTTCACTATGTTGATTCTTCCTACCCAGGAGCAGGGGATATCTTTCCATTTTTTTATATCCTCTTCAATTTCTTTTTTCAGAGTGCTGTAGTTTTCAGTGTAGAGATCTTTTGTTTCTTTTGTTAGATTGATTCCTAGATACTTCATTTTTTTGGATGCTATTGTAAAAGGAATTTTTTCCCTTATTTCTCTTTCTGTGTGTCTGTTATTTGTGTATAAGAAGGCTATTGATTTTTGGGTATTCACCTTGTATCCAGATACTCTACTGAATCTGTCAATTAAGTCTAGAAGTTTTTTGGTGGAGTTTTTTGGATCTTCAGTGTAGAGTATCATATCATCAGCAAATAATGACAGTTTAACTTCTTCCTTTCCTATCTTTATTGCTTTAATTTCTTTCTCAACAAGAGATGTAAATGTAAACAAAACTGATATTCCACCTCACCCCAGAAAGAATAGCTGCTATGATGAAATCAACCAATAATAAATGCTGGTGGGGCTGTGGAGAAAGAGGAACGCTGCTTCACTGCTGGTGGGAGTGTAGACTGGTGCAACCACTGTGGAAATCAGTATGGAGATACCTCAAAAAACTAGGATTGGAAGTCCTATTTGACCCAGCTATCCCCCTTCTGGGTATCTTCCCTAAAGAATTAAAAGAATCATACCACAGTGATATATGTGCATCTGTGTTCATAGCATAATTTCTTGTAGCTAAAATTTGGAAGCAGTCCAATTGCCCATCAACAGGAGACTGAATAAAGAAAATATGGTGTTTTGTAAAAAATAAAATGGAGTACTACTCAGCCATAAAGCATGAGAACCTATAGACATTTGTAGCTAAATGGATGCACATTGAGGCTACTCTTAAATGAAATAAATAAGACACATATGTGTAAATACCGAATAGTTTCTCTAGCATGAGAAACTGAAAGTGTAAATAAGAATGAAAATAGATAATGTGAAATAGGAAGAAAAGGTGCAAAGGGGAAGGGGAAGAGGAGTAAGGGAAAAGAAAGATGGGAATGAAATAAATGTGAGGAAAAGAAAAAATGGAAGCAAAGTCTTTGTAGATGGGGTGGAGGGGTTGAAGGGAGGGCAGGGGAATAGGGAAAAAATAAGAACCACGATGGGTTATGTAAAGGTGCAAATTTCCAATGATGAATGTCATTATATTGTATACCTTAAATGTACCAATACGATTAATTAATTTTTTTAAAAATGTGGAAGGATTTCTCTTACCACCCTAGAAATTCTGGCATGTCACAGGCATGTCACCCAAAAATCAAGGAATACTAGTTTTGAGCAGTAGAAAAGGAAAGTTTTTAGAGTTTAGACTTATTATTAGATTACTCTGTCAAGTTTCTACAAATTTGCTAAGCACTTAGTCTTAGATTGGACCTCATCATGAACTGATTATGCATCATTGCCAGCCACAATTTGAATAGCATTAGCCTAGAGGACTTCAAAGCCCCATGCTGATATTTTCAACATTTGCTAGTTGCCTAGCAATGACATTCTGACTGATTTCCACTCTCTGAGTATCTGGTTTATGTTGATGGTAGTTAGTTCTTTTTCTTTCTTTTCTTTTCAGTAGAGAACTTATCCTTCTATTAACCATAAACACATCTTTTTGAAGTAGTTGCCTCAAATGATTCAAATTATCAACATGGAAACACTTGACATTTATCAAAATTAGCTTTTAGTTTTTGAGCTAGTTAAAAAGACAGGGACAAGTCTTTTCCTCATGCAACATATATAGTTCCTTAACAAAGTAAAAAATCTAACAAGATGTTGGGAAAAAAATCAGTTTATCTCATGGAAAGATGGAAGATGTGGACAGCCCTAGGAATATCACAGACAGAATATTCAAATGACAGAAGATGGTTTTGATTTTGTTACCCTTTATTAATAGTTTACTCATACATTCAGAGATGGGAGGTATTTTACTCAAAAATCGAGGCAGTTGTGGACCCCTCAGACAAGGGTTTATAACTCACTTTAGGTGAGATTCCTCTGCAATGCTTTCCTCACAAAATTCTGTAAGACTTTTTAGATATTCTAACAGTAAGTAGCTCTCTGAGGATCCATTTTCCATGGGCCACACTTAGGAAGAGTAAGCATGCTGCTGAGAAGGGGTACAGTCCCCCAGCTCTGCCCTGTAGCTCAGGCTGTTGCAGAGTGAGAACAGGGCTGCATCCGGTGGGAAATTCTGACTTTTCTCCTGAAGAACAGACTCCAATCAGGCACCTGAGAGTTTATTTTAGCTTTCCTCTTCCCTTGTCTCTAATTTCTTTTTCCAAGAATGAGAACTAGTTCTGCAATACATTTACTTTGCCTCTCTGGTATGCACATCATTTCTGAATTCCTAACTTGCACCCTTATCAACTTCAGTTCATGTTTGTGTATAGTTTTTCTTTGTTTTGGTAGCTATAAGGTAGATAGGGTCATACAGTAGTTAGAGTCATATGATAGGTGTAAGTTTAATTTTAAAAGCTGCCAAGCAACCCCCTAAAGTAGCTACACCATTTTGTATTTCCTTCAGGAGCATATGTCAGTTCTAGTTGCTCCACATTTTTGCCAGCATTTGATATTGCCAAGTTTGTTGGGCAAACTACTTAGCCTCCTTTCTTCAGTTTACTCATCCTTGAAATTCACTTGTATGAGAATTAAATGAATCAGTATGTACAATGCAGTCAGCGTAGGATTGTCAGATGAAATACAGGACACATGGTTAAAAGGGAATTTCAGATAAACAATCATTTTAAGTAGAAACATATCCTGTATAATATTTAGCATATATTTATACAGCACTATAAAAGAGTTGTTGAAGTTTGAATTTAGAAAATAAAAATGCACAATGACCAAGTTAAGCTTGAATTTCGATGGACAACAGATATTCTTCCGTATAAATATATCCCAGATATTACAAGGGGTGTATTTATACTAAAAATTTATTTTTCTGGTCCTTTAGGAATGTCTATTCTGCTCAATTCTAAGCTTAATTCCAAGATCAGAGCTCTTCACCAAAGAAAATTTTGGAAACCCATGAAGAAGATATAGAAAGGATTGAAAAGTTCTTGGGTGACCTTGGATTATAAATTTTGGTAAGGCATTTGTTTTAAGTAAAGTTTTACTGAAGTTAAGTATACATACAAAATTATACACAAATCACAACAGCACAGCTGGAGTAGTTTTACAAAATCAATACACAGGCCAGGAAGCAGCCCATTTCTAACCCCTTCCTCCTAATTTATAACAGTAGGCTCATATGGAGCTGGTTGGCTTTTAAGTAGATCTAAGATACTGTATTTTTTTGCCCAGCAGATTATTTGGGAATTTCCTGAGAACTTTTCCTTCCATAATGGCTTCCTTGGTACTTTCTACTTAAGTGGGTCATTATCTTTGAATAAAATTGGCAAAGGGAAACAAGTCTGAACCAAGGAAAGGGATCTTATAAATAAGGAGTCTTATAGAATGCTGGCAAGTGCTTAATTGATTGAAATAACCTATAATTATATTTCCTTTTAAGTTTTTTTCAGAGACCAGGCAAGAAAAAATTCTTCCACTTGATTCACTGTGTTCCAGGTGTTGAAAGCATTTTACATTTATTAACTTTTGTAATCTTTATAACAACATTACAAGGAAGGTGTTATTATAATGTCTATTTTCCTGATAAGGAAACTGAGGCACTGAGATGTAAAGCAATTTGCTCAAGATCAAATGGGCAGAAAGCATAGGGCTGGGACCTGAGCCCAGCAGTTTGGCTCCAGTCTATGTTTTTAATAATCACTGTAGCTTCTCAAAGATTTGGTGGGTTCCCTCTCATCGTCCTATTTTCTTAGTTAGAAATGTAGCTCTTTTAATTATTTTGCCTTTATGCAATACATTTTGTATTACCCATGGATGGAAGAGTGAACTTTGCCTGTCTCTGAACATTAGTTTGCTAGGTCTGCTTTGACAAAATGCCAGGTTAGGAGACTTAAGCAACAGAGATTTATGTTTTCGTTGCTCTCAAGGCTGAAAGTACAAGACCAAAGTGTAGGCAGGGTTTGTTTCCTCAAGAGCCACAGGGAAGAATCTGTGCCAGACTCAAAGATGGCCACCCTCTTGCTGCCTTTCATACTCATCCCTCTGTGCACACATCCTTCTGGTTTCTAGGCCCCTAATTCCTCTTTTCACAAGCCACCAATTAGATTGGTTAGTATCCATCCCAATACCTTCGTTTTAACTTACCTTTTTAAAGGTCCTTTCTGCAAATACAGTCACATCCTGAGGTCTGCTTAGGACTGCAACATGTGAATTTGGAATTGGGTGACCAGTCCAGTAGCTCTCGTGGGCCCCAGCTCAGTGGCTGACGCCATTAAAAAGCACCCAGTCAGATGGAAGGTGTCTGAGCGGAAAAGTATACCAGGAGAGCAAGTCCTCAGAAATCTCAGGAACAGATGCCCAGACAGCAGTCAGGACAAAGGACACATGTGCCAGGTAGTGGCCTGAGGCAGCAGTCTCCAAATTTACTGAGGAGGCACTGGAGCTAATGGAGCCCTGATTTCTTATTGAAGGTGATAAATCTTCCTAATGGCATTTCAAACACATTATTCCAAATTTAAATATTTTAATATTAATTTATTCTAATGCCCCCTCGAGTGGATAATGAATAACACCATCCACTGAATTAAAAAAATAAAGCATAGTCAAAATCCTTGCAAGTTCTTTACTCTGAAAGTGAATCTAGGAGAGAGTACAAATGATTCTGTCGAAACTCATTTCTCAGGCAGGCCTGGGGAAGCATGCTTATATAATTCCAGCACTCAGGAGGCTGAGGCAGGAGGATCACAAGTTAAGGCGAGCCTGGATTACATAGTGATACTTTGTCTTAAAGAAAAAAGAAACCCTTATCTTTCTTTTATTTGGTAATAATGATACTCAAAATTGTAATAAGCATAAATCACTGCTAAAATTTTAGCATTGTAAGGAAATAAACAACTGAGTTTACTATTTCTTTGGGAAATCTAAGTTTGGATATCAGCATAGTATTGTAATAACTATTATTAAATATTTACTATGCATCTTTCCAAGTATTTTACACACATTATCTCAATCATTCTAACACTCACAGGAGCAGGTGATCTTTACCCCTATTTTATAGACGAGAAAACTGAGATCTGAGTACTTAACGCACCGTTTACATGAACATTGGCAATAAGGTACTTCTGGATTTGGAATCCTTGCTCTTAGCCCTGTACTCTCATGCTTAGAGCTTATTTATGCCATCAAGAAGAAGGAGCACCTACAGCGGAGCCTGCTTGAGTTCTCAAATAGACACTGTGGGAAGCAGAGTGTGGGGCACAACCCACTGTTTGGAGCTGCAGGGAGAAGCATCCCAGAACAATGGGCTGAGTGGCTGCATGAACAAAAGCTGGAGGACTACCCATATGATTCACTCAGGGACCAGAAGGAAGAAATGAAATCACAAAACACTGTCACTTCAAATCTATACTGGAAACTACAGCGCGTAACCATGTGCCCCAGGCTAAAACCTAGAATGAGTGGGAAGCACTTGCATGAAGAACTGGGATGGTCTGAGAAATCCAGCTCAGCTAGCTAGCTATCATGGGACTGAAATGGCCAGAAGAGGGACCATATTTTCCAGTTCCCAGTAGAGTGAATGTTGGACCTCCTGTGTCATTTATTGACCTGCTACCTCTTTAGTTCTGAATGTGCCTTTCAATATATAAGTATCCCTTTAATTATTTCTTCTTTAACATGAGCAATAAAATAAATTGCATTTTACTTATAATAAATGTGTATGCATATGTAATCAAAAATAAGAGCATTGAAGGCTTTTTTCCAGTAGAGGGCACTGGAGGGACACTGTAGGAGGAAAGGCTTTGGCTACTTCAGGGTGGTTGGGGGGCTGGCAGTATGAATGAGAGGACTTTTGGTAGAACTGGTCTCAGCCCCAGAGCATGGTCCCTCTGCAAACTCACAGCCTTGGCCTCACAATATAACCTTTCAGCAGCTGTCCCTAATGAAAACCAGAGCCCCTGCAACCCTGGACTGCCGTAGTACCCTTCCACCACCAGCTCTAACCAGCTCCTCTCCCTGCACTCCAGAAGGCTTCTGGTCTACCCAGGAAGCTCAGCGCTCTACAGCAAACCTCTGCTGTCTGGTGGCTGAGCCACACCTTCTCCATTTCGGGCAGAACCTTCCACATTTGTCCTTCCTCAAGTGTTCTCTCCCAGCCTAAGGGTACTCTCTAGAGTTCCCATATGTCTCTCAGCCTTTTTCTTATAGCTAACATGTCAGAAATTTAACAATTGAACCAAGATAGCAACACACAGGATAGGCTGCCCACCTGAGCCCAATTAGGCTATGGTGGTGATATTGAAATAGAATTTTCTGTTTTTATTTTCTTTATTTTGATTTTCATCTTGGTTTTGGTTTTGAGGGTAGTTTTTGTAGCAAATTTTTTCACTCTAATCTCAATTCAGATTATATATTTCTTATTTATTCTCCAGGAAAGCTCAAAACCACAGAAATCCACCAAATGAAAAGATATTTACAAGGAAGATTACAAGGGGGAAATTCTAAATATGTAGGGTTACAGAGTTAATGAATGAGTCCTGAAGTTGGGGGCCAGCAGGGGCACTGGTGGAATTGGGAATAAGTTCATGGCCTGAAGAATCTTGGCCCAACATAATACAAGAAGTAAGATGTGGCCTGGCTCACGTTGATAAACCAGGAGAAGAGTATATGAAAAGTATCACAGCCAGAAGAAATATAGAAATCATTTATTAACTTTTGTCATTTTTCACCATTTTTTTGTAGAGATGGGCATTTTACTAATAAGTGGGAAGTTGAACAGGCTTCCTTATCCAAATCACATCGACACCACAACTAGCACTAAGCTGGGGCACTTTGCTAACAGGAGGAAGTTTTAAGGCGGCTCATTTACAGTTGAGCTGAAAACTTGAACCTCTGTTTGAAATATAGCCAGGAAAGCCAATGACACCATCTCTTTCAAGTGATCCAACTTTCTCTGATTCCTGCAGTTACAAAATTAGAAAAATGTACAAGGTAAAGGGCCGTATCTCCTAAACTTAAAAGCTGAGCCCTGTGCATTGATGGAATGAAGAAATTGAGTGTAGGACTGTGTGAATGTTGGAGAGGAAGCTGACATTTCCCTCGGTGACTAAAGTGTGTTCCAGAGCAGATAGTGTACAGCGCATCTTATGAGAGCCCCTTTACCCACAGATGGCACACGCACAGCCGCTGTGGCGGACAAGCAGGTGGGCCAAAGCTAGAGGTGCTCTTTCTTTAATTTGTTGCTTTTTGTTGAATTTTTGGATTTGAGAGTGGTTTCACAAGGAAATTCTCTTTCATCTCAATTTAGGTTGTATAAGATGTTCACAATTTACAATAAGACATATTGAGGATATACTCCTAAGTGAAATATGTAAGCCACACATGTGTAAATACCAAATAGTTTCTCTGGTGTGAGTAAACTATAATAGTACATAATATCCTCATGAGATAATTGACAACACGCATTTACTTACACATTCCCTTTGGAGTGAAAAACAAAATTCCATGACACGATGCACAATCCCCTCCACAACCGAGTCCTGGATGGCCTTTTGATTTTATCTTCTGCCATCATAATTGTGCACATTATAGCCTAGAAAAACACCTCTATGTGTTTTTTTTTTTTTCTTGTCTTTGCATGTGGCACACAGTTGGCCTGAAACTTTTTCTCTCCTTTGGCTCTGGCCTTCCCAGTGGTGTGCTGGCAAATATTTAACAGGCTCTCCAGGAAGAAAAAGCTTGATTTCAAAAGTGTAAATATTCATGCCATTGCTGATTTCAAGCTACCAGTCTGGCCACTGAAAGCAGAGATGGGAAGAAATGTACTTAATTGCCTTTTGCAAGTTGTTGAAAGTGGCTTAGCACATCCTTGACTCATCTCTCCTTTGAAATTCCACTTAAGTAGCCACTCCTCCTAGAAGTCTCCTCTGACTTTAAACTTTTCTCACCCTAAGACTATGCTGGATGCTCCGTGACTTTGATGTGTTTCTCTATCACTTCACTTTGGGACCCTATACTGTTTCTTCCTCAGACTCAGATCCATGAAAACAGTCACATTTCTCCTTTGTGATTTTTGACACTAACCGTAGTGCCTGGCACATAGGTGTCATCCAATGTATGTTTATTGAATGAAAAAGTATAGCACTCTCTTGCCAGAATGATGTAAGTTTTCCTCCTTCAGTTAGGTTACATTGTCTCATGTTCTTAGAAGTAAGCCTTCTCCAAACAACCTATTGGAATAGCTCATCCAGACTTGTTATAAATCGAGCCGTTGAATGTTTGGCTGGGTGAATTTGGCGGGGAATGAAAATAGCTGGAGAGCTGGTTTCTCCAGTTGGTTCTTTGGGACACAGAACCTCCAGACTTTAGTGCAGAACAGTGCCAGTAATTACAAGATCTTTTAACCTCATTGGTTTTCTTTTTTCTAATACCATGCTATTATCTGGGCAAGCAATTGACTTTATACTTTCTTTCTAAACCTCAGATTTACAAGGCTTTCAACTTTCCCATAAGTTTTCTAGTTCTCATATTCAACCCAAACCCTGCCAACAACTGCCAGTTGTAATCACACGGAAAATATGACTTATTAAGGCACATTGGCATTAGCAAGATAGATGTGAAGAAAACTCAGCTTCAAAAATAATTATTACTTTACATCTTACAAATGGCATCAGAGAATTGTAAGATTTTAGGGTTCAGACTGATTTACTACTGAAGCCGCCTATCCCAGGAATGAATTCCCTAATCTGCAGAGTTATGCCTGGTGGGTGGCCACCCTTCTGACCTTGGCATTCAAATCCTTCTGTGTCTAGAGCTCAACCATTTATCACTAAATGACTTCTCCACATTGTTTGATAGTCTCCGCACAAAAAAATGCAATAGGCTAATTGTAGCAATTGTAACAAAAAAGGATACAATTGATTCATTGTAAATTTTTTTTTCTGCTTCCTAATTCTTTATTTTTCTACCTTTAGTTCAAACACAGAACTCCTTGCTTGTGCTTTTTGATTTACAATGAAAAAAAATGTTCTCATTACTGGAAGCCTAAACCTACCCCTCAGATCTAGGTTAAAACACCCACGGTACAGCAAGGAGAACTTCTATTGCTGTATCCTCTAGGTTCTTCCAAAGAAATTTATATAAATCAGCCTTTTCTTCATATACACCTCAGAGTCAACGTTCGCAAGAAGCCTCCCAGCTTCACTTTGCTAGAGCATGCATTCTGAATCTCCATCATGCCTCAGAGGCACCTGGCACACACTCACACACACACACACACACACACACACACACACACACACACACACACACACACCTGTCTACCTCACTCCGGTTCCGAATCAAGGAGTCTGCAGTGAACCCTGGACGAGTCCAGTGTGTAGCTGGAGGTGGGCAGCTCTGCTGAAGTGTTTGGATGGCTCCTGTCCTGCGCTGTGCGCTCTGTGGCCAGCCACCCCGCACTACACCAGATCCCTTCAGATGGCTTCCTGATCTGAGCCACACTAGTTCTCCCCTCTCTTAGTCCTCACTGCCAAGGGATTGTTCTGGCACTTCTCATGTCCCTTGTTTCATGCCTCAGGAACTAGACCTTCCTTCCAGGTTTATTTCTCTCCCCTAATTTACAGTCTACACCAACATTCGTTAAAAATGGACACAAGTATATGGTCATAAATTTACCCACTTTTTAATTTAACTCACTTTTAGAGGTAAGTGATTATTGTAATTCACTCGATCCATTCAATGAATTTTCTTTTTTTTTAAACATATACTTTCATCTTTTGAGGATTATTCTTTGACTACCCAGCACACAGAAGTTTCTGCTTTAAAGAAACAATGCTAAAAAGGAAAACAGAGACCCATGACAAGGAAAGAAAAGTGCCACTGGGGTGCGTAGAAGTGGCATTGTCTTTCCGTTGATTTTTAAAGATGTCTCTCTTGCAAATGGAGAAAGGAAATCTGATTCTAACAGAAACTTTCATAATCAGTCCAGATCCTTTTTCACCTTCAAAAATTTTCAACTTCAAAAACTGAACTGGCAGAGTAAACAAACATATTTTGAATAGAGTTGGATAATTTGTTAGCTTTTTTTTTTTTTTTGTACTGGGGATTGAACTCAGGACCTTGTGCTTGCAAGGCAGGCAGCGGTTGCACCACTGGGCCAAATCCTTGGCCCTGTTTGCCTTTTTAGGCAAGTTCACAGGTCAGTTCCAAATTTACTCTAAGCCATATAAACATGATTCTGTGAGCACTGATTCTTAGCCCAAGAGAGACAGCACATTGGGAGATACAGTATTGTGATCTTCTATCTCTGAATATTTTTTTAATAACACAGGCAAATTACATATTGGGAAAGATATTTGCAATATACGTATCTGATAAATGATTTGTAACCAGCCTGTACCATCTACTACTGCACCACAAGTCAATAAGAAAAAAGACAACTTTTAAAAAATGAAAATAGACTTGAACAGACTCTTTCCTAAAGTGAATATCTAAATATCCAAGAAGCACATGAAGAGGTTCTTAGCATCATTTCTCATCAAGGAAGTGCTAAGCGCACACACAGTGAAATACCATTCATATTCACTAGAACATCTAAGGCCAGAAAGACAGTTCTCATGTTGGCAATCACATGAAGCAACTAGAATTCTTGTACATTGCTCCTGAGATTGTACTTTAGTGCAAACCTTTAGAAAACTGGCAAAATCCACTAAAGCTACATGTGTGATCATTGTAGCCCAGCAGTTCCTCTCCTGTGAATATACCCGCACCAGCTGTTGACTTATCGCCTTTTGACAACTGACCCTTTTGGACTGCTCGGTGAGATGGATCTTGTCTGTATGAGTATGTTGCCTTCTTTGCCAGCTGGTGTTGAAGTTTGCTGAGCAGAGATTGTTGACGAACCACCGAGGAGGAAGAGGTTTGCTTCCTGGTTCCACTGTGCTGACTCCTCAGGCTCCTCAGCGCCCCCCACTAGCCAGTCTCCTGGGCAGCACGGACAGCTTGGCACCCAGCAGCTCCAGGTGGATCACAGCTGCCCCAGCCAACCCCTTTCACCAGTGTTGCAGTAAGTGCGTCAGGTATGACACTGCCCTGAGATGAGTGCCCTGGAAGACAGATTTCCAGGTTCTTCTATTTTGGAGATTTCTTTTACTTCCTATTAGCTAATCCCTTTTTATGCTTATTATGAATATTCTTCATATTACGCTTTCTCTACTCAAATTATTATGTGGTTTTGTTCTTCTGATTGGGTTGATATAATTAATATAATACCCAAAGAGATGTACACGAAGCTTCATTCATAAAAGTCAAAACTGGAAACCGTTCAAATGTTCACCACCAGTTGAGTGGGTAAATTGAGGTAAATGCATACAGTGGAATAGGACTCAGCAATGAAAAGGAAGGCATTACCTGGGGATGAATCTCACAGACAGTGATGAGTGGAAGAAGTCGGATACAACAGAGTATATGCTATAAGGTTTCATGTATATGATGTATAAAGAACAGGCAGAACAACTGTGGTGATAGAAGTTAGTATAGTTGTTACCTTTAGGGCCAAGATACTAAGGGCACAAAGGATCTTCTGAGGATAGTTGACACACTATGTTTTGATTAAAAGGTAATTATAAAGGCAGATATTTATGTAAGAAGTTGGCATTTTGTGCACTTTACTATATGTACAATACATTATAATTTAATAGGAAACACATTTTAAAATAATGTAAATAAAAGGCAATAGAAAAGAACTGTGGGAACAAAGCTGTGTAGACATCCCATTAACTAATCCCCTCCCCCATCCATCTCAACAATGCTCAGCAGTGTGGACATGGTTTTAGTCTCTCATGAGATTCACGATGGTAGTGATGGTCCCGAGGCCTTCATCGTGCTGAGGGGCACAGGAGGAGGTGACAAACTGGGTGGTTTTCTCACACACACAGCCAGTTACTGATGGCAATGGGCAACACCTCAGCCTTCTCTTCCATACTGGGAATTTCTGCACATTGTGTGGCCTTTCAGAGACTCTTTCTAAAGATGCTTGTGATGAGTAACGGGGTGATTTATAGAAGAGAGCTGAGCGTGTCATCCAAGTAAAGCCAGCGGAGAATGATTCTGAAATAATCCTGTCACGGTTGGCACTGATATAAGTTAGGGGTTCTTTTAACGTCTTCTTGACTGCCTTGACAAAGACTGTAGGGGAGTTGGTAAAAAGAGGAATGTGTGCCAGTTTGATGACTGTGTGAAATCATTTCACTCCAAAATGGAGCAGAAATATGAAAAATCAAAATAGTTCATCCCCTGCTCCCTGCCTTTCTACTCCTCTTGGATAGGAATCAAAGGAGAAAAAGCTCAGTGGAAAAGCCATCTCCACAAACTGAGGTCAGGATGAGAGACAAGTAATTTTCACTTGCAGAATCCTGGCTACTCTTCTTGCACATGTGAGAGAGGAGGCTCACTGCGCCTGCACACTGAAGCAAAGTCAGGCGTCTATGATTCTCAGCCCTGGGCATTGCTGCAAGGGTTCATTTAGCGTCCAGTTACTCCATTTTTTTACACTGAGCCAGATAGAGTTAATTCAGGATCTGAGGTAGAGTCTGTTAATCTATTAATTTGGGAAAAGGAGACAGTAAAAGTCATTTGTCCTTTAACTCTGTTCTTCTCCATATATTGCCTTGCAGCTCGATGCTCGGCTTTGCCAATAGAGGGCGCTGCAGGAGACAGCCAAGCTGGAAAGGGAGAGGGGCACTTTCCCCCCAACTGTTCTGTTTCGACACAGCCCTGAGCAACTTGGGGTGCAGAAAGTCCCAGCAGTGGCTACAGATCTCAAGGAACTAGGATGGGCGGTGCCCCACAACAGCAGATTTTTTTTCATTCCTAGCAGCCTTGCCTTCTCTTTCAGGGTCAGCCAGCCATCTTTGTACCCACTTCTAAATCTTGAAAATCTTTCCTTCAACTTCTACTGCTATTACACCAGACAGTTCTTTATATACCTGTTAGCAATTAATCATCCTGTGCCTTGCTAGCAATTCTTCATACTAGATTTCTCCTGTTCAAATTACTAATGGGTTTGTCTCTTGACTGGTCCCGACAAGATGCAGGGTGCGCAGTATCTGGCTTGTGCTGCGGTTGCTCCTTCACGTGGCCCGTAGTCCCTCATGAAGACTCAGTGCTTTGGGCTACTAGGGAAGTAGCCTTCAGCTGGGCTGCGCTAGACTGGATACCTTTCAGGGAATTAATCTCCAGATCCTAGACTTCCACCTATACTCTTGATGAGATCAACCTGAGACATACCTGCAGGCAGATTATCATGGGAAAGGTTTTCCTTTTCTAGCTTGCCCTGTGTATTCCAAAAGAAAGGCATATCTCTTGTTTCCCTGATTTTATGGTGGTTTTGATTAATTTTGTTTTAATAATTTTAATAGAATGCAGAGGAAAAGTTTTAACATAAAAAGCCTTAAAATTATAGGCAATTTAAAAATCAATTTAACTTATATTAATTATTGCTTCACAGAATTATGGTAGGGTGGTTAGTAACAGATTTTTTAAGCATGAAATACCTTATTGGGGAAATGGAATGGAAATACGAGATCAAGAAAGAAAAGGAATAGTAGATGTTTTTACTATGTTCATGTATTTCTAAATTTGGGATGACATAAATATATAATTGCTTATGTACTCTGCTCCTTTGGACTCACATGAAAGTGTATGTTAACACTTTTATTTTAAATTGTCAATATGGCTACATGCCAGAATTATATTCTTTGCAATTGTTTAAGCACAGGAAGAGAAACTTTAGATCTCATCTTTTAAAAGTTCAAGAGGGCTTATAGTTTTACAAATGTTTTAGGAGATATGTGAGTATATGAGATTGCCTCACTTATGATAAACCATGAAGGAATGAAAACTGAATGAATGAGAAAATAAGTGAGCTGGCTATTAAAATCAAATAATGTCTCTTAGAATAAATGAAAACAACATCCCCTGTTTCTGTGCTTAGGTTCAGTGTCTTGGCTCCTTCTCTGGGCCCAGATGAGGCCCAGGCTAGTCCGAATCTCTCCTCTGTCCTTATTTCAGAATGACCGTGGCTGAATGAGTGCCTTGTAACAGTTCATTTCCTTAAAGCCTTTTGGTTTACCTTTATCATATCATCTGTAAAATGGACCGAGAAATTGCAAACCAGTGAGAGTTGGAATATTTTGTAGGAAAATAACTGTGGCATAGAAAAAACACTGGATTTGGAGCCAGAAGGCCTAGGCTGGTGCACTGATGTGCTAGTAACTGCTTGCAAGGTGTTTGTCCAAAGCCTTCATGTCTCTGCACCTCAATTTCTCATCTACAAAAAGTAGATAGTGATAAGTGTTTGTGGGAACTAGACGAGCTCGTGCATGTCAAAGTACTTAACACCTGGCGGGCCCTCAGTAGGTGTTTGGCTGAAGCTAAAGTGCTAGCTGGCAGAGTGGTGTGGGTATACCCATCTCTCCTTGCCCTGAGGCCATGATATTTCTGCCAAAAATTAACTACTTGGCTTCCATGGCTGCCCACCACTACCAGTCTTGACCTTACTAACCATCCTGCCATCCCAATGCAAAGTGTGTGGAACATTTGATCTTTGCACACAAATGATTCCTATTTCACTCACCAGATGTGGTTTGTATAAGCACCACACTCCTTTTCTCAGGTGACAGGTTTCATCTTTAGAATCTGTTGAAGGGATCGTTGTCAATTATCTTTCTAGGGTCAATGGCACTATTATGTATAATATAAAATATAAAACACAGACAACCTAGCTTCTTGCCAAAGTGATTACTTAATCTGTTCTCACATAAGTATACAGTGCTGACTGATCCTCTAATCGATTGAATTACAAGGTAACCAGTATATACACAGAGAGAGAGAGAGAGAGAGAGAGAGAGGGAGAGAGAGAGAAGTGATTCCTTTACAGTAGTTGATGACAGATCTCTGCCCCCAAACTGTGGTGGAATCTGGCCTGGCCTTTTACAAGCAAAAAAGTTCAATTGAGAAGGCCAAATGGTTGTATGAAGTGCCTAACAATATTAGAAGGTAATCATCCATTGTGGAGATGTAGTTGCAAGTACAATCAGGCCTAGCTGAATTAGAGCAGCTTCTATGCTCAGGCTAGCAGCTTTCTTCAAAATCAGGATTGCTCACCAAGCTCTTTGTACCTTTATCCTAAAACAAGACATAGATTTTTAACATGAGTCTTGTGATGCTCACGGGAGAGAAAATCAGTAAATGAGTTCTATTGCAGATTTGCATTAAACAAGAAGAAGTAATGACTGCAGAGACAGACAGGAAGATGGAGTTTTCACCATGCGCCAGACCCTGGATAAGGGTTCTCCCAGATAGGGTCTCACCACTCCTCACAGCACAACTGTGCGGCAGGCAACTTCATAGTTCAAGTGGAACTGAACCCCAAGGAGTTCCTTCTGGGGACTGGACTTGAACGGGTGCCCGTCTGAAACAAAGCCCATATGTTTTTCTTTTGCCTTATTAATGCTAATCCTGCCTCCAAAAGGTGTAAATTCAAGAAGACAGGGGCTGTGGAGATTACCTTTTACATGCCCATGGAATGACCCAGAGCAGTGGTCTCAGTCTTGGCTGCACATTATGTTACCGCTGTCTCGGGTCTGCATGCCTTGCTTAGGACAAATCCCTTGGGATAGGATTTCTTTGCTTTCAGCGGGTTTCAGGATCAAGATTTCATAAACAGTCTTGTGCTGTTCCCAAAGTTTCTATCTATGCCTGGAGTTGGCCTGATAATCTGCATTTTTAATGAATGTCCTGGGTCCTCACTGTGCGCTGCTGTTTTAGGGCAAAGTTTCTCAAGGTGGATTCCCTACCTGGAGCATTGGGGTTGGAATTATGAACTCAGATGCAGATCCTTGGCCCTGGCCCAAACCTGTAGGATCAGATCTCAGGAGGTAGGCCCCGGGGGGTTTGTCTGTTAAATAAGTATTCCGAGCCATTCTTCTGTTCACTGGAGTGTGAAAACTGTCATCCAGTGAATCTTTAAATCTCCCTCATCTCACATTTTAAATATTGTCTCGCTCTGAATGACAACCACACAGCCGAACTCCACTTACAATTGACCGTTAGCTGCTGTTACAACTTGCCTCTGGTTATTTAAAATGCCCATAAGGGACCTTTCAGCCCATGCTTCATAAATAAAAAACACAGCACGGAAGTATTTATTCATTGATGTTTGGAAAATTCTCCAGTTATCAAGTTTCTGACTCATCAGGGTAAAGGGGCTTGGTTGATTAGTGTTTCATTCTTCCACCAAACAAGTGAAATGAAAAGGAGAAGCAGCAAAAAGCATTTTCTTTTTTTCTCTTTGCCTCTCCTATCATTGAACCTTGTGAACATGAGGCTCAGGCTGAGTTCAGAGGGTTTTGGCAGCTTGGAGCCTGGTGCCTTGTACATGCAGCTGGGCAGCTGGATTACCACCCTGGCTTCCTCACAGATGGAAAAGGTCAACCCATGTGCTATTCAAAGACTGACGGCAGGAAGCCAGGCTCAGGCTCCCAGGGGCCCTGAAGAGATGCAGGTGCTTCCCGGGGGGCCCACCCCTCAGCTGTGGGCCCCGTGTGAAGCCAGCTGCCAAGAAGAGTATTTATAGCTGCCTTTGCCTGCTGGCTCACACAGCAGGGTGGCCAAGAAGACAAGCGAGAGATTGGAAGACTGAGGTGGGAACGGCCTGCTTATCCTCCTTAAGGTATCTCTGAAGTCAGTTGCCTGACCCGAAGTCACAAACACAACCAGATTTCAAGTGAAGCAGGAATTAAAGTCACACAAAGAGTTCCCATCATTCTACTCTGCTGTTTGCCAAGAGAAGCCCACTGCAGGAGGGCCTGTGCTGCCATCTACAGAACTGACTTTTAATCACTGTGCTTGCCATGGGTAAGAAAAAGCCTAGGAGCTCTATCCGAGCTGCTCCCAGGGCCGTTCCTGCCCAGAGGCTCCAAACTGAGCCCAGCTTCTCTATCCAGACTCCTAAAGCAAATGTGTCAGCTAAAACAAAGGCTCTTTTTTCTTTTTCATCTTCTCATTTAGGCCTGTAGGTTACACAAAAAGATGCCAACACAGCTCCCAGTGTGGCTCCCAGGTGCCACAGGGCACAGCCCTAGCATTCTCTCTGGTAGCAGGAAATGTGCATCTGTGGGCGTCCAACTGTTGGTTTAAGGGCCACAGTGTCCCTACTCCCATGGAAAAGCATTGGAGTCCATGAATTCTCTTGTCAAGTTTTTACAGGGGTATGTATCCTCTGTACACAGCACAGCACATTAGCTTAAAGTCTCTAGGTGAAATCGTTAAATCTCTGGGGAAACCAACAAAACAGCAAGTGTTCCAGAAAGAGTTTCACTTCCTAACTGGCAGTGAGCCTGAGATCAAAACCTGTTACTCAGAGTCACAGATGAAATTGCTCCAAGAGGCACAGTCCATCCAATTGTTCTGCCTGAGGCCGTGATGTTTCCCAGAGTCACCATGAAGGGCTGAAGCACAGTGGCTGGTAGGATGCTTTCTTTATGGGCCGGAGTGGAATATCTACAGTCTGGTGGCCCCTGGAGGCCTTATGGTGGGGGTTGCTTCCAAAAACTCCTTCCTGAAAGTAGAAAGGAACTTACACTTTGTTTTTCATTTTTGAAAATGAAGTAGTCAAAAGTAGGACACCTGGTTAGGGTTATAGATGGGCCAAGGGCACAAGGGTAAGATTACCAATCCTAATTGTGCACTTTGGAGTTGCCTAGCACATACCTTCCACAAGTCACCTCATTTAACCCTCACAGTCATCCAGTGAGGTAGCACAGCTGCCGTCCTTCCTTCATAGCCCAGGAAACTACAGCCTGAAGACGTGAAAGGACTGGTTCTGTCACAGGAAGCGAATGGCAGAGTTCGGACTCAAATCCACTGCTTCTTAAGAGCCACAGCCTTCACCCACAGATCTCAGAACAGCACTGCGGAGTCCAACAGGCTCTGTGGCTCATCTTTTCCAACAGCTCACTGGGCTGTGTTGGTCTCGGGCTCCCTTGCATTATGCAGGTGGGAGTAGGGCAGAGAATTGGGTCTCAGCAGGTCCTGAGAGTCAATTCGTAGGATGAGCCACTCTGGCTGGCCCCAGATGATGCTGAGGCCTCCCTTTTCCTATTCTCACAAATGGTAACTCATCCTTGGACTGGAAATCAGCTCTTGCATAGCTTATTTCCCAGGCTGGGGCTTGTTTAACTGGGTGATTTTTAGGCTACTTCACGTAGATCAAATTCCTGGTGGCTGTAGCCAGCTGGTAGTGTTCTGCCCTATTCCTAGATACAGTGGTGGCCGCAGGGACTAGAAACTGGAAGTGATGCTTTGACCAGCGTCACCCACAGGAGTGCCATAGGATCCAGCCAGCTGTGTGTGGTCTTACAACCAATGGGTGTTGCCCTTGTCTGTTAGGAGGAACTGAGTGTGCATGGTGTGAAAGGGTACACAAGGTATGAAAGGCAAAATCAGAAGTTACACTGATTGTACTTGAACGTCTTTGTTCATCATCATTTTATGGTTTTGTATCAGGTGGGCTATTTTATATTGTGGTTTGGATCTAAAATGATCCCCATGGGCAAGCTGATGGGCTTTATGAAGTTGACTGGATCATGAGGGCTTTAATACCATAATTTGATGGTATTATTGAGAGGTGATAGAAACCGGAGGTAGGACCTAGTAGAAGGGAAGGAATCTTGGGGGTATAGCCTTGGTCTATATTCAGTCTGTAGTCCCTTCCTTTCTGCTCTGGCTCTCTTATAGTCTCTGCTTCCTAGCCACCAAAGGGTGAGCTGCTTTCCTCCACCATACCTTTCCTTCCACCAAGAAGCTGTCCTCACCTTGGTTTCCCAGCAATGGAACCAGATTTCAGTGGACTGAAACCTCGGAAGCCATGGGCCAAATAAGTCTTTCTGCCATTAAGTTGTTTGTCTCAGGTATTCAATCACAGCCATGAAAACCTGATAGCCTGTATTTCTGTAAGGTTCAGGGTGCTCTCCCCACCACCCCCGCCAGAGAATTTTTCTCCCTGGACTCTTCATAGTCTTTTATTTTCTAAGTTGCACAGAAAGATTTTCACTTATGTTTTCTTTGTTTACTGTTAAGACTCCCAAAGACTAGAAGTTCCTGGCAAATAGTGATTCTTAATTAACACTGATGTGATTGGTCAAGTAACACCTAACTAAATAAGTGAGTCCATCAACCATTCATCTAGTGTCCTTGATTCCCAAAGACACCAGAGAATAAGACACTAGAGTCTTTCTCTGGGTCTTTAAAAAGCACCATCACTTTCTGAGATGTAGAAAGCATGTCAGTTCAGATCCCGCAGTAAGAAGATACACAACAATTTAAAGTAGTGGTGGCACTGGGTGAGGGATGCACTTATGGAAGAGAAGGAAGGAAGAAGCAAGACTGGGAAAGGAAGCCCACCATTAGAGTTGGTGGTCTGGAGGAGAGGCAGGAGAACGTGGGATGGACCAGGAAGGCCTCAGGAGCTTAAATTCTGCCAGCCATTTTGGATGCCATGGAAGTCTGTGGAAATGGGCTCTGTGTGTGGTGATCGTCACGCTTTTCCTTATTTAATCAACTTGTTCTCATCTGGTGTTTCTTTCGAGTGGTGACAATGATTTCTCCCTTGCCCACACTTTTTTCCAGGAGTGCTGCTGAGCCCTCCTCACTAAGAGGCAGCATAGGGCACAATGGTCCTTTCTCTGCCTGGTCACCATTTCTCTTTCCAGTCACCTTCCAAATGTCTCAAATTCAAATAGCCTGAACCTCACCGGAGATATTCCTTCCCATGACAATTTTCATCTCTATCAAGGCATCAGCAGACCTAGAACAAAATCTAGATTCCTCTTTCTTCTCCTTCAGTTCCTCTGCTGAGGCAAGAGCTCTCCCAGACTTGACTCCTGTCCTTCAGGCACCAGCTGCCTGCCAGCCTGCCTCCAGGCCCTGTAAGACAGACACTCAACATCCTGGTTTTAGCCAGACAGCATCCGGTTGTCAGACTGAATAAACAGGCCAAATGAGCAGGCCTCTGTTATCAGCAGGGGGACAATACCTTTGTTTTTTCTGCTTCTTCCATCTGGCAGTTGGTCTCCTGTGTAAACAAGCCTCTTTACTTAAGTCACCTTTCACTAAAGTCACCTTCCACTGAAGGGTCCTCATTCCACCTGGAAGCCTTTACATCCTGGAATGTGAGTACCAGTCGTGTGATAGGTACTTCCTTCTGCTTGCAGCCACTTTTTTCACCCATCTTTTTAAAACTGAGCACCATTGCCTTCTTCCAGTCCATTCACTCATTCTTTTTTTTCCATTCAACAAACATTTACTAAGAATATTTACCCAAAAAGAGTCACGTAGGGTGGGTTAGGAGCATGAACTCTGCAGCCGGACTGCCCTTATGCATCTGTGCCAGCTCAGCCCATCTGTAATACAGGACCATAGTTGAATTACTCAGTCTCACTTTTCTCATCTATAAATGGGGATAAATAGAATACTCATCTCAAAGCTTAATGGGGATTAAAATAGTTAAACAGTGCTTGGCATGCAGCCAAAAGAATTGAATAAATAATATCTTGTGCCCAAGGAACAATTCTTGCTCCAAGGAAGTTGCAGTCAAGTGGGGAAGAATAGAGTGTGAATAAGCATGATGCTGACTGGTATGAGCTATGGCTAGGATAAAGCCAGAACGTATCCAACCCAAGATGCTTGTGATAGGAAGGGACACTAAAATAATGAAAATTATGTAGTTCTTAAAAGTATTTATTGACTAACAAATTAATTTCATCATAATGGCAGAACTATACATAGTTCTATTCAAAGTCAAGCATGGTAGTGCACGCCTGTAATCCCAGCACTTGGGAGGCTGAGGCAGGAGGACCGCCATGGATTTAAGGCCAGCCTGGGCTATATAGCAAGACTCTGTCTCAAAAAAAAAAAAAAGTTATGTTCAAAGATTTATATAACAATAAACCTTTAAAATCAGTATTTTCATATATAAAACTCAAAAATTTTAAATAATTTTATTAAGAAAATAGAATAATTATTGGTTTATATTTATTTTGCTTTAATCAGTTTCTTATCATATCTGTCTAATACATTAAGTAACTGACATTTTTGAAAAATATTTACTTCAATGTCTTTTCATTTACAATTTTTAAAAATAAAACTGCAATATCGCTTACAATGCCATTTTGTGATTAATAAATTGAAAAGTGACCCTTCTCTGTAGACCAAACTAGCTTTAACTGAAAAAATACAACACAGATGCTGCATTACTTACTAAACTCAGAGAAAATGCAGCTAACTGAAATCTATTCTCAATTCTTATGTTTTCATATTGAATTATTTCAGTCCAAACAATTTCAACAAGGGATATTTTTTGTTCTCATTTAGAGCAGTTTTATTCAACAAGCATTTTACAAAGCACAACTTGTCAAATGTTTTTGTTTATCATGATTCTTTTTAATGGTTCACCAAAGTTAAGTGTTATAAAATGTCAGAGGTCTTTTTAAATTATATTCCATTTCAGTACAGAATATAAATTGATCCAATTAAAAAAGAAGCTTCACCAAGAGATATTTCCCATAAGCCAAGGTATTACATAGCTCTGAGCTCCCATAGCTTAGTTTATTTCCTCCCTTGGTTTGATAGAGACAATTCTAATGTGTCTCTATATGAGCTTGTTATAAATAATTACAATTCATAAGAAGCTTCACAACTTGAAATTTTTAAAATAATTATTACAATGAATTTACATCAAGATACAGCCAATATGTGTGAAATTATTCTAAAATAATTCAAGAGTATTCCAGAATATGTAGGTGTTATGAAGTGGTTATTCAAAGATTCATACATTTATAAAATCAGACTGTTGAGGCAACTCAGAAAGAAAATGTGCACCCCCAGGCTGAAGTTCCTGCTGTTATTGTTAGTGTGTGGGCTTTGTTTGTTTTGTTCTGTTTTGTTTTGCTTTGTTTGTTTTGAGGGGGATACTTAATATAAACTCTGTCACAAGAATTTTGTACTTTAGTTACTCTGCTTCTTTAGGAACATTTGTAATTTTTTGACAATGACAATTTCCTTTAGTGGCATATCACAGTGGTTTGGACACTTTTATGAATCATGTGCTCTATAACCATTTCCAAGTACATTCCGCTCTGTCCTTTCTTAATTTAGTAAGAGCATAATTTTTCCATTTCCATGAGCCTGTGCTCCCCGCAAAGTTTGTGTTCCTATTATTACCTCAAAACACATCTTATCTTTTGTTTAATTTTTAGTTTTATCAGTGCGTGTTTATAGTCATAATGATTACATTCCTCTTGAGGAGTTGTTACATGCACATAGCACATCTCAATTCTTGTTTTTTTAATCTCTTCCCCTCCTTGCCCTCCTCCTTCCCTTTTCTCTTTTGCAAAAGATGTATCTATCGTTTCCTATTATCTTTTATTTTGCTCTTCAATTATTTATATTTTGAGTTTCTTATACAAGTGAAATCATGTGATATATTAGGTTGTGTGCCTGATTTATTTCACTTAGCATCATGACCCAAATTTACCATTTTTATGGCCGAATAGTACTCCATTGTATAATTCATCTGTTGATGGACATATAAGCCACTTCCAATATGGAGCTATTATGAGTTGTGCTGCTATAAACAAGAGTGTACATGTATCATTTAATTTGGTATCTTTAATTCTTTCCAAAGATATGTAGAAGAGAAATAACTAGGTCAAATGGAATTTATATTTTTAGCTTTTTTGAGGACTCTCCATATTGATTTCCATAGTGGTTTTACTAGTATACATTCCCATCAACAATGTAGAAGCCTTCCTCTGAAGCCTCATCAGTATTTATAAGTATTTCATTTCTTAATGTTAGCCATTCTTTCTACAATAATATAGAATCTCAGTATTGTTTTAACTTTACATTTATCTAATAGGCTCAATAATATACTCTGGAGGAAAGATTGCCTCTTTAACAAATGGTGCTGAGAAAGCTAGCTATCCACATGCAGAAGATTAAATATAGACTCATATCTCTTACCATGTACTAAACTAAAATAAAAATGGATCAAAGATCTAAATGTTAAGCACAAACAGCTTAATCTGATGGAAGTTAAAAAGGTAAAACTCTTGAAGACATAGGTGCAGGCTAGAACTTTCTGAACAGAACTCCCAGTGGCACAAGAAATAACATCATATATCAACATGGGATTATATCAAATTTAAAAGTTTCTGCACACCAAAGGAAACAACCAACACAGTGAAGAGACAACCTGCAGAATGGGGAAATATTTTATCATCTATTCCTCAGACAGAGCACTAACATGTAGATATATAAAGAACTAAAAAAATTAGTCCTCCCAAAATAAAAGATCCAATCAAAAAATGAGTGGAAAATTGAATAGACAGTTCTCAGAAGTGTAAATTGCCAATAAATACATGAAAAAATGTTCAACATCTCTGGCCATTAGAGAAATGCAAATTAAAACATTTTATCTTTAATGTTGAACTTGTGAACTGAATTCATAACAGCATTCTTACCAATGTCAGATGATTTTCCTGAGAATAAACTTTTAAAAGTTTTACTTTGATTTCATGAATTGTTTTGAAGAAGATGAAATCATCATTGAAATTAACCAACGTCTTATTTCAAGTATCTGAGGACTTTAACATAAAAAAAGGCCTCAAGAAATTGTTTGGTGGCTCTTCTTTTGCTAATGGAGTCCACATGTATACAACTATCAGTTTACTTTTTATATGTGCAGAACTGGCATAAAAATAGACAAAATTAATTGAGACGAGCTATTATTTGATAGTTGGCATCTGCACAAGTGAATTATTTTTTGTGGCCACAACCTCCTTAAAACCATCTAATGTTTGAGGCCGAGATTGGCTTATCTTCATACTTGTTTTTCATATGGTCACTGATATCACCAGGAGCCTCAGTGGTGAATCGTAAATGCCACCAAACATTTGATATAAGTTATGTGATTGTTGGCTTTCTTGATAGATGGAAACTCAGGACTTAGTTTTTAAATATGCACTTTTTTGTTTTATTCAGTTGCTTCTAAAATATTTGTTGCCAAAATTTAAAAAGATATCAAGTAGTAAATTTATAATTTGATGCTATCTTATAAATGAAAACCTGTACAGCAAGAGTATTCGGATTATTCATTATATACTGTATTAAAGGACCGGTAAGTCTCTAAATCCCACTTATTTTACATAGATACCTGTTAAGGTTTTTGTCTAAATGTCCCCCCAAGAACCTCAAGTGCTTAGAAGTGGGACCTTTGAGAGGTGACTGGATTATGGGACCATAATGCTGACAGTCTGTTAGAAGTTGCCTTTGGGTCAGAAGAGGCGGTCACGTGGGTCTGACACTGAAGGGTATTTCTCCCTTCCCGATTCTTCCCTTATTGCTCTCTCTCTCTCTGCGTCCTATCTGCCATGTCATGAGCAGCTCTCCTCTGCCATGCTGTCCTGTCTTGGAGCCTGCAGACTATGGACCAAAACATGAGCTAAAATAGACCTCTCCTTTTTCAAGCTGTGGACATTTGAAATCTTGTCCCAGCAGAGAAGGAAGTAACTAAGACAACAACTTTCTACCTTTAATTTCCACACTACACTGACCAGAGGTCTTGGTGACTTTGTCCACTGCCTGGCCAAGACTCAACTGGCTGATGCACCAGGTGGCCAGAAAGAACAGCGGTATAGAATCCACCTCCCCCCATCTTCTAGGGTCAAAAGTTATAGATACTTTATCTTATTAGCAGCAAGTCCTTGAATGGGTAGTATTAGTTATCATATTTTCCAGTTTTCATCTATAAAAGCTCAATAAAAGGACAAATTATTGCTCATTATCTTTCAGATTTGAGCATATGTTCAAATGAGAGTCTTGTTGCCTAATGATCTTACATATTTGCAGACCAGACCAGTAGGAGCTGGAAAGTATAATGTGGTCATCTACCAAATTTACTCCAACTTAATTTTAATGCAATCATCACCAACAGTATTTTGTAGAAAAGTGAAATATCAAGGACAAATGGTAAATGGTAAAACTGCATGGGATGCCAAGCACAGACAATCTTGGAAGTGTTTTAAGAGAAGCAGCATCATTACACATACACCCAGTAGCAAGGGAAAAGAGATTGGGAAGGTTTTTAGGTTAGGGAATACCTGTACTGAACCTGAGGATTATCAAGTAAAGTTAAAAGCTTCTACACAACAAAAGAAACAATCCACAAAATGGAGAGGCAACTTGAAAACATGCATCTGATGAAGAATTAATATCCAAAATATAGGGAACACTTACACCTCAACAACAAATGAATAAACTGATCTAAAGTGGGTAGAGGAGATGAATAAACATTTTCTTTTTTTTTTTTCCTCATTGAGTTTATTGGTACATTTTAGGTATACAGTACAGTTACATTCATCATTGGGATCTTGTACCTTTACATGACAGGTCTTGGTTCTCATTTTTTCCCCATACCCCTGCCCTCCCTTCACCCCCTCCTCCCTTCCCTATTTACAAAAACTTCATTTTCATTTTCTCATATTTTTTCCTTATTTTCCCTCCCCTACTCTTCCCACTTCCCCTACACCTTTATCCCTTTTCTTCCTACTACACATTGTCAATTATACCATTAGGATCTTATTTACAATTATAGTTTTTCACACCAGAAAACTATTTGGTATTTACACATGTATGACTTATTTATTTCACTTAAGAGTATGTCCTCAATATGCATCCATTTTCCTATGAATGAATCTAATTTCTCATTCTTTGTGGCTGAGTAGTATTCCATTTTATAGCAAAACCACATCTTCTTTATCCAGTTTCCAACTGATGGGCAAATAGGCTGTTTCCAAGTTTTAGCTATTACACACTGTGCCACTATAAACATGGGTGCACATATATCAGCCAAAGAAGTAAAAGCATCAAGTAAATATATGAAAAAATGTTCCATATCATTGGTCATTCTCGAGATGCAGATGAAAACAGCACTGAGATTCCACCTCACCCCACAAAGAATGGCTGCTATCAAGAAATCACACAATAACAAATGTTGGTGGGATTGTGGAGAGAGAGAGGAACCCTTCTCCATTGTTGGTGGGAGTGCAGACTGTTGTAACCACTATGGAAATCAATATGGAGATACCTCAAAGAACTAGGATTAGAAGTTCTATTTGACCCAGCCATCCCTCTGCTGGGTATCTTTCCAAAAGAATTAAGAATCATATGTTGTAACCACTATGGAAATCAATATGGAGATACCTCAAAGAACTAGGATTAGAAGTTCTATTTGACCCAGCCATCCCTCTGCTGGGTATCTTTCCAAAAGAATTAAAAGAATCATACCATAGTGATACATGAATAGACATTTTCTAAAGAAGACATACAAATGACCAACAGGTAAATTTAAAAAGTGCTCCACTTCACTACTCAGGGAAATTTAAAATAAAACCACAATGAGATAACATCCCACATGTTAGGATGGGTATTGCAAAAAACAAAAAGCAAAAACAAGTGTTGGCAAAGATGAGGAGAAAAAAGAACCCTGGTGCAGTGAGTAGGAATGTAAATTAGTACAGTCATTATGGAAAAGAGTATGTATGTTTCATGAAATTAAAAATAGAACTACCATATGATCCAACTCTTATGCTTCTGGCTATATATCCAAAGCAAATAAAACCAGTATGTTCAAGAGATGGTTGCACTCCCATGTACACTGCAGTGTCATTCATAATAACCAAGAAATGGATGAAAAGAATATAACGTATACATACAATGGAAACTAGTCAGCCTTAAGAAAGAAGTAAATCATGTAATATATGACAATGTGGAAGGACCTAGAGGACAGTGAAATAAGAAGGACAAATACCATGTGTTCTCACATAAGTGAAATAAGAAGGACAAATACCATATGTTCTCACATATACCATACGAAGAATCTAAAAATAGTCAACCTCATAGAAACAAAATTGATTGGTGGTTACCACAGGGCTGGGGGTGAAGAAATATTAGTTAAAGGCATTAGCAAGATTTCAGTTATGCCTCATGAATAAATTCCAGAGACCTTTGATAGAGCACAGTCCCTATAGTTAATAATATATACTAAAAAGGTTGCTAAAGGGTAAATCTCATGTTAACTGTTTTTATCATACACAAAAATAACAGAATGGGAGAAAACCTATTTTGGAAGTGATAGGTATTTTGATGGCATAGATTGTGGTATTGTTTCAAGGATATAGACATCTCCAAACTCACCAAGTTGTACACATTAAATGTGTATGCTGTTTTGTATGCCAAGCATACCTCAAAAAGTAGGTTTGATTAAGTGTAAAAAGCAGTTTTAAAAGTTACTGTATGTAAGCCTTTTATTAATCAAATTTAGTCCTAATAAAAACCCTATGCATGGATAATAATACTCTTGTTGTTTACATCATAGGAAGCCAATGTTTAGAGAGGCCAAGGAATTTAAGCAGGCATGGTAGTACTTGCCCATAATCCTGGCACTCTGAGAGGCTGAGGCAAGAGGATTGCAAGTTTGAGCCTATCCCGGGCAACCTAGTGATTTAGCAAGACTTTGTCTCAAAATAAAAAATAAAAGTTACTAGGGTTGTCGAGGCCCTGGGTTCAATCCCCAGCACTAGCCAAAAAAAGGGGAGGGGTTAAGGAATTTGCATGAGGTTGCCCACTTCAGGGTTGGTGAGGCTGGAATTCAAACTCTGCTCATGGTCATTCTCAGGTCCACAGAACTCTGCTCTGTCCGTGTAGCATGAGAGATGAGGAGCTCACTGGCAGAAGCAGGGGTGGACCTAATGAAGGAGGTTACCGGAGGTAGGTAGTGGCCAGGCTAACTTCAACCCAGTCCTAAGACTTGCAGAGCAGCTACACTACACCTACTGTTCTCCACAAAGACCTCACAGGTAAGAGCAGCCTACACTCCCCTCTCTTCCTGTCTCTCAACCCATCATACTTTTTTGTTTACAGATGAATTTTAGATGTGGCGAAATTAAGTGCAGTTTACTGAATATTGTCTTCTATGGGTTTCTTACTCACTATCCTGCAGGTGTGCATTTGGTCTATACAGTAAAGCTTCAAGCTTTAAACTCAAAAATAATATTACTACAGATTTCTTATTAGCCCTCACTTGGTACTGAACATATGGGAAACATTCAGAAAAAGATTTTTTGATACAAGGAAGGATGTCAATAAATGGCTTTTGGATTAGACTTGATTTTTCTAATAATGCATCTCAAATGTTTAAATATAAGATTTGACTTCCAACCTGCTTTAATTTTCCTTTTTGACCTTCATGAGCTTTGGGTTGTTCTCCCAAAGTTATTTATACATGATGTTTTCATTTTAGCTGCTTGACCTGGCCTTATTCTTCCCCTTCCTGCCTTTTCTCCTGCTACCTCTGAGTGACAGGTTCATTGTCTCCCAGGCATTCAAGGTTGAGTAGGTCTAGGTGGGCAGGCAGGTGGTTCTTTCTTTAATACCTCATTGACCATTCCCACTGGCGTGTTACCCAATTTTAATCTCAGTTGATGGAACTTCACTGGTTTGGGCTCATCTAGCCACATCTTCCTGGGACTAGAACTCTGAAACCATGTTGTGGCCCATGGCAACCACTAGCTTTGTGTGCATACTTATATGAATTAAATATAAAATTCAGTTCCTCAGTTACCTAGTCATATTTTAGGTGCTCACTAGTTACATGTGGCTTTTGGCTGCCTGACTGGAGTACAGCACAACCTTGGAAGTTTTGCATCATGGCCAAAAATTCTATGGGAACTAGGCAGATGATTTGGGGTGACACTATGGAATAAATTAATAAAATCTAGGGCAAAACTGAGCAGTACATGAAGTTTTCATAAATGACTCATTTTGGCTTATTTAGTAATGTAATATTAGAAAAATTCCTAGGATAAAATTACTTTATTGCATTTATATAATCATTTGCCTAAGAATCTGTTACTTCCAACAAATCTGTGATCTCTTCCAGGATGGAGAACTCCTGCATTTATAGTTACATTTGGCATAAAGATGGCTCAAAATATACACAGATGTTTAGAAACCTCATTTAATTTTTTTATTGCTAGCTATTGCTATTAATCTCATAAATTATATTCTGAGATTTACCATTTTTTCTTGCTATTATTGATGTGTTTTCTGATAATACAAAAGGAAAAAAAGTTCATATTTTCATTCAAATGAATTTAGACAAAACTATGATGGGGGATATAGAAGGAAAAGTCCCTTAATAGACCTTACTTTGGGGATGATGTAGCCCTCATTTGACTTTTATGTGGAATTGGCCAGAGCCTGAACATGGCATCCTGACTTTTGGTGGTCACGGGTGTGCTGTCTCAGAGTAAGGAAGGTGGTACAGACTGATGGAAAGTCAGCTTCCTGTCCCTTTCCTCTCTCTGGAAGGGCTCTGTGCCAGAGACCTGGAACGCTTATCTGAGTTCTGCAGATCTTTGAAATGAGGTCCTCCAGGAAGTTGAATCCCTTTGACACAATTATCTCTGCACCCTGGGCCTTCATCCTCATGGAGAATGACTGGTGACCTTGCGGTGCTTCCTACATGGTTAAAACAGCTGTTTTGAGGCAGATGCCAAGTGCAGGTCCCTATGTAGATGTACACATCCTTCCCCAGCTGCAGGATGGGACCAGTGGTAGGGGGTGAGCTCCACTTCCACCCCACCCACACCGCATAAAACTGCAGAGGAAGTGAGAGGAGGCCTTTGTCCATGGTTGGAAATCAATCTATCTCTCTGTCTCTCTGTCTCTCTGTCTCTCTCTCTGTCTCTGTCTCTCCCTCTTCCTCTCTCTTTCCCTCTCTCCCTGTCTATTACACACACACACACACACACACACACACACTTCATTTGCATGCACATTTATCATGACACATTCAGAAGTTTTTTCCTCTTCAATTCACCTTAGTTGACAACTGGTTATACCAGTTCCAAGGGCTCATTCTTTCTTGAAGAAATGGGGAGACTGACTTTTTGGAATAGGATTTCTCCATAGCTCTAAGTTCATCTTTTCACATCTTTCAATACACTCTCCTTAACTGTAATTATACACCTTGCAATATGTTTTATACAATTGGAATTCTGCGTAACAAGTCCAGATACAGTTTGTGCCCCTTTTCCCACACAGATCTCCCTTCCCCAAAACTGTTTTGGCCCAACCTATCTTTGTGCTTCTGTGAGCAAAAAATAATCTTTTCATGGAGTTACAAACAGTCATTATGTAGAGGGAGAAGAGGGGTTGCTGATAGTGAGAGGAATGCTGTGACCATTGGAGAAATCTGGTCAAACCCCCAGGAGACTTTTGAAGTGTGCATTACATGTTATTTGAGTCCTGTTTCATTTCAATATTTCCTGCCTATTTATTTTCTCTAACCATATCTGTCTTCCATTTTCCATTTGACTGTTGGCATGTACTACAAGCAGTCAGGCAGCATTTGTTGGAAGGAACAGTAGGTCTGAAAGTTTTAGCAACTTTCTCTGTGAGGCTGAGTTCGCAAAGCAACTGGAAGTCTCTTGCTCTTGGGAAATGATTCTGGGAGACAAGACACATAAGACTCCCATTGCAAGTATTTATAAAAACATTGTTCACATATGTAATCTGTGTCAGAATAATAAGCTAGATGAGTATACTATTAGAAATCAATGAAGGGAAAGTTTCATGGTTCCCATAGGTGAGTCAGGGAGGCGGGCAGGAGGCAACAGTGAGTAACAGTGGGGATTGACTGGATTTGACTGCTGTCATGTCCACTCACTCTTCTTGGTAATATTTCCCCAGTTTTCATTCAGGTATTGTAAAATCAAGGTCCAGGAGGAAAGCAGTGGGCACAATCACAGAGGTTGATGAAGGGGCTAATTGTAGAAGTATGGGTAAGGTGATCACTATCTCAGTCCATTCAAACTACTATAACAAAATAATATAAATGAGGCGGCTTATAAACAACAAGATGTATTTCTCACTGCTCTGGAGGTTGGGAGTCCAAGATTAAGGCACCAGAAAGTTCAATGTCTAGTGAAGGCCAACTTTCTCACAGATCACCATCTTCTCACTCCAACCTCACATGCCAGAAGAGGAAGAGGTATCTCTTGGGCCCCTTTTATAAAGACAGTAATCCCACTCTAAACTTAATAACAAGATCAAATTGAAAATTCCTGAGAGGAGTTAGAAGCTGGAATCATAGTACCAAAGGCTCCACTTCCGGTACAGACAAGATTGGAGAAATGTGAGTCAAGAGCAAATAAGGAAGACCAAATCATGGCAGCATCTGTCTGGTGGGCTAGGAAGGCCTTAGGCAGGTTGAGCAGACTGTTCTGAGTGAGGTAATCACATTCTTCAAGCAGCAGGAAACCACTGTCTTCATGTTCCTTGAGAACGTGGAGCTACACAGCAGGTTCTCAGTATCATCCATCGTGGCTCAGGAGAGGGAGTCTCCAGCCTCTGCCCCTGGATTCAATCACAACCAAGCAAACCCCGGGGCAGAGTGAAGAGACTGAGGCAAGCACGTCCTTCTGAACATTTGAGTAATGTTGAGGATACCAAGGTCTGGGATACCAAATATTCTCTGATCACTTATTCTGTTGAGAATTTTGATAAATCCTCCATTTGATGATAAAATTAAAGTTGCTCTCCTGGCAGTGCTGGTGGTAATGAGGAAGAGAATGTTAATAGTACTAATTACGTTTATTTAGCACTTAACAGATGTCTAATACTAAGCCAAGCAGTTTATGTGTACTAATTTTCTCTGCCTTAAGCACATCCTAAGAGAAAATTATTTCTCCCAACAGGCAAGTAAGGGAAATGAGAAGTCTCACCAGTTGAATTTTAAGTGTGAAGAAGGGTTTTAATCATTTGGTTCATCCACTTTCTTTAAAAAACTGAAACTTTGTATACATTCAAAAGAATGTGTATACGTTGTAGCAAAAAATATAGTGGACCCTCCTGGATCCATAACCAGTTCAAGAAGTGGAAACAACTGGTTGCAGGGGCGCATGCCTATAATTCCAGCCCAACGGGAGGATGAGGCAAGAGGCTTGCAAGCTTGAAGCCAGCTGGGGCAACTTAGTGAGACACTCTCTCAAAACTTAAAGGGCTTTAAAAAAATTCCTTTTGATAATCTGACACTTTGTTTAAACATAATATCTCTTTGATTTATGACTCCTTTGTAAGACAAATGGCTCTATAAGATTTTCTAATATTAAAGTAAACTTGGTCATATGTAAATCACTTTGGATATATTTGTCAATTTGGTTTGCAAATATTGTTGGGTTGTTGCATTTATATTCATGAATGAGATTTTTATATATTTTTTACACAAGTCTTGCTTAATTTTGATGCTTTATCTTTATGAAATTATTTGGAATTTCCATCTTTCCTACTTATTCTTTCTTCCCCCATCTCTTCTTAAGAGTTTGTATGATCCTTTAATATTCATATTCATTTAAAAACTTATTGATGCTTTCATTGTGGGAAGACAAAACACAAAACCACTGAGTGAATTTATTTTAAGGTTACAAGAATAGTTAAGTTTTCTATTCTCAAACAAGTTCAGCACAGTTGCATTTTTTTTGGAACCTATCAGTTTTTTTCAAAATTTCTTGGCAGGACATTTGTCCTGGATAATGGGGCGTGCCACTCAAATATTTCCCTTGCACCCCGGGACAGAAGCACCTGTTCCTGCTGGTGCCTGGAATGCTAGCAGCTGACAGCTCTTACCAAGCCCCTCTATGGGGATGACTTGTGTCTGGGAGAGCTGCCTTTGTAAGCTTGGGCCACCTCTTTTACATCTAAGTCTAAGCTGTTGCCACATCTTGCTTGGCTTGTTGTCTTCTGCTTCTGTTCTCCACATAGCACGCAGAGTGAGGCTTCAAATCTGGACTCACCCCAAATGTCTTTCTATCTTTTGAGAGTAAATTCCAAGTCCCTGAGTGGCCCACAGGGCCTTTGAAGGTGTGACCCCCACTGTTACTGAGATCCTATCTTCTACATTCTTTGGCTCACTGTGCTCCAGACACCTCCCTGCTCCTCTGCTAGTAGGTTTAGGTGGTGCACGTGCACGTGCGTGTGCCTGTGTGTGTATGTGTGTGTGTGGGTTTGTGTGTGTGTGTGGCTGTGTGTGTGTGTGTGTTTGGGTACTGGGGATCAAACTCAGGACCTTGTGCTTGCAAGGCAGGTGAGGCAACACTGAGCTAAATCCCCAGACCAGGTTGAAGGGCTTTTGAATTTGTCTCCTAAATACCTGCATGGTACTCTGCCTCACTTCTTTAAGGTCTTCCCTAAATGTTACATTATCAGTCTTTCCCTCACCAAACTGTATAAAGTTACACCCTGCCCAGTCATTCACCTAATGTAATACTTTTCCTTATTTATTTTTCCTCTTAGTATCACCATTGCTTGACATTTCTTTTTTGTTTGTGAATTGTCTGTCTTCCTCTATTAGAATATGAGCTCCCTCAAGGCTGGAGTTACATGTTTTGATCACTGCTTTATCCCCAGTGTCTAAAATACTGTCTGGCACATAGTAAGAATTCAATAAATATTTAATGAATGGATAGATGGATGACTAAATGAATGAATACAGGTTGACTTTAAGTTACAAATGCTCAGGGCAAACTATTTTCTCATTTACCTAGATCCCTGGCTCTGCCTTTGTGCAGTAGTGTGACTCCCCTAGTCACTGTTGTTATTTATCCTTGCTTTGAAGGCATCTGTAGTCCTTTGGAGAGGTAGCTTACTCTGCAGAGCTAGGGTGAAGAAGGGAATGTCTGCTGTTTGACTTTTAACCTTCCAAGGGCTCAAGGCCTCATTTGTCTTCCTTATGAGTGGATCCTGGCTAATATCCCAAGGACAACTTTGACTTTACCACTTTTTTAAAATTCTAAGTTTATGACTCATGTTCTCTTCATCCCCTCTCTTCCCTCCCCGCTTCCTCCTCCTTTGTCTTTTTCTATTCTCTGAAGATTTCCCTTACTTTCTTTGGAGTTTAGCTATATAATTTCAGCAGATAGTGCTTTATTGTATTTTTGAAGTTTAGAGATTTCTTAGATGATCTGGTATAAGATTATTCAATATGGAACTCCTCACACTTTCAGTGAAGCTGGGAGCCCAGAGGACTGATTTGCCCAAGACCTTGCTGTAAATGAAATTGCTGAGACCAAATCCTGAAATACCTCACCTTCAGGGCTGTACTTTACTGAATCATGGCCTGGTGGCTGCCTTAATTCCTTTAGAGTGTCTAGTGGTGCAGACATTCCTAGCCTAATAGTTATCCCTCTGTAGACAGGCCAGAAAGGATAGGAAAACAAAAAGTCTTGAGTTGCAAGAAAACCCTTGTAGCCCCAAAGGGCTGTGGTAGTCAACTGTAAATATGTACTGGGAAGTAGACCTGGGAAATGTAGCTGATTTTTCCAGGGCAGCTTTTTTTCAGAAGCTGCTTCTTTTGCTATTTCTCTAGAAGTTCGTTTCCTAAGGACTTTTATTCTAATGCCAAGCTATAGGCGACCTGCCTTTCACTCCTGTGGCTAATAGGCTGCACCTTGGGTGATTGTCAGAAAAATGTAAACAATGGTACCTTGATAACTATAGAAAACTTTTTAAAAACTATTATTGGCCCTGATGAGATGGTACAGCTAGAAACAGGCTGCATTTGAAGGAAAATGGCTAGAGGTTGGAATGTTCAAAATGTTGCAAATCAGTTGAAAACTGAGAAGTTCAGTCAATCAATTTTACTTCATGCCATGCCAACTGGAAAAAAATTTTAAAGCCTTATTTGTCTCATTGAATTGACTGACATTGGGCCAGAATTTAATTGCACGGTTGCTTTTGATATACCGCAAACATTGATTGCTCTGTTGGGTCATGATTATATGTGACGAATAGGCAGACAGCTCCAGTTGGTTTGCTGAGTTTTTACTTGCAAAATAATTTACTACTGCCAATTTAGCAGTAGTTAGATTTCTTAAAAATGTGAGCAACCCAGAAGACAGCATTTTGTTCGGTGAATTAAAATTTTGATGCATCATATAAATCATTGTTTCATTTAACTCAGTATGGGGTTTTGATAGGTAAGGTTATAATGAGTTTAGAGATGTTATAATGAGTTTAGACAATGAACTATTCTGGGATACCCATCTTTATTAGCCTTTTGTTTTGAAGATTGCCTTTTTTGAAAATGATTGGGTAAACTGTGTTTTCTGACCATAAATGTATTATTGAAATGAATATTTGAAAATCTCATCTACTCAAAGGTGGCAATAGCTAATACTTCAGTATATTTTCTTCTGGTCTTTTTATTGTTTACACTTTTTTTTTTTTTACTAATTGAGATGATACTGTATCTTGCTGTAATTATTTTTCACTTAATAATTTACATCCTAACATTTTGTCTTCCTCATTAAATATAACTCAAATACTTTCCCATGTTATTATCAACTCTTCATAAATATTTTTTAATGCTCACAGAGTATTCTACTCTATGAATGGGGACTAGTTTACATTCTCTTGTTGGGCAGTAATGTAGTTAATATAAACCCTACTCAGCTGAACATTTTTGTACACTATTGCTTTTTCCATATATGCTTATTTCCTTAAGCTAGAATTCTATAATTGTAAAAGATTATTTAGTTCAAAGTCATATTTTTCAGACTTTGAGGACAAATGACCAATTGTTTTCCTAAAAGGATATCTTCTTTATATTTAATCTAATAACACAAAGAGGACTTGTCTCACCATACTCAGGCCAGAATCGAGCACCACTTTTTTGTTAGTTAGCATTTTAATTCTGGCTTTCCTTAGGGCTGAATATCTAATCACACACACAAACACACACACACACACACACACACACACACACACACACACACCCATCCGTGAGTTCTGTATCCTCAGGTTCAACTAAGTTTGGCTCAAACGTATTTGGGAAAAAATTACATCTGCATTGAATACACCAGACTTGCTTCCTTGCTATTATTTCCTAAACAATGCAGTATAGCAACTATTCATGTGGTATTTACATTGTATTAGGTATTTTAAGCAATCTAGAGATTATTTTAAGTATATAGGAGGCTGTGCACAGGTTATAAGTAAATGCTAGGCCATTTTATATAATGAACATGAAATCTGCAGATTTTGACATCTGAGGAGACTCCTGGGACCAATTTCTAGAAGATACAGAGGATGATTGTGCCTTTGTTTGTTTAGCTGTAATTATCTTTTAGTTATTTTTTGAGCAGGCATTGATCTAATCAGAGTAGCTCAACACCTTTTTCCCATTTATGTACTGAAATCTCACTGCTTTCCCACAGATTTGTATGAAATCTTGATACACTAATTGAATATTTTTGTCTTATGTATGTCAAATATCATTGTCAATTTATTCCTTTTTTAAAAGTGTCTTTCTATGTAGTTCAGGCTGGCCTTGAACTCACTATGTGGCCCAGTTGGCCACAAACTCTCAGCAATCCTCCTGCCTCAGGCCCCCAGTGCTGGGAATACAGGCATGTGCCCACCATGCCCAGCTGTCAATTTATTCTTTGCACTGTATTTTTAGTTTGTGTTTTGATGTATAAAATCCCTCCATTTTAATGTTGTTGTATCTATCATTCTTTTGTTAGCTTTTACAGCAAAGTTAAGGTTGAAAACCAGCTATACATGAAGATAAGGTCATTCATTATACTATTTATTGTAACAGCATTATTCGACAATAATATACAAAATTTCACTTATTCTAAGTATATAATTCAATGATTTTTTTGTAAACTTACAGAGCTAGGAAAACTTCACCACCATTTAGAACATTTTTATCACCTCTAGTATAGTTTCATTCTCATTAGCAGTCCACCATTTCTACCTGAGGCTCTTGGGCAGATATTAATCTTCTTTCAGCCTCCATAGATTTCCCTATTCTGGACATTTCATATAAATGAATTCATACAATACCTGGTTGTTGTGACTGGCTTTTTTTACTTAGTACAGTATGTCCTCGACTTATGAACATTCAAGTTATGAACTTGCACAGATATGAATATACATCTCATTGAGGCAAACATTCATAGATGTGAACAAATTATGAAAGTAGCTCATGTGTCTCCGTACCATTTTAAGGTAACTATAAAAGTAAAAATAATTTGTTTACAGTTACACTGTACTGTACCACAATTTTAAGGTAATTTTTAAAGTGAAAATAATTTATTTACAGTATTTGTGCGTGTGTGTTTGGTTTCTTTATTCTTTACAATATATTTGTGTCAAAAATGTACAAGACTCACTTTGTTGGACTTACAAAAGAATCCGAACTATGAACATTCTCCCAGAATGGAACTCGTTCATAAGTTAGAGACTTGCTGTATAATATTTTCATGGTTTGGCCGTGTTGTAGTATGTTTCAGTGCATCAGTCCTCTTTATTGCCAAATAATGATCCATTAATGGACATACCACATTTTATTTATCCATTCAACTGCAGATGATATTTGAGTTGCTTTCACATTTTGGCTATTATGTGTGTGATGTACAAGTCTTGTGAGGACATATCTTTTTATTTCTCTTGAGAAGATACCGATGAGTGGAATTTCCAGATTACATGGAAAATTAGCTTTTTAAGAAACAGCCAACTGTTTTCCGAAGTGGTGACACCATTTTACATTCTCGTCAGCAAAGTTCCAATTTCTTCACATTCTTGCCATCATTTGTCATTGCAATCAGAATTTTTTTTACACTGAGTTCTTTTATTTGTCTCTACTTTGTTTTGTTCTATAAGAAAGTTACACAGTAAGTTCCCTACTTACAAATGAATTTCCGTTCTGGAAGAAAGTTCATAAGTCAGATTCATTTGTAAGTCTGACAGTGAGTTTTACACACTTTTGATATAAATATCCAACGTGAAGCATAAAAAACCAAACACGAGGTCCATTCATATCTGTGAAAGTTCACAACTAAAATGTTTATAAGTTGGGGACTTACTGTAGTTTAAATAGAAAGTGTCCCCAAAAAACTCATGTATTGAGGGCTTGATCCCCAATGCAACAATGTTCAATGGTGGGGCCTACAGAGGTAAATGGATCATGAGAGCACTTGCCTGAATGGGTTATGAGGAAATAGGGCCCAGTTGTTGAAGGTAAGTCCCCAGGGTCATGCCTTGAGGATATACCTTATTCCAGCCCCTTTCCTCGCTGGCTCTTTTGCCCTCTCTGCTTCCTGGTTATGACGAGGTGAGCAGCTGTGCTCTATCATATTTTTCCACCATGATGTTCTGTCTCACTTCAGGCCCAAAGCAATGGAACCAGCTGACCATGGACTAAAATCTCTGAAATTGTGAGCCAAAATAAACCTTTCCTTCTCTAAGCTGTTTTTCTCAGGTATTTGGTCACAGTGAGGAAAGCTAACACAAAGATTTGAAATAATTTTCTCTTGTCCTATTTGTGATTTTTAAAATTATATTAAATTCATATTTAAACAAAGTACTTTTTTTCTCTAACTGCCGCCTTTTCCCATGCTTTATCTTCTTTCCTTCTCATGCAAACCAAAAGAAGCATTTCCTCGAGATCATGTCATGTGAAATGCTAGGATAAACTAATGTTTGATTTCAATTACCAGATACTACCTCAAATCTTTTTGGAAATAGTAGAAAACAAGTCTTTGAAAAGAATCACACAAATGAATATGTTTATCCAGAAAGTATTCTTCTTGAGTATGTCCATATTCTAGTAGCTCAGGTCATTTTGAGAACTATTCTTTTAGAATCCCCCTGCAGAGTTTGTGGCATATTCTTTTGGCTGTTGTTCAAGATGAAAATGTCTGTAGCAGATGAATTTTATTTTTAGGAAGAGCTTTAAGTTATCCGGAACCATACATAGTAAGGCAGCTGATCGAATTGAACCTGAACTATGGACTGCATGGAAACACCCCCCATGCATGTGCACACACACAGGCACACATATACACTGTGCATATATTTGTGCACATGCACATCCTGTATGCACACTCTTTGTGTTCCTAGGGTAAACCACAAAACATCTAAAAAAAGGAACTATCAATTTGTGTGTGTGTGTGTGTGTGTGTGTGTGAGTGTTTGTGTGTGTATGTGTGTTGCCAGGGATTGAACCCAGAGCCTCATGTATGCAAGGCAGGTGCTCTACCACTGAGCAGCTATCAATATTTTTAAGTGACAACACTATTCATTAAACAATAGAATAACCTTCTATAATAACAATAAGCATAAAAACATTCAAATAGATGTATAAGTCCTAGCATATTTTTTTAAGTTTATGTGGCTGTTTGTCAGTGAGAGCTAATCTCAAAGTTAACTTTGATTATTCCAAGTTCAAAGTTGTATTGGTATGGAAGATGTTCCCATGAGAACTTCTAATTACAGAGCTGGGCGTCTATTGGAAGGAGTCCTTGCTTCCACTTTGAGCTTCCTACCAAGCACATCATGAAATTTGTGTCTCACTGGCAGGAATGTTGAACTTGATGAACATCGAGGATATCCGTGGTTTTTGTGGGCTTTTTTGGAATGCTGATGATTCATGTTTCTTATAAAAAATGTTTGGAAAAATCGTTTTTTCTTTTAATTTACTGATTTTACCCTCACTACATCTGGATTCAAAAGGGCATTGGATTGACAACACTGAAGCTCCCCTAAGACAGAAAAGCAAACTTGAAAGATGTAGATGGAATTTAGCTGTGGTCTAGAGGTAACCAAACAACCCCACAGATTCTAACTGCACTACCATGTAGACAAAGTATAGACGAAGCAGCCTTGTTTGTGAGTACTTCGTCATGCTGTGTAGTTTCTGGTGCCTTTCTGGGCCTCAATTATCTGACCTATAAAAGAGGCACAAAATAGAAACCATTTCTCTCACCAGGATGTGCTGAGGTTGAAATGTAATGAATCACTTACTTTCTGTGCCTCAGTTTCTTCATTTATAAAAATAACAGTGCCCCATTACAGGTCATCAGAAGAATTAGAGAGTAAGTGATTAGAAAAATGCTGGCTGAATAGTGAAGGCCATATAAGTTTATACCAGAGAAACAAAGAATTTCAAAGGGATGAAGGTAGCGCCTGTCTCTTCAGAGAACTCTCATGTCTCCAGGGATCTATGGGCACCTGGAGCATGCAGGAAAAGCATCTGTATGTGAAGGACAGGAGGCAGAAGCCATGGGATGCTGGTACCTATTGCACAACTGGTTCTCCTTGAGAAGAAGCCCTGATTTTTAGCTAGCTTCTCACTTGATTGGCAGGACTGCATCTGGAGGCCATCTGATGCCTACAGGTAGAGAAATGAGGTCTTGGAAAGGCTATTGTAAGTGGGGATAATGATATCCACCACAGAGGTGGTTATGAGAATTAAATGAGTACTTGCAGCATTCTTACGATGGCATCTGGTGTGTTCTAAATAATGAGTGAACAACAAAAGTTAACTCTGATGTGTTGAGGACAATGGAAGAAAGTGGAGAGAAAGAGGCCTGAGGGTTGAGGGAGGACCAGCCAGAAGGGGAGGAGAAGGGAATGACAGATGAGCAGTTAAAGAATCTAGAGATTAGAAGGCCCTTGTCAGCATGTGTACTTCACATGGGCTAAGGGTTTCAGCAAACAGTGTTCCCTTTCATTAGCTCAAGGCTGTCCACCAGGACAGCCTGAGAGAGCTTCCAGAACACTTCCAGCCCTCCCACCTGCTGAGTTATACTCCTGAGGGCACCATCCAGGAAAAGAGCAAACCAAGCAACCATGGGCTTCAATTCTGAGCTGCAGAGCTGCCTAGATAGGGTGGAGCTTTCTAAGTGCTCACCTTGAGCCTCAGGCCCATCATTTAATGTTTGCTGATATGATCTTGCCAGTTTAACTCATCCTGTGTGTGTGTGTGTGTGTGTGTGTGTGTGTGTGCGAGAGAGAGAGAGAGAGAGAGATTGAGAGAGAGAGAGAGAGAGAGAGAGAGAGAGAGGGGGGGAGG
>NW_022900916.1:24339387-24382499 GCF_012274545.1 Fukomys damarensis | reverse complement strand
GAGATTGAGAGAGAGAGAGAGAGAGAGAGAGAGAGAGAGGGAGGGAGATGTTTAACTTGCAGGATGCATATAATTTTAGGTATTCGGGAAAATAATTGCTCTTGATTAGGACAAATGACTGTCACTGTTTCCTACTTTCACTTCAGGTTGAAGAAAGAAAGCAATAGAATGGCTTAAATCACAGAACAGGTGTTTCAGATTAGATCTAGGAGACATTTCGTTTTCAGATGGATTTGATAAACCCAGGAATGGGTTGCCAAGGGAAATTTTGAAGCCTTTCTCGGGAAGCTTTTAAAAATAGGATAGACACTCATCTGCCCGAGAGAGTTGAGGCGTAATCCTGCCCAGAGATGGTGTGATGGATTGGCAGTACGGTGGGAGTGAAGGAGAAAGGAGATCGTCTGTCTACGGAGATCTGCTGCCCCAGCATTTCATTTCATTTCTCACAGAATTTTAGATTACTTGCTTTATCTGATTTTAAAAATCGCTAACATTTAGTATTTAAAATTCAGAGATAAAAAAGAATATGAAGAGTAATAATCAAACACAATTCTTTAATCCAGAGGTAGCCTAAAATGATTTCTTTTTGGTATGTGTATATTTTTCCAGACATAAGTGATCTCCAAACAATTGTGTCATACACTCCACACTTTTGGAATGTAGCCTCTGCACTTCCTATATCACGGACTCCTTTCTATGCCAATGGATACTGCTTTACATTATTTTTGGTGACTAAACAATGTTCCGTGATACGAGTGTAGGACAACTTACCCAACTGGTTTTATACTGAGGAAGTTTGGCTTTCTTTACCTGTAAATCCTTGCACATCTGTCCTTGTGGAATTGCCCAGTTATTTCTTAAGAATGAGTTCCTAGAAATGAAATTGCTGTGTTAGGAAGTGCCTTTTTAAAATTTTGCTACCCTTTGCTAGACTCCCCTTTCACAAAAGTCATATCAGTTTACATTACCATCAGTACTGTTTGAGATCATCTACTTCCCCAATTTCTTAATAACACTGGCTACTATCCACATTCTCTGGCAACTCTCAGCCTTTTAATATGCCTTTCTTTGAGTCCCAGGATTGATATTGTCAATCATTTGTATTCTTTGTGTTATTTGCCTTTTGTATCTCTTACTAATTTCTCTGCTAAAAATATTGGTACACACACATGTGCACACACACACGCATATGAATATATGTGTTCACAGCTTTTAACTGTACTGATTTGGGGTATGTTGTACAGAAGTTTGTGATACAGAGGATTATTCTTTGCACTGCATTAGTTATAACTAGAATATAATGACTTTCTGGAAACTTGGGCATGATTATGACATTTGCTTCTGGGCCAAATGAAGTCTCAAGGTTAAATCACCAAGGAACATAGGGCACAGTATGACTTGCTATTAAAAAAGGTATAGACATGGCCAGTGCCTGTTTATGAGTCAAGGCATAGTTCCTCATCACTGAATGAGGTCAGAAGCACTAGGCTTGACCACTGGGCACTAACACGTGGAGCTCATGGTAGTAGGTGTGTGAGAGATGAGGGACTGAGGGAGGGCAGGGAAGATGGCCCTTTGGGGCAGTCCTTTGGTACCACTCCATTTAAAAGCAGCAACATCTTCCCCTTCTCTGTCCCATCTTCCCCACCTCCATATAAAATGCTTGAATCACTGGGGCTATAATGGATTCTCTCCTTTCCTTTCCTCCAGGCCCAGGAAAAGGGGGACATGGATAGTTTTCATCCTTGGAGACTTTGAGCAAAGTAGGATTAATTGTGTATGGGCAATGTAGACAGAGAGGGCTGGGCTCTCTTCCCGAGGAAGGGCTTCGTTTGGAGACAAATATCCAGCTGCAAGTATGGAGAAATAGAGCTTTCGTCACAATTTGTCACCAGCAGTGGACAAAACCATGGTCCTATTGTAGCTCTGACTACAAATTCTCTGTGATCCCTCCTTATGACCTCAGCTCTGTAGTTTTGTGAGCTTTGAAGACAATGATTATGTTGCTCATCTTATTCAAACTAAAATCCAGATTCCTCACCTGGCCAATACGATCCTATACAGCATCACTGCTGCTGCCTCTGCAGCCTGATTTCTTGCCCACTCCCCAGATCACTCTAGTCCAGCTCCTCCTGGAACATACAAAGTGTGTGTTTGCGCAGGGCTTTTGCACCTGGTGTTCCTTTCACTTGAAACAGACTTACCATGAACATCCACATAGTTCACCTCTGGTCTCTGCTTCAATCAGAGCAGCATGCAGAGGTGGTCAGCAGACAGCTGTCCACAGGATGTCTGTGGGGCAGGGCTGACTGGCAGGAAGAAGATGAGCCTGAGCCTAGCAGAGCAGAGCCAAGCACAGCTCACTTGGGTAGAGAATTAGCACAAGGACCCAGGTGAAGATTCGGAACTGGGATTTGATTTCCTTTACTCCTCTGAATGTACCTGCCCACTGCATAGCTGGCCTCCCACAGAGCAGCATCCTTTCTTTTTCCTCAGCCTTCTTTCCTGGGACTTGTTTAGGGCCACACTGTTCCCTTCCTACTTGCCCCTTCCTTACTGAGATGGATTTTTCTCCAGCTCTTTCCAAAATTAAGTCTTAATGGCCAGAGAAGATCTTCTTCCCTGCCAGATATATTGTGGGGCTTGGAGTGCCCAATTCAGTCCGCCAAGTCCGTGGACAGCACAGCCCCGCTGAGGGCACCCCCTCTGGGAGCTGGGTACACCATGTGAGATCTAGACTCAGAAACAAGACCAGAAATCAATTATTGGAGCTGGGCCACAGGATCAGAGGCAGGCTGGGAATCTTAGGAAATCTGTTTCTGGCAGATAGGACCCTCTTAGAACACAGAACAGTGTTGAGATAAAGGCAATGGTCAGATGGCTCCTGGTTTGGGTGGAGGAATGAGGTAGACTGGAACATGAGTCAGAATGTTTACCAGCTCAGTGTGGACACTGACCCATCTGAGTCCATGTCCACTGGCCCTACAGCAGGTACCTGGAGGCAGCATGAAAGTGGTGCTTACATGGTTCCAGGGATACTGTGGGGGCTTCTATTGGTGGTCACTGCTTCCTCTCAGACTGGGGAAGATTCTTCCAAAGTATAAATGCCTGATTGCTTTGTGGAGAATGTATGGAAACCCAACAATATCAAAGACATCTGAATTTGCGTAAAACTAAACCTGCGAGTATCAAATTTCTATCTAAATATTTCAAGTGGATTAAAGGTTATAAGATAAGGTATTGCTTTCTCATTAACATCAATGTGAGCAAACATCAAAGGAATAAGTATCTGAACAAGCACACTTGAGAACACCAAGCCCCAACAGAAACATTCATGGCACTGTCTGCATGTGTGACCATCGACTCTCCAGTGCTCCCAAAGGGAGCTGTGATTTAACTGGAGTCATGACCAGGACCGACCATAAAGCAGTCACTGCTGGCCCATTCCCAAATTTGCTACAGTGCTGCAAGCATCATCAGCTTTTTTCCAATACACCATTCAGCCAAGCCCTGGACATGCTAAGGGGAAGCCAGATCTTCCCCTTGGGAGCCCATTGTTGGCCAAGGAAGGAGTTTTCAGAGCTGAAAATCCCTAGGCAGACAAGCTCCCCTGATGTGACATGTCCATTTAGATTAGTCTAGGACAGGAGAGATAGAAACTTATGCATCCTTTCTGCCAGGCTGCCAGGGCATCCCGCACTGCCACCTCTGAAGAAGAGGGTGGTATTAGAGAATGGCTGAGGTAGGATTTACATACACACAGATGCCAAAAAATGTTTGGGTATTTTGGCTGAAAATAAAAACAGGTTCATTCATCCACAGTTGATAGGTCTAATGCTTAAGCCTCATATCAAATTTTTTATGTATTTAGTTTACAGCACAGTCTGGTGTTTTTTTAGATCTCAAAGTAAGTAAGTAGTGGTTTCACTCTAATTTTTCTTTGTCCCTGGTGGGCATGGTGGTGCAGGCCTATAATCCCTACATAGTAAGACTTTGTCTCAAAAAAAACAAATAATAATAATAATTTATTGTCCCTGGAGTACACCAGGCATTGTGATGGCCCTGGGGATACAAGATGAAGATGCCACGGTCACTGATGGCATGAACCAGTCAACTAAACAAAAATTCCTGATAGTGTGACAGCTCTTTCAACAAAATATCGGCGATTGCTTCTGAAGGGGAAACTTCAAGCAACGAGGTGTTATGATTACACAATGCAAGAAAATCAGATTAATTTACTTTTCTTGAATTGACATAGTAAAATTCATGTTGTATTTGTATCACTTAGTAAGCAAACAGATTATTTCAGTAGAGGTTTCTGGGACCCCAACCCAGACCTCCGAAATCAGATTCTCTCTTCCCTAAGTTTTTCCAAAGAAGTGGTTCTCAGCTTTGGCTAGTTCAGAATTACCTGGGGTGCTGTTCCATATCCCAGACTGCATCCTGATCAACTAAGTTAGACTCTCGAGACAAGGGTTGGAGAGTAGGGAATCCAGGCATCAACAGTGTTTAAAGATCCCCCATAGTTCCATTGTGCTGCCAAGATAAAGGAAGCACTGAGTTCAAGCCAGAGGAGGTCAGCATTGGGGTCTTTCAGTTTCTAGGGGTTTCTGATGTGCACAAATCACAGCACCTGTGAGCATTCTTGCTGATTTCCTGGAGCTGTTTGCTGCAGTAGTGACTCATGATGAAGTTTTGCCCCATCAAGAACTGTTATGGAGTAGCTACTTGTCTTGTGCTGTTTGTGTTTCTAAAATAATAGTCAGGAAGTCCCCGCTTCCCAAGCCCTCAGGTCTTAGCATTTGTCTTGGTTGTAGATCATGTCCTCCACCCAGAGCATTCCCAGGTGCATCCTGCCTCTCTCTCCCTCTCCTGTCTTCCCTCCTCTTTGCCCATGCTCAGGCCTGTCAGGGCTTTGTCCCTGGGGCCTTGGGTGGGAGAACTTGCCATTCCAACTTACTCCTAAGGAAATCTGTGCTACTTACCCCAGACAGTACTTACATTTCAGCAGGAAAGAGTCTTTTGGAGAGAATTCCTTCAACCAGGCAGATACTTCCCTTGGGACCATTCTTGATCTAGAATTGTTTTTACAGGGCACTATGTAGGCAGCCACTGAAAACAGATTGGAGTGATATAGGAATGGAATCAATTTTATCATCCTTGCCCCAGAATAAAAGAGTCTTTTGGGGGATCCAGTCAGTATAGGCAGCCAAGGGGAGATGATTTGGGGGTGGTAGAACATTGAACAATTTCATGCTGTGTCCACTGGCAACAACAGCCCTACCCTACCATTAGAAAATAAATTTTAAAATGCAAGTTTATCAATGAGAAAGCTGGAGGTCAGGAATCTACTGTTGTTTCTTTTCTTCTAGCTTCCCTGATTTTGAAAGAGTTTTCCCTTTTATAGTTAGACCAGACTTGCTACACTAGTCAGGCTCTGGAAGGCGTGGTCTGCATTGGTGGCATTCTTTTTTGTTTTGTTAAGTAAAAGATGGAAAACTTTATTAAATTACTTAAACATGACAAAGACTACCAAAAGCAAACATCATACGAAATGATACAAAAATCATTTCCATTAAAATAAGAAACATAAGAAGAATGGCAATATCCCCATCATTATTAAAGTATTATTAAATGTTTTAGAAAATCTATAGAAAAAAATAAAATAATCAGTAACAATAAAATAAAACACAGGATTATATGTATCAGAAAATTGTATAATTATGCAGAAAATCTAGACATGATGTTTTTAAAACTGTAATTCTAACATAATTTCGTAAGGTGATATAATACCAGATAAAAATCAGTAGATAACTAGCATAACAAACCCCTATACCCAAGCAGTGACACACAAGAAAAATGAAATCATGTCCACAAAAAGACTAATAGAAGAACATTAAACAGCACCTCCGTTCCTAATAAACATACTCTGAAAATGACACACGTGCCCATCAGTGGAAGTGTGTGTCAGTGGCATTCTTTTCTTTTCTTTTTTTTTTTTTAGATGTCTTGTTCCATTTTTAAAAATTAATTTTTCACCTCCCTTATCTTAGCATAGAGGAAAATCTCCCATGGTAAATCAAGTAGCAGGACTTGAAATGGCCCTCCTTCCCCTCCTTCATTGTCCCTTATTATTGAAATGCTACCCATTCAAGAGCAGCTCAATCAACACAACTTCCCAGAGAGTCCTCGAAACTTTCTCTGGATCCTCTGTGCAAGTTTGGAACAGAATGGCCCCTGTTTCATTTTTTGTTTATTTTTTTAGGATGGTATTATAGCATTTACTAAAATAATGTTATGGGTTAATAGAAACAGCAAAGAACCAAAGAATTAAAATGCAAGCAATGTAAAATCCTGACTAAAACCCAAAAGTGTTTAATGTATTCATTCATTAACTAACTAAAAGCCCAAAAGACAAGACACCCTGTATAATAAACTACTGCAAAAACAATTGGCAATTTTCATTTATCAAAATTGTGGATTTTGCATTTTTTTTCCTTTTCTCAATCAAGAAAAAAATTCTTTTTGAATGTTATATAACATATAAAACAAGATAGAAAAATACTTTATAAACTTGTAACAATGGCTGTAAATACATTATCTTACATGTTTCTCATAGGCAATAGGTTGGTTATGGTACATACACAGCCTGAAACTACTACGGTAATAAATAGACAAAAAATACATGTCAGCTATACAATAACATAGAAGTGACACTCCCATCTATGCCCACTAAAAAATGACATAATACTATCAGAAAAAGCCTTAAAACTACATTCATAAGAAATAAATTCAAAAGAATAATACTGAGAAACAAGGCATTCAGAGATTTCAAAAGTCATGCTTTTTTTCAGTTGATCCAAAAATTAGTCAACTAAGTCTTCAAAAGTTTGTTGAGCCAACACTACTTATAAATGTCACATGTTTATTATTTCATACATTTACTTTCTTCCCCATAAAAGACCTTTGATAAACATCTAAAATGTTCGGGTATAACACGGTTGAGATGAAACTGGATCAAACAGTGGTATCGTTTTTAACTATCACTTCAAGTGTTTGAGTGTCGCAAATTTATTCAACCAACTAAACACGATAAAAATCAAGATGGCACAGCATATGTTATAAATAAATCAAAACAACTGTCAACTCTGTGTGTAACAGCAAGACAGTGGCACATGAAACCAAAGCTATCTGAGTACAAAAGAATGACTATCCATTGCGTGGTAAATGAACTGAACACGGTTCCAAGTGAGACAGGATAATGGAGAGGTCACCGTGAAGGTGCTGACTGAGCCTCCTGCTGCCCCGGACTGTGAAGCTTTCAAGGGTTGCGAGAGGGAACAAGGTGATGAGTTGGAAGTCCGCTGCCACTTGAGATTTGGAGAGGCCCCTGTTTTAAATCCCCAGGGATTTTGTTTACACCTCTCTTGAGGAGCTTTAGGGTTATTTCTGTACTTGTCTTGGCCTCTTTTTTGTAAGGTGACGCACTGTGGGGAGAGATTGTCTTATCTTTGTATGCTCTGCCGTAACAACCTTTCTGACTGCTCTCCAGCAGAAGACAAATGTAATTGCTGCTGACTAATTAGTAAACATAGAAGTGAAGGTGGCCATCAGGTGGCCACTCACTGGCTTTGTGGTCTTATAATCTGTGACATATAATAAGGTACCAAACATCCAGCAGGAGCTCTGGCCAACAGGTAAACTGCTGGTGGGGGTTGCGTGGGCTTTTCTGGTTCAGTTGACTGCACTTGGAGACTGTCAATCAGACACAAAAGCAGCATGGAATTCTAAGTCTCAATTGTGAGTGAGCCATAGATAAGTGTGTCTGGTCACCTAATGCCCTAAAATTCCAGGAAGATCATCAGCAATCATTTCTACTAAATAGATTTAGGCCAGGCAATTCAGTGGGCAGGTGAACCTGACAGGCTAATGAGTAGAAACTGAAGTAGAAATGAACTCTAACCATCTAGTATCATCTGTCCAAATGGAACTTTGCTTTGAGAGAAACTGGATATTTTGCAATAGCCACAGGGATCTGGGAACTGATTTTAAATAGAAGAATACCTGTTACATCCTCTCACTTACCTCATACCTTCTCCTTCTTAATTTATCTTAACCATAATATCATGCCACCAAACCCATCAGTTCTCATGGAATGAACAGCCTCATACTATGTCCATTGGTACAGACAGCCTCAGGAGACAATTTTATTTTCATTTTCCCTGTCCTTTCAAATCTCTTCCATGGGGTTGCTTTTCTCCTGTTGCTCCGTGAAAATTCAGACAGTACCACAACTATTCTGGTCCTGTTAGACCCAAGACAGCAAAAATCTTCCAGTTCTTTGCCACAAGCAGTCTCCATTTGGGGGTGGATTCCCTCCAATCCCTTTGCTCCAGAGTTGATGGTTCCTTTTTTTTTTCTGTGCCTGATGTATTTACTCCTTTTCAGGCCAGCTGGACCTTCTGAGTCACATATTCTGGACCTAAGGTTTGAAGCAGACAGGAGGCTAGGGCATAGGTATTCCACGTATAACAACCATATTCATATGACAGAATCGTGCTCTTTAGTCTTTTCTCTTGTAAGTGCTTTCCTAAGTTTATCCTGAGACCTTTTTGGGACCTTTATGAATACACCTGCACTAATTTAGCCCCTCTCCTCTGGCTGGTCTCTTTGGTTCCCCCTCAGTGTCTGCTGGTGACCATACATCCCTGCCTGCCTAACCTCTCAGCCTAGAGTCACACCTGCAAGGGCAGGTACCAGTAGTGGATATTCCTACCACAGCTTCTATATCGGACCTTCAGGACTCACAAACCCTTGACCTGGCTGTGGAAAGTGCCTTCCTAGGTGCAGTTGTCTACTCTGCTGTCACAGGTGACATCAGCCTTTTCAGATGAAATCAGGCAGCAGTCCTCTGGGCCCTGAAGAGAATAAATGCTAATTTTTCTGAGTAGAGACTATTCAAGCCGGGAGCAAGGGGTCATGCAAAGCAGTTGGCTCTCCCCAGAGAAACAATCTTTTAAAAATCCTCTAAACTCTGTCCTCCTCAGGCTGAGGATGAGAATAATCTAGATGATGTTTATCCATCTGTTTGAAGTAACTGCATGAGTGTCCATCTCACAACTCACATTAGCACCTAGCAAAATTTGTAACATCCTTGTATCCTGTTGACACTTCCAATTTAACACTTGGTTCCAGGTTAACAGCCTTGCTACTCCATCCATAGCTAATGAACAGAAGTGAAGTCCTGACCCAAGGCCAGCCAATTTATTGCTTGACTAAAGTCCTATGATCTGGTTGTTCCAGTTCAAATAAGTAAGCAGAAACAGACAAATTTGAGTGAGCAAATCTGAACAAAATAATACATTGCCACCAACTTGTGATAGGAATCCCAGCCAAGGAATCTCAATGCAGACAGCACTGGTAGTCTTGTTAAGGGAAGCAAGCCAGAGAGCCGTGGAAGTGAGACAAATGGAGAGAGAAACAGAAGAAGGAGGTCTTACAGAATCTGGCAGAAGGGGAAAATCTCCTGGGTTCCAGGCTGCACACAGGTAGAGTTCCTGTGGTGGTGCTGGGATTGGCTCCTCGCCCTTCAACATCCGAGAGCTTGCCTAGTGTTTCTTCCCGTCCCATGCTCTTCATTTGGGTCAACACAAGCAGGCTTCTGTTTCTTGCAACCCAGACTTGTTAACTGGAACAGGAGGCAACTGAAAGTTTAAGTGTCTTGGGTTACAAAACCCACAGCCATCCTTTGAAAGCTTGCTCCCAGCAGAAGCATTAATGCTGCAGCAGATCAGAGGCTCTGCACTGTGGTTCAAGTGGAAAACACACACTGTCTGCCAGTCTGCCAAGTCAGGTATGGGTTTCTCTTTGTGACCCGAATGTCACCCGCCTGGAACTGGGAGATGATGCTGGCTCACAGGAAATCATACATGTAGCTTTTGTTGTGACTTTATAGGTGTGGTAAAAACCTTAATAGTATTAGGCAGACAAGCAGCAATTTGCTGACAAGAGCAAGAGTGGCGTTCAGCTCTGGCTGCACATTAAACTCACCTTGCAAGCTTTTAAAACTGTCAGTGTCGGGTCCCACCCAGGCCAATTAAATCAGAAACTTTGGTTGCTGCCTGAACTAGGTCCTTTTGCAGATCTCCCCAAGTTATTTTAAGGTGCTGGCCAGGTTCAAAATCACTGTTCTAGGGAATAGGAAGGAATGCTGGATAATGGAAACTCACATTCACAAGCATCTATGCACATCTGTTATGTGCCAGGCAACTTACCTAACAGCAGCTGCTATTTATTGTGTGCTTACTATATTTGTTTGCTAGGGCTGCCATAGCAAAGCCCTATAAACTAAGGGGCTTAAATAAGAAAAAATGTTCACACAGTTTTGGAGCCTGGAAATCTGAGATCATGGAGTTGACAGGGTTACTTTCTTCTGTGGCCCTGCTCCTTGGCTTGTAGATGGCCCCCTCCCCCTGGGTCTTCACATGGACTTGGTCTGTGTGTGTCTCTGTTCTAATCTCTTGTTCTTATGACAACACTGGACAAATAGCATTAGAGCCCACTCATATGATTTTATGTATTGCTCATTACCTCTTTAAAGGCCCTGTCTCCAAATAGTCACATTCAGTAGAAGTTAGAACTTCAATATATGGATCTGAGAGGGGGCCATACAATTTGGCTTATAATCTTACCAGGTAAATGGCACTATTTAAACAATTTTGTATCTTGACTAATATTTGTAACAATCCTCTGAGAAATTGTCTCCATGTTACAAATGGGGAAACTGAGGCACAGAACAGTTACAATGCTAACAAGTAATGGAGTTCACTTTCAAGTTGAGGCAGTATGACTCCAGAGCTCATACTCTTTACTATTGCATCTTAACACCTTATAAACCCTCGCCGTTAGTGTGGTTATAGTGAGTGGAGGAAGCAACCTGGAAATCACTTAACATAAGGAGGTTATCTCTTTACATCACCTGTTCTGTAAGGGTCCATGAAAAAAAATGGGCGTAGTGGAGGAGGAAGAGGTGGAGATAAATGCTCAACTCCACTAAGTCATGCGGGGACCTAGGCTGAAAGAAGTCTCACTGTCTTACAAAATGTACCATCTAAAAAAATGTGGCTTTCTCAGTCCCTGGGACCAGGGAGGAGAGATGGATGATCAGTCACCTATGAGTTTTCCACTGCTTGTCAGAAGTGCCTGAAACTTGTCATTTGGGCTCATCCTTGGCTGGAACTAGTACCATGACCCTGCTTAGCTATGAATGTTTGGGATATGTAGGGAAGCCATAGAATACTTGTAGACAATCATTCCTTTGCTATAATTTCTGAAATGGCTATTATTCGAGAAGCAATCTCAGATAGATTAAAAAATTCCCCACAGAGGTATAAAATTTGGAGTTAGGCCTCACATTCAAGTGACTTCACTTGAATTCTTACGTTCTGTCCATCCCATCACTGACTGTAACACCTGAAAGGGGAGCATGTTTAGTACTTATTCATCCTCTAGGGCATCTAGTGAGTGCTAAACATCAACACCAATAATAAAGTGACACTAGGAATCTCCAGGTTGTAAATACAGATAATTGTGCTATTTTTATGAGGTGTACTTATTAAATCATGGTGTGAAGTATCTAATGCCACCCTGGGAACAGAAAGAATCGTGCTTGGTTCCTAAAAATAAAGAAACGATTCACTGTGGATTGCTAATAATGTAGTTTCCAAAAAAGCAGCCTCGGAGGAGCATAACTCATGTGCCTGACAAAGACTATATTTACACTGTTAATGGCAGCTTTTTGCAGTTTTTGGAACTCTGCCATCCTGGATTGCTCCAGGTACAGTTTATAGGTTGGAGGAAATTTGATGTATTTTTCTATCTCTACTTTCTCTGTGATTACTCATTGCTGTGGTTGTTTATTAATCCAAGCAAGGAAGGAGTGAGAATTCATTAAACTGAAAACTCTGTAGTTGTACCTGAAACTTGACATGTGATGACATTTATTAACCTAGTCAATTGTTTTGCAAAGCATTTTTCCTCTTTTTAATTGTATCTTAAAATATTAAGTATATTCTCTAACTGACCATGGCTATGGTCAGAATGTCCATATTCTCCCCAAATGTACATATTACAGACTAATCACCACTGTGATGGTATTAGGAGGTCGGGCCTTTGGAAAATGGTTAGATCATGAAGTCAGAGCCCTCAAGAATGCATTTACTGCCTGTTATAGTTTATATCCAATGCCCCCCAAAGCCTCATGGGCTCACAGGTGGAGCTTTTAGGAAGTGATGGGCCATGGGGGGGTCACTATATTCGTCAGTGGATTAGTCCACCAATGAGTTTACGGCTAACCGTGCTGTTAGGAGAAAGGGCCTGGTCGGAAGCTGTGGGTCACTGGAAACAAGGCCAGGAAAGGTACATTTCCCTCCTCAGCTCTTCCCTTTACTCTCTGCTTCCTGGCTGCCATGATGTGAGCAGTTTTCCTCCACCACATCCTTCAGTTTTGCCATGTTATCCTGCTCTGAAGCTGGCTGATCATGGACTATGAACATGAGCCCAAATAAATCTCCCTTCATTTAAGGTGTGGGTTTTGTATATTGTGTCCCAATGACAAAAATATGACTAAGACATCACCTTTTAGAGACACCCCCAGAATGGTTACCTGTCCCTTCTACCATGTGACAACACAGCCCAAAGACCCTACTATGTACTGGGCTCTAACCAGACACTAACTCTGATGGTGACTAAATATGGGACTTCTCCACATTGGTAGGCTTTAGAGTACTGGCCATAGTGGAATTAAAGTGTCCTTGGCACGTGCACAGTTCAGAGTAGACTTGCAGTTGAGGAGGTTAGCTCAAGTCTAGATATTCAGTACTTTTATACATAAGAGGAATATTTGAAAAACAGCATCAGGGCTTGGCTTGAAGTAGTAAAGTTCCCAAATAAATTTGTTGTGTGTCAGCCAGACAGGCTCTAGCATTTTGTTATAGTAGCAAGTTACAGACCAAGCCACTCAGCCAAAACTGATGGGAAAGCTGAGTGTGGCCTGGGCTGGGAAGTCCTGACTCATGCTGAGAAGCTGCCTTGTCTCTGATGTCCAATGAGGACCCACTGATGGGACTTGGAGACCCACACACAGGTTCTTACAGCTTCTGCCCTGTACCCCAGTGATGTGGTCACTTGCACAACACTCTCCTTGCAACCCACACGCCATGTTAGGAGTTGTACCTGTATAAGTCATGACAGGCTTTCCTGACCTTCCTCTCTGATCTTGTGACAGCACATGAGAAGGGATTTTCCTCACAAAGGAGCCGAAGGTAAAAAATGACTAGCTCTAGGTCCAAGGCGAACACACTGGACGTAAATAAATAAAGATTAAAAACAACTGCCTTTAATTAGCTCCATCATGTGCCAGGTACTCTTCTAAGCTCTTTATATATTAATTTGTTTAATCCTCCCAACAATAGTGTGAAGTGCTAGGTACAACTATTATTATTTTACCCTGGGGAACTTGAGGCACAGGGAGCTTAAGAAATTTCCCAGAGTCTCCCAGCTGGAAGTGGCAGATATAGGCAGAATGGTTTCAGATTCTGGGCTAATAACCAATGGAAAAAGGTTTTTTTTCCCAAAGATTTCTGAAGCAGAAACAAACCAAGAGTGACAAGAGGTACCTTGTCAATCCTCTGCCATGTTTACCTTGTTGACTCCTGTAAGGTCTGGCGCTGAGACTGGGGTTCCCTTCCTGAGAGAGCAGACCAGATTCTGCCTGCAGGATTCCAGGGATCTGGTTCAAATGGGCTGATCTTTAAAATGCCCTGGAACTAAAAAAGCAGTGGTCCAATCCTGCTGCTGTGCTGCTCAACCAGTCTGGCCCTGGGAAATAATACTTCCATTAAACTCTCCCAGGGGTTCCTAATGGTGAGGAAAGTTTTGGCATCCCGGCCGTAGCAGTATTAAAGTATTCCCAGCAATTATAGACAAGAGCAGGCCACAGTGAAGGAGGTGGGCCCAAATCCAGTCACCAACTGGCACTTTCATGAATGGGAGGTATATTAAAAACAGCCAAGGCTGGGTGTGAAGGGGAAAGTAGTCAGGTTCAGAGAAAATGGAGGTTATCAGTTTTTACCTTAGTGACAGGACTGGGGACCTTGGAAAAACACCCTTGATTGTCTCTTTTTCTTTTTAACTCAATGCACCATTGAAGAAGTTTTATATCAATAAAAAGAAAGTAAAAACACTGGCATTCCTACAACCCCAAGTCATACTGCTAACACTTGGTATACACCTTATCCCTAACCCTAACCTTCACCTGAATCCAAACCCTAACCCAAAACTTAAACCTAACCTTAACCCTAACCCAAAACTTAATTCTAAAGCTAAGACTAATGCTCATCCCAACCTTAGCTCTAATCCTGAACCTAACCCTCCTTCTCACTCCAACCCAATATCAATTTCCTGTGTCTTTCTAGCATAAGCTGGTAGCACACCACTTTCCCTTATGCCCACCTGTAGCTTCATCAAGTAAAGCACCAACCTCTTTCGGTGCATAGGATTGCCAGAGTTAAAAGCCTGGAAGGGGGCTAAGCTGGAGCCCCTGGTCTGAAGGATCCAGCAAACCTGAATGGTGAGTGGATTTGGTTTAGAGGGGTTGTGCCACAGCTACTGTCCCAGTAGCAGCACTGTAACCACTGACATTAGCTCAGAGTCACAGTGTGCCACCCTGTAAGGAACTTCAGAGACCTCCTGGTGATCATCTGATACCCAAGAAGACCCGAGCATGCAAAGGTCAATCCCAAGCCCATCTACCAGTCTTTCCTATGACTGAATCTAACGTCCCAGAAACATAACTGTGATCTGGCAAAGAAGCCAGATGACTTCTAAGGGACATGAGTAATGAATATGCTACAAACAGATGAACAAACTCAGTAGAGTTTGACTTTGTGTAAATCCTTTAAGGCTCCTGGCTGGCCTGTTTGTATAGCTGATTGCTGCTTAGTTGAAGGAAATCCGCCTGTACACCCAAAAATGGTTGTATTCCTCCAGTTTTTGTGACAACATCCCACATGTCTCTCTCCCTCCCTCCGTCTCTCTCTCTCTCTCTCTCTCTCTCTCTCTCTCTCTGTACCAGGAATCAAACTCAGCACCTTGTGCTTGCAAGGCAGGCACAGCAACACTGAGCTAAATCTCCAACTCTGTCTCCCTTTCTTACTGTCTCTCCCAGAAGTGCAATTGGTTAGGTTTGGTTAAGACCGACCCTGTAATTTTGGAGTATCTGAATAATGACTAATTTTATTGCTTTTCTTTAAAGAGATATCCATGGTACATTGCAGAGAATGGAAAAGTTTTTCCTAAAAATCAGATAGTAAATATTTTAGGTCTTGTGAGCCATAGAGTTGTCTGTTGCAGTTACTAAATTTTGCCACTGTCACATAAAGGTAGCCATAGACAATACTGTAAATGAGTGAGCAGAATTCTGTTCCAATAAAACTTTGTTTATAAAAGTAGGCAATCACCTTGCCAAACCTCCCATTCCACTGAATAATAATGCCTATCTAAAAGTCTTTTTGGATAAAGTGTCAAAAAAGAAATTACTGAATCTCTAGAGTGAGTGTGTAGTTAGATCTATTCATCAAAAAGTTCACTTTGTTCTGAAAACCTTTTTCCTGCTTTTTAATGACTGCTAAATTAATGTTCTTGCTAAATGTATGTGTCAGTGACTTCACAGTGCAGAATTCCTTAAGCCTAGATTTAATGGATCTCTGTAAGACACTCAAGCCGATAAAGGGTGGCATAGCAACCGCCAATGCTAAGAATTTGGTCTTTTTATTAAGCAAAAATGCTCTAAAAGTAGTTGTTTCTATGTAGGAATGTACTATGGTTATCTTCTGTGTCAGTTAGTTGCTAAGAAAAACCACCCAAATCTTAATTCCTTAAAGCAAGAATCATTTACTCAGTTTGTGAGTTAGTGGGTTATCTGGGTGGTTCTGTTGGTCTAAGCTGAGGCTGAGTGATAATAGATTGGCCTTCCGTGGTCTGTAGTCAGCAGGTACATCGGTTGGGAGCTGGTGCTCTTTGATGGCCTTGCTCTCGCTGTGGCAGGTAGTGCGGCTGACCAGTTGGCAGATAGAGAAGGTGGTACTGGCTCTCCTTGCTCTCGTTCTCCAGCAAGCTAACCTAGGAGTATTCACTTTGCCGTCTCGGGGGACCAAGAGCATGACTAGAGTCCTGGAGCTCCTCCTCAGGCTCAGGCTTTTGACCCGCCATCACTTCCACTGCATTCTGTTAACCAAGGCAAGTCAGGAGATCAGCCCATATTCAAAGAGTGGAGAAGTAGATACTGTCTCTTTATATGAAGAGTGCAAAGCGACACTGCAAAGGACAAAGATCCAGAGAGGCATGCATCTTTGTGGCCACCTTTGCAATCAGCTCACCAGAGGCTCTAAGAGAATAGGCAGAGTGATTCTAAGGACAGGACAGGGAGCCATATTGGCAGCATCATTCCGTTGAGATGAAAACAAACCCAGCAGGATTAACTGGTATTTTCACAGTGTGGAAGGCTGTTCCTATTGTTGAATGAATCCAGAGCATATCTCAGGTTTTATTTCCGTCCACCTCACAGGCTTGTCTGAATTCCAACATTTTTCTTAGTCTGTGCAATTGTGTTTTGCTTTGAGAAAGCTCTAGGTATGAACAGTTCCACTGTCAAAAGAGACATTAGAGTGCTATTCTTTGATTGACATGAATTCTTACAGTTTTTAACAGGAGGTTTTCTTATGGAGTTCCTTGAAATAACAAGTTCACTATTCACGGTATAATTTATTTCACACAAATTTGACATGAAATTTTTCTGGGCTCTCTAGTCCTATGAAACGTGACACAACCATATTCTTTCAAGACCCCTTGAATTTTAAAATACTAATCTTAGTTTTGTTTTTCACCATATTTGTATGTAGGAAAAGGCTGAACTTGTCACAGTAGTGCCTCTTTTGTTTTGCTGTGGCTGTGGTCATGGTGGCTGTGGGAGTTGAACCTAGTGGCATTCTAGCACTGAGCTATGACCCAGCTTGTTTTGTTTTGTTTTGTTTTATGACAGAACTCACTAAATTGCCCATTCTGTACCCGAACTTGTGATCCTCCTGCCTCAGTCTCCCAGAGTCTTAGAATTATAGGTGTATGCCACCATGCCTGGCTTGTTTTCTGTTTTGTTTTAGGGAATCAATGCACTTTAGGACTTGCAGGGAAAGGTTTGGACAAAGGGTCAGCAACTAAGTTTTACCTCATCTTACCGAGATGGCACAGGTACTAGAAAGATCAGCAGACTCGGAGCAAGCGGTCAGGGTTTTCATCTCATCAGCAAATACGCTCTTTGCTACACATCATTTAGATCCTCTTGTTTTCATCGTACTAAGGTGGGTGCTTCTGGGGTCTATCACAATATGGCTGTATCCATTACTGTGTGACTTCTCTGTGTGTTAGTTTCCTTTTCTCTAAAGAGGGGCTAGTGTCCCACCCTTGCCAGCTTCATTATGTTTCAGTAATCAATGAAAAAGACCAGGAATGGGTTTATAATCAAGCTCCTAAAGATTGAAATAAATATTGTTTTCTTTTTTATTGCACAGCTTCCTTCTAAATAAATATTGTTTTCTTTTCTTTTCTTTTTTTTTTTTTTTAATGTATGTAGTTCAGGCTGGTCTTGAACTCAGTATTTAGGCAAGGCAACCATTCTGCCTCAGCCTCCTAAGTGCTGGGATTACAGGCATGCACCACCACACCTGGCTTAAGTAAATATTCCTTTATACCTAATTTGGATTCATAATTTTAATTTCCTTTTCTTAAGAAGAGTCCTCAGAGCCTGAATATGCCTCTGAAAATAATATATAAATAAATATTTCATTAGGTCTCCACAGTTTCTTTCAAGCTTTTACCTCTACCTAAGCACAGGTACATCGAGAAGGAGTAGCACATAAACGCTTTTCTGGTACTTGCACTTTAGTGTGAGGGAGTTAGAGCTTTCCGTAAGCACTGGTCATCCTAATAGATAAAGGTGAGATAGCATGAAGTGGGAGCCTGACAGTAAGTAGGAGAGAACCCAGACAGAAGTAGGGTGTTATTAAAAGCAAGACACAAGCAATGCCAAACAGAAAGGGTGCCCATCCTGTCCTAGGATAGGGTCTTGAACACATACAGTTTTTGAATCCTAGGGGAGGTCCAGAGATACAAATGGAAGAGTTGGAACATCATACACAAAAATGTTAACAACACACTTATCTCTTATTCTTAAATTTGTATATACTTTTATTTTCCCCAGTTATTAAGTTGACATGAATTCTCTACATCAGAGTTTTTTTAATGTTTGAGAAAATTGTACAATTCTAAGGAAATAGTAGAGAAAATAATTCACTCTATTGGTTTAGAGCTAGACTAAGTTTCTTAGGGTTTAGACAGTGCTTTGGATAGCTTTGCTACTGGGTAGTTTTATGTTTCCAGACAAGAGATCTGTTCAAAGAAGCATTTTCCTCCTTGAAGCTGATTCAGGTTGAATGAAGTGTTTTAAAGCCACATAAAATTGAGTCTAGTTTTCTTATAGATGGTATTAAGAGACCATTAGAATTGAAACCTTTACCAGGGGTCATTCAATTTAATTCAGTTCAGTTCTACAACTATTATGTATTGAGTGCAAGGATGTGGGAGGTACCCAAGATAAGTAAGACTTGACCCCTGCCCTCCAATGCTCAGAGCCCTATCAGTTGATGAGACAGGTGCAAAGACAAGAGCCAGCCAGCTGTCTGTGGTAAGTGCTCTCACCCTGTGAACTCTTGCTGCCCCAATCTCATGGTCACAGAGAATTTTGGAGAGGTTTTCACATGTAAGGCAACTTCCCTCTCTAGCTCTTTATTAACTACCTGCCAACAGAGTTCAGATCCTGTGGCCTGCCCTGGATTTTTAAAATGTGGTCCTCTGCCCTGCCTTTCCTGTAGAGACTTGGCCCTGAAGCATAATGGAATACCCTGGAATACTTCTTCCTCTTCAAAGCACCAGCCTTTGCTTCTACCAGATTTCTGTGTCACGGATACTGTGTTTCCCTCCTAACGAAATGGAGAGAGCCGGGCATGGTGGCGCACACCTGTAATCCCAGCACTTGGGAGGCTGAGGCAGGAGGATCACTGTGAGTTTGAGACCAGCCTGGGCTACATAGTGAGTTCCAGGTCAGTCTCAACTACATAGTGAGACCCTGTCTCAAAAAGCCAAAAAAAAAAAAAAAAAATTGAGAGAAATTCCAAACACCTGTGCATTTGCCCCAGTTTCTCTTAATTGCTCCCACACATCTGCTACCCTGTCCTCCTTTGCACATTCTTCCAAAAAGTGCCACCAAATAAAGGCCCAACGCATACCAGGAGGGGAGGGCAAGAAATAGATTCCAGCTGGGAAGGACCACCCATCTGAGAAGGTTTCCTAGAGGACATGCTGTGTGGCTGGGTTCTGGGAAGTTGGATGTGATTTCAAAGACGAGTGGAAGGCTTTCTGGCAGAGGGATCTCTGGAAGGAAAGTAGGCGAATGAAAGTAGGTTTGAGGACGGTGGACTTGGGCTGGGTGCACTGCTCTTGAGGGAGAGTGAGTGCCTCGGGAGAGAGAATTTAAAAAGAGTCTTGGCATATCAGCCTAGGGAATTTGAAATGTAGTTTTGGGCAAAGTATGGTTGGAAGGGAAGTGCTCATGGAATTATGTGTGTTGAAAGTAAGCCCCCCAAGGGCCTCTGCACGTGGCTTTTGTACTGATCTCTCCATAAGCCAGCCTGCTCGAAACAAGGCTCCAGAGGTGAGCCCATAAACCAGAGCTTCCAAATCAGCGCTCAGAGGCCTGCCATGGTGCCTGCTCCCAGAACACTGTGTTCCTTTCTCTTCTGCTGCTCAGTAGAGAGGTGCTTACTGAGTCTAGGAAGATCTGCAGAAGCCGTTGCTGACCCTCTAGGCAGCAAAACTGCCTGAAAAAAAATCACTCCCCACACAATTTCAAAGCATGATCCCAGGAGCTGGATTGATCAAAAGAAACATGTAAAAAGTAGATTTTCTATTATTTTGTTGTGGAAAAGACCCAGTATTCTCTCTCGTCAGCCTCCATCACATGCAGGAGTTAGTCAGATTCAGCTGAAAAGGAGGCAGAAAGGTGAGCTCGTCTCAGGGAAGGGAAGGAACACATTAGAAACATAATTCCTCCAGAATCATTCTGAAAATTGCTTTTGCGGATCCATGATGGAAAAAAAACTAAAAAAAACAAACTGCATTTGATGAATTCAGCAAAATGAAATCCTGGGAAATTATCTGAGTTTAAAAAGATTTCACAGCAAAGCTTAAAAGCATTTAGCTGCTTTTTGTGAGTTGGGCAAAAGCACACACATGCACATGCACACACACACAGGTGTGCATAGGCAGTGACAATGCATGTCTTAACAGTGTCTGTAAGACTGCCTGCAACCTAGGGTGGCATCATTTACTGCTCATCTCCTACAGGGCAAAAGAGGTAGAGGGCTGGTGAGGCATGAATTTTAAAACAGATTTTAAGAGTAAAAGAAAATCAGACAGTCTATTTTCCTGGAAGGAACATGAGTCCTTTCTGTTTGCCATTTTGAAAAAGCCAAAGCATTGACTTTTTTTACACAATAGAACAAAGACATCAGAAACATATTCAGGGGACCTGTGCCCAGAGGAACAAGCTGACTTCTTCCAGTTTTACCTTTTCTTGTTGTGTGCTCTCTGTTCTTGAGCAGACCATGATAGGTTGAGAAAGGATAATTAACTGTTCCCTCTTGCGGTCCCCTGCGTAACGCACTTGCAACACCCGCCTAGGTGCAGCACAGAGCCTATGTCCATTGGCCCCAGTCTTCCTGGAATCCGGATGTGGTGGAGACTTGGGCATCTAACCCATGAGTGGCACTTCCGTGGCAAGGCTGGGCCACCCCCACTGAGTCAGTGTCTGTACTGGCTCCCGCTGCGGAACAGGAAGCTGAGGTTCTGGAACACAGGGGAGGCACCAAGCATCTGAAGAAGTGTGTGAGATGGGTTTGAGACAGGGAGTAGCAAAGCTGATCACACTGATTTATTGGAAGACCTGTACTTCTGGCCAGATTACATACCAACCTCAGGCAGGACAGGAAACTGCAATGTTGGTCTTCATTGGTTGAGTTCTAGACGCATTTGAGCACTCATGCAAGGAATGCAATGCAAGACTATGAAGGCCTTGTCCGGCATCCCCTCTTGTTATACTACTGCACCATCAGTCTGTCTATATCCAAAATTCCACCAAGGTCTTTCTCAGCCTAGAAAAGAAGCCCCACTCAGAGCAGGTCTGACAGGCTGCTCCAGCATGTGCTTCACCACTGATTCTGACCATTTACTGAGAGCTCTGGCGTGGCTTGTTTCATCCTGACCAAAACTTGAGTTAAGCCCTTGTCCCTGATGCAAAGGCATCGTGAGGGGGTGGGACCTTTTAGAGGGAATGAGGTCCGATGGGCTTCACTCTCATGAAGGGATGAATGTAGTTCTTAGGTTGTTATAAAGTGGGTTTGGCTTCCATGGCTTCTCTGTTTTGCTTCCTCTCTTGCCATGGGATCTCTTCCATTGCTTTCTTCTGCTGTGAGGCTTTCATCAGAAGCCAAGCAAATGCTGGTGCCATGGCGTGGACCTCCAGTCCTGTCAACTAAATAAACCTCTATTTTTGGAATAGATCCAGCCTTAGGTATTTTGCTGTCACAACATAAAGGGATGCATGCACCAAGGCCCTAGGTCCCAGGCCAGGGAAGGAAGAACATACAAGGAGAAGAACACGAGCTCTCTGGGTCCCAGAAACTGCCCACAGTGCACCCTTGTGGCCCAGCTGCCTCTGGGGGAGGGACCAAGCTTAGGTTCGCTCCTGGGGGGGAAGCTGCACTCCCATCAAGTACTACCCTGTGTTTATAATTATTTATAATATATCTGAATATTTTGAAATTATAATGTACACTTTAAGGCTAAAAGCTAAACAATTCCATTCAACTTTTGCTGAAGATTAAGTACACTTTTTTTTCCTGCTTCCCTCAAACAGAAACACAAGTTTATTTAATCACATCTGAAAGTTCGAATTTTCTCTCAGGACAAAGTGACCACTATACACACTTAAGACACTTATTTGTTGATACATAACTTCCCTGGCTCATCCAATGTGTAATGCACATGACTCTAAAGACTAGACTATAACTGGGGCAAGTGTACATGAACTAAAAAATCACAATGCCAAGTTTCAAAACTTGCCCTTAAAATTATGTATAGGGCACTTGGGTCATTTTTACTTCTCAGTTAAGATTTGCTGTCATCTGACTATCAGCCCAGCTCATGACAAGAATTACCATAGGCCAGTTTGAAGGACTAGAGATAAAGCATCAAAAGTCTATAGTTCCTAATGGCTGAATGAAGTAATTACAAATTAGTTTGCACCTGCATTGTGCTGAACACCTCTGTATGGTCTCAGCACATAACAGTATCTACCAGATTCCAAGGACCTTATCAGGATGACAGAGCCCAAATCTGACGAATGACCAGAATCAAATCTTCATTTCTATAACTGTATAAATGTGATCCAAGTATGTCCACTAGTTTTGCCAAAAGAAGCATGCTATGAAAAAGCAAATTACATCTGCTCACTGATGTGTGTATGGATTTCCTAGATGTTTCATTGGGCTTCATAAGAGACCACCCACAGTAATAGATTTTTAGTACTATGAAGTGTAGCATGATGTTAAACCAGTTTAACTTTTGCACACACATGTTGCATTTCTAGCAGATAGTCCTACCCTATATCTAAACTGCAATACTCTTGGTCTGGCCATGGTGATGCACACCTATAATCCTAATACTTGGGAGGCTGAGACAGGAGACTCACCAGAGTTCGAGGCCTGTCTGGGCTACATAGTAAATTCAAGGCCAGCCTGAACTACATAGTGAGACCCTGTCTCAGAAGAAAAAATAAGTACTCTTGACTCTCTTACCCTGCTATATTTTTTTCTTTATTTCCATATGTGTTTCATCTACCATAACATATAATTCACTTAGCCTTATAAATTATAAGAATGTCAAGCTTATAAGGCAGAGATTTTTGTCTATTGGGTTCACTATTTTGTCCACTATTCTATAGATATATGGATTCCAAATATCTATTTGTAACTGACTGGTAAAATAACTGTATGTACAGTCCTGGGTCCCTCAGATTATGTTCAACAAGAGCCAGACTAAGTATCGACCTGATCAAGCCTCTAGATCATACCTCAGCTAGTCTCTCTGTTCTGCAGCTCAGACTACTACTTCTTTTTCCTTGTTTTAAAACAGAACATTGATTACTTGTTAGAAGCTAATGGATCTGGCACTGTTTCCAGACTCTTTCTCTCTCATTTCTGTCTTATCTCTGATCATAGTGCCTGGAATTTCATAGGTGCTCAGCCAATATTGATGGAAATGAATAAGAGGGTGTGCAGAATGATTCTGTTCCTTGATGCCAGTTTGTGCCACAGCTTCTTCCTCTTCTGTTCCTAAAATTCCTCCCTAATGAATTGCCCAAGTTCTGTAGGTGTCTGCTTTCCTTGCTATCCTCACTGTCATCCCTGAGTCAGCTTGGATTTAATCATGTCCCTTCTTGCTGATTGAGTCCCATATCTCCACTATCAGAAACAGTATTTACATCTCCCAGAATTATTCTAGATTATCCAAGATAAGCAGTAGGATGAATAAAAACAGGACATAAGGGTCAAGAGATGCCTGAACAAACCCAAATGGGTCATCAGTTCTCATTCGACCAAGGGTCAAGTCTTTCTGATCTGTACTTGATGGTGGGTTCTGTTTCTAAGTGCCAGCAGGTTGAAGCCAGCAAAGTGAACCCTCACAGCAGGAATGCTTCATGGCAGTTCTGGCAGACTGACGGCTAGGTTTCCCGTCACTGTGCTACTCTTGCCTGGGGCTTAGAGGAAGTATGCAGAAAGGGGGTAGGACTACCCAGAATCTGTGTGTGATCATCAGGTAAGAGCTTGTGCACAGGGAATAAGTCCCCTGCAAACTAGATCTATTCTCTGAAACAATGACAGGGCCCTGGAGTGGGGGGTGTTGTGGTTTTAGTCTTTAGTCCTTTGTAACTAAGAGAAAGAGGCCAAAAGCCTTGAGCATCATTCTTTTATGTTGCTACACCTCTGGGAAATTATTTTTATAGTTAGAGCCAGATCAGATGGGGCTGACTGGGAGCAGGAAGACAGGGAATGGAATCTAGGTCCTGGCAATGGGAGAACATTCCCCTGATACCAGGATCTCTCTTTCAAGATTTTGACTGCTGTGGCCATTAATGCCCATTGATCTTTTGGAAAGTGAATGGCTTCAGGGGCCCAAATCCTTGTAGTAGCTCTTAGTAGGTAATTAGTGCCATTTGAGAGAATGAGAAGCTGTAGTGGGGTTAGAGAATGTGATACCTGATCCAAATGGTGTGTCTCTTGACTTTTTTTTTCAAAGTTTGCTCTCTTGCCCGATAATTTACCCAAGCCTCTGCCATACAGCCCATCCCAGGTCCCATCTTGCCACATATACTTTCTCTAACTCTAACAAAATGCTATAGGAAATGGTCTTAAACTCCACCTGGAGTTTCCGCAGGAACATGTGAGGTTGACATCACCTTTAAGTAGAGTCATCAAAGGACAAGGTAAGCCAGCTGCCCACCACTGTCTGAAGCTACCCCAGATGCAGCATCTCATTGTACCCAATACAGGAGAAGAAGGATTGATCCCCTGGCAGCCCAAGGCTGGGATTTCTGGGAGGATCCACCACCATCAAGCAGGTCTGCATCACCATTTGGCTTCTCAGCTGAAACTAGGATCATCAGGGCAGGGTGGGAAGGGAGAAGGGTGGGTGGATGTAGCCTGTTCAGTTCTTGCCATTACCACAGTTTAATTTAACACCCAAGTGCAAAAACCAGTGTTGTTACTGAGAACAAAGGATGGGTTAAAAATGAGAAGAAAAATAAATTATGGATGCTTCCACTTATTGATGTTTGGTTCTCCATTGTGACTGGAAGGGAGATGTTTTGCTTTATATCATGCACTAGATAGTGGCCTGTGGTTTAATCTGGTCCATGTGGGTTGGAACTAATGTTCTGAATATCTTTAAAAATTTTGAGAACTAACAGATACTCCCACTTATGAGCATAATTTTAAGTTTCAAGAGTCTAATGTTTCTGGGAAAGGAATATAATCAGGTTAACTCAGGCTTTGCTGTCTATCAATATTCTTATCTATGTAGCATAATCATTTCTAAATATTTGTTGTGAACCCAATGAACAGTATGGGAAGCCCAAAAGAAGTAGAAATCACAGCTAAATACTTCTTTTCCATATTACTGCCCTGAACTGATCTCAATTCTTGGCCAAGAGGCATGTTTAATGTGATTTGCTCTTTGTTTCCTACTAGCTCTTTACCAAAGAATTGGCTTCTCAATGTAATCTCTTTTAGAAATGCATGTTCATACAAGCCAGTTAGAGAGTCTTTCTTAGCAACAAACATTAATTTTAAAAAAGATGATTAAATGTGCAGATGCCAACTGATAAGAATTTATGATATCTTTTCTGAAATGGCCAGCTTTACCCCAGGGAGTGCCCTGCACAGCCTGAAACAGGATTAGGGCAAATAAGTACTACTTATTACATTTACTTTCCCTATGACACTGTGATCCTTTGAATGAATGGGAGAAAAAAACATTGAAGGATAAATGAAATGTTGGTTAATTCCACTAGGTCATTTATTGACATCCTGGCTGGGCTCATTCTATCCCCAGGAGACTCTACAAGAGAGCACATCTGATGGGAATATAGATTGTGTGGTCCTAACAACCCAACAAAGGTAATCGCAGGTCCTGGGGTTGGCCACAGAGGATATCAATCTGACAGTCAACAGAACTGGGCAGATTCTTGTTCTCTCTGTCTGTGTCATGCTCTGTGAGCTTGGGAAAGTTTATAAAGACTGGGTTAAAATTTTGTTATTGGAGCATTGCCCACAAGCTGAAAATTACCCTAGGTAGAAGCCCCAGTTACAGACCTTCTCCTTTTCAGGTATTCGTGTTAGCCACCAGCCTCCTGCCTTGTAAAATGGTGATAAACAAGGTCTCCTCTGAAAGCTCTTGAAACTTTGAGGCAGCGTTCAAATGTAAGCCATCATTGTCACTATGACTGTATGCCTTAGGGTGCCTCCTTCTTCCCTATCCTAAACACCACAGCAGCTGCTTCAGCAAGGGCTCATGATTTCTGGAGTTCCTCGTCTTCATGATTCATCATTCTCCCCCCACCCTTGTTTTAATTTTGAGACAGGGTCCTGCTGTGTTGCTCCAGGCTGGTACCAAACTCTCCATCCTCCAGTGCCAGCCTCCCAAGCAGGTGGGATTACAGGCACACTCCACCACCCAAAAGCAGATTTTCTGGTGACCACCAGAAACCACCTACTTCAGCCCTTCTTTCAGAGGCAAAAGGTCAAGAGCTGGCTTTTCCTCCTTTGTTGGAGACAGCCCAGCAAGCAGATCCTTCCCATGATAAAATCTTGTTATTGTCTTGGTCTGGTCCTGGTCTTCAGCTCTTTTCACCTAACGTATCTAGTGCCAAGACCCTGGAGGAAGGTGGTCAACTAAGCGATGAACCCCCATGGGCCGGGGTCAGTTGGCCTTTCAGCGACCTCCTCTAGACCACATCTGCCAAGCCAGGACCTCCTTAGGGCTTTCTACCTTTGCCATTGCTGACGACTCACTGGTCACTGATAGGTAGTTATCTTCCCTCTACTCAGGCCCTCTGTCTCATTCTCATTCTCTCCCTCTGGGGACTATTTGGAGATCTAGGTACTTGGTCAGAGAAACCCTCTTGGGCCACTGGGCCCAGAACTGTGCCCTTGAGGGACACCCCATTGGATGACTCCTCTTGTTCTCCCCTTCTGGGGACTAGCTTGGGGAGTATCAAAAGAGACAAAGACATTCCTCTCTTTTGCCCTCCTGCTAGGGAGCTAACTCCCCCTCACCCACCCTAACATGGGCACCCAACAATACAAGCCCTCGCGGCACAATTTTGTTCCCTTGGATGGTTGGGTCCCGACTTTAAGCAAAAATGACTCATTTTTTATTGCAACCAAGTTTGGCCTCAGTGCGAATTAGACAATAAATCTCAGTGGCCTGAAAACGACACTCTTGATTTTAACATATTGCACAATTTGCACAACTTTTGTCAATGCAATGGCAAATATTCAGAAATCCCCTATATGCAAGCCTCCTAACTACCCTCTCGGCCTTCCCTCTGTCCAACCTGTTTGTCCTCTCAGGTACTTCTAGCCCCAACTCCATCCTCCACCCCTCCCAACTCCCACCTTCAGTCCAGCTCCCACCTCCCCCACCCTATAACCCAGGCAGCTCTTCCATCTCTTCACAGCTTCTTCACTTCGGCCATCTTGTGACCCTTCCTCATCTCCACCATCTTGTGTCTCTCCACCACTCCTCTCTCTCTCCCTGCTCCTCCAGCCCCTCCCAAACAGGAGAGTGAGTTAACAACCACTTCTCTGCTTGCTCTTCCTTCCCCAGCTTCCTTGGAAGAGAGAAAAGCAAAACTTAAAAAAAAAAAAAAAAAAAAAGAAAGAAAAGAAAAATCCTCTCCCAGGCTCTGCCTATTTACATATCAACACCTTGTTTGGCAGGCTGTATTACCAAGAAATTCCATCAGGCCTTATTGTTTTCTACATAAATATTAGAAAATAAAAATATAAGGTTTTAAAACACCTCAAAGAAAATGTAATGCTTAAGATCAGAGCTCAAAGACCAAGTGCTAGTTTCAGCCCAGTGCCAGCTACAGACTCCTTGCTCCATAGTAAAATCAGCTATGATTCCTGCCAGGCAGGAAAATCTTTTTAAAAAATATATAAATTCTGGCTAACTGACAAATGTACCTTTCATTTTCAACTTAAAATAATATTTGATTGGTGTTTGGTTTCCAGATATTTAATCAATGTATTTAAGACATTTCTTTTACATTGCAAATTTTTAAATTGTTATTATGGGATAAACTTGACCTCTCTGCTTTCTGTTTACAGACTTCTGGCAATAATGATAGCACAAGATTATACTACTGTTATAAAGCTCTTTTACTCCTGATTCTAATTGCAAGAGATCTCTGTTAATTGATTTGCAAAAGTCTTGACATCATTTTGATCAAAAAATATAGTTGGACAAACACTTTCAAACAATTGGACAGGCACAAACATATAAGACAATTTATAGTTGCAAGGGATCTCTGTTAATTGATCTTCAAAAGTCTTGACTGGTCTTAATTAAAATAGATGTTATAATTCAATTGGCCAAAAGTATTTGAGTGCACTCTAGTTTCATAAATTGTCTTATATGTTTGTTTGTCTGTCCAGTTGTTTGAAAGTGTTTGTTCAATTATATTTTTTATCAAAATGACATCAAAGATACAAATAAATTATTAATTTCTACAACCTGGTTTTACAGGTTAAATAAAAAATTCTCAAGATAATTAAACATAAACTTTTAGGTTTGGATAGACTCCTATTTGTAAATAAAAAAGCAGCTGCTCAGAAAAATTTATTCTTGTCTTTGTTCACTAATGGGAGCCCTAATAATTTTCATAGCCTTATGGGAAGATATACCTCCAAAACATCACGAAATATGTTGTTATAAAATGTTTACATTGGTTATCATCAAATGGTTGAGTTTTAAATATGTTATTGTGATGTTTATATTGGTCATCTTCAAAATATATTTTCTGTGGAAAAACAAGGTGTTACTAAAAAAGATCCCTTTGGTACCAACCTACATTACAGGACGTAAGGTTTCATATAATTGTAATAATTATTATTACTACTTTTCTGGTGTACAAAATGTATTCATGTTTTCTGACTATACAGGTCTTCCAACATATTGTTTATGGCAATAAGTTTTTGATCCAGGTGTTTGCCCTTCTCTTCTGCTCCACCTACTCATAATTACAGGTACATTTGTAGGCCCATACACTTTCCCTAGATGGCATACTATCCAAAGGTAATAACTTAAGTAAGAATTTCCTGGTTTTTTGTTTTTATGCGCTTTTAGAGGGGAATAAATACATTTAACAATGGCTGTTTTATACTAAGATACATATCTAAGTTTGCAAAGATGATATCATCATGATTTTCATGCTAAAATATTATTATTATATGTGGCTACTGATTCCAAGAATTTTCTGTTAATATTCTACAGGAAATCAACTACTAGAACAACCATGGCTGATAAAAATAATAGCCCTCTAACTATAGTTTAGATTCCAGGGTGCTTGTTATCCAGATAAAGTTATGATAGTTAAGCTCCTACTGTACTACTCATGTCACCGATCTTCTCTTCTGGGTGTTCAACCACCAAAGGGCAGAGATCAACACTAAAAGGTAACTGGGCTAAGAAGACTGCCAATATTTTGGCCTTGGCCCTCCAAAGTCATCAAAGATCCAAGGTATGAAGGAACCTTTTCTACAACACCTTATTTCTTTGGCAAGTCACTCAACCTCCTGAGCAGGTAGATTGCTGGACACCAGAGGACAAATGTACCATGTGTGAAAAGAGAGTCACTAAGAGAAAAAAATATCCCATGCTTTCACTGAAAGCAACTTGGTCAAGCAAGGCTCGTGACCCATCCTGACAACCAAGAGGCTCTATGCATGTTTCCAAAATAATGCCTAAAGAGACTTAACTGACCTTGACAGATAGCAAATGTTCATATTGATTAACACAGGTCTCACTTTAACTTGGTCTTAAACACCCAGCAGAAAAGAATAACCCAAAAAAGCAGTTAATGAACAGGCACTAGCAATAGAGAGACTATTGAGGCCCACCTCTTCATCTCCCTATAAAGGGATAGATCTCCAAGTGGTAAACCAGATAACTCAGTCTCAAAGAAAAAGCTACAACTCTGGGCCAGGGATTTAGCTCAGTGGTTCTGCCATCTTCCTCAGAAACACAAGGTAGAGTTCAATCCCTGGTACAAAAAAAAAAGGTACAACTCCTATTTAATACCATCCTCTATTATCTCCCTGTCAATATCTCAGACTGTTGGATGTATATATCCATTTACTCTTCCTCATTCACTCCAGTTCTCAAATACTGGCAATTTATCCACAGTTCTGGTACCCTTCAGGTCTCCCATTCCCTATACAAACCACTAACCTGACATTCACAGGGCAAAATGACAGCATCACTTGCCTTGTTTGCTTCCTCTTTATCTCAGAAGAGCTTCTGATCAGCCTGTGTAATCAAGAGGTACTCCGATGCCTCAGTCTGACGTTTTCTGTTACATATTCTTCCTTATCCCTCCCATACAGAAGCCCAGATGTCTAAACAAGCTCTCCCACAGAACACAATCAGCAAAAGGGCAGTTCCCCTTCTAGTCCCCTTCTTAATGGGAGCAGGGGTTCTCACTGGGGATTGTAGGCATTTCTACATCCACACATTTCTATCAGGCCCTGTCCATAGAGATTTCAGAAGATATGGATAAAATAAGCCAGTCCTTAAATACAATAGAAGATCAAATAAATTCTCCAGCAGCAGTTCCATTACCAAATAGGAGGGCCCTTGACATGCTGATAGCAGTCCAAGGGGGAAGAGGCCAGGTGCTAGGTAAAGATGCTGTTATTTTGTTAACCAGTCAGGGATTGTTAAAGCAAAGGCTAAAGAATTACAGCAGCAAAAGAAACAATAGAATTCTTGAGGAATCTACCAAAACTATCCCCGGCTTCCAAAAATTATGCCTTGGCTACTTCCCCTGTTGGGCCCACTGGCTTGTATATGTCTTTTAATCACGATAGATCTCTGTCTGTTTTGCTGTTTTCAAAATTTCTTGCAGGGGGCATGAGGGCATTTACCAACCAGACAGTCACAGAGCTTGTCATGGCAGGGTATCAGCCACTGCAGCAGAGGGAAAAAGACCTCACCTACCACTACCCCCATCAGATCCAGACTTAACCCCAACTTTCACCCCTGTGTCAGCTTGAAGCAGCTCCAGAAGAAGAGACCTTTACCCAACAACCATTAAGCAAAAGCCTGGAATGGTAGATTTCCCTCGCCTTAAAATGACCCTAAGTAGTAATGTCACAAGCTCCCCCAATCCCTAGCCACTACATCACTCACTCCACTCCAGCTCCTATAAGCCCTACCCCAGTACTATAAAAGAAGCTCCCTGTTCTGCCATGTTGCTTTTTCTCCTTTGTTCAGAGACAGACTGGCCAATCTTCCCATTAAAAAGGCTTGGTATGGTTAAAAAAAAATGGCAAGAGCTTTTTGCTGGGAAGAATTGAAGGACTTCCCATCTGTAAGAATCTTTGTTATCTGCCTATTAACTCTCACTAGGTAAATTCCAGGAGGGAGAATTAAGGTAAAAGTTGCAATAATGTCTTTCATTGAACTTCTGGAACCATGTGGAATTTTGTATGATTTAAGAAGTACCTTACCCTATGACTTCATTAATCAACACCAAATAAAATGATGTTCTCCTTTATTTTTGCTTACTCTGGTAAACCATTCTATTCTGGCCTGAATGTTGGCACTCTTATGAAATTGAAGAAGTGTCCTTGTTTCAGTCTTATCAGATTTGATAAGTGGTAAGGAGTTTCCCCAGTTCTGCCCTAGGATGCGTAGGTGTCGGTAGCAGATGGCGGACCTCGATTTGCAAGGGTTGGACAACCCAGAAGGCAGCACAGGTTAAGTACTGCAGGAAGGTCATATGTGTCTTGGCCATCATGGAGCTTTGCATGAGTAAGAGGAGATCGAGAACTTGAAATACAAGTGATAAGCCAAGAGTCCACAGTCCTAGATTTACAGCTGGAAGGCACATTACAGATAATTGAATTCTTGCTGCTCAAGGTATGGGTTGCAGTAGGCAGCATCAGCATCACTGAAGACCTGGCTAGAAATGCAAACTCACAACCAAAGTTTTAACAAAACTCCCAGGGCATGGGAGGCACATGAAAGTTGTAGATGCACTGCTCAAAATCATTCCTCTTGTTTTTCAGTCGAATGAAGTCATAGCAATAAATGGGCAGCAAGTTATCGGTGGAGCAGGAATCATCCTGGCTCTTACTCTGGTTCTTGAATCCCTGAATCAATGAATTAGGACCCTAGCCCCAAAATCTAAACTGGACACTCCTAATGAAATGTGCAGTAGTGACATCAAGCAAAACTGACTCAAGGAGCTAGATTTCATGCTTGATTAAAATAAAATTTTGCTGCATATAGTGGCACATCTGTATTTTCAGCACCTGTGAGCCTGAGGGCTGGAGGTCAGCCTGAGCTATATAATGAATTCAAGGCCAGCCTGTCTCCAAAAACAAAACAATCACACAAACAAACAAAATTCTGCTCAGCTTGTACAAATGAGTTTGTTTTCACCAAAGTGCTATAGCTCTCCCGGTGGCAGTTTATTCTGACTGCAGGTAGAGCATATGGATGCCTTGAAAACTGAAGCTATTGAATGACAGCAGAGCAGAATGTGGCTTTGCATCCGTGTGGTAATGCAGCTCAATATTGACATGGGATCCACCTCAGGGCCTTTGCTCCTGCTGCTCCTTTGCCTGGGATTCTCTACCTCTGAACCTTCCCAAAGCAGGATCTATGCTATCATCTAATCCTCATTCTAGGAGAAGCTTTCCTTGGCTACTCTATTTAGTGTCAACTTCTCACCCCATTCCATTCCCCTCTGCCCCGTGTTATGTTCATCACCTTGCTTTATTTACAGTGGAATTTTTGAGTTTAGCAGTTGTCTGTCTTCTCTCCAGAAGCATTTGATGAGAGCAGGCATCTTGCCTGACTTGCAGATATAACATCCCTACTAACCAAAGTCAGTGCTTGACACACAGTAGGTTCTCAATAATTCTCTGCTGAGTGAATGAATAACTTAGAATGCAAGGCTAGGATAATCATAAGTAAGATCTAACGTTTATTGACTTTTACATTGTGCTGGACACAGTGCTACCTGCTTTGAGCGCATTATCCTATTTAATTTTTTATTATTAACATTTCAAAATTCAAGTGTTAGTGTTGACTGCTTGGAACCAAAACTACTAAATGCCTGCTCATAAAATTAGAGAAACTCACGTGGACTCACTTCAGGAACATTTCCTAGAGGGAAGCACTGAGCAAGCTTCTGTTTAACATGGTCAGCACAGATTGACCTTGAAGATGCAGGCTGAACCAGTTGGACCAGGGAGACCAAAACCTCCCTACCGTGTTTGGATCCCTGTGCCAGTCTCCTCTGAACACATGAACAGACTTAGAATGATGGCTCAGAATGAAATTTCCTGATACTCTTGCCAGTCCCCCCTTACACAACTTTTAGAACACTTGTCACAGGAAGTGACTTGTGCCTGGAAGACTGTAGCACCAACCAGAGGCCAGTCCTCAGTCTTCTCATTTTTTAGCAAGAATACAAAACAAACAGACATATTTTTACTCGATCGAGTTCATTTTATGAAGCCTACAGAGAGATTAAGGGCAATAAATTTATCCTCAGAGTGGCAACTCATCAGGACTTTTGCTCACTTTTTCTTTCCAATTTAAAATTTCCCAAAGTGCTCAGTCTTTGGATCCACGCTCCATCTTGTTTTCCATCCGCTCCGCAAATTCTTACCAAGCAGCTGCAGCCGGCTGACTCAGTGGGACGGCCCACCAGCAACCAGGAAGTCAGCCAGAAAGGCGGCCCAAGATGCAGGAGGAGGGGGAATGACAACTTGAGTAAATGCCTTTCATTCCAGAGAAGAGTGCTTTTTAAAAGCTGTTTAACATTTAAAGTTCTATTATTGTTTTTGGCAGCATGTTGAGTCCATGTCTCTTTTTTTGGCTACTTTTCTAGTACTTTATGTATCTGGAAGTAAAATTTGCCATCAATCTCAGTAACACGGGAAAAATTTTCAGTACGATTATATGAGCCATTTAAATGTTATTTAACTGTTATATTGTATTCTCATCAAATAAACATAAGTTAAAATGACTATATAAAATGACCTAGAATATGTTTGTATGTCATAGACACAGAAAATGCCTTAAGCACTGATCACTGAAGAATTAGTTGCATAATTTTTTAAAATCCAAAAACAATTACCCAGTGACCCCAATTTAATTACTCAGTGCACAAAACAGATGAGTAAATAAGTCCCTGGGTGGTCTCTTCCATCACAAGGTCAGTGTTAGGGCCTGATATTTTTATTTGAGTCAATTTTTTATCATGGGAAATTTCAAACACATACAAAAGTAGGGTTGGAGGTGTAGTCCAGAGGCAGAGCATGTGCTCAGCATTTCTGAGGTCCTGGGTTCAACCCCCAATACCCCCCCAAAAAAAGTAGAGAGACTATGTACCCATCATCCAGCTTCAGTAATTATCCATTTATTGCTAATGCGGGATGATGATGTTCAACTTGTATCCACTGAAAAGGCTGCTATCTGGAACTGTAGGAAAATAGGTAGTTCACAAGTTTAACTCAACTTTCGCTTTAAGACATTAGGCAAGAAGTAAGGTTAAATTAAAAAATATTTGTTATTTACTATGAGCCCATAATGGTCACGCATATATTGTGGTCAAGATGGAGCAGCCATGAAAACACTGGAATGGAACTGAGTTTCCATTTTCCCTTCCATATACAATCTCCTTACAACCCACCCTTTTCTACACCTTGAGATGCTGATCTAGTCTACATCAAAAGTCCTCGTGAGGGTTTGGATCTAAAATGTCTCCCCAAATTCTCACGTGTGTGAAAGGCGAGGGCATCAGGGGAGGGCAGTGCTCCTCAGTGGGCTCATCCGTTGCTGAGTTCATAGCTGAATGTGCCCTGAGGTGGTGGGGCCTGGTTGGAGGTGCGTCTCTGGGGGTGTGACAAGAAGGGGCATTCTTGTCCCAGGATCTCCCCTTTTCTCTCTCTCTCTCTCTCTGCTTCCTGGCTGTCACAGGTTGAGTATCTGTCCTGCCACCGTGCTCCTCTGCCATTCTGTTTTTGCCTTGGAGCCAGTCAATCATGGACTGACAGTGCCAGCCAAAACAGACTCCTCTTCCTTTAAATTGCGAGTGTCAGATATGTTGGCCCAGTGACTGGAAAGTGGCTAAGACAGCCTTCCTCTCCTCTAGGTTCCACTGGGTTGAACTAAGCGGTGTCAGGAAGAAGAACAGCAACAGGAAGTTGCAGTTGCAGAGTGGCAAGCTCAGCAAAAAGGTATGTACAGACTCATGAGTGATGTGAAGCTCTGCTGCAGAGCCCTGATTCTCCAGCTAAATTTAGTGAATTCAAAACTCCAACATCATACTAAATGAGGAAGAGGTAAAAGCATGTTCTCTAAAATCAGAAGCAAGACAAAGATGTTCACTCTCAACACTCTTATTCAATATAGTACTAGAAACTTTAGCCAGAGTGATCATCCAAGAGAAAGAAATAAAGGGATGCAAATAGGAAAGGAGGAAGTCAAATTATCCCTCTTAGCAGATGATATGATTGTATACCTAGAAAAGGCTGAAGGATCCACCAGAAGTCTCCCAGGACTGATAAACATATTCAGTGATGTATCAAGATAAAAAAAAAAAAAAAAAAAAAAAACATAAAAAATTTGGATTTTGCTTACTTCGCTATATGTCAAAAATGAACTTGCTAAGAAAGAAATCAGTAAAATAGGACCAGGGATTTAGCTCAGTGGTGCTGCCATCTGTCTCTGCCTTATAAGCACAAGGTCCTAAATTCGATCCCCCTTACCAAAAATAAATAAATAAATAAATCAGTAAAACAACTCAATTCACAATAGCCTCAAAAAAAATTTTAAAAAACAGAAATAAACCCAACCAAGGAGATAAAAGACCTCTACAATGAAAATTAAAAAGATCGAAGAAAACATTAGAAGATGGAAAGTTCACTTATATTCATTGATGGGCAGAATTAATATTGTTAAAATGGCTATTTGACCAAAAGCAATCTATATATTCAGCATAATTCCCATCAAAATGCTAATGTCATTCTTTACAGGGCTAAAAGCTGAAGTCTTAAAATGCATATGGAAACCCAAAAGATCCCAAAGCAATTCTGAGCACAAAGAGGAATTCTGCAGGCATCACAATACCTGATTTAAAATATACAATAGAGCCACCATAACAACATGGCATTGGCATAAAAACAGACACATACACTAAAGGAATAGAATAGAGGATGCAGAAACAAACCCACACAACTACAACCATCTAATTCTTGACAAAGGTGACAAAAATATGTGTTGGAGACAAAACCATCTCAACAAATGGTGCTGGGAAACTAACTATCCATATGTAGATGATTGAAACTAGATCCCTATCTCAGCTTGTACAAAATGCAACTCAAAGTTGATAAAAGACCTAATTAGAAGACCTGAAACTTTGAAATTACTAGAGGAAAATACTTCACAAAGCCGACATAAGCAATGGCATTCTGAATAGGACTCAATAGCTCAGGAGATGATAGTAAAAATTGACAAGTGGGATTGCACTAAATCAAAAGTCTTCTGCATGGCAAAGGAAACAGCCAACAAAGTGAAAAAGCCTACAGAATGGGAGAAAAAAATCCTTGTCAGCTACTTTTCAGACAGAAGATTAATATCTAGAATATATAAAATACTCCAAAAAACAACAACAACAACAACAACAACAACAACAACAAAAAAAACAGCCAGGCATGGTGGCACACTCCTGTAATCCCAGCACTCAGGAGGCTGAGGCAGGAGAATTGCTGTGAGTTCGAGACCAGCCTGGGCTACATAGTGAGTTCCAGTTCAGTCTCAATTACATAGTGAGACCCTGTCTCAAAAAACAAAAAACAACAACAACAAAAAACTAAACAACAACAAAAAACCACCAAGAGAACAAGTAATCCAACAAATAAATGAGCAAAAGAACTAAGCAGGCACTTCTCAAAGGAAGAATAAATGGCCAATAATTACATGAAAAAATGCTCATCATCTTTAGCTATCGGGAAAATGCAAATCAAAACAACATTGACATTCCATTTCTCCCCAGCCATAATCACCATCATCAAAAATAGAAAAAAAAAATCAAATGCTGACAAGGACGGAGAGAAAAGGGAACCCTTCTACACTGCTGGTAGGAATGTAAATTAGTACATGCACTAGGGAAGTTAGTACAGAGGTTCTTCAAAAAGCTAAAATTGGAACTACCATATGACCCAGCTATTCCATTCCCTGATATTCACCTGAAGGAATCAGAGTCAGCATACCATCACACCCATATTATTACAGCCTCACTATTCGTGACAGCCCAGTTATGGAATCATCCTTAGTGCTCACCAGTGAGAAAATGTGTAAAGAAAATGAGGTTCATGTATACAGTGGAATATTATTCAGGCATAAAAAATGAACTCATATCATTTGCAGAAAAATGGATGGAGCCGAAGAGTGTCACGTTAAGTAAAATAAGCCTCAAAAGTGTTTTCTCTCATGTATGGATTTGGAGGTGGGGAAACAACGTGAGAGCAGAAAGGAGACTATGAAAGAAGAGGAAGAGGATGGTGAGAAGGTAAAGGAGAATAAGAGGAGGAGAATTCCTCTGCTGGCTGCCTTCCCAAGAGCATTAAAAGAATCATACCACAGAAATATATGCTCATCCATGTTTATAACAGCACAGTTTGTAATAGATAAAATTTGGAAACAGCCCAATTGGCCATCAACTGGAGACTGGATAAAGAGGAGGTGGGTTTTTTTTTTTTTTTTACTATAAAATGGAGTACTATTCAGCCATACAGAATGAGAAACTGGCGATATTTATAGCTAATTGGATGCACATCGAGACCGAGCTCTTAAGTGAAATTAATAAGTCATGCATGTGTAATTACTGAATAGTTTCTCTGGTGTGAAAAACTAAAAGTCTAAATAAGGATCAAAAATGTATACTCGCTATTGTGTAATAGGAAGAAAAGGTCTAGAGGAAGTGGGAGAGGGTAGGGGAAAGGTAAAGAGGGAAAAGAAAAAAATACGTGAAAAGGAAAAACATGGAAAGAATATCTTTGTAAATAGGGAAGGGTGGAGGGGGTGAAGGGAGGGCTGGGGAATGGAAAAAATAAGAACTAAGATGAGTCATGTGAAGTACAAGATCCCAATGATGAATGTAATTATACTGTCTACCTAAAATGTGCCAATAAACTTTCATCAAAGTCTGTGATGTGCATGCATGAAATTTTCACAACAAAATCCACCATTCAGTATACTTAAAAAATACCAACAGAAACAGCATTAGGATGCTCGATATCACTAATCATTAGGAAATGCAAACCAAAACTACAAGAAAATACCATTTCATACCCACTATGATGGTTATTATTGAAAACAGAAAGTAGCAAGTGTGGTGAGAATGTGGAGGTATTGGAACCCTTGTGTATACAGCCTCTGGGCAAAATAATATGGCAGGCAGTTCTTCAGAGGACTAAGCATAAAATTACCATATGATTCAGGACCAAAAATACCACCAAAAATTGAAAGTATGAACTCCAACGGATAATTGTGTATCAATATTCATAGCAGCACCCTTCACAATAGCCTGAGAGGAATAATCCGAAAGCCCACGGACAGATGAATAAACAAAATATGTAATATTCTGTACTTATAGTGAACTATTATTCAGTAGTAAAAAGGAATGAAATTCTGACACATGCTACACTATAAATGAACCTTATGCACATTATTCTAAATGAAATACATCAGGCACAAAAGGACAAATATTGTATACCATTTCATGGTAGCCAAAATCATAGAGACATAAAGTAGGTTATGTATTTCTAGGGCCTGAGAGGAAGGCAAATGGAAAATTATCAACTAACAGGTACAGAGTTTCAGTTTGGAAAGATGAAGAATTCTGATGGATAGTGGTAGGAGTGGTTACACAACTATGTAAATGTACTAAATGTCACTGAACTGTACACCCACAGATGGTTAAAATGGTAATTTTTGTTACGTGTACTTTACCATATTTTTAAAATATTAAATGTGGATTTTGCACCTTCACCCACAAGCAAAGCCATGAAAATTTGTTTGGAGGAGTGGGGTACACCAGTAATGTCCTCAGTTAAAATCTGCTTCCTGCTTCCCCCTAGCCCACCCCAGTTCATAAGAACTAACTTCTAACTTCTTACCCCCAAAAAAACTATTCTGTTTTTCTTTTCTTTTTAACTTTTATGTATATAGGTATGAACTACCAGGAGAAAGGCAAGAGCCAGGAAGCTGGCAATTAGGAGACCTTCCCTGCAGGGAGCAAGGGACCAAAAGAGGGAGGCAGAGAGGGAGGGCAGCTGCCAAGGAGGACAAGAGAAGGCAGGGGAGGCAACAGAAGTGACACTGTCAGCCCAGCCCAGGTCTTTACAGGGTGGGCAGTGTACATGGTCTCCGTCATGGAGACCTCTGCAGCGCAGCTACAGATAATGTATATATAGACCTGAGCATTAAGGTTGACCATAAAACCCATCAGCCCATGTACAAAGAATACTATATACTATCTCTTGAACTATAATTAGTTCCCAAGGGGGTGGTCTTGCTTTGTTTTGTTTGTTTGTTTGTTTGTTTGAGATAGGGTCTCACTATTAATTCAGGCCTTGAACTCACTAAGTAGCACAGGCTGGCTTTGAACTCATGGCAATCTTCCTGCCTTCACCTCCAAGTGCTGGGATTACAGGAGGAGTATGGTCTTAAGGACGATATTTTAATGAAGCATATACCAATTAATACGCCATAACAGCACAGTTATTTTCTCTGTGTACATGGAATGATCATAAATTTCATCTAACAGCAAGTCTAATTCTGGAATAATGACAAAAGGACTAGATCTGAATTAGAAAACCTGATTGAATTCTTGTATCTGCAGAAAACTAATATGCAAATATGCATTTTTATCATGATTACAAATCTCTTATGCATCGTTCTCATTTACTCTTTATTGCAAGGAGCTTTGCTCACTGTGGCCATGGTTCACTGGAGCTGAGGAGATGACTTATCTTGAAGAGTAGTCACTACTCTGATATTGAACCAGAGCTGCCTTCTTCAACACCAGAAAACTGTGAGTTCCATCACAGCTGCCAAAGGCAGAGATCCCCGGGTTTCCAGAAGACATGATCAAAATGATCTAGTTCCCTGAGTTGTTCTAGAGTAGCAATGAAAATAAGTTCTTGGGCTGGGGATTTAGCTTAGCGGTTCGGTGGCCTGCCTTGCAAGCGCAAGGACCCGAGTTCAATCCCGGGTACCAAAAAAAAAAAAGTAAATTCTTATGTCAATACACAGGTCCAACACACTATTCTTTCTTGCTTATATATCTTGGTTACCTTGACAGTTTTATCATTTTATATCACAGTCATCTCAGTTTGTGGGTTTTTATAGAACCCTGGAGGAGGGTGGAATCGATGGCTTTAAACCCATCTTACAGATTATTAAATTGAGATACAGAGAGACCCCAACTTGTCAAAGTTCGGACAGTCAATTTCCCAGTGATGAATTTAGTCTAAATTTCAAGATTCCTTATGGCCATGCTGCTGATTTTCCACAGAGACAAACTCAAAATTAGAAATATAGTCTTCACTAACTCAATTATTTTCTGCAAATTGGGGAAAAGCCATTATCATTAATAGAACTTTAGAATCAAAATGTTCAGATGTGCAGATCAAAATATTATTGCTTTTGCTTCTATATTCCTTTGCCAGCCAGCATCCCTATGAGTCAGTTACATTTAAAAGGAAGATCTAACCCTCCTGAAATGTAAACCTGCTCAAGTGATTGATATCTGTTAGGGGCTACTTTCCTCATCACTGAGACGCAATACCTGACTTGAAGGAAAAGAGGTTTGTTTGGCTCCAGAACTTTCAGTCCATATTAAGTGGGCTGAAACACAGCAACAGCATGGTGGACTGGCTGAGCAGGGCAAAACTGCTCATCTCAAGGCAGCGAGAAACAGAGACAAGGGAGGGGTCAGAGAGGGAGAGATGCACCATGCCAGGCCACACCCTCAGTGACCCATCTCTTCCTACCTAGCCCACCTCCTAACAGCAAGCCAGATAGGTCGTCTCCATGACTCAGTCCCCTTCCAGTGCCATCTATGAGCACATGAGGCCTTTGGGGGACATTCTCAACCCAAACCATAACAGGGCCCATGACATCTCTTTACACAGTTGATTGCAAATGCCTCTTTGTTCCCATTTCCCATACACAAATCTCTAATGCTGAACCCTATCTTCTAACTTTATTCAATCAACAAATATTTATCGAGTTGTAATGTGCAAAACATTGCTCTGCTCTCTTGGTGTATGCTGGTGGACATATCTTTCCTCTAGTAACTTACATTCTAGCAACTTTGAAGGTAATTTACAATTAGTGTGGCATTCAATATGTTGCTTTCTAAGCAAAGGGATAGGGGACTCCGTTAAGTATTTTGGTACAGTGCTAGTTTCTAACCACAGCCTCTCAAAGGCCTTATCTGCTGGCAAATAATCTTGATAAAGAATATTAAAAGGAAGCAGTCCTATAAACTCAACATGTGCTTTGACTTGTCCTAACATTTGGATCCTACTTCAGATGAGACAACTGAGGGCCTCATCGAAGGCCCCAGAGAGTAGCTAGTTCTTCAGAAAATTACTTTTCCATGATCGAGTAAAGCGTTAAAGTTAAGTTAGAGTTGAATACTAGAGAAATAGTTCCTTAATAGTAGTCCATTCTGAAGAAAGCTTTCTCTTTCAAACTGTTCCAAGCATTATACTCGATATTTATTGCTTACAAATTTCTGACACATATTTCATTTTTATACGCAGAACTCAGTAAATGGTAAAGAAACACAGCGTCTTGGAAGAAATCAGGCAGAATGAGTGGGAAAAGGAAAGGAAGTGATGACAGACAAGTGAGTGGCTTATATCCAAAGAAGCATCAAAGTACACAAAAACAGAAATGTTTCTTTGCCTCTCATGTTGCCTCCTAATCTAGGCCAACCCTTTTGAAACTAATGTAGTGATAAGAGTTTTATTTTGTCTCATTTTTGTGGGGGTCGGTATTGAACCTAGGGCCTTGCACATTCCAGACAAATTAGTCTTGAAACTTTTAAGAGACTATTTGTAATTCAAGGAAATCAAAACTCTGGAAGTGAGCAGTGTGGCTTGTTTTCCTTTAGAACATGTGTTAAAGTGTAGATAGAAATGAATTCAGGAAGTACATCTTGAAAAACAATATGAAAATGTTGAGCTCTCATGAAAGTTCCAACTAAGTAAGTTAGGGCTTTATTTTCTTCACTGAAATAGTTATATTAAGATAATTACAGATTCTATGTATTTTTTTATTTTAAAAAATTCAGCATATTCTAAGAATAGATAGTTTACAGAGGAAAATACTATTGGGTATGTCTCTGAAACCATCATCTAAGTTCTAAAACATTTGCTGTTCCATAGGCCTAGCTATCGTCAGAAATTGTACTTCTCTTGTTTTTTTTTAGAAAAAGCAAAATGATATTTCACATTTTGTGACTTTTGAATATAGGAGAGAAGATGACAAATCATTCATGTTTAGGAGCTATGCATAAAATTTGGAATGTGTGTTGGAGACAGAGGCAGCAAATAGAAAGATTTCTTAGAACAAGTGCTACACGGAAAGATCTTAGCTGAAGTGCTTCAAAAGTGCTTGATTCTGCCATGGGATTGAAGCTGCCCCTTGCTCAAGGCTTTTTGGATTTTTATTTTTAAAAGATTCTTAATTAGGATTAATAAAATGACCTAGGTGAAAAAAATCTTCTTTCTTATAACTGTTTATTCTAAAGATATTTTAATATATTTTCTGCTTTCTGCATTATTAAAGGCTTTTCCTTTCATGGAACATCTTGCTTTAATCCTGATGGGCACTTCCATTTAATTAGTGTGCAATCTCTTTAGCTAAAAGCTAGAAGAATCACTTTTCCTAGATTAAATTTTAGAAGTTTTCTTTTTTTTCAAACACAGCCACGGAGGTAGAACCTCATGTCTAACACACACAAATTTATGGATTTTTTTTTTTTTTTTTTTTTTTTTTTTTTT
>NW_022900916.1:24315304-24339314 GCF_012274545.1 Fukomys damarensis | reverse complement strand
CCACAAATTTTTTGTTTTTTTTTTTTTTTTTTTTTTTTTTTTTTTGCGCCAGAGATCGAACTCAGGTCCTTGCACTTGCAAGGCAGGTGGCGGCACCACTGAGCTAAATCCCTGGCCCTTAGAGGTTTTCTTAACCTTTGTCAACTGCAAACTGGAAAGACTGCTTGTTCATCTGCAGTGGTAAGACGTGTGTGATAGAAGTCACAGTCATAGAGACAGAAAGGCAAAGAACTGGTCTGGGTTATCTTATTCTCGCAAGCTTGATTTGTGTATGCGCTTTTTGATAGGGGAAAACTGTGCAGATTGTTTTTTAAAAATGCCATGAGCTGATCTACTGTTCCTCCATTTTTCTTATCAGTCTAAGAAATTGAGTTGAAGGAATCATTGATTGGAAACCAAAGCAGTGAATTATGGACTGAAAGAGCTTTTTAATTAATAGAATTGCTAAGTTGCTTTAGGGGCAACTTAGAGGACTATTTTGTCCATACTGAAGTCCTTGCCACCATCTTCTGCAGAGCTTCTACTCTGAACAAGCAAATAAGATCTCTCCATCACACCCTGCAGATCAGCCCCCTTTCAATACATTAGCACCCCTTCCCAAGACACTGCCCTAAATATAAATCAGGATAGCCATAAAATTTGGTAGAGAGGGGAGAACAAATAGAATTAATTTGATTGCTACATTTTGTACTCCTGACCTGTCCCTCACCCAACTGTCTGAATCTCTATTAGGAGCTTGACAACATTAACATCATTAAAATTCAAACGTTACTGTAGCAAGTGTACCTGGAAATCTCTAGTTTTAGTCAACTGTTTATTATTTACCTTTTATTGGCAAACTATCAAGTGTCAAACCACACACTATATAAAGCAACATGAAAAGCATGAACTCTCCTCATGACAGCTGAGATTAAAAGCTTTGGCCAGGAAACTATTTATAATTCTTTGTGGGAATAATAAATGGTCAAAATTGGGTACTTGTCCCTTGAATCTAATGAAAAATCATCAATCAAACCCTTTTCATTTGGCAAATTGTTATGATTCCCTGTTCATCCGACCTCCAATTCCTGGAAGCTCAGAAGCCTCAAGGTTGAGAAGGAGAGTGAAGGAAACATGCCCTCCTGATAGGGCAGGATGTGGGAAGGAAAGAGAACACTAAGATCCTAGGGTTTGCTCAAGCTGAGCCTGAGAGGAGCTGATTTAGCAGCTGTTGGGGATCAACACTCCCTGGTTCTGTTTTTGGCCTTTTTAGAGTTAGGCCCGCCTGAATCTCCATCTTCTGAGAAACCCCAAACTCTGACAACCCACTATAGATAATGCATGGTTAGGAATGGCTGGGTGCATATTGGTTTATAGGAGTATATTGGGTAGGGGTTAATAGAGAATATGCTGAAGTCTTGTCAGAAATATTGCCTCATAACTTAGCTTGACACCAAGGTTTATAAAGAATTCAGGGACCCTATCAATTGATGTAAGCCCAACTGTGATTTGTTTAAGACAGACTCTTGAAAGAACTGTGTCTTCTCCTCCAGGTATTATGAAACACTCCCACTCCAGATATTCTCCCCTTCTGAAAGGAGAATCTACTATCCTTTTCTCCTAAAAATTTTGAAGTATAATTAGAGACAAAGAATGAGAGGCACACAAGCATCACAGATGAATCTTAAAAGCATAATATTGAGTAAAAATTGTTTTCAGTGAAAAATAATGAACTGAAATGAGATTTACAGCACAATAAAATATATGTTCCCTGTGTTAGTTTAGCTTTCCATCTGTATAAAAAAATACCCGAGGTGATCGACTTATAGTGAGAATAGGTTTATTTTGGCTGACAGTTTTAGAGGTTCCTGTCTCTGATCTGTTAGCCTGTTGCTTTAGGCCTTTCACAGGGGAGCACATCACAGCAGGAGGGTGTGACAGAGCAAAATCATTCATCTTTCTGGGTGTGCTGCCACATGTTGCACCTGTAATCCCATCTCTCAGGAGGCAGAGGCAAACAAATCAGCAAAAATGCTCATCTTATGGGCACCTGAAAGAAGAAAAGCAGGGGAGAGTTCCACAATTCCCTTCAAGGGCACACCCCCAATGACCTACAGACTTCCCACCTAGCCCCACCTCCAAGGTCCCACCATCTCCCAGTATGCCACCCACAGGCCTTTGGGAAACACTGAACTTCCAAACTATGGCACATATTAACAACACAAACATAAAACCAATAATGCTGCCCATTTTATAAGTATGCACACGCATCAAATACTTTTAGAATAATATGCCCATGGGAAGGAGGCCTGAGAGAAGTGAGAAGTAACAGGAGATGAAAGGATTGAATGAAATAAAACATGCAAGCAAGGACCAATGATGGGCCAGAGCACAGTTCAGTCACCTTTGAGAACCTGAGGGTCAAAGATAAAAGAAGAATAAGGGGATTTTGTGATTCCTGGAGTAGGAGCAAGGAAAGATGTAAGAAAGGAGGTCCCTGCACACAGAGAGGGGAAAAGGAACTCAGCTTGTGCTTCCTCCTTCATCCTTTATCAGGCTTTCCCATTAAGTCTGGAGAAGGGGCCATGCCTTGGGTAAAGGTTCGCCAACTTTTTTCTACAGTAGACCTTATAGGAAATACTCCAGGCCATGCAGGTTGTGACAACTCAGCCCTATTGCAGTGGTTTGAAAGCAGCCAGAGCCAACCCATTGATAAATGGGTGTAGCTATATACTAATGAGTCTTTATTTTAAAGGAAATCAGCTGAATGGGTTTGGGCTATGAGCTATAATTTGCTGACCTCTGGCCTAGGAAACTAATCCTGATAAATTGGCTTGGCTTCCTCTTACAGAGGGCCCAGAGCACAGACTCTAAGATGATTCTGTCATTCAAAAATATGACCCATGAGAATACATGCAAATGCACAGGGCTTATTTACATTCAGAGAAAAAGAGCCAGGGGTCCATGGGGGCTTCCGTGGTAATAGAATCTCAGACACTCTGGGTATTGAATGCTGCAATAAATAACCTGTGGGCAGGGTTCACATCGCTTTTCATTTGATCAAAAGCATGTTTCATAAGCAAATGCAAATGCTCAAGAGCTTTTCAGTGTTTGTATCAAGTGGCATGAATTTACATCTTGGGTCTCCAAGCAGAGCTGCACAGGGCTCCCCCTCTGCTCTGCTCAGACATCCTGGCTTATCCTGGGAAACTCACTTTAAGAACCTGCATGCTTCAGTAGAGGCTGCCCACACAGCAGCTATCTAAACTCATGCCTGCCGTTCATACTAAACCTAAGACAAAAATACAAAACCCTGAGCATGATCATTTCTAGATGAATAGACCAATCAAGCTCTGTAGATTCAAGTACAGTGATCATCAGTGTGATTTTCAGATACCAAAGCAAAAGATAAACAAAATCAAGTGCCTGGACTGCTTTCACCTATGCCTGCCCATTTGCTTCCAGTTGCTAATTACTAATTATTGTCTGCAAAGGCACCTGTCCTCATCTTGCTGCCCAGCAAGCGTCTCAGTTCTGGTACCAAATCCTGGCTCTTTCCCAGCAGAGGGATGGGACAAGGACAGCAGGTACCCCAATGCAGCTGACATCTGAATTCAGCCCTGTAATAATGCACATTTCCAAGACAATCCATTTGTTCCAAGTTAGATTTCTCAAGTCTCTCCCCTGAATTTACCTACAGAATCACCCAAAAGTCCCTGGCTCAGTGAGAGGTGAGGAGGATCATTATCTAAGTGTCCACATCTGTTGGGGCCCATTAAGGTTTCCACTTCAGGCTCTGTACACCCTAGTGATGACAGGGAGGGAGTTCTTCAAGCAGACATAGGGGAAAACGTTAATAGTTAATTTCTCCGTGGACCTTTTATTTCCAAGTCTGGCTATAAGTGCAGAATGGAAATACTGAAGTTTTTTCCTCAGTGAAGTACATTTTGTTAATTTCTAAGCCATGAGAAATTATGCCCCATTGGGTTAATTTGCCTCATTTGAAAGTTTGTTAGGTTAGTGCTAAAATGTTAACGCAACTGTTTACTTCCCAATAAATAAAGATCACCTCAATTAAAATAATGCTAAAAATGTTCATTGTAGCTCCTCATATGAAGCCTGGGGTGCTCAGTAACAACCACATATTTGCATTTCTTGTGTTTAAAGGGAAAGACTAACTTAGAACTGCTGAGTACAGACTCTCTCTTCCCCTATTTCTGCCCAGATCCACCACTGCTGTGGTTTTCTCCTCCCTGCCCTCTGTTTTGCAGTAGTTCCTGTACCTGCACCCTCTAGGTTGACCCCATATGCATGCTCTTCTCCTTCACAAATCCACATTTCCTTAGAGGAGGAAAGGCAAGTGTTACTCCCCTTCTCTGGGAGGACTACAGAAAGAAGCAGAAAAACACAGTTTGTGTGAATACCCTAGGCACTGTGTGTAAAGGAGTGACAAGCTGACCAGCAGTTAATAATCATATGAATAACACTTGAGTGCTTACAATATGGAAGCCTACAGGCTGTGTCCCATGTGTGTACGTTGTTCTATCCTCACAACTCCATGAATGAAGTATTAGTCAAATACTTTTTAGATGAGAAAACTGAGGTATAGATGAGTTAAGTGATTTGCTTAGGGCATACCGATAACAGTAGGGGCAGAAGTTAGGATCAGGAAGCCTGATCCCTGCTTTTAGTCTCTATTTTATGGCAGGGAAATGAAGGGAGGGTGTACAATTTTTCATTTGGCCACTTTATGTAACATTTCAGCCTCCAGTTGGATTTACTTAGTACAAATTTGAAATGCCAGTGGATTAATCATCCAGCACCTTATCGTGTAACCAGCCATGTCTGTTCAAGTAATGTAAACTCTTGAGTTATTATTAGCTTAGCTGAGAAGTAATTATGGATATACATGATTCATGGTTGTAAATGTAGAAGTATTAATACATTTTTCTTATACTTGTCTAAAATATTAAGAAGGGGCATTTTGATGTCTCCAACCTAATTGCTTGGATAGTTTTATTTGTATTAAATGTACATGTGGCATAAATTCTTAGTCCAATAGCACTTGGATATGATTTTGATTGTTTTAAGAGAAATGTTTGTGCTTGATCTACTAAAAAGATGCCACTGAACTGTCAAAGGGGTGATTTTCTAGTCTACTTTCCTGTTGCCTTTTGAGAATATGGCACATGAAGGAAATGACCAGGCTGAGTCAGAGTTGCAAAACTACTTTTGGAACAGTGCACAACTAGTTGTGCTACAAGTCTTCCCCCAACTGAAGAGGTTGCTCCAGTGGCATTGTTCTCTCCTGCAGGTGATCATCCAAAGACAAACTTACAAACAAACAAAACCCTGGAGCAACAACAGGAAGAAGAGCCAACTTTTAGTGCTTTCTAGGGGTCAGGTGGTATGCTAAGGAATTTATGCATATTCAGTGATTCCTGCAGATTGAGTTCAATATACCCACTGAACAGGAGAGAAAACTGAAGTATAGGGCGGCAAATCCCACAGCTGGTAAAATAGCGGAGTCAAGATTTGAACACAGATCTTATTGATATTTAGTCCTCTGAAAAAAGTGGGCCAAGAGATACAACCCCAGCCGCTGGCAGATGATTTAAATGAGTGAGTTTGATGGCTAAGACACCCAAAAGTCATGGAACTGTAGCAATTGAAGAGGGAATAACCTAGTAAATAGGAAGTGCTACTCCCATTGGGCAAGCATGAGGCTCTGGCAGCCAGGTCGTTTGATTTTTGCAGAGAAGCTCCAAATAGAGAGTTCACTGCAAACTTTGTGAGCATTTAAATGCTGTCACCTGGTTTCATAAATGCACTCTGCAGGGTGGCAGCTCACACCTGGAGCTCACACTCAGCCTTTGGCTGCCATCTTTCACCTCTCCTGCCCTGGCACCCTCCACATAGTCTCTCAGGTGCATGTGCTGGCTCTCAAATGTTCACCCTCTGTGTGGCAATGCCTGAGTTCAACTCTATTCTCTACTTTGACTTTAGGAACACCTGATGTTAAAGAATGGTGGAGCCAGACACAGTGAGTGGCTGTAATCCCAGCACTCTAGGAGGCTGAAAATCCCAAAAGTGAGCCCAAACTGGGCAAAGTAGCAAGACCCAATCTTTAAAAAAAAAAAATGTTTTTAAGGGTGGGAATGTAGATTAGCATAAAGGCCTTAGGTCCAATCTACAGTACCAAGAAAAGAAAAGAAAAGAAAAGAAAAGAAAAGAAAAGAAAAGAAAAGAAGAGAATGGGGAAGGAGCCGCTCCGCACTGCAATTTACTGCACATGTCAACTGCTCCTTCGTTTCCCGAGTCCTCTCTACCAAGACCTGTGGTTTGCTGTTGTTGTTGTCCTGACCCACATTTGTAACTCTGAGCCACAGTTGGTTTACACCTTTTCCTTACCTAGCACATTTCTGCTCTCTTCCTATTGCATAATCAGCATCTTGGGAAGAAACCCAAAGCCTTAAAATATTTACTGAGTTAAATATGAAAATTCAGAACAAGTGAAGCTTATCTTTGTATTTCTATTAGGAGATAAGTTCAGTTGCTTTAATAAAGAATTAAATATACAATTACTTTGGCTCTCTAAACCTTCGTTTCCTCAAAGGTTAAGTGGGGAAAATCCCATACTATAGGAACACAATCTGGAGTCTAGAGGTCCAAGGTCTGGGTATTGGCAGGTTTGATTTCTCTCTTCTTGGCTTACAGATGCCTTCCTTCTTGCTGTGCGCCCACATGGCCTTTTCTCTGTGTTCACGCATTCCTGCACCTTGAGTGGTGCAGATTGCTGGTGCATTGGAGAAACCTGGTAGAGGCCATTTCTTACTGTAACGGTCACAAGTTGCACATGGTACTTAATAGAGCAGAACCCACAGGTACTAATCACCAGGGGTCCTATTGCAGGTGTCCTGTGGACTGGGGTTGTGAAAGTTCTCCTTCGACATAAGCAAACTTGGTTTTCAACTGTAATTAGAAGTCTGAACCTAGTTAATGTGTATTTTCTTTCATAACAGAAATACGTACAAGTTTAAATGCTGAGTTGTTTAATTACCCTCTGTTGTGGGCTAAACTGTGACTCAAATTTATGTCATATTCTTAATCCCCAGTACCTCTGAATGTGATTATATTTAGAGTTTTTAGAGTGGTAATTAAAGTTCAGTGAGGTCATATAGGAGAATCCCAATACAATCTCAACAGTGTGCACATAAAAGGAAATGTGGCTGGGTGTGGCAGTGCACACTTGTAATCCCAGCACTTGGGTGGCTGAAGCAGGAGGATTGCCCTGAGTTCGAGGCAGGCCTGGGCCACACACTGAGTTTGAGATTAGCCTGGACTATGCAGTGAGATATTGTTTCCAAAAAACTAGAAAAAGGATGAAGAATAAGAAATGTGGACATATTATACTTAGAGACACCAGGGATGCCTCTGGAGAAACCAAACCTGCCAGCACCCAGACCTTGGACTTCTAGACTCCAGATTGTGAGAAATAAATTTCTGTTGTTTAAGCCATTTAGTCTTCATTATTTGCTTGTGGTAACCTTAGCCAGTGAAGAAGAGGAAAAAATTTTTTTTTTTTTTTTTTAAGCTTTCTAAGTCCTTGGCTGGGACCCATGTATCAAAGTATAGGATAATGACAGATAATGATGTAAATGTATTTAATATAAAGTGTGACACAGGAGATTTCATAAGGAAATTAAGACCAAAGGAGCAGTTTGTATGACTGTGTATATTGACTTGGATAAAGAGTAGTAAATTATGAAAAAGTAACAAGACAAAAGGACTGAGCTAAGGCAGTTAATCATGGAGAAGTGCCAAGGATGATAAGAGTAAGTTTAACAAGGACTGTAGGTGAGCATGGTGGCACACACCTGAAATCCCAGCACTCAGGAGGCTGAGACAGGAGGATTACTGTGAGTTCAGTGACAGTCTGGGCTACATAGCAAGACCCAGTCTTTAAAAAACTGACCAAAAAAAAAATCAAAGAAACAAGGAAGACAAAGATAGGCTCAGAGCAGCCTTCTTGCACCTGCTGATTATCAAAATAACTCTTATGCCACGGTGACACATTTTGGGGTCACATAACCTACTGTACTTCACAAACCCACACACTTTTCCGTTTGGACCCTAGTGCTTAGTCAGCCAGTAGGTAGTTGGGAAAACAATGTATTTTGGGAGTAAGGTCAGATTTTCCAGACACTGTCTCCTGACCTGATATCCAGGGGATTTGACCCTGCCAGTGACTTGTCCATGATCATCAGGCCTCACTCCTAAGTACATGCCGGCCAGACTTTGAACTCTGCATGTGGACAGCTTTTTCCTTGTGGCTATTGTCTACTCTGTCAGTGTTCAAGTGCCGGGGAACTGATGCCCAGTGACTGATGTGATATAGGAGACTCTCGACCTGCTAGATGTCAGATGTGTTGAGTTCATATTCTGAAGAATTGAAGAATGAATTCCAAGGAACAATGGGAATTAAGAGTGGGAAAGATTTATTGAGACAGATATAGGACACACTCAAAAGGAGAGCGTGGGTGCTCAAAGGAATGAGGCACACACAGATGGGAACTGGGGATCTTTTATGTGTTTTGGAAGGTGAAAATATGTGGAATTTGATAATCTACAATCTAAGTCTTCTCTTCAGTCTTAGTCTTAGTAGTCTTACTCTTAATCTTAGTAAATGAGAGAGGATGGTACACTTCTACTGAGAAATGGTCTATTTTATGGGAAAACCCAAAAGAGTGGTACCAATCACAGTACAATTGCAATCTTCCATTTACTCCTTAAGGAAGTTTGTAAATCTGGCCACTGTGACTTTAATCTCAAAGTCTTGCCTTCTTCAGATGCATCTCCAGCCAGTTTTGATGAGTTCTATCTTTTGCACTGACTCCTTCAAGGGCCTAGCCCTGTCTGACTGCCTACTGATTTCTGTCTAACTTAGCTGCCTGTAATACTGGGAGTGTAAACACCCCAGCTCCCTCACCCTCTATGCTGGTTTCTAAAGTTTTCCAAAGGGAAAAGCTCTCTTTACCCACATGGTATCTTTCTTGAAGACAGACCTTTTATTGAGTTTTCTGTGTATCCCTGTGTTCCTAAGAGCACCTCTCAAATGAACTACTGGCTCTCAAGTTCTAATTCCAGAGTCCAATGCTGAAGGAATGAGAACTAAGAAATCTACCTTCTGGCTACCACGTGTGTCTATGTAGCCGCCATATTTAAAGCTGCAGCCTTTGTAATCTAAGGAGTTAACACTTGGCAGTAAGTTCTTTCTGGAGTCAGGGGTACCAAGAAGGTCTCCTGTGGTACTCACTTTAGGGAGGGGTGCTGTCCTTCACTTCATGGTGAGACCTTTGCCTCACTTCAACTGCTCTGCATCTTTCCTTTCGTAAATACAAAACACGAGTCCTTTCAGTGCTATGGGCTTTTATTAGCTTGTGTCATATTTATATTTTGGCTAAGTGTGTTTGCATCAGCATTGTGTGATTTTAACACTTTGTCCTGTGGTTGAACTAAATATTTCCTTATGAGGCTGCTACAAAATCTAATGTGATGTTTGATTTGTCCAGAGGATAGGGGTTGATTCTGAACAGGAGTCTAAGAGGCTGTGATAGACTAAGCTTCTAAGGAATGGTATGAGCCATCCCATATGTGTGGTGAGTCTTTGGTTAAGTTTCTGTGCCTCTAAGCCTGTTCTTTACTTACAGTTTGACAGAGTGTGTGTCAGATGTAAGGCTTCTCAGAGACTGCTAAGGAAAATGTTAAGGACATCGGACTTTAAGTAACTTTCAGCACTCTGGGGTACCTTAGACTCTGAAGAGTATTTACATCCTGCAGTTTTGGAATCAGGTGAGCTCTGAGGCCTCTGGAGAGTCCATTAGGGAAACCTAACCTACCTTGGGTGTTTGGCCAGTGAACTAATTCCTCTTTGCTCTTCCTGGAAAGATTCAGTCACAGAAGCTGTCTCTGTTGCATCTTTTGTGAATCCCTTAATTTAGTGCAGAAATCCTAGGAAGTATCACCAGCTTAGGGGATTTATAAAAAAGCATTCAGTGGTCCACCATCATGGCTATTAATCAGCAGTTGTACTGTACAGGGTCAAAGGCCAGAACCACTAGTTTTGAGGACTGTGGCTGATCCACACCACACATCTCAGCCAATTTATTTGCCTTCAGCTCACTTACCAGTAAAAAGGAAACAAAATTGCACGGTATGCTATTATTTTCCCTCTCACAATTTAGAAAAGTCTTCCCTATGAGTTGATTAAGGTATTATGGAGGAAAGATTTCAAATTGGCCCGGAGCAAATCTACTAACTCCTGTAAATCCACCCATTACATTTGAATGGACTTCCTTTGAAGTAGGTCATTCTGTAAAATGACTAGGGCCTTAATCCTGTCTGCAGTTTAAACATGTTTAGGAAAATAATTTCTCTAGCAACCTGTCGGGGTATTAGTTCAGACCTGATATGAAAGGAATCAGCAAAGATGAACTGTAAATCTCTTCTTTGATTTTCCAGTTGTTTTTTAAAGTTTGAAAAAAAAAATTTTATGTGATCATTTTGTTTACTTTAAACAAGTTATTTATTTAACTGAAATGCCATACATTACTTCCCTTTTATTTTTATAAACCTTTTTCTCATGGTGATTTAAAGGATCTTCAAGCCAATATAAATGTTTCATAAATATTTGGTCATTTGGGTATATACCTGCACAATACCTCACATCTTTCAGCAAGAAAAACACTGAAGAATAAAGACCTACACAATTAACTAGGTAAAGTGAAAGTCTATCTACTTCAAGTATTTAGTTCTCTGAGGTAAGGTTACCACACACCTGTTCAAGCAAGAAAACCATCCTTGTAATTCAGAATGCCTTTTTTTTTTTTTAAGCAGGGCCTATAGCACTTTTAGCCACTAATTAGGTACTGAACAGCAAAGCTATATCCCTAGCTTATTCCATGAATTCATAGCTACTCAGGCGCCTCCCCGTTTGATCTCATAAAGTGTGCTTCTCTGGGTGGGGCAGGCAGACTGGCACTTCATTTGAAGCTGTGTACCTTTCTCTTTGGCTTCCTTTTTATTCTGGTCATTTTCCTTGTTGCATCTCAGGAAGCTATCGCCACTCTTATTAGAGTGCTTAGTATGTTCAGTATCCACATTAATTCTCTTGGCAAGTATCTTGCCCTTGACTTGTTTGTTTACAACAATACCAAGAGCACACTGGGTAACATTGTAAACTCTTCCGTTTTGCTATGGTACCTTTTGCGTGACATTCTTTTTGAACAGGACCCATTCCCTTGATGTCTACAGTATCATCCTTTTTGTAGACTTGCATATGTGCGGCCAAAGGAACAACCCCATGTTTTCTGAAAGGCCTTTAGAAAATTACTGGCAAATTACAGGAAGACAGTGGTTCTGGCCAAAATGGTTTCATTTTGTTTTAATAATGATGGATAAGTTTGTTACACTAAAACTGTGACATTATCTTATCATTCCTGGTGAAGGCACTAACCACCAAAGCTGTACTTGGCAGGTGTCGTCTTTTCCTGAATCCTTTCCTTCATCTCCTGTATTTGGTGTCATCCTCTTGTGGGATTTTGTTTCAATATGTCAACTCTTCCTTTCCTTTCCATTCCAACTTAGACTGTAGCAGTCTAAGTTGTTTTGTAGCTTGTGTTGCCTCCCCCAGCACTGCTATAAAGGCCCCAAACTCTCCTGCTTGATACTGATCCTCAGTATTCTAACCATCTTAACAGCAGCTTTCTATGTCCTTTTCCAGCTTAGAAACGGGCCATGCTTCCTGTGGCTTCCCTCGCACCTCCCAATGTTCTCTGCCTGAGTTCCAAAACCATCTGCAAGCTAGCCTATCCCACATACCCTAGCATATTTTCATTTTTTACTTTCCAACATGTTTTGATTTTTCCTGACTATTTCTAGGACCAATGGGTCTTGGTTTGTGGGTTGTATTCTGTCAAATACCAAAGGGCATTGGTCACAGAGATCCCTCTCTAAATGGCAGTCTTCGATGCTACACAATAGGTAGCCCTGGTCATTACTACTCTCATGACTTTGTTCTTTCTCATTCCTGGTCTAACTTCTTCTCATCTTTCAAACCAGCTTAGCTCTGATGTCTTCCTCAACTATGCCAAATTCCACTGGTCTCCTCCCTTGAATTTCTGGAAGTCTTATAAACTCTTGCACTCAAAACAGTCTCTAGGAAGAACCTCCCTTCTGTAGAGGACACTAACCCTTGACTTAATCATCTTTCCTTCTCACATCAGAACACAGTGGAGTTTAATGACTATTAAAAAGTTTTTCTCCTTTTAAAATTTTGATTATTTCAATTCCCCAATTACATTCTAAGCTCCTTTAGGGAATACATTCTGCCACCTGCATTTGCAGCTCACATAGAACTGAATATGGATGGGATTGGGGCTCTATTAATAATGATTCTTTGATTGCTGGACATAACCTACAGTTAAACTAGAAAAAAGTAAATGTTGAAATCTTCAGGTAAAATCAACATTATGTCTTGTTTGATTCTAAAGATATCTAATGTGAACCAAAGGTATTATCTGTGAGCAAGCAAGGCCCATTCCAGGAACTTGTCAAAACAGCCCAAGGAGAAGAAAGAATCCAACATTTTTAAACTAAGAATAATAAAGTAGATTTCAAGCGAGGCAGCTTCAATTATTTAGAATACTGAGTAGCTTTTCAGGGTTATTAGTATGCACTTCTAAGGCAGAAAAGCTAGAAAAGCAACATCTTTCCCCTCTTGTTGGGAAATGAAATTTTATGAGGATTAACTGTTGTCATGGCAGAAAATTATTCTAAATACATACTCAACAGTAACTATGAGGGGTCATAAAATCTGTGCTAAATTCTCAAGAAAACATAGTCTCTAAGTCCTGCCATCCCATCTGTCTCTTCTGGAGGATCTGAAACAGAAAATAAGTCACCTCCTAAAGACGCCTTATCATTTTCTGTCCTTCTGTTTTACTTCTCACATGACTCTGTACTCTGTCATTTCTTCAGATTTATTTTTAGGATTTGAGTATAAGCAAAGTATGGGATGTCCACTGGCTCTTCCTGGACCATTTGCCTCCAGCCTTTCCCCAAAGTACTTTGCTAATATATACTGGTCCACCTCACCAACAACAGTGTAGAGTACGATGATCTTTGTTTCAGGTTTGACCTTTAAGAGGTGATGGGAATCATCCATCCATCCACTAAGACAATGTGCAATCCTTCAAATTGTAGTTGAATTCATACTTAATGCCTCAGTAAAAATGTGGCAGCTTACAGCTATGTTTGTTTTTGGCCTGTCTCCACATGCTACATTTAGGAAGTTAGGCTCTGCCTTAGAAGATTTCTGCATTTGACTGCATACTTTGAAAATTTAATGAAACCTATGTCTCTTCTACCAGAAAAGTATGCAGGCATTTTGGTATCCTTTCAGGGGGTTTTCAGCTTTCCTAAAGCCCATGGACCCAGACTGAAATCAAGACAATCTCTTGAACCTTTATATGCCTGACTGTACCAACACCATCCTGTGTGTTCTGTATAACAACCCATTTCTTTCAACAATAATCCTATGAGGCAGCTTCTGTTAACCCTGTTTTGTAAAAGAGGGAACTGGGGCCAAATATGTGCCCCATTCAGCCTCACAAAACTGGCTAAAAGCGAAGGGAGGACTGAATCCAGCCAGTCTGACCCCAGAGCCCATCCTACAATAGTGCTGCTTATTTCGAATTAGAAACCATGAGAAAAGATGATAAGAAAGAAAGGAGGTAAGATAACACATAACAATACTTCCAAACCTTTCCTGTGATTTTATAGCCTTTCAAATTTACTTCATGGTTTTTTTTTTCTAATGTCTACATGGTGAATAGATACTCAAAAGTTATCTTTCCATATATCTTGAGAAAAACTATTAAATCTCGACAAACAATAAGCCTTGTTGATCTTCTAAGTCTGTTTACATAAGTATAAAATCTATTGTTACCACTATAAAAAGTACCTGAGAGAATGTTTCAAATCTACATATTAGAAAATTAAATGCTATCAGTTTTGATCTGTGTCATAAAATTATAGTTCTTTGCAGTGGCTCAGCCTGGAGAGAACCATGTAAGTGAAGGGGAATTTACACATCAGCCCCCCAGGAATCTGACAGAGAGGAGTCAAGGATAACAAACTTGTAGGTGCCCAGTGGGCTACAACAGAACCTGCTTTGCTCTAAATAAACTAGAGAACTGAGTCAGAGGCTCTCAGCTTTGACAATGAAGGCTTTGACATTTTATCAGGAATAAGCAAGAACATTATGACTAACAGCAGTTTCCCTCACTTCTAAGTAAATAGATAGAGCACCGGTAGATGAAAAGATTTAGTTAGCACCTCTTATAATGGCAGTAGAAATAAGAAACTTTTAAGGGCCACTTCCCTGAGCCTTCCCTCTCCAGGCCCAGGTGGTCCAGTCACAGCTAATATTTTTTTTCATTTTTATTTTTGGTAGTGCTGGGCATCAAACCTAGTCTTCGCACATGCCAGGGAAGCACTCTACCACTGAGCTACATCTGAAGTCCACAGTTACGTGTTTAAAAATTCCTTCATGGCTACCTTTATCAATACTGCCTTTTAAAATCAGGTTGATTTAGAAAAGAAACCTTGACATATTTCTCTTTATTGGGTTTTGATACAAAGCTTTGGAAAATGAAAACAAATTTGGGCAATAAACCAGACGCATTTACAATGCTGATGTGCTTGTAGAAACACACACACATTTCATGTCAGTGGCCAATAAATATGCCCATGTGTGGGTGAGTATGCATGTTTGTGTGGAGATCGCTTTGGTTGAATATCCACTGTGGAATTGTTTTGATCTATGCCGTTTCTGAACAGAGAACAGGTGAGGATTATTAACAAGAGCTGAGACATGTATATTCTTATCGTTCACAGGGTGTTTTCACAAGCATTGTTTACTTTGGGCTTTGTAACCTCTCTGCACATTGAGTTTTATTATCCTTATTTTATAGTCAAGGAGAAGGCTCAGAGAGGTGAAGTACTTGGCTGAGGTCAAAGAGCCAATAAATTATCAGTGTGAGACTTGACCGAGGCCTTTTGACTCCTTGTTCCATGTTTGTTCTACAATCTGCAACTGGGTTTGAGTATAAAAGATGAGGAAGTTGTATTCTGATGGTTGGCAGTAAAGAAGGTGTTTCAGGAATAACCTGTCTGGAGATTCGGAGTGTGTCTAAAGGGGGAATATGTGAGGAAAGAAAGTCGGTGAAAATCATTTCTAGCCCAGAGTTTATCCATCAGATTACACGGATTCCATGGATCTCACTGGGGATGAAACAATAACAGCACTAGCCACAGTTCAGAGGAAGCTTACTAGCTTAGAGTTTTGGCTCTAATTTATCTGGTCTTCTCAACAACCCGAGAGGTTTTTACTTATTTAACTAATAGAAGTACTCACATTTTTTTGGTCTCAGAAGACCCTCTTTACACTGGTAGATTTTATACCACTCCAAAGAGCTTTTGTTTATGTGAGTAGTTTCTATGGATACTTACCATATTGAAATTTAAACTTGAGTAATTTTGTTTGTTTGTTTTTTCTTGCATCAGGGTCTCACTATGTAGAACAGGCTGTCTTGAACTCATTATGTAGCACAGGCTGGCCTCACACTCACAGTGATCTTCCTGCCTCAGCCTCCTGGGTGCTGCTGGAATTACAGGTTTGTGCCATATGCCTGGCTAAAACTGAGGAATTTTTAAGTATTTATAAATTTTTTTAATAATAAACCAATTATATGTTAATAGAAATACTATATTTTATGAAAATAACCATGTTTCTCAAAATAAAACCAAACTTAGGAGAGTGGCAATGCTTTATGTTTTTGTTAATTCTTTTTTGTGTGGCTTTATAGAAGCGGCTGGTTTCTCACATCAGTTCTGGCGTTCTGTTGGATACAGCACCACCCATCTACAGCTTTTGGAAAACACCAATGTATAGTCATGAGAGAATGAAGCAAAGGAGGCAAATGACATTTTAATATCAATGAGAAAATAGTTTAGAGCTAGGCATGTAGCACAGTAGTGGTAGGGCTGGGGATTTAGCGCAGTGGTTCTGCTGCCTGCCTCTGCCTCATAAGCACAAGGTCCCGAGTTCAATCCCCAGTACAAAAAAAAAAAAAAAAAAAAAAAAAAAAAAAAGAGAGAGAGAGAGAATAAGTAGTGGTAGGCACTTGGTTAGCATGTGTGAGGCTCTGGGTTTGATCTCCAGGAAAAAAAAAAAAGAAAAAAGTTTAGTACTCTTAGTACTTTTTCTTTCTTTCTGTCCTGGGGATTGAACCCAGGGCTTTCACACTAAGCTGTACAGTCTCCCCGACCCATTTATTTATTCATTTATTTATTTATTATTTAAAAATTTTGTGACGAGGTCTTAGTCACTAAGTTGCACAGGCTGGGCTCGAGCTTGAGATCCTTCTGCCTCGGCTTCCCAGAGTGCTGAGATTATAGGTGTGCACCACAAAGGCCAGCTAGATTAGTACTATTTTTAAAAGATCTTTGCGGGACACCTGGAACATCTTGAACAAGTCTATTGTACCCAGACCACACTGAGAACCCTTGCCCTATAGCCGCTTCGTGTGCATGAGGGCCAGTGAAATAACTGTATCTTCGATCAGAAGGGACATTTGGGTCACCAGCCCTCAAGGATAGCAATCATTCTGGATTCCAAAAGTACTTAAAATGACAGAAAAGGCTTATTACTCCAGGTGGGGAGGGGATACCAAACTCTTTTCTCTGTAGTATACCTTTTTGGTCTTAAGTACATAGAGTGAGTGCAATTCCTCTTCATATTCAAAAACATTTGAAAACAACTTCCATGCTGGGTGTGGTGGTGCATGACTATAATCCCAGCACTCAGGAGGCTGAGGCAGGAGGATCACTGCAAGTTTGAGGCCAGCCTGGGCTACACAGTGAACTCAGGAACAGCCTGAACCACACAGTGAGACCCTGTCTCAAAAATAAAATGAATAAAAAAAGGAAAGAAAAGAAAAGAAAGAAAGGAAGGAAAGAAGAGAAAACTAAACTTCCTTTTCATCCCTTGGGCACTGCCATCTTCTCTATGCTAAAGACATTTTTTGTTTAAGAACTTTGGAGATCTGCTACTCCCAGTGCTCTGTGCCTAGATTTACATCTTCTTACCAGGATCTTCAAATTCCAGTTTGAGTTCATACAGACTCATATTGCTAACAGACTCTAAGATGGGTTTGCTTGTGACTTCTGCACTTAGCTTGGGTCAGTGCTGCAAATGCTTAACAGTCATATATAGGGAGCCACTGTGGTGACCCCTTATCTGTGGAAGATATGTTCCAGGATTCCCAGTGGATACCTGAAATCATGGATAGCATCAAAATTTCTAGAAGTACTATGGTTTTTGCTACACAAACATACCTTTGATAAAATTTAACTTATAAAGTAGACACAGTAAGAGATTAGCACCAATAGTTAGTAGTAAACAGAGCCATGATTGAGTGCAGTGAAGTAAAGTTACTTGAAACAAGTACTGTGATATTGCGACAGTCCAACTGATAAACGAGACAGCTACCAAGTGGCTAGTGCGCTCGGTGGGTGGGTAGTGTCTATAGAATGGACTTGCTGGACGAAGGGTTGGCTTAGGTCCCAGGCGAAATGGGTCCCAAGACTGGGTTGTGATTCTTAGAACGGAGCACAATTTAAAACTCCCTTAATTCTGGAATTTTCTATTTAATATTTTCAGAACATGATTGATCACAGGTCAACCTATTAAAGGCCAAACTGCAAATAAGTGGTAGGGGACTATTGCATTCTTCAAGGTCTCTAATTTCTGGGTGGATGTATCTGACATCCTGTTTCTTTCTCCTCCCAATCTATTTCAAGCTCTCCTTTCTCTCTCTCCGGGACATCACTGTGTTCACCCCTTCCCTTTCACTCCTAGCAGAAAGGCAGTGCTATCTGTGGAGTGCTTTAAAATGTACACACAGTGTTACAAACATCACCTCGTTTTATTAGCACAGACACTGTACACAGCATGCACTAATACAAACAACAGAAGAAAAGCACAGAAGCCACTGGTATTAACTGTGTCTGTGGATTACCATTTTAACTCTTTATGCCTGGGAGCCTAGCACCTACTTTTCTGGCTGCCCAGCATTCAGCATCTCCCTATTCTAAATCACTTTACACTGCTGATGCTAAAATCATCTTCCTTCCCTGCCAATCTGAACATGCCACCATCTGGCCTCCGTTTAGAGCCTCCCAGAACCCTTGGGAGAGAGCCTCCCAGAACTCCTTTTACAGACTCTGTATCTGCCAAGGCCTCTGCATTGTATTCCTTGACTTGTAATAGCAATGTTGTGATTTGACACGTTGATTTATTCACCCATCCATCATTCATTTTTGCATACATTTATTTATTTAGCGTCAACTCGGTGCTAGCTACTGTATCAACTGCCAGAGAGAAATACAGAGATAAATAATTTCTGCCCTTGGGAGGTTTACAACCTCAAATAGGTCAGATAAGCACATCTGACTTAATTCAAGTACAGCACAGACTGTAATAAGATAGATGGAAAAATTAGAATAATAGTTATAGGTAAATGCTGACGTTTTCCAAAGGAAGAGTTGATCCAAACGGGAAGAGTGGAGGAAGCTTCTAGGAGGAGATATTGTCTGAGCGGCGTAAGGATGAGTCGATGTCCACAGGCAGAGAGGGGACGATAGGACAAGGTTGGCTTGGTGCTCTTGTGTCTGTTGGTTGTGAGTTCCTTTATTTCCCTCTCCCTTGTCTTCCTGGGCATTCTGGTACACAGAATTTTGTTTTCCATAAAAGTTCTAAATAACAAAGAATGTGGTGACTTTGAGTTTAAAGAAGAAGTTTCCAGGAAGATAACTGTAAGGAGCATATAAAAAGGCATGAAGAGATTTTGTTTCAAGATTATAAGTGTAATAAATAGATGAATTTATAAGGAGTGGCACCCATTCCTGTCAGCCGCTGTCTGCACCTAGAACCGTTAATGCAAATAGTACAAGAAACATTTATCTTCCCCGAGGGGAATATTTGCATGATGCACAATGCGTGATGTACTACAAAAATGATAGCACAGTATCACATAGGTTTGTTGTGAACAGTCTGATGGCAGACAGTTCCAATTATGATTCTTGAAAACTAAAATAAAGTAAGGCTTAACATTTTTAGAGTTGAAACATGTTTCATTATTTTGCTACATTTCTCTCAACTGCATATTCATTTCATAAGAAAACATAAAAATAGCATTAGTATCCAGTACACAAATGGTTCTATCTGACATTCTCAGCAGAGGCAATAGGAGAAGACTTGGATTTCTGGAGTAAGGATCTGCCTTCTGATCACTTTACCACTCAACCTTAGCCTTTAGCAAGCGTATGTTCATATTTAACCCATTTTGGTCATTCCATACTGGAGTGTAGGCAGAGTTAAATGGAAAGACAAATTGTACATGAGTTTATCTTTGAAAGCTGGTGAACGAATGCAAAATATCTTCAGTGGGGGCAGAATTCAAAGTGGAACTTGGTAGAAAGGGGTGAATTCCAAACAAGAGTCATAAAAATTCTAATCCCTGTGGTGCTGGGAAAGTCAATAGCCAGACATCCGTGCTGAACATTTATCAGAGGATCAGCTAGCAGACAGGGAGTGGAGAAACTCATGGGAAAGCCCAGATCATCCCCGTGGTTTCCTTGGTAGTTCTGGTAATAATACAGAGCATGTTACCCAAGGCCAAAGAGTTCCAGCTCGCTCTTTCCCTGCCTTGGCTAGGTTTTTTACTTGGTGTTCTAGTTTAGTCGGTGTAACTGTTACCATAAAACTAAAGTCCACTAAACCAATTTTCTCCCACCTCTTTAAATCTAGAACTATTTAAAAATATTGTTTCAGCCAGGCATTGAGGTGGACTCTTATAATCCCAGCACACTGGGAAAGTGAGGCAGGAGGATCTCAGGTTCAAGCTCAGCCTGGGCAACTTAGTGACTTAGTGAGATCCTGGCTCAAAATAAAATATTTTTTTAATTTTAAAAGGGCTGAAGATTTAGCTCAGTGTGAAGGCCATACATCAGTCCTCATTATCACTAAAAAAAAAAAAATGAACTGGTAATATATTCATATATATATTTTTAAATATGCAAAGTTATTGGTGAAAAATCTCCTTTTCTCCTCATGTAGCTAAGTTCAATTACTTGCAAGAAATTTCTAGGGGTTCTTTATGCATATACAAAAATGTTTATGAATTTCCTTCCTTTTACTTACAAAATACTATGATCTTCATACTGTTCTGAGTCACGTGTCCCACTCATCTATTGTTATGTAGCAAATACTTCTACTGTGTGGCTTTAAGCAATTTATTGGCTTCTCTTTGTTCAGTGGGTGATGGGCCTCAGCTGGGTGGTTCTTTCTCGGTATTCTCAAGCACGGTTGCAGTTAGGGACCGGCTGGTAGAGAAGTCTTCTGAAGCCTTCGGCTGGACTGGGCATCCAAAATGGCTCTCAAATGGCCAGCAATTGCTGCTGTTGTTTAGTGGGAGGTTCAGGTCCACTACCAAAGCGCCTCCCTTGTGGCTTGGTTTTCTCACAGCAAGGATGTCAGATTCTGAGTGGGCACATCCCAGGCACAAGCATTCCGAGATAGCAGGAAGTGGAAGCTGCCAGGCCAATTAAGGGCTATTTACAGAACTGGTGAAGTCATCTCTTTGTATTCATTTACCCCAAAGCACTCACAGGCCTGCTCAGATTCAAGGGGCTGGAGAGATACAGCCCATGTCCTAAGGAGGGAGAGGTGAAATCATACTTCGGATGAGCTTGGGGGCAGGAGATGCTATAGTGGTCATCTTTGGAAAACACAGTGTGCAGCACTAGCTGCTGGAAGTTTCTGCTCTCCCTGATCTGCTTTTTACTGTCTAACATCTAGCTGCGTTTCTGCTTCCACTGCCACATCTAATTCAGGTGCTCGTCACTTTGTAGCTAGCTGGTTGTCAGAGCTATCTTTCTGCTCTCTGATTTCCCCTTATTGCTAATAGCCAGTAACACTTGAGTTTTCTCACCCTTGGGATTCCACAAGCTTAAGCTTTGATGTCCTTCTTCTAAGTGCAAATCAGTGCTGGTATCTCAGCCTTTAGGAAATGTCACAAACTTCTGCACAATGGTCTTGCGTGACCTCCGTGATGTGGGCACGTAGAGGATGTATAGTTTTAAGCTTCAAGTATTGCAAAATCAGGAGATTTTATATAAAAATCCAGGTTAAACTCTGCTTGCAAAACTGAATTCTTAATGAAAGCATTCATTTATTCAGCTCATATGTTCTAGATACTAAACAAAAGAGGGAGGAATTCTGCACTTATGGAGTATAATTATAGTTATAAGGAGGCAGAAAACAGGCAAATAAGTAAAATATATAAACTGTTAGATGGCGATATGCTCTGTGGAGGGCACCGGGAGGCGTAAGCAAAGGAGTGGTAGGAAGGGTTGCGACTTTAAATCACATAGTCACGGAGGCCTCGCTGAAATGGTGACATATGAACGTTAAAAAAAATGAAATGAGTTGAGAGAGAGAGAGATGAGGATTTCTAGAACAGCGCTGAACCATATTGGTAGCCACTAGCCATATGCTGCTATCTAAATTTATATAATTAAAATCATACGAAGTTAAAAATTCAGTCCCTCAGTCACACTTGCCTCATTTCAAGTACTCAGTAGCCACACGTGGCCATGGCTGTAACACGCAGAGAAAACATCCCTGTCAGGGTAGACAGTGCTGCTGGATGGCACTGCGAGGGGTACAGCAAGTGCACAGGTGACAGGGGTGGGGCACATTTCTGCTCTTCCCTGTTGACTGCCTATTTTTGCACTGATAATACATAGCCTTTGCCGTTTATCACCTTAACCTAAGCTGACTTTTCAAAGGCACTTATTAATGTTAAATTTTAGACACTTGGTGAATGCCCTAGAAGCTCCAGAAAGTCCAAATGCCTTGTCCTTGCACATAAATGCCATGCAAGAGTGGATTAAGGCCAAGAATCTAGGCAAAGAGACTGGACTCATGGGTTTTGTTTGGAGAAATTGGGTTCATGGGTATCCTTGAATGTAACAGGGCACAAGTCAGAGTTATGCCTTGCATCAGAGTTCACCAGAAGTGTCCTGAGTCCTCTGGTGGGCCCAGCGTCAACCCTTCAGCTGGTCTATCACAGGGAAGTTTGGCTACGGGTAAGGCAGTGGCCCCTGGGGCTCAAAGCAGTGATTACCAACAGGAGCTGAAGTATGTAACACTGGTGCACACAAGTGGTATTTAGCTTTGAGGCATATTTGTGATAGGTATTTGGAAACTGCAAGAGAGTTTATTACAGAGCCCTTTCCAGTAAATGCTCATGGCTTAAGGGACAGGATTTTGGGCTTTCTGCAGTGTGTCACAGCATCCATGCTGGTGTTCCCTCCTCCCTCTTCATTATTCCTCCTCCCTCTCCCACCAGCATAACATATTCTCAATGTCTGGGAGGTCCTGTGTGACATCACCCTGGTGTTTCATCACCAGTTTTTCTCATCTCCTTTCCATATAGCTGAATCTTCCCTGCTCAGCCTCGAGGCACAATTCAAACTTTCCTCCTTTCACTGGCCTATCTTTGCCAAGCCCAGGCCAGAAGCAATTCTCCCTCCAGTGGCTGGGGGAATGTTCGTTATCAACACTCAGCAATTAGCAAGAGTACTGGGCCAACATCTTTTATTTATTTATTTAATTTTTTTTTTTGGAGACAGGGTCTCCCTATGTGGTTTAGGCTGGCTTTGAACACACACTGAACCTCCAGCTTCATGAGAGCTGGGATTACAGGTGTGCAGAACCATGCTCAGCCCTTTTTTTTTTTTTTTTGTTTTGTTTTGTTTTGTTTTTAACCCAATAAATTTCCATATATATTTGACAAATATCTGGAAGTAAGGGCACAATGGTAAACCAGCCCAAGACTGACTCCGACTTCCTCTAACCCTTGTCATTTAAAATTTTGTTGTTGTTGTTGCTGTTTTTTGAGACAGGATTTTGCTATGTAGCCTTGAACTCACAACGGAGCCCAGGCTGGCCTCAAACTCGTGGTTATCCTTTTGCCTCAGCCTCCAGAGTACTGGGATTACAGAGGGATGACATCACACACAGCTCTAAAAATCTTTAAATATGAATCCGTTTGTTTAGCTCTTGCAAATCATAGGCAAAATAAGGGAACCCTTCTGATCAGTAGTAAAAGCTTTTTCCCACCCTGTGGAAAGCCGATGGCCCCGGGGTGTGAAGATGCATATCCTCTTGGGAGTTTAGGGTCCTGCTGGAATAGTTTTGTCTCTCAGGGCTCCCCGATGGCTACCTCCTGGAATGGTATAAACAATGATTCACACCACGGAAGTCCGGGAGTCCTCTGCAGTTTACCAAGCACATTCATCACACAGCAGGCTTTCAGGGCGGGTCAGGTTCCAACAAGTTAACAGCGATTCACCTTCGGGTCACCAGACTTGCACTGACTGTGCTAAACACCTATCTTAAACCAGAAAAAGTTTCTCCCCTACTCTTTCAGTGATGGATGTGGCCAGAGGTCCCAGGGTGGGGGCAGAATACAGAGCCCCACAATGTTGCCTGGGAGTAGAATGACACAGCCTATGTTGAGTTTCTTTGGCAAAAAACAGTTTCTAGGAATAAAGATTATTAAGTGAGGCTAAGGCTACTGACAAACGAGGGGAGGAAGGTAGACTTCTCAATTCCCTCGATCCAAACCCAGGTCCAGCCTGTCTGTTGGGGAAAGGGAAGTGAAAGGAGACTTTTCCGCCCAAGAGAATGGCCGCGGGGGACGGAACAGTGGGCTTGGTGGATTCCGGGAGCCGCACCTGTGCAGCAGCCCGTGCCCACTGTGCAGGTGCAGGCCGGGGGCAGCTCTTCCGCTCGGGCTCCGGAGTGGGCGTGTCTGAGGGCCAAGGTCTGCGGGCGGGG
>NW_022900916.1:24259798-24314718 GCF_012274545.1 Fukomys damarensis | reverse complement strand
GGCCGCTTCCCCTCCCCCTAAATGCACCTGACTTGACCCTACAGCAACTCGGGTTCCGGCTGCCAGACCCGGCATCTGTTCGCTGCCTCTGCAGGGAAGCTGCAGGTGTCCGGTTCCCAACAGCCCCGAGACTGAAAGCCTGGGGCCGCAAAGCGGGGTCCCGGCTTGCAGGACCCGTGCGACGTGTGCGCTTGTTTGGGACGTCCCATTGCAAGCTCTGGGCATCAGGGATGGCTCTCGCACCCCAAGTTGTTCAGGGAGAGACCCAGGATTTGGAAGTTCCTGGGGTCCGGCGCTTAGGACTCTGGGACGCCCCCGTGAGCAGGAGAGGTCACATCCCCCGGAATCTTAAATATTGACTTCTTGATAGTGTACAGATACGATTTCCTGGTGGTGCCCCTCAGTGTGCTGTGAGTGCACCTGATAACCTGAGTAGGTCGTACGTGTTTCGTGTGTTAAGAGAAGCAGGAAAGGCCTGCTAATTATCACTAGGGCTTCGGGACACTGTGCACCAGGGCTCGGGACACTTTTGCTGGGTCCTCTTCAGCTTTAAAACAAATTTGTGAAATACTGTAGTCTTTACTGAGAAGTTGCAACAGTGTAGGTGATTTGGGGCTGTAATTGAAAACAAAATATCGATTGTCCTCTTTTAAAAAAGATTTTGGTGGGAATTTTTCAGTTCTTACAAAATGGTTTGTAGAAACTTGAGAGTCTTGGGGAGACATACTTGCTTTGCATGGGGAAGAGTCTGAATCGATGCTAGTCTTCATCTTCTCCAGGTTGCATTCCTCCTGTCCTAGGCGATTTCCTCTGGTGGAGGACTGTCCATGGGCCGCCTCAGCTGCCTGCTCTGAGGATTAGCATAATTAGGAGAGTTTCAGAACTGCCCACAGGTGATTTAATATGCAACATAGAGGGATTCCCTGTGAAGAAAGCCAGAAAATGTGTCCCCAAGATGTGGTGGCTAAAGAAACAAGAACCAGTTATAGTCTTTGCAAGAATCTACAGAAAAGTAGGTCAGATTGTGTTCCTATTATCCTTGACAGTTACTTTTTCATGGCACAGAATCCTGAAGACACAGGGCAGCCAGGCAGTCTGTGACAAGACTTGCTGAGGGTTTCTGTGTAAATAGAGCTATGGTGTTCATGTACAAGACTTGCATCTCTTGTCTGGGATGATGTTGTATACTTTTTCAATATACGTATGTATTATTTTCTTAATTACTCTAAATGTGGCTACCTTTAATAACATATACATTGTTGACTGTTCTTGGATTCTAATACTGTATTACTTGTTTTGGGGACTTAAGTTTCCTCCTTTCTTCACTTTGAGACTACTGTCATGATTTTGGAATCTTTGCCATCAAAGGGGTAGGAAGGAATGTGAAAGAAAGAGAAACAATGTGTGAAATGTGTGCCTGTATTAGGTAGCTCCAGCTGCAAGAATAAAATACTGTACAGAGTAGCTTGAACAACAGAAATGCGTTTTCTCACAGTTCTGGAGGCTGGAAGTCCAAGATCAGTACACAGGCTGATGCAGATTCTGGTGAAGACTCTTTCCTTGGCTTGCAGATGATCATGCACGTGCTGTGAGCTCCTATGGCTTTTCCTCACTAAAGTTAGGGGGAGAGCTCTCTCTTTTCCTATTCTTATGAGGCCCCTAATCCTATCATGAAGGTTCCACCCTCATGACCAAATCTAACATTAAATATTTCTAGAGTCTCTTCTCCCAAAACCATCACACTGAGGGATTGGGCTTCAACATAAGAATTTTGTGGGGGACATAATTATTCAGTCCATAACAATGGTTTGAAAGAAAGAGCAAAACAGGCAAAATACGTTCCAGACTGGTTGGCTGGTGACTTGTGCACATGTGGAATAACTGGTTGTTTAGTGTGGTGGTGCTAATGTGAATCAGTCATGGCTGCTTTAGATCCTTTTGAGGATCTTTAAATTTGTGGCCAGTGGACCACACCTCTAGGTTGGAGCCACATGATCTCAGGGACAAGTTACAGAAATTTCTTAATACTGGTAAAGAAACAGCTGTATATGCACAAAAGTTGCTGAAGTTTTCAGCTCTTGTACCTACTGGGATCTGATTTAGGAATATGTGTAGCTCTTGTCCACACTGCATTTAGCCTCCCACAAATTCGTACCATCTTACATTAACTCATTTCTTTGTACGTTGTGTTGCTCAACCCAGGTGCATTGTAGGCTCTCTCTTACAGGGAAAAATTAAGCTGTCATTTGGTTAATGTGGCAGAGTTCCTTCATTCCTCTGTTCAGTGACTTATAATTGTATTGAATTCACCATGTACACTGAATAAGATTCTGTACCTTCTTAGAAAAAGTGGGGGAAAGATTAAATTTTGCTTTATGGAAGGACCAGAGCCACCTCTTAAAAATCTGTGGCATGGTAAGGCACAGTTTGTAATCTCATCAAAGCAATAATAATTTTAAAAATTTTATAATGGGGATTACAAGAGATTTATTTCCCCATCCTTTGGGGGGGCATGGGGGTTGCTTTTAAAGCAAAGTCCTAAACATCATATCATCTCACAGATGTTTCAGTTCACATCTCTGATAAGGAAATTACAAAAACTTCACCTTTTTTACACCTAAGAATATTAATAATTCTTAAAAATAATAATTCTCATATTCAAATTTTCTCAAAGATGTCTTTCTACTTAAAATTGTTGGAATCAGGAACCAAATGAAGTCTGCATGCTGCACTTAATTTTTAGACTTTTAAATCTATTTTACAGCAGTCTTCACCCTTATCTTTTTGTACTACTGATTTACACAACAGAGTAGGTCGTTTGTTCAATACCATATTCCACTCAGGGCTGCTTCTTTACTTGTGGTGCTATTTAACCTGTTCTTCTATTCTCTATGTTTCCTCTAGTCTGGCAGTTAGATATGAAGGCTTGATTAGGTTCAGCTTTAAAGACAAGTATTCTTCATGGGTGGAGCTATGGAAAGTCTATTGTATTACATCATGAGACAACTAATATTTGTATATCTCTCTTTTTTGAGAAATTAAGAGAGACTTATGGGCTCCACTAGTATTGCCATACTTTTTTTACCTTTTACCTAGTGATTTTAGCCTCATAAATAGTTGTAGCACATTTATTTCATTAGGGTATAAAAATGGTGACAGTCTGAGTCCATCATTCCTCTTATTTACATTTAATTACATTTATTCATTGGAATGTTGTCTGTAAAGAACTTTTTCTCATGCATTATGTGGGTCTTCTGCAATTCAGATGACACAGGAAAGACAGGAAAGGTTTGATTTTTTTCCCCTTTATCAGTTGCATAGCACTGATTTGATACTTTAACAACCTGCAGTGATAACCAATGAGTTCTTTTTCTAAATATCATTAAAAATGTATGGATCCTGGTACATTTGTTTCAGTTCATTGTAGTCAGTGTTCTTTGTGACCCACAGATTGTTCTTGTGTACTTTCTATATTGCCTCAGGAGATTCAAAAATCTTTCTTTCTGGAGGGAAATATTCTAAGCTTATCTCTCTTGTCCATTTCTTTCTCCAGATCTGACATCAGCCATTTTTCCTAGGATTATTGATTTTTTTTTATTGAAAATGGTTCATTTTCCTAATTTGTGCCTCTCTTTGTGGCTGCATTATTTTTATATTGGTCATAAGCTTTCCCCTTATATTTTATTTCTTTTTAATCCTTCTTATCAGACTGTTTCTAAGCCTGACAACCTCCCCCCCACCACCACCATAAAACAGCTTTTAACAGCCATTCCCTCTTTCTATATATGCTGTCAGAATGCTGAGACTGACTTATTTTGGTCTTTGGCTGCTGTGATGTTTCCGGCAGTGCTCTACCACCATCTTCAGCCTTATGAAATCTGTTTCATTTACACTAGCCAGGATGATTCACAAGAGAGCCAAATAGACTGTCAACCCCAGTCTTTCAGCAATGACCAGCCTTGAGTTTAGACATCAGATGGATGTCTTCCATCATTTAACCCCATCTCTTTAACAAGCCTTTGCTAGGCAGTGGCCCTGTGGAAGATGCTCTTCAAAATGTTGAAACTGGGAAGAACATCTGGCCCTCAGAATGAGACACTCTCTTTTCATGTACAGTCTTTTTCTCCTGTAATTCCCTCTCAAAGAGGAACAAAGGTGATCCCTTCCACCCAAGCTGTAGAGCTCTGAATGTAGTTCAATATCCTCCTTTGCTAGAAACTTGACTTTGCTGATTGAGAAATAGTACTGCTCTAGGTTATACCAGAATACCCAATGTATTTTAATACATGTATTTGACAGCCAAAGCATGTAATTTGTTCTTCGCATTTAAGTTGAAATCAGTGGTTAACCCATCACAGCTCTTAATAATGTGCCATACATGTTTTGATGCAAACTTCATTTAACTTTTACAAAAAAACTGTAAGTTAGATGCTGTTAATTGCATTACACAGATGTGGAAACTGCAACACAATTTTGACCTGCCCAAGATCACAGTGTGTGAGTGGGAGTAGGGAATTTTGATTCCAGGAAGCCTGGATTCCACAGAGCCCAATCCATGCTCTGAATTTACTGTCTAGTTTTCCTCAAATGCTTCAAGGGCAAAGGTTCTATTTACTCTAAACTACATAGGCTTGGAGTTCCTGCTGATAATACCTTGCCACTCTGAGAGTGGCCAATAAATGCTGTTGATAATGCCAGTCTTTAACTTTTCTTTCATTTGAGCTCACAGAAGCTGTGCCTGGCCTATTGGGTGTGGGGTCAAGAGAGTAAGGAGAAGAACTGTGGTTATAGGTGGATGGTAACTAATATTTACCACAATTAAAAATCACATTCAGCGGGCTCACCTTGGTGGAGGTCAATCCAAAAATCTTATGAATTGGCCCAACTTTCTTCTTTAGCTGCTCACTGTGAGAAGATAAAAGCCATTAAGGAGGCATGCATCTTCCAGAGAAGGTGAGTCAGGTTAGATATGAGGGACAAGTGGCAAACTTATTTTAGGTACATTGACTTCGCTGCCTCTGACTGCTATCCGGTTAACCAGCAGCTTGAACCTGGGTATGAGAAAACTGTGAATAGTAAGCAACAAATCATTCATAAGTGGGTGTAGAAAAAGGAAGATCCACAGATGTGAACCATGGTTGCAGATAAAGTTCAGCCATTCCTCAGTAACAGAGGGGGATGGGTTCTAGAACTTCCCTGAAGTACCCCAAACCACAGATGCTCAAATCCCTTATATAAGTGGCATAGTTATTGCCAATGGCCCACACACATCCCCTTGTATCATTTTTAGATGGCTTATATCTAATGAAATATCGGTGCTATGTAAATAATTGTATCACTGTGTTATTTAGGGAATAATGACAAGGAAAAAAAATCTGCATTTTTCCCCTCCTGAATATTTTTGATCTGTTGTATAAAATTTGGATGTAGAACCCACAGATATAGAGGGTGAACTAATGACTATATTGATGTCATCTACAAAGGACTTGAGAAGAAGGAAAGGAGATTTTAGATTCATTTATTCTGTTTTAATTTCATTGATGGCAGGTTAACACTGTTTCTGTTCCCCTAACCACCCCTACAATAGACTGGTTGCTAGTTGAATGGGAAGAAAACAGCATGATCATGGCCTCACAGAATGGGTTTGACCCCTGATGCCACTGGTCTGTCTTCCAGGAGTTGTGCCCTGAGCTCACTGAGCCTCTGGTTCTTTGTCTGCAAAGAGACGCATCAGAGGTCAAGTTTTCCAAGAATAGAGACGCCATAGATGAAGGGCTAGGAATATTGGAGCCTGCACATTTCCTTCCCCTGCCAGATACCTACTCTAGGTAAATGGACTCTCATAAACATATTTATGAAAATGAAGGCACAAGCAAGTTTTACTTTTGTAGGCAATGTCAAATTCCATTTTTAAAAAACAGATGATATCCTAACACACAGTGAATATTTTAGGTGGGTTCTAAGTCCTGGTACCATAACAAAACAATCTGAGTTTCACTCTTGCACTGTCTCTTAAATTGTTTTGGCAGTAATTGGTAACTTGAGCAGCTAAAAATAGATGGGAAGGTAAGAGCTAAGTCACTGGTGATGTCTTTGAGTACTTGTGACTTCTTTATTTTTTGACTCAGCGTTGCATAACAACCCTTGTTAGGAATACTGATGATTCCAGAGATGGTACATGATCTGGAAGTAGTTTGTGAGAAGTTACAATCTTATGTGAATCAAAATAATTAAACTCAGTGACTTAACTTTTTCAGCAGCAAATTATAATTGCAATAAATCATAAGTGGGAAAGAAAGGTTCACAGATATTATTGTGTCAGGTCTTTATCAGATTGAAACATCAGTAGCCCCCTAAAGGAAGATGGTGTCTTCACCTTTGAGAAAATTATAACCTGGAGAACTTTCCCATGGCCGCCCAGTTGGGAAGTAGCAGAGGCAGAAAAGACCCCAGGATTGCCCGACTCTGAAGACTGTGGTCTTTCCTCAATGCTGCTTTGCCTAAGACTTTTACATGGTAATAACACACAATACTGGAACAATGGGTGCACAAAACATTTCCAGTTTTAGTATAAAATACGATTCATTTTCTTTCCCCTGTCTTCAGTGATAGCTTCTGGGACCAGATAATTATCCCAGCTTTGCCAGAGTTTGAGCTAACAGCTGTCATACACCTCCCTGTCATACCAAGGAGTGTGAGGCCATTGTGTTCTCACGTCCAGGCGATGCATCTACTTGGAGATTTAAAAAGCAAGCAAATTCCTCTTATGGCTTCTGTGAAAAACTGGAATAAGAAGGAGAATGAATTTCTTGTAACCTAGGATTTATGTTTTGGGTAGGAACACCCTTGATATTTTAGAAATGTCAAACTAGACGTGACAGTGTGTGCCTCTAGTCCCAGCTGCTCTAGAGGCTGAGGCAAGAAGGTAGCTTGAGCTCATGAGTTTGAGGCAGTTCAGGCAATAGTGCAAGACCTTACCTCAAAACAGAAGAAGCTGGGCGTAACGGCTCATGTGGTGGCTCACTCCTGTAATCACAGCACTTGAGAGGCTGAGGCAGGAGATCATTGTGAGTTTGAGGCCAGCCTGGGCTATGCAGTGAGTTTAAGACCGGCTGGAACCACATAATGAGACTCTGTCTCAAAACAAACAAAACAACAAACCCAAACAAACAACTAAAAGAACCCAGAAGTAGAAGAGGAAGAGTAGGAAGAGGAGAGGGTAGTGGGAGAGTGGAAGAGTGGGGAGGGGAGAAGATGAGGAGGAGGAGAAAAAGGAAGAGGGAGAAGGACGAAGAAGTAGAAGAAGAGGAAGGGGAGGAAGGAAGTCATGTGTACACACCTGTCAGAATAACTGAAACTGTTTACAGTTAAATAAAATAATTGAGAATACACAAATATCTATTAACAGAATTAAACTCTGATACATTTACCTTTTAATGTGTTACGATGCCTTGAAGTGAATGGTTCTTTTTGTTTTTTTTGGATCCCAGGGATTTTTAAGAGTCAAAAGATAGCACTGCACAAAAGCACACGTGCAGACATAATTTTACCTCTCATTTCAAATGGGCTATGGATGTTCTGTACTCCAGGCTACACGCAGCCCTGGTGTGAAAGTCTCTCTCTAACCTCTTTCTAGAGAGTAGAGCCATGGTTTTCATATTTGTTTTACCTCTCATCTAGGCTTCTGCCCAGAATTTGATATAAGTACTTTCCCTTGTCAATAAATATTTTCTTAAAATATTTTATCAGTTTGCTGAATTGGAAATCGTTCACTTTCAAATTTGCAAATGCCTCAGTGGGCATTGTAGGTGGTAAGAAGATGATGGTAGTAACTATTATTTAACACATCTAACACCATATTAGATTGCTTGCAGTACTTTAAGAACAGTAGCTCAACCTGTTTCAGCACCCTGTGATGGTTGGTCTTCTTGCACAGAGAGGTTAAGTAAGGTCCCCAAGATCACCCAGTAAATAGAGAAACCAAAACTTGAAGCCAGGAAGTCTGTTAAGCATATTAAGCAGTTTAGCTACAATTCTCCAGGATCCTCTCTCTAAATAATTAGTGTATATGCTTGATCAAAGTCTTTCTATTGCTTTCATTTTAATACTTTTGAAATCAGGATGTATCTTAGAATTGATATAGTCATTGGTAGGAGTACTTACCCCAGCCCTGTAAAGCCATTGTTAAATTGATTGAAGGTCTCAAAATTATTGGAGTCTTAGAAAAAAAGAGCTATAATAAGCCATGCCTTCATTTTTTAAATGCAGCTGCATAGTTTATGGAAATATCAAAGTAAATTGTAGCTTTAAAATGGCACACACAAAATCCGTATTAATTTATGGATGTATGAAAAATGTAAATTAAGACTGTATTAACAGTTTATCTGAACACTGATATTGCTTAGATAATGACCTAAATGCCAGGGGAGAATAAACTTTAGTATTTTCTACAAAAAGCAAGAATAAAAACAAACAAACAAAAACCCTCCAAAGCAAGACTAGCCTTAGCGTAATGCTGAAAGTGGAAAGAACCAAATTCTAATTGAGAAGTTGGAAGTAGTGCATGTGTGCACATAACCTATCATAGGTGTTCTCAGTTTCCTTTTTCTTTCTTTCTCTCCTTTCTCTTTTTTGGAGGCAGGGCTATGTAATTCAGGCTGGCCTTGAACTATGTGGTTTGGGCTAGACTTAACTCATAGCAATCTTCCTGCCTCAGCCTCCTCGGTGCTACAGGATTTTTGTTTTTGTTTTTGTTTCGAAAGTAATATTTAAATTTCTTGAAACTGAGAACCATGAGTATAAAAATAACAACAGATTGAGACTTGCTCTTGAGTCACCATAATCTGTGTGGTGATTTGGCATATCTCTCCTTCTGTGACTCAGTTTTACCTGCTCTGTTTATGAAGCATTGCTTCTTGCTGATAAAATGCTTTTCTTTTTACTTTGTATTCATGTTGTCTGTAGAGAAATCATAGATCTGGATTTCTAACAAAACAAAATTAATCTTTTCTAAAGTTAAAAAGTCCTGAAAATCAAGATTCTTGCATTTCAGTGAGTTATCTTTCTGCAATTTTTTCTAACTGGTGTAGTAATTTAAACACCAGCCACATTGGTAGTTTTGTTGTTCATTTGAATTTGGCCTTGTCAAATCATTTACCTGCAGCTGTTAGGGGGCGTACATGCAAACACTTGTGATTGCCCAACCTCACGCCTTTGGTACTGACTGTAAATTTGTTTTACTCGCTTTCATTACTGTTGAGAGAAGTGAACAGCTTATCTTTTCCGCTTGCTCTAACACTCTGAATGTTGACTGTAATGAACAAACACTGCAAATGGCTTACTCATCATCTAGTGTGGTGGATTTTCATATAGGTATGAAATATTTTGTACGAAAAATTTTTTTTAAGTCCAGAGAAGCGGATGTGTGATAGTAAGTTTTAGAGATTAGGGAAAGTGTAATGCCTCTTTTGAGCCTTTAAGATACACTTTGTGGTGTAGAGGGAACATTTTTCTATTAACTTGTCACTTGCTGGCTTTGTGACTGTGAGGAAGTCAAATGGTTTGTCTGAGTTTCAGTTACTAGAATGGAATAGCTGTATTCCATCATGATGATCAGTGGTGCCACAGGAGATCTGTTTTTATTTTTTGCCCTTGACTGACCAAGATGAGAGCTGGGGTTCTTCTCCATGGAGATGTCAGCTCCGCCCGTAGAGTGCTGCTGTCAGATCTTGGGCAGGAGGAAAAGTGGGCACCTAACAGTCACCCCATCTCTCTCCTGGGACCGGGAATACAGTACCCTAGCAGAGGGGGCATTGGAAGCCACAAGGGGAATCCGATTACATGAAGAATCTGTCATGTCAGAAGTAAAAAGCACCTATCTCTAAATCTGTATCTAGATTAAGTGGTCTGTTTGGCCATGAACAGTTCTGGGGGCCCTGTGAGAAGAGAACTGGATGGCATCTCCTGCATGTGTCTGCCAAGATCTTCCAGGTGGTTTTCTCTCCTCTTAGAGAAGAGGCTTGTTGCTGCATCTTGTCACCAGTGGGAGCTATTTGTTAGCCTCCAGTTGGCATCAATATTTGCTTTCCTTTGCCATTTCAAGTTTATCACAAATTTTCAAAGAGCACCTGTGGAAGCATTTGCCGCTCTTTGCACACAACTCCCCTCGGCATGTTGTAATCTACCTTGATACCATAAGTGAAGTCAGGTCTTTAAAACCCCAGCATGCTCAGTGTCCGCTCTGCCATCGTCTGTCTAATGTGTTCTGTTTACAGACACACATACACTTCATTTCACTGCTTTCAGACCTCTGGAATTCAGCATTTCTTCCTCTTATAGACACAATGGCAAGTTCCTGAGCTCTTCCATATGCAACCTGGGCAACCTCAGCGCCTGTGAGCAGAGGTGGCCTCCACCTAGTTAGGTAGTGAATGCTCAGTAAGTGTGAGCTACTGGTTCATTGCCTGGTGTTGCAGACAGGAAGGATTCTACAGACAGTGAAGACCTGAAGGGATCTTAATGACCATAGTGGTAGAAATTAAGCAAGAAAACTGAGGCTCACATATTGGCATGTTGCTGATGGTCAGAATAAATCAAATAGCTTCCTTGGGCTGGACCTCTCTTAGTCCCAAGGTCTCCGGAGGGCTTCTGTGTGAGGATTTGTCGGGCTTCCATGAAGGATGGGGTTTCTCAAACTTTAGCCTGCCCCAGAATCCAGGGGTGCTGGTTCAGAGATATCCAATGTGTGCTTGGCGCTGCCCCCTGTGGACTTTTGTGACCAGGACTCCCCACCCTGAGGCTTGGGTCTGGATTTGGTCTGTCATAGTGAGGCACAGAGAGGTCAAGGGCACCTCTTCCTCCCACTCCTCCTTACTGCAGTGCTGGTGGGGACTGTGGCTGTTGGCGTAGTTCCCACTGGACTGTCCCTCCCTCATTGCTTCAGCTCACTCCTGCCTCTGGCGGAGCTGTGTCTCCTTCCCTCCCTTCCCTCCAACCCCTGTGACTAGTCCCCATCATAGTATGTCCCCATAGGTGTCTGAACCTTTCCTGCACATCTCTGGTAGGCTCTTTTCTGAGAGATCGCTTGGCTGATATGAGCACATATAAGGACAGTGGTGGAAAACATGACATTAAGAGAACTCAGGGTGTGAAGCACTCATGAATGGAGTGGGCTTCGGGTGTAGAGAAATCGAGGAAGCAGCCCAGGCCCTGGAGTTTGGGTGTGAGATGGAGGGAGAGGCCAGGGAAGGGCCTGGCATTTGAAGATATAACCTTGGGGGTCCTGAGACCTCCTGTACTAGAGTGTAACCCAAGCGTCATGCCCGTGGCATTCCTGTGCATAACCTTGTACCATTTGGGCTCAGAATCAAGGAAGGAGTTAGATGAGGGATTTGCATTCCTCTGCTATTGCCTGACATTTCTTTTTCTGCCCCTGCCTTTTTTTCCAGACACCTTAACACTGTCAGCTATAAACAGGAGCTCTAAAACCTTGATGTGGTACTTTGATCTTGCTAAATTTTGTCACACTATATTGAAAATGTTCTGAAATGCCTGCCAAAACTACATCCACAAGGTAACAAATGGTTGAATAGAATAATTATACCTTCAGTTCCTTTGCCTATGGGTTCCAATGATGGGCGTGTCAACAAGATAAAAACATTTCTCATTTGGTGCTCTGCCAAAGCCTTTTTTACCCTAGCCTTTCTAGGAAGTAGGACCACAGTTACCAGTTCTGTGTGTTTATTAGTTCTTTTATATTGAAATGCCATGCTAAGTTGGAAACCACTTCTCACCTTTTTTAAATAATATTAAGAAAGATTGGACATCTGAATACCTCATCTTCTTAACAAATGGAAAACCTAAAGACAAAATAAGTCCTTATCCTAAAAATCTGTTTCTTAATAATTTTTAAAAAGTAGATTTCTCAATGAGGAAAGTTTTGCTTCATCCTTCTGTGTTTTTGTGTATTTATGTCAAAGAAGAATGGATGCGTGAGGGAATCCAGAATGTGTTTAATAGTTTGAGGCAAATGATGATGATCATCTTGTCACTCAGTGTGCCAAAGGTTTTACGCATAGGAATCTTTTGATTTCCCCCTATTTCCTGTTCTTTCTGGTCTTTTCTTCAGTAAAGCTTGCTCTCTGGTACCCAGAGAAGACAGGTCATTGGAAGCACAGAGAAGGGCTGAAATCTGCCCAGAAGAGGATGGAGCTTTTCTAGTTAAAGTCTCCCAGCAGCAGCCATGCTTGAGCATTGTCTGCTATTGGAAGAGAGGAAAGAGGAGAGGGGTCTAGTGTGAATGACCCAAATAGGTGTCCATCTCCTGTCAGAATGAAGAGGAGCTCCGTATGGAGGAGGGCTGTGGCCCCTCAGGCTTCCCTTTCCAGTTCCCACCTTGGGATGAAGACAGTTCTTGCTGATCTACCTTGTTTTTGTCTCTATTTTAGAGTGAAAATTCTCCCTACCCCCTTAGCTGGAAAAGGAGCCCTTTCTGTAGGGAGACCCAGGTCTACTTGCTATGTTTAGTGTCTCCTCTGGTTGGGCCCCAAGAAATCTCTACTTAGCTTTTTTCATAGTGTTTGAAGATTCATCTCCTTACTCACTTCCCTCGGATGAGCTATCCACCTCAATTTTGGGTTTGGTTTCCTTTGGCTTTGCCGTTCCAGTTTTCCTGTTCTCCCTTGAGCTTTCTCCCTGCAAGCTTTTCTTGTGGGCTGTTGACCCTGCAGCTGTGCTCTGAATCAGCTCATCCTATTGTTTGCACTCATTATTTCACTGCACAGCGCCTCTGTTTCTCCACCCTTGTACCCATCTGTCAGCTTACCTGGCCCCAGCTGAGGGCTCTGTTCCATCTGGGAAAGGGTGCTAGATGCCCTTTGCAGGAGTTTGAATGCTGGAAGCCCAGTTTTTGGTGTTAGAACTCAGAAAAGCCTTTGATCAACCCGACCTCTTTCTCAAATACTTCCCAGACTACTTAGGTTCTCAAACCTCCAATTCCAAGAAGAGAAGAGGACTGTATCAGGGGCTTGAGGAACCATTGTCTAACTGGTGTTCACTAGCGGGCAGAGAGTTTGTAGGCATGTCGACTGCTGCATTATATTTTCAAACCTATTTGTTTAAAATAAGGACCTCTGCCTCGGATGAAGGATTTGTACAGGAAAGTATTGCTTCAGTGAAGAAGTAAGATTATAAAATTTAAAACCAGTTTCATTTCTTAATGACTGTATTAAATGTAGCAGCTTCTATTTGAGCAATCAGCTTTGGGAATAATAAACTAAATCTAAGACAAAGTAAAGCAGATTAATGATTTTGTCAGTCGTCTCTTTCCCTGGAGGCAGCATCCTGTGATGTAGCATCTGTCCCTTACAACCCACACTGTCCAACGCAGTCACCTTCTTTTGACTCCTGGTATCTTTTCTTTCCCCTACAGTCTGTATCGGGTAGCTACTACCTATCTGCTGTGTCCATCAGGGTAGTGCAGTTAGCAACAATGACAAAATCACCAAAATCTTTGTAGATTAGCCCCCCCAAAAATTTTTTTTTTTTTTTTTTTTTTTGCTTTCAAAAGAGATGCTCTCCAGGTAGCTGTCCTCCCTGAAACCCTGTCTTCTCCCACAGCGACTGCAGCCTGTGAGGAAGGAATGAGGAGCTGCACATGGGCTCTTTCTTACATGCTCAGCCTGAAGTGACTTTTGCTCAGATTTCACTGGCCACACCAACTCACTCATTCAAGGCACTAGGGATGCCGTCTTCTCTAGAGCAGTGAAGGAAAAGAAAGGCACCACAACGACAATGTCTGCCTCAGGCAGTAGAAGCTGAGAATGCAAAAATGAGTACAGAGGCCTGGTTCTCAGGGACTCAGTTCCAGTGGGGAAAATAAACATGTTGATAGATGCAAGTTAGTTTTGCAAAACTATACAAATTATAAAATACCTAGAATAATTTCTACGATAAAACCAAAAGTATCTCAGGAACAGAAGGGTATGGAATCTATCTCCCTGTGCTTGGATGGGAAGAACACTTCAGCTTGGAGATGGCGTAAGAGCTGGGTTTGGTCTGTTCACTGGGGTTAGGTCCGTGTTACCTTGAAAAGGGTGGGATCTGGCCTGTTTTGTACACTGTATAACATCTAAATTAATAATTTGCTATACAGCTCTGATAAATAGACTTACCTGCTCTTTGAGTTCTCAAGAAAAAAGTGAAAGCAATCTGTCAGCAGTAGAACAGATCTGCTAGTTTAAATGAAATGTAGCGCACAAGTATCATTTTAATGAAGACTTGCTAAAAATACTTTACTGAGCAATTATGGTACTGACAGTTCTTGGATCTCAAAAATTAGATTCACTGTTACTGTATGAAAAGAACAAAGCCAACTGTAAAATAACAACCGAAGTTTGGTACTAGATAACACAGTTTACATGTACAGTACTTTGACTCACCCAGAGGTTCTGATTTATTTGACTTTGGGTATAAATGTGAATGGTGTTTTAATATTGCAAAGCATATGCTTTATAAATGAAGAAGCCAGTCCCCTCCTCAGACCAAACAAAGCCACACCCTTGTCCTCTTCACTCCTGTGGTCCCACTGGCCTTCTGGCTCATCGTGCTAGGCATGCTCGCCCTTGGGAGTCTTGGAACTTGCTTCTCAGTCTGAACCCCTCCTTCTCCAGGCACCCACTAACCTGCCACAGGTCTGTGCACCTAAGCCATCCTTATGGGGGAGCCCCTCAGCCAACCTCCTTCAGACTGCACCGTTTACCTCCTCCCCACCTTTTATTCCTCTGCCACTTTCACGCATAAGTAATTGATAAATAGGTTACTGATTCTGTTTGGATCAGTCTTTCCCTAATAGTATATAACCTGTTACACCACCAGAATAAAGGACTGATCTTTATAATTCAGTAACATTTATAAGCAAGTAAATTTTGCTTAGCAGGAATATATTATATGGCCCTTCCTGTTTCTCACATTAGCATTTGGAAACCACTTCAGGCAATACAGTTTTTTTCTAGAAAATGTAAAAATAACACTGCATGTGGCGCAATGTGACACATGTGAAGTGGCTGACAGTCACCCGATGGAGGAAGCATGTCTCTGGAGAGTTTAGCCCAAGTGGGCGGTATGCAGAATGAAGAAAGGAGAGGCTGAGGGCATGGAAGTCATGTGGGATTGTGGTCCTTCCTAGTGACAGGGGCCAGGCCAGTTCTGAGATGGAAGCACTGGGAAAGAGGCTTTGGCAAGGCGGGGAGGCTAGGATTTAGGGATTTGCTTCCTGTTTTAATAGGCAACTAAGTATCAACAAGGGCGGAAAAATCAGGTCCTAATCTTAATGAAATAACGGTCGGCAATGCAACGAAGGTTGTATTTAATCTACACCGGTGGAGGTGAACCTAGGGCATGCATGCCACAGAGGGCTGTTTATTATCACTGAAAGCTGTAAAAGGGTAACCCTCACTGTTCTGTACAGAAAGTCTCCTAGGTTTCTAACAGCCTTATTTAAGAAATTCTGAGTTAGAGTGTGTGTGTTTATTTGTGTGAAAAATCACCTTGCTTGTATAAGTTACCATGTATTAAAAAAAAGAATGAGAAAGGAGATGCTTTTAAAATTATTTTTAAGTGATATTTTAAAATTTCAGTTTTGGCTTCAAGAATAGAGAACCAGACAGCATTTGGTGACCATCCTGGTGTTCCTCCTCCTAGCTTTTGTGGCCTCCAGGCAGATGGAAACAGACACTCCTCCACCTTGTCCTCAGACCACATCTACCCTGTGCCAGATCTCCTGGTCACCCCTTCCGGCCAGATAAAGCATAGTGCCAGCTGCCATCAAGGCCAGCCTCGGTTAGGTAGAAGAAGATAAGGTGGAAGACAGCCCGTGTGGGTAGAGAGGCAGCTGACTGCAGATAAAGAAGGTGTTTATTCCCTTTATTCACGTTCGCCTTTTTCCACTTCTTAAATTTCTATATATGTGAAGCCTGGGGGATTCTTGCTTAAAGATACTCATATCTGCTTTTCACAGGAGGTTCTGGTAGAATATGGTGACCTTCTGCAGCTGAATTCACAAAATACCCCCCCACACACACCTTCTTGAAACTGAGAACAGCAAGCACCACTTTTTCTTCTTGTGCTCCTAAGTTTCAGAAGAGCTGTTAATTCTCACTAAGTGAGGTGAGGACTTGGCTCATTTATAGCCCTGTCCACCCCACCCCACACTCACCTGCCACTCTTCAGGGGCCTCAGGTAACTGACTTGTTCCTGGGGCTAGGCGCAGTGAAGGTCTTGTGATCACATACTCTCTTCTGGATGGGATTTAGGATGAGTCTGTCAGGGACCATGATTGCAAACAAGAGACACCAACTCTGAAATTACTAGAAAGGTGTCATTTGCAGGTCAGCCTGAAGAAGAATTGGAAGGCAGAATATAGCCCTCCAAGGGGGCACAAGCCAAGGACATTCTCAGCAGAGAAGCTGCAGATGGAGGAATTCTGAGTAAGAACGCAGAAACAAGCTAGCCATATTTCCTCTGCCACTCACCAGCTGAATGACTATGGGCAAGTGACTTAACCTCTTACTGTCTCCAAAGACAATCACAAATAACAAATGCATTAATATTTATAAAAAGTGCTTAGAAGAGTGAGTGGCAAAGAATAATATATCAATGTTTAGTGAACACGTAATGCTCATTGAGCTTGTGTGGACATAGACAGGTCCCACATTACTATGATGGTTTGACCTAAGATATTTTGGATTTTGTGATCATGTGAAAATGAACCACATTGAGCAGAAATCATACTTCAAATTTTTGAATTTTGATTTTTTTTCCCAGGCCAGTGATATGGCTGAAAAAATTCTTGCTGTGTTAGGCGTTAGCACCATAGTACCCAGGCAGCTATGCGGTCACCAGGGGGAAAAATGATAGTTTACAATGTGCTGTGTGGCTAAGCTATGATGTTCAGTTGCCTATGTTTGAGCGTTCTGTTGATATGACAAAATGCCGAGGATAACAACTTACAAGAGGAAAGGCTTATGTTGGCTCACAGCATCAGAGGCTTCAGTCCGTGTTTGGCTAGCTCCATTGCTTTTAGGCCTTTGGCAAGGCAAAAACATCCTGGTGGAAGGCATGGTAGAGGAGAGCTTCTCACCTCATGGGAAGCAAAGAGAGGGTGAGGGAGCCAGAGAAAGGAAGCCAGAGACCAGAGATAGACACTAAGGTCATTTCCCTACTATCTATACCCTTCATGTAAGGCCCAAGCTGTTTCCAATAATGCCGTGAAATCACACATTAACCCACTAATGAAGTTAGAGCCCTCATAATTCAATCACTTCCCCAAAAGCCCATTATCTGAACACATAAAACTTTGGGGAACATTTTGGTCTAAACTATAACAGTCTTATTAAATGCATTTTGGCCTAATGATTGTATTTTCAGTTTATGATGGATTTGTCACATGGGGTGTGACCTCACTATAAGTTGAGCAGCTGTATGTACGTATATTGTAAGATGCTGCTGAATGCCAGGTTTCTCTCTAGCCTACAGGCTGACCCTCTGTCTTAGTTACTTTATTGTTGCTGGGACAAAATACCTGAAACTTCCGAGTCAAAGGAGGATTTATTTTACCTCACTGTTTGTAGAGGTTTCAGTCCATAGTCAACTGGCTTCAAGGCAGAGCAACATGACAAAGGGATACGGCAGAGGAGAAGCAGTCATTGGCATGACAGAGAGGAGGAAGCAAATAGCAGCCTCCCTTTCCCTTTTATACCATTCAGACTATAAACCCATTGGCTGGTGCCACCCACAACCAGGGTGGGCCTCCCCATTATCAATGTCCAGATCTATGCTAAACCAATCAGTGGATTAATTCAGTTACTGCCCATTTTAATCACACACCCGTCATCCAGCTACTCCCCAAAGCCCCACCTATGAGCACATGAGGCTTTGGGGAGACATCTAGATACAAGACATAACACCCTCCAAGCCATTTCTTCCCTGTTGCACTCACTTTCCGCTTAGCACAAACATTACTCTTTGTTTGAACACTTTCAGTTCTAAAATACGTCAGTTCTGAAACATTATTAACAAAGGGCCCATAGAGATCTCATTCTCTACATTTTGAACTCTCCTGTTCCTCTGCTACTCAAAAGGATATTGTAGCCAATTTTCTTTGCCACCTTGTTTCTTTTTTTAAAGATTTTAAATACTGTGTTTTTATGATTATTATTAGCAATCATAAAACAATCTTTCCTCCTGTTATTTATGAGAAACACCAAAAGGGAAACTCTTGTAAAAGATAAATCATTTTAGCTCTTTTTAGAAAGCCTTTTTTAAATTGCAGCATTAATATTTGCAAATAAAAAGAACATGAGATTTCTGCAATACATATTCTTTTCATTCAACTTGGTTCAAAGAAAATTACATCTGTCCCTTCTTTGAAATAAGTCTTTCCTTTAGGGTGAGATTGGTAAGAGTGCTGGCTATTCTGCCAAAGAATATGATCTATTTATGGAGAAGATTTACTTTGAAAAAATAAATTACTAGAATACATCCCATGCTGAACTGGTGTTTTGAGTCTCAAGGTTGATTGGCTAGTCTCTCTTCCTCTCTCCCAAACACAGCAGCCTACACCCATGATATCTGTTATACAGTCATGCAAATCCGCCTAATTTTAAATATATTGAGTAATTAACCATTTATGTATTGACCACTTTGAAGATTCAAAATAGCTTTAAAAAGTGGAAGATTTTTATGGATCACTTCATATGAGAATTATAGAATCATTACAGTGAAATGTTAACATTGAATATGGATATGTATAACTATTGCAAAACTCAGTGGGGTCTGAGTTAACTTCATCTGGCAGGCATGATAAAGGGATGCTTAAAGCATTTCGTTTGAGCTGTGTACACAGTATGTTTGTGTGGCCTGAGTGACCACATAAAATATACTCCTTGCTGTGGGTTACAGCGAAGGAAAGGTTTGAGAAGCAGTGATCTAAGAAAACTGCCCCAGGGTCTTCCAATGTATCTCTGCACACCTTACAGCTGGCTGCTCTCTCAGGCAGAGAAAAGCGTGAGAAAGCAGAGGGAAGGTGGTTAGAGATTTAATGTGTCACCCGCTGGTTAATAGGACTGTGACTGAACAGGAGTATTTGTTGTCCTGCTGGAGAGACATAGGACTTAAGTGAGGCTTACGTGAAAGGAATTGCCTGCTGTGAGTCATAGAATTAATTTATAATTGGAATGCTTTCAAAAACAAGTTTCCCCATGTGTGTCAGATCTCCTCAGTAAAAAGCAATGACTACTGAAACCCTTTTATTAGCACTGAATCTCTACTTTAGAAATATGGATGAAGGTGGAGGGAGAAAGTGCTTTTCCAGGAAAAAGAAAGTTCTGTTCTCTGAGGCTGAAACAGTCTTCATTTTTAGTTTCATATTTAAGGCTTTGTTTATAATGATCACTGCTGTGCTGCACTTAAGTACACATTTACAAGCAAAAAAAAAACCATGGGCACACAATTGTGCTAATTAGTTCCTGGAGTTTCATTTGTTCACCATTGTGTTCATAATGTGACTATTTAAAACCTCACAGAGGTGACATAGGTCTGACAGGGTGTTGCATCTGTAGTTGGTGTGAGGTGTGAGGCACAGCAGTCTACAGGCAAAGCTAGAGGGTGCATGCCGGGGACTGTTGACTTGGAGACTGCACTATGCATTTAGCTGGATGTGGAGATTATCACAAATTCAGCCTTTCAGAATCCATCAAATGTTGTTTTTAAATGTTTTTGTTTTAATTATGGTAAAGTACACATAAAATTTACCATCTTTACCATTTTTCAGAGTACAGCACAATAGCATTATTTACATTGTGATGTAACCCAACTCCAGAGTCATATGGCTATAAAGCCAGAACAGTATATGTGGCATTATTATAATATATATGCCTAGGGTTTTAATAATAGTTGAGTGTTATAAAATTTCCTATTACTTTCAGTAGCTGTCCGTCTTCTCATTCATGACTTTTGAAATAGGTAATAGGAAGAAATCTGTGTTGACTGCTCACTGATGTCTCTTTTCTGGGTGCACTTCTTCTTTCTTAAAACTTATTGGGCAACTGAGTACTTCCTGTAACTTTTTATTTCAAGGAACACACATAACATCAAACTCAAGAGGGTGTAGAAATAATAAGCTTCGGTGGGCCTCTCACCCTAGAGAGCATATCTCTTAGAAAAAGGAAAAAGTTTAAATCATTCAGCTTCCTGCTCCCAACTATGAGTTCTTAGATACTTTCCAGTCTAGTTTAAGAACTCTTTTGAAAGCAGTTGTCTTGGTGATTTAATCTTACCCTCAGTGAAAGATTGGTGTGGAAAAATAGTTAATTGCATTTTTATTTCAGGGTTTGTCAAAACCCCTTTTCCTTCTTTGGGTAGCTAACTTTGTCCTTCTCTGCATGTTGATGCCTGAACACTGACTTTTTTGTATCAAACTGGAAAGTTGGCATCCAAGGCACAGGGAGGAATGTGATGGACAATGCAGGGCTTTGGGTTGGGAAGTAAGCTTAAAATCATGCTGTGGCTCCAAAGAAGATTATGTCCTATTTCATATGTCTCAGTTAATAAAAAAGTTGAAGCACAATTCATGTAGCCAAGAGTGAGTAGCAAAGGTAGTACCTGTACTCTGGGGCCAAGAAGGGGGTTTAGATTCTACTAAAAATGGCATCGAGCATCTGCCTTCAGATCGTGTATTCAGTGTGGCCATCATCTCATAACCCATGACTAACAGACAACTTGGTTGTACACAACCCTAAATAAATTCACATGCTGGGAATCAAAAAAGTCAAATTATTGATAACAATTTGGGAGTACTCACTTTTTGAGTTGTTTGCTTTCCATGTGAGGTCTGACTTCACAGGTCAATGGCAGGAGAAAGTGATGCTAACCACTTCAGACATTGGCCACAAAGCTGAAACTCTGGACACTGAGGTTATTGGAACAGGAATGTTGTGTCCTCTACCTATGGAGGGCCACTTAGACATGAAAGTACTATCCCATCTCTTCTTGTCCTGCTGGTTGAGTTCTTCCCACTGTAGGCTCTCAGGGCCCTTCTCCCTTCCTTTCACACAGTGCTCTTCCTCCTGTGTCTGAGGCCGGGTCTGCTCAGCACAGGCAGAATGGCTGCATGGCCATTGCTGAGCAGAAGGGGGAATGAGGGAGCACATCCTTCAAGCATCTTCAGCCTTGTCCTGTTGTCTCTTCTCTTCACTTAGAGGTGTATGTCATTATCCCCACATATAAGTACACTCAGATTAGAGCTCTCTTAAGTTTGGATTTCTTCTTGACTGTAGACCTGTTCTTCATCTTTTATGTACTATATGAAGAATCACTGTTATCATCTGTGAACTTTCCTTCATAGGGTAGAAGTGAGGAGGTGATGGGAATGGAGATTTTGTCTTGCATTATAGGTTTTTATTCCTGGTTATAAAGGTAATATACTTAGTGTAAGAAATTTATTTGTTTGTTTGTTTGTTTTGGTACCGGAGATTGAACTCGGGTCCTTGTGCTTGCAAGTCAGGCCGCCGAACCACTGAGCTAAATCCCTGGCCCAGAAACTTGTAAGAAAAGAAAGCAACAAAAATCTGTAAGTTGTCTGTCACACAAATCCCCATTATGTTAGCTTTTTGCTATATTCTTTTGTATTTTAACTCCAGTTTTACTTTTATTTTTCATTTTCACCAAACTATTTCCACAGTTATAGACTTCTTTAAAATATTTGTAATAACTGCATCATGTTTTCTGGCGTTCCCAGACTAGAGTGAAGGAGAAATGGGCGTCAGGCAGAAAGCAAGTGAAAGTGCAAGTGTAACCATGCGTTGTAATGCCCTTTGAAGCATGACACATACCCTAGCAAAAGACCTCTTCTACAGCTCTTACACATTGTGCGGGCTGATTCCCTATTCCTCTACTCTCAGAATGGAGGCTCTATTACTCACTTCAGGTCTTCTATCTGGGAACAGGTTATCCATCAGTGTTAATGTTCAAAAGAGCCCCCTTTACAATGTTATAGTTGCGATCTACTCTAGCTGAGCTGAATAATGTCAGAGAAGAAACTATTTTGTTACCTAATTTTATATAAACAGAGAGCAAGAGTACATTTGTAGATGTTCTGTATGACATTTGATGACAAGTGAAAGCTCAGTTCTAAAAATGGAAACCCTTATGAAGTACCTCTGACAGTAATTATGCTTCGACAGGAGGGAACACAAAATGCATTTGATTTAAAAGCACATACCAAATACATACAAATTGGGGTGAGAATGTAGCTTTGCCCTTGGTTGAAACAAGTAAAGAGAGGAGGCAAACTATGTCCAAAAAGAGTAAGCCAGAGGATTTGATAGCTCTGGTATTGTTCCCTGTGCCCATTGTTTCTCGTGGCTAGAGAATGTCCTATTTTGTGGGCCTGGTTTTGTATGACTTCTCCAACTGAGAAAAATAGAAGACAATTTCACATCTAAACCTTGTTAATATGTGTATTGACAAGTCATTGCGAAGCAGGTCAGTAGGAGAGGTTTGGAGAAGTAGTGTTTTGCAATTGTCGAATACTGGTAATTAAACACTGAGATACTTTTTTAATTCACTGTTTTCTGTTAACACCAGTAAATGTGGTTGGAGGTGGTAATGGATGCTTTTCTAAATAAATAAGATTTATAGATTTGTTTGAGAAATGTTGGACTAAACAGGTTTATTTACTATAGGGATTCTTTAACACCTGTAATATGTTCATGTGCATTTTTCAGCCTTAAGGAGGGAGACTAGAATAAGCAGCATCTTCAAAACTCACTTTCCTCACAGTGTAATCCTTTTTAGGAGGATCTTTATTGATATATGTAGGACAGTTTTAATTTAGAAATACTCGAAACAGGAACCAGGGCTTAATATCCAGGTAGTGTGGATCGCAGTACCTCAGACTTCTCTGTGACGTGTGTCACCCAGGGCTCCTGTTGGATGCCGTCTTCGGGCTGGGTGCTCCCTGAGAATGTGCATGGCTTGGAAGCACTGTGTGAGGTTGATGCTCCAGGCCCACACACCACACTTGGAGGAAGGCTGTGCTGCAGGTGACTGCTGGTTACTGCCATGTGGAGATGAGCTGACATGAGCCAGAAGAAGGCATTATTTGTCACTTGGCTTTCATGGCATTCCAGGAGGTTGCTAGGGAGGCCCTGGTGGGTAGAAGGAGCACATCTGAAGTTGCTGATGTTCCCACGGAAGGGGGATTCTGGGGGGAAGCTGAAGGCTCTCCAGAAAGTCTGGATGCCCTGTGCTGAGGTACAAGGGAGACCAGAATATGTGTTGTCTGTTTAAAGCTTTAAAATTACAGTGAAAGACACACTGCCATTAATCCACCTGAAAATACTCCTCCATACCTCAAACACACTTATCCCATCATTCTTACAACCTGCTGAAGCAGTTCTGGAAGTGCTCTTTGGTATCTTTGTGAGATGTGATAAAAAATGCAATGTATGCTGCTGCCCAGTACCATCCAACAGAAAGGCAAGCTCCTTAAAACCATACAGCTCCCCCATCCACTTTAGTCACTGAATCTGGCACTGCGTGACCTCTCGCTTTCCCCCAAGGCAAATTGACCATGAAAGGTAAACATTTTTAGTCTGTTCGGGACATGGAGACAGCCACAACAGTTTGACTAAAGACATGAAAGAAGCCTGCCAGATCTGCTTCAGAAAGTGGCAAGAATGGTAGAGTAAGTGTGTTCAAGACAAGGAAGGATATTTTGAGGGGGACGAATGGCAATGTGCCTTTATTGTAACAAGTTTCTAAAGGTTATGCATTCAGTGCATGTTTAAGTCACACCTCCTATGCTCTGGTTGATGAAATCCTAGTGATATTTGCTAGCACTGTAACGAAACTTTCTCCCAGAGTGGAATGTTGGGGGAGGAAGAAACAGTTTGATAAAATATGCTATGGTGACTTAGAGAAAATAAAGGCTGCCTGGCCAGGCTAGAAGAAACAATACAGTAAGTAGATAAGAAAGAAGGTGGTTCAGTGGCAGCTGAAGGAAATCTAAACTGTGGCATGAAGTTGGGAAGGGTAAGACTATACAGATGATCTCCAACTTGGTATTGTTAATCTTTGGTTTGTTTTATATTTTTGATGGCTTCAAAAGCAGTAGGCATTCAGTAGAGACCATACTTCAAATTTGAATCTATTTCTGGGCTAGCCTTTATGTGGTACAATCCTTCCTTTAGATGTTGGGCAGGCGCACCAAGCCTCAGGTCCCATTTGGCCAAGAACTCATGAGGGGAAACAACCCACAGTCCTCAGTGTGTTGTGTTGCTGAGCCAGGATGATGCATAGATCGATGGATTGAGTGTACTTTTGACTTAGTGATGAGTTTATCAGGACATAAACCTATCATAAGTCAAGGAGTATCTATAGTGACAGCAAGAAAGTCACCAGCATTAAAGCAACACAATGCTGATTAGCCTCCTTCCATCATGGAGAGCAGCCTTCAAAAATGACCCTGCTATGATCACTGCACTTTGGAATCTGATTTTAACAAGTAGAGAAGTGATAGTTAGGGTGTTGTAGCTGGAAGAATTAAGAGGAAATACAATACAAAAGATGAATGAAAGTAGTATTACCATGTTATTGTAGTATTCCTTCACTAGTATCACTTTAGTATTACTGTTCAAATATATTAGCAAAGTAAAGAGAAGTGAGAGAGGCCAGCGTGTCTAAAAAGTAAACTTTTAAAAAACCTCAGATTTTAAAAAGATATGTATACAAGAGTAAGGAGGGTCCTGTGACCCAGGTTAAAATTTCACAAGCCCAAAAGACACAAGTACCAGCTAACTCAGGACTTGTGGAAAAAGAACAACAAAGCTAATAATTTTATCTGTGACCAGTGCCAAAAAGAAGAATGATATAGGCCCACTTCTTGTGGCAAAGAGTAACGTTAACCAAGGAGAGACACTGTTCTTATCTGTCGAAAGGATGATTTTTTTTAAACTGCAATTGCATAAGATAAGCAGAAGTAGAGTCCTAACTGACCCTAGGAGAGCTAAAAGTAAATAAATAAATAACCCTTCTATGTTGGTATTGAGTCTTCATGTGAGATTACAACACTGCTGTTAAAATTATTTGTAAAGTTATGGAGGATCTGTGTTATATCCCTGGAAATACATGAGCCATGAATTTCACAACTTGGATAGATGATGTTGTAGACTACTAAGTTTAATTTTGATCCTCTTGAATTCTAAACTGAATTATTAACTAAAAGACGAGATACCCAAGGAACATATATGGTCATAACCCAGACGTACTATAGATTTAGAATGAATTACAGGATTTCACTTGTCAGCATGCAGATGAAACTTACGTTTATATCAAAATTGACTGTACCTAAAATCATAAACAATGACCATGGCACGTTGTTACCATTGACAGAAGCCTATAGAAATTCTGTGCTCAGCGGAGAAAGAGCCCTGGTCCCAAGCACCCACCAACAATTGAATAATTACAAATCGGTTTTTCCAGACCCTCAAGCACAAGATATGGGACCTAACTCTCATGGATCAAGTGAATGAATAAAATAGTCCAGGAGGGGCCTGGGCTGAGAGTCCTCTATCTGGGCATGCAGAGAAATCTGGTAGTGTTCCACAGACCTGGCTTTGTGACGGGCACTCTGCCATGTCTTAGGGATGTCAGTGAAAAGTTACGATCCTGCGCTTTGAGAAGCTTATAGGCTAGTAGTAGAGGCCTATACGTACTAATGGGGAAATTTGCTGAGCGCTGCATAGTAATGATGGTTAACATGCACCATTATGTACCACCTACCTACCAGGCTCTAGTCTTTATTCTTCAGATAATTTTAAATTAATGGTTCTAAAAGTGTAGTTCCAGAACCCACAGCATCAGCACCCTTTGGGAACTTACTAGACATGCAGATACATTCTCAGGCTTCACCCCAGATGCACTGAACTCACAACTCTGAGTAGGGACCTAGCAATTGCTTCAATAAGCTCTCCAAGAAGTTCTGATGCAAGCTGCAGTTTGAGAATCACTCTTTTCAATTGTTGATTCCTTTTAGCAACCTTACGTGCAGATTTTATTTCACACATTTAAAGAGATGGAAATAGAGGCATAAAGAAGTTAGATAACTTGTCCTAGAACACAATTTTAAGAGCGGCGGATGGGCTTTGAGTCCAAGCAGTGTGTGAACCTAGAGTTCTACCCTTAGCCACCAAGCAAGGATGTGTCCCAAGAGAAGATTCAATGCACAGAAATGTTAAGTTCTGGAAGATGAGCAGAGCTACTAAAAACACTTTTAAAAGGGAACTGGATATTTTTATTTTTGCAGATAATGAGAATTAATTCTATGCAGCTCATTATGTTAGACCCTGTGGACATGTATAAGTAAGAGTGCAGTTTAGGCCCAGTCTTTAAGATTCTTATGAGTTAGGGGCAATCCAAATCTAAAATATTTTGGAAGCACATAAAAGAAAATTTAAAGGTATATTTTAGGATATGAATCCATTTTATCATAAATTGTGAAAACTTAAATGTATGAGAGAAAATCATTCTAGGTAGAGACCATTGTGTGGAAGATTCAGATGTTTGAAGCAACATATTGTACTCTTGCTAGTATTTTTGTGTGTACCAACTATCAGTGTTGTGTACTCTATACTTATCTAGATTATGGTAAAGATCAGAAGTTCCAGGTTTAAATGGAATTGATGAAAGTGCTCTTTTTATTTTGGGGGCATTTTGTTGAGTATATACGACTTGATGTATTTTGAAAGAAGACTGAGCCTTTGAAACACCTACTATAATCCGTGCCGTGAATTTATTCATCACCTTCAAAACTTTCTTCCCATCTTTATTTTTTGTGTGTGTGAGAATGTAAGATCTCAGCAAATTTTCAAGTGTGCTAGACAGTGTCTTCTTATCTTCTATAAGGATAGTTTTGATTAGTTCCTCCCACCACTTTTTGTTTTAATCTTAGGTCAGAAAGATTTTTGGCTGCCATTTCTTTTGTGTAACATAAGTGAAGATAGAGATGTTCCTTAAACAGTTTTGGAGGAAATAATCTTAAATTGCAGTAGTAATTTTGGTTCAACACTAGTAGAGCTCTTACTGTAACTGGCAAATACTGGAATATATTGCTGGGGTGATTACAGAGCTTGTCGTGCTCTGTAAGTTTCATCATTTAGACCAGGACCTGTACACATTTTCTGTAAAGGGCTAGGGAGAGCACTTTGGGCTTTGCTCTACTTTACTCTGTCACTTTAGCAAGAACTGGCTAGAATTGATACCTGAACAAATGACATTTGTATTCCAATAAACCTTTATTTACAAAAACAGTTGGCAGGTGGCTTTCGTCCTTGGGCTTCTAATCTAGAATCCCAACTATCTTACATAATGAAGGCTGTGGAATGGGTCAGGGACCCAGGAGGTCCTTTCTGGTGCTGTTTGTAAGTCTTCTTTGAGTAATTGAGAAAAATAGAACTAGCATTGAAATTTCTTCTTTCACTGAAGGTTTCTGTTATCATACTTTCTGCTCTGTAGCTCTTAGTATGTATACTAAGGCAAGAAATGTCTAAAAGACTAATACATTTTCATTTGCCAAAGAAAGGAGGCTACTCCACAGCTATGCTGCCCCCCCAACCCAAGGCCTCATACATGCTAGGCAAGCACTCTACCACTGAGTAACACTCTTCGTCTCGGGTTAATTTCTTCTACTCATTTCTGACACATGAGTCATATGGGAAATGAAAAAAGGGACTTTTTCCTCCATTGAAGGCCCCACAAAATAAGTGTTTTTCACTATGATGAAATAACTGTTCTTCAAGTAAATCTTTAAGCTTTGAAGCAAATACCTAAATTGTTCAGTATGTAGCTGTCTCTCTAGGCACAATCTATGCCTGATCACTTAAGGCAGGGTAGGGATTGATGGAGGCAGGGCAGAGGTGGCAGTGGATTTGTAGATTTTGAAGTGGTAATATGCTTTATCCACTGGCCTGAGAGTCAGTGAACTCTCAAGCATTGTGCCCTTGAGAAACATCACCATTGGACAGTCAGCTTCTGCTACATGGCGTAGAAAGTCCTAGGTTTTCAGAAGGCATAAATCTCACTGGGATTTATGAGGCTGATTGTGGAGAGAAGACAAAGAGCTACAACTGGGTCCAGAGGGCATTCTGTTTCAGTGTAGATTCAGGCAAATGTTAGAAGGCTCGGGGCTTGGATGGACTGCATGCAATATCTGTGTAGAAAGAAGGACGTGCAGGGTATAGAAATCTGGAGAAGTGCACAGGGCAGAAGTCATGGTAAGGGCTTGGGTAGAGTTGAGACTGCATGTGGTTTGTTTAGTAAAACTCAGATGACCTGCCTGACTAAAGCAGAGTTTGTAGGAGAGAAATACTGTATTAGGAAATAATATTAGAATTTTAAAAACTGCATTTCTGGGGAGGAAGGAGTCCATTGCTTGCTTGCTTGCTTGCTTTCTAAATTTTTTTGGTACCAGGTATCAAACTCTGGACCTTGTGCTTGCAAGGGAGGCAGCAGCACCACTGAGCTAAATCCCCGGCCTTCCATTGCTTTCTTTAATTTTTAATTTTGAAATAATTTAGTCTTAAAATTTACAAAGATAATATAAAGAAAACTCTCAGAACCGTCACTGAGATTCCCCAAATGTTAACCTTGTTACAGAATCATATGTGTACAGTTGTCAAAACCAGCATCGATTCACCTCTTACCTTAAATACAGACTCTACTTGCATGAGCCAGTTGTCCTGCTAAGGTCATTGTTCTCATCCAGGGTCACACAGTCCCTGGAGTTGGCCATTTCCTTCGGTCTCCTCCAATCTGAGATAGTTCCCTGATTTCTCCTGGCCTGTCATAAACTGGACAATTTTAGCAGAGCTCAGGCCAGTTATTTTAAAGAATGTCCCTCACTTTGGAGTGGCTGATGTTTTCTAACGAAATTCAGGTATGCGTTTTGATGAAAATGTCATAAATGTATCTTTTTGAGTTCAGATGGTCATTTTGCCACCTGATAGCTGGTTGTTTTTTTTTTATTTGAATAAGGTATTGTCTGCTAAGCTCCACTGCAAAGGGAGTATATTTTCTTCTGTGCTTATTGATTATTATGGGGAGATACTCTGACATTGTGCAAATATCTTATATCTCATGATATTTTTCTCCTTCTGGTTTCAGTGTCCATCAGTGATTCTTGTCTGCAACATTTATGAATGTGATGTTTCCCTAATTGTGACTTACGGTTTTCCTCTTTTTGTTGCATTTAATAAATGGTATTCTGTGAGGAAGGGCTGTCCTTTCTCCCTAACCCCCATTTGTTGCTTAATTCATTTATTTATTTACGTCAGTATGGGCTCACGGCTATTCATCTTATGAGGTGTAAGTAAATGCTTTCATTATTTTGCTGCTCACAGTGTTCAGATTTGGTCAGTGGGAGCTACTTTCTTGGCTGCTGTGGGGAGGGTCCATCTTGGAGTGTAGTTATAACTAGGTGGGGGTGTATTAATAAAAGTGGGGAATTCCATGACAAGTAGAGGTAAGCTTGTTAATCACTCTTCCTAAACCTCTAGTTACTTGATTCCTAAACTGTAAAGAGACTTTTTGTGACTGCATTAACCATGGAAGCCCACCCTGGTAGGCAAAACTATTATTTGAAAACACATTCTAAAAAAAGGTACTTTCCTAAGGACATAATGAAGTCAAAATGATGAAGCTTTGAGGTTTGTTTCTGTTGTAGCTATCATGTTTGTTTTCCCAGAAGCTTTGGGTTCTTGCTAATTTATCTCTTTAGGCAGGCCAGATTGTAGAATGTTTGTAAGTGTTCCCAGAACCCACTTTCCTTTCCTGCTTTAGCTTTTAAGTAAGGAAACATGTTTATACTAGAATGGAGCTCTTTGATAATCGGAAGTCAAAATTAAGTTTAATTCTCCAGATGCCATTAAAAGAGTATATACTTTCAGAAGATATGCAGGCCCTGTGCCTCAGTGGAGACACAAAGACACTTTGGCTTAGGGCTACGTCTAGGATGGGATATACAGAAAACACTTACCACAGGAGCAGGCGCAGGGCCGGATTTGCTAAACAGAAGCTCTTTGTTTCACACAAGTACTTGGAGGCTCGGCCTTAGATGCCAGAGCTGTTGGTAAATGACTTGCTCCCCTCCCTTGGGCAAGCAGGATGTGTACTGGAGGTGAAGTTTGAGGGATGCTCCCAGCCCCACAGCTGAAATAGAGGAGGAGAGGAACAAATTTTCTTTCTCAATCATTTATTTTTACAGTTTTACTTAAACCTGGCTGCACGGCCCAGGCCTCACTCCTAGAGATTGTTGTCCAGTGTGTCTGGGGTGGGACCTCCATACCTGGGTTATTTGTTTCTCCTCAGTTTCCCAGGCTCTGTTTACGTCCAGGGTTGAAAACTACTGGGTCTAGCAGGTACTACGTGTGATTTCTTAAGGAAGTTAGATGTACTTGTTTGTCATATTACTCTTAAATCATGCTCTATGTTAAAATATACATGTATGGGGCAGCAGTTGAAGACAGGCACGGGTTGCACACTGGGCAAAGTTAAACCTCTAAGTCTGGTTTTGTCATCTGCAAAATAGAATTAATGGTAACACCTATCTCAGAGTTTTTCAAGGATTAGTGACAATAATGAATCAAAAATATTTAGCAGAGTCTCTGGCACATAGCAGAAACTTCATTACTATTATTTACTAACATGTAGCATGTTACAATAGAAGGTGACTTTGGAATCAACTCACTTTTGTCTCAGCTCTTGCTCTGACTTTCCAGTCCTGGGACTTTTGTACTAAAACACTTCATTTCCCCGAACCTCTGGCCTCATATCTGTAAACGGGGATAGATGAGTGCAGTTACTAATACGGAGAGGTGCTCAAGACAAGGAGCTGCTCAGTAAGCCTCTCTGTCACCTTCCTTTCATTCCACTTTTGTAACGTACCTCAGGGAAATGGATATGTTTTAATTTCCAGAACATCATTGACTTTGGTGTGGCCATGTTATGCTGAGATGTTATTACAGATGCTTTTTGTGGCTGTGACAGGTTGTTGTGGGCCTGATCCTTGGGTCTCTGAGAAATAGTTATGGGTCCAAATTGCAACCAGAGTTCGCACAGAGAGTTGTGGTTCCTTGCCTTTCTACCTCCACAGCTGGCTCTGCTCACAGGTTTTCATAACACTGAACTGTTGATTACCTTGTAATTCTCCAGCCTACAGATTGGCTGGGATTCTGTCCTTTTAATCGTGATCGATCTTTGGTGGAGATGTGAGTTCATCCTGGGGCTTCAGAAGGACCCACATTCTTAGAACTCTGCTAAACAGCATAAGAGATCACAGCATATTGTTTTATTCTATAATTGCTTAACATATATGCCAACCAGTTGCTATGAAGCTTTTCGGATTCCTAGGTTTGTAAGAAACTCAGATGTACTTATTCTATCATTTCATCTTCATATTCTACTTGATCACCTAGAGTGGGAAAAGTGACAGTGGCTGAAGGTGACAGAAAGTTGTATCATGAAACAAATTCTTGAGTTATTGATAAGTCTGGAAGTTCTTGTTGGTTCATGTTAGTAGCAGGTATGCTATACTTCTGTGGCAGTTGAAATGCTTCAGTTTTTTTTCTCCTTTATTTTTCCCACTTCTTAGTAACCTAAGTAACTAAGGGTAATATTAAGGCAGCTCCTCTAAGAGCTGGTGAATCATGTGCATATGTCCGTTATGTCTTCAGCAAGATATTTTTAGCAGCTCTGGAATGAGTTCCATGGTTGGTTCATACCCAGCTTCATGGACTATTGTAGTTTAATTTTAAGGGACGCCCAACTTTAAAAAAAAGGTAATATATGGTTGCCAATCAATTCTCCTTTTGAGTTATGCCACTAATTTTTCTGAAAGTTCATTTGTGAATATTAAGGGATTGCAATTTTCTAATAAATGTTTAAAATACGAGGTTTGCCTGGAATCATTTGGCGAATCATTTTCCATGGTTATTAAAATGGACAGGAGAAAAAATAAGTTTGAATGAAAATCTATTTCCACTCCTGTTGTTTGTATTCTTCTTTCTGGGATGTATATATCTTTTATGAAAGAATCAATGCATCCAAATTAAGTAGTTCTAAGCAGTTAGAAATAAAGAGGAGAAAAGGAATCACTATCTTGTCTGTGCATTGTTTTCAAGAGATATCATGCATGATGAGCCTTTCAGGAGAGGACACTTGGCTTTGATAGACCAGCCATCCAACATTATCAAACAAATTGGTAAGACCACCAGGGTGAAGAAATAATTTATGTGTATAAAGTAGATTCTGTGTTTTCTGACAAAGGAGTTCTGTAAATTAGGGATGATTTCTTGGTCTTGTGTCTGTTTCTGGAAGTTCCCACAGTGCCTGACCAGTAAGTGCTTCATAAATATGAAATGAGGGCTTGGGATTTAGCTCAGTGGCACTGCACCTCCCTCACAAGCACAGCAAGGTCTTGAGTTCGATCACTGGTACTGCATAAATAAATAAATATGAAATGAGTAGAAAGCAAATTGCCACAGGAATGGTAAGACAAAGCCTTGGATTCCTGAGAGGAGAAAACCAGGGAGTTCAGGGATGAGCTGGAAACAGCTGAATAATAGTATGTGAAAGGAAGAATGTTAGCGGGAGGGGAGGGTGCATTTTTTCTAGGGTGTCCTTGTGGTGCTCTTGCAGGAAAATGCTGGACAGCAACCCTGGAAGTAGTTTAGAGTAGCAGTTTTGGTCCATGGTGCTCCGCTCCAGAAATTAAATAACAGTTCTTTCCCATTACTTGTTAAAAATGAGGTGCTGGATGGAATAATCCCTGTTATTTTTCTTTTCCTTAAATCTGTGGTCCTTGCTGTTTTTGGTCAATACTCAAAATGGTCTCTACAGAAGTACAGAGTTAGGAGAGTCATTTTAAGGGTAACAAGTCAGTACTTTCCTGAGATCCACAAAGAACTCTGTGGCTTCCTATGAGCTGAGTGAACAAGTTTGAGAACTGCTGTTCTAAAGTGTTAATGAAACAGGCCTCCCCCTGAGACCAGTGAAGAGAGGGGTTCATGGAGCTTGACAACAAATCTAGGAATTGTGTCCCATAAAAGACAGTTCTATTTTGTGCTTGCCCCTTCCCTGGGGCTAGTAGCTTATCTAACAGTGTTATCTATTCATTGCTTTATCTACTCACCTTACCAGTCTTTTGAAACAAGCCTTCCTTGGGGGAAGTTTCTGCTAAGTGGGATTGTGTGAATGTAACACTAGTGTGCAGATAGTAGATTTAGGGTGGCAGAGGAGAAAAAGACAAGTAGTTTGTTCTCTTTCATGAAAATGCCTCTGCCGAGTTTTTTAGAATTTGTTTCTATGTAATAGCTTTCTCTTGAACTAGATCATGTGAAGGATTTACTTTGGGGGGGTGGGGGCTGTTGTTTGTTTTAGCTGCATTTAGATCAGTGATAAAGATTGTTAATTCTGGTCTACCATATTGATTTTTTAAAATTCTTCCTGTTAGGGGAACAATCATTTATTATGATGATTGATCTTCATATTGTCAGCCTAGTGCATATGCAAGTTTTAAGTTGCTCAGTATTTCAATAAGGGAATGTATAACGAAGGCTTGGATGACAGAAGTCTAGGGAGGGGCCACCTAGGAGTGTGTCTAGACTAGCAAAGAAGGCTGAGATTTAAAAATGTGCCGTCTACTTTATAAAACGTATTGTCTTTGAAGTAAGTTGCAAATCTTCAATAGAATACCAATTGACATTTCTGGATAAAGAATTGATGCATCTGATTTCAGTTTAATTAAGAGATGAACAGTGAAGGAGCTGGATGGAATGAGGAAGAGGCACAATGAAAATTCTCTTTTTTAGACCAAACTTGGTAGAAGGTTCAGAAGATGGAAGTGATGAGTGGTAGGGTATGTTTCATAAATTTAGCAAATTATTCTAAGAAGTGGAGGTGGCAGGCTAAAAACTACGGAATCTCAAAAGACAGCGAGCCTTGGAAAAGAGGTGTAAAGAGCTTTTAAACATAGGCTGAAAGTTCAGTAAGTGTTAGTTTCTCTATTCTTTTTCCATCATTGCCAGGGGAAGTGATAATAGTTTTCCATTGTGCTTAAGCACATGTGGGTGATGGTGCTGCTTACTAGATTGCAGGGTAGGCAAAATTAGCTCCCACAATTCAACCGTTCAGCAAGTACTTTGTTGATGTATAATAGCTAAATAAATCAATAGAAAAATAAATACCTCCACACAGGGTTGTACACTCTATGCTGTAAAAGCAAAGCAATAGAAGATACCGGCACTCGCTAAAGGAATACTGGATTCCTCGGGGTGAATGCACACACAGAAGAACAGCCACAGTACAGAACACTTAGGTGCTGCCACAAGAATAATAGCAAAATCAAGAGCTCCGAACAGTAACAGACCTTTGTGGCAGGAACTTCACCCAGGAGGGTGACTCCACAGACGTGGGCTCTGAGTGGCATTCAGGGAAGTGTCAAGGAAGCCTAGGGTTTGAACATGGAGAATGGCATGACCCAAGGCAAGGATATGAGTGACAGGCTCTTCTAGCGAGTAGATCTTGCTCAGTTGGAGAAGCCTAGTAGGAAGCTAGAGAGAGAATACCACAAGCTTGAGTGCCTCAAGGCCTGAGTGAGAGTGGTGAAAGTGGCAAAGGAAAGGTGAAATGGAATCTAAATCATATTAAGAATGAAATATCAAGCACCAAATCCCAGTCTTGGCGTTGTGTTTTCATTGGTTGCACTCTCTAGATTGTGAGCTGTTCAAGGCGAATCCCCTGTCCTGCTGCATGAATGTCGGCCAGTTGTGCTGAGTGAGGAGGAGGCTAATGTGAACAGCCCACGGCCTGACCCTCAGTTTTCAGCGTGGGTGCTTCTGGGTCTGCTGCTGGTGCCTGTGTTTGCTCTTTGGAACAGAGGTTTCTGTTTGATTCTAATTTCCTTTTTTTTTTTTTTTTTTAATAGACTCTATCAAGAAGAATTTCCAATCCATACCTTGAACATGCTTCTTCCCAGGTATGATTTTCTCTCTCTCACACACACATATATATTTGGGTGGGGGTGGTCTGTCTCTAACAAATCCTGTACAGAATTCTCAAACTATAGCTGTTCCCTCTGCTCCTGACCTTATGGGCTTCATAGAAGTGCTGCAATGTCACCTGCCAGAGATGACACGACCAAGATGTTTGATTTGTTTTGATCGTGTATCATCATTCAATTTATTCACAAGATATGAAAAATATATATTTTCCCATTTCCCACATCCTTTACATGAGTGTATTGTCAGTATAGCAGAGTGAATATGTAATATGTTACTCATTTTCCTTCTTGATAGAAACACCACATTTTACAAAGGGCAGCTAGCTTACACTAAAAACTTTGTGTCAGAGGAGATGTATATTTAGAGTTGTCTGTTAGAGGACTATGCCCTGTGTGCTCACTGATGAGAATGCATGAATATCTACACTGGTTTGGAGTTAAAAGATTAGTCACCAGACATTTGCCTTCTTTAGGATAACAGGAGACTGAGATTTCTGAAGGCAAGGAGTGTCTTACGATGTTCCCCACTGTATCCCCTGCATCCGGAAAAGCTCTGGCACATGGCAACTGCTCAGCAAATGCCTCCTGAATGACTGAGTGATCTTGAAGGATTTTAGGACTTGTCAGGTGCTAGCTGACTCACACCTCTTCCCTTGTAATACTTTCTGTCATCTGGCTTTTTCAACCTCTGATTAAAAAAACAAACAAAAAAAAGGTTTTAGTGTGCTAAAAATAAATCATTTTCTGCCCTTTTCACTTTCTCCTCATGTCGTAGTTAGGTGACAACATCAGGGCAATTAAAAAAGTATAAAGATGGGGTTGACGTATTGCCTGTCAAATCATAATATATTATCAGTGTGTTTGCTCTGAGTAAAGAACTGCAGAAGTAGCCCAGTGGTAGAGCACTTGCCTAGCATGCAGGAGGCTCTGGGTTCAAACCCCGGCACTGCAAAACAAATCAAAACAATCCAATGTATATTAATTTTACAAGTGTTTATCTTTTGAAGGCTTTGCGTTTTCATGTAGCCTCCCTCACTTATGCGACATCATTGTGCTTTGGAAGGAGATGCAATTAGGAGGTAGTTTTACACAGCGGGAGCTAGATTTCTTTAGAACTAAAGAGCATATTACTTCATCCTCCAAGAATCAAGAAACTCATATGGGAGAATTAGAAGATTATGAAAAAAAGAAGTTTAATGAAATTTTTATCTGATAGATGAAATAGTAAAATACTATCAATGAAACTAAATGGCTTGGAATTAACTACAAGCTCGGTGGTTAAGTGAAGCTTTAGAGCAAATCAGCCTGCTGTCACTTGTGTCATGGTTCAAGATGTTCACCAAAGAGGGAAAATTTTATTTTCACATTTCCCAAGACCTTTATATGAATGCATTATCAATATGGCAGATTACTATATGATATAAATACACTCTTCAACTTGCTGCAGCAATAGAAACACTATATTTTTTTAAATAGTCAATATTCTACATTGAAAACTTTGTGTTTTAAAAGATGATTTATAATTATAGTTAAGTCAGGCACTTTAGCATTTGGAAAACAATTATTACAGCTTAATAGCATAAGTGTACCAGTACCAAAATAAAATAAGGTAATTATAGGTCTGTAGTTACATGGGCTAAAATGCACCTCAAGCTTAGGGATTTGGTAATGGTTTATTGCATATAGCGTGGCATCAGGAGCTCACAAATTATCATGTTATTGTTCTGCATTTATAGTTGCATGTCTGTCTCTTCTGTTTAGATTTACGGAGAGAATTCTTCTTGTGCAGGAAGAGCGTTGAGGAATATTATTATCATGCAGGCAGCCGACCTGGTAAAGGACAGAGTGAACCTTAAGGGGTTTTACAGGTAACCCGGTTTCCTAACACCTTGTCAAAAAATCCTCCTTCGGGGGAAAAGAAAAAAAGATTGTGTTAGCATTGTGATCTTGAGCGGAGAGAAGACCATCGTGGCACTGGCAGTGGAAGGGGCTGGTGTGTCTGTTGGGGATTCTGGTAGTGACTTTTCTTTTGTTAAATTTCACACTTGTTAGGCTTCTGGTTCTGAAAGTAGGGTGTGGAATCCACAACCACAAGTATAGTTTCTGCTATGCTTCCCTAGAGATATGATATTTTATAATAGTATTTTCCTGGGTATGGGCTGCACTGGCAACTTCAGGAACTATAGATCCTCTCTTTAGAGAATTTACAAAGGCTTTGTGAGGATATTTAGGTGCTTGGACAGGAGAACTACCCAAGACCTCCAGGAGAGAGGGAACCACCTTGGGTGCACTGCAGAGTGGGGAGAGGCAGGTTGGCAGAGGACAACAGTTGGCTGCCTGTGATAGTGAAGAAAGCAGAGGTGTATTACAGTAAATTCCTGTGTTCCTGGCCGTTTTACAGCATAGCTGGGCTTAGCATAGCTAAGTGTGATCACTTAGAAAGTCTGAAGCACTGTTTCATGTTATGGAATAGCTTAATTAAAAACAAGGCTGGGCGTGGTGGCTCACACCTGTGATCCCAGCACTCAAGAGGCAGAGGCAGGAGGATTGCCATGAGTTTGAGGCCTGCTGGGCTATGTAGTAAGTTTAAGGCCAGTTTGAACTACACAACAAGACTCTGTCCCAAAAAAAGTGAACTATCAGCTTTTGATTTTGCCAAGATATAAAGCTACACTAAAAAATTACAAAAGAAAAACATTATCATTCATTTTCACTCTTCTTTCTTAAAGAAATACCACTGTAGTACCATAATGAGTAGGACAAGTATTCAGAATAAATGACACCAAAAATTTGGAAGTAGTCTCTAAATAAAGGCTATTCAAGATAAATAAATTTAGCTTTATGAAAATTTTACTGTAATATTTCTTTTTGTCCATTGACCACAGATGAAAAATTTTTCATTATGGCATGGTTTCGGGGGATAATGATTCCCAGATTTTCAGAGTAAGAAGACCAGTTATGCCTTTTGTATTAAGGCATAATTAGTATTCAACAAACTACAAAAATCTTAAGTGTATATAGCTTGATGAATTTCTTTGCATAATACACCTTTTTCATCATTATCACCATTACCATGACATAGAGAATTTTCATGTCCCAGAAATTTCTTTCATACCTCTTAGCAGTTAGTAACATCATTTGTAAGTGAGTATTTTTTTAACATCAAAAGCTTGGCAGAATTTTTATTCTTTCTCTGTTTTTTTGTTTGTTTTTGTACCAAGGATCGAACTTGGGACCTGGCGCTTTTCAGGCAGGTGGAATTTGTATTCTTAAGAGCCATTAATTAAGCAAATACAAAATGTGGGGAAGAACCAAAATGAATTAGGACTTTAAAATCTTATATTTAATTAATTAACCACACAAGCCTTTTCTTAAGTTTTAAAAAAATATGTTGTGGCCTGGACCTTATCAGTCTGTCTACAGACAGTGCTTTGGTGCATTTGGACTCCAAGAACCTATTGAAAAATCTCCATTACCCACTTTGCCTCCCACCAGGGATTCACAGCCCTGGTCTGAGGATGAGGACAGAGCCCAGGCTGAGCAGACACAGCAGGGAGGAGGAGGGGATCTACTTCAGTGAGAGTCTCTTCCTTTTCTTTTCTTAAAATAGATGGCAGTATCAACTGTAGACACATCTGAATTTTTTTTAAACTAGAATTATACTTGTAAGTCTTTGAGCTTATAGGATTCGTTTTAGTCACTACATAAGGCTGTTGTAAGCTCCATCATCTTTAGTTTTTTGTTTATTTGTTTATTGTAGTCTCTGGTGAGATGTATGTTGATCAGGTGTGTGGGAAAAGGACCATCTGAGATCAAAGTCAGAACATATTTAGGATTTAGTGGGAGCAAAGTGGGGAGAGTGTATGTTTTTCCATGATTAGGACAGAACTTCTTTTCTAATCTGGGTCTGTATACCCCGGGAGAATTCCCTTTTAAAGCTGAAAACTTTTCATTTGGTGCTGGAGGAAGTCACACTGGCTTCTGAGACTTCACTTTTGCACAGAGAAGACACTAAATACCACCATCTCATTAATGTTTAATGCTAGCATCTGCATTACCTTGAATTAATTGCTAAAATTATAATGGATAATGGAAGACAGGAAGCGGCCAAGAATAAACACATTTTCCACTCCAAAGGTGGGTGAAATTTAGATTTTGTTATAGCAATCGGTGGGCTTTGCAGCTCATCACCTCCAAATCACAATGTGCCTCCCTGGTATTGCAATGTTGTAGTTAGATCTGCATGTACTTAGAACAGTTTCCAGGTTGAGTATAGACTGAAAATAAACTGTAGATAAGAACTGCTGTTGGTATTGAAATTGCCCTGTTCCATCCAACTCTTTCCTTCCTCACTGCTCATCCCTTGTTAGGTGGATGTAGATATTTTAACTGGATTGTTACATATCTGGTCAGCAAGTCCAGGGACCAGGAATTTAATGTTTGCTTTGGTGAAATTCATGCTAATGTTTCTCATTACACTGTTTCCCCCGGTGCAGATGGAAGGTTGAAAGTGATTTAAAACAACTGATAAAATTAGGGAGGGATGGAAAGGGATCAGGTACAACTGAAAGAGTAGCTCATCCTGTTATCCGTTAAGGTTGTCGGGGCAATACTGTGTACTAGCATATTGGTTCAAAGTCCTGACCCCTTAAAATAGGGTGTGCCCTTCCCAGTGACAAAGGAGAGCCGGAAGATTGGGACTTTGTGGTCCGCAGTATCACCTGGGGAATCTCAGGTCTCACACAGCCTTGCTGTATCAGTCTGTATTTTATCAAGACCCCAGGGTGACTCTTAATGATTTTTGAGAATCTCTGATCTATGAAATTTCTTGCCCATCGCCCTTGTACAAACAAGCAGATGTATCTACCTAGCCACCCTCTGCAGCTTCGTAATTTGGTTTGTTTAGTAAACTTTATATCGCATGCTTTCATATTTCAGGTGATATCAGGCACTGAGCAGGTTAGGAGTGGCATTGTCTTAAGAGTATGAATTAAGTTGATACAGAATTTAATCTGTGGAATAAAATTGCTTTCAAAGCCTAAAAATGCTGCCTAATTGAGAGAAGTTGAGGAATCAGTTAATTAACACTTTGAACCTTCAGTGTGAAAGGTGTCTTATAGAATGGGAAGTTAATATTGATTGGTTTAATTGTCTGTTTTGTTGCCATCTGTTTTCTTATTTTGTTTTAAAACATTTATATATTTGACTGTTACTGTCTTTATTTTCTAAATGCTAACCTCCAGGTGAATACATCTAACATTGGCTTAATTGCCTAAAAGCATCTTTCAAATAGTGGTATTTTACCAGAAAAAATGCTATATCAAAACTAGAATATTTGATCAAATATCTCAACAGAAAGATCCAATATCATATTTTTCTCACCCCAGAAAATGTAGCTCCTCATGGCAATTCTTCATATTATTTATTACTGTTTAAGTACTAAGTATTTATTCTTGTGCCAATCACAAGAGATAGAAATACTGACATCTTTCAATACTATCGAATAAAAATTGCCATTACATGATTCATCAGTCTTTTAACACTTTAGTGATCTTTTCTCATAAGAAACGGTAGAATACAATGACATTTCTGCAAAGGAAAAAATAGACTTGAGAAAGCTTTGTTTTATTTTTCCCTTGAAGCTAACACAGATGGGAAAGTAGGTACTAAGATACTGCTTGCAGTACCCAGACTGGGATTATAGTTGTATATTTTAAGACAGATTACAGAGGTGACCTGTGTGTGTGTGTGTGTGTGTGTGTGTGTGTGAGAGAGAGAGAGAGAGAGAGAGTTTTAGTAGGATCCAACATACAGATCTGGATTTTATGGATTTATGATGTTTAACTAGTTTGACTTAGATTATGTTAAAAAGATGAACAATCAAAGTTATTGTTTTTTGAGACAAATTTTAGGATTTAATCTTTGAAGATTGGTAAACAAAACTTCGTATTGTTTTGAATGGTCCCAGATTTTTTCTTTTTTCTGTGTGTGTGTGTGTGTGTGTGTGTGTGTGTGTGTGTGTGTGTTGAAATAAGCAGTATTGATTTGTTTGGTAAATTTTATATCATATGCTTTCATATTTCAGGTGATATCAGGCACCTATGTAGTTCAGGCTGGCCTTAAACTCACTATGTAGTTCAGATTGGCCTTGAACTTGCAGCAATCCTCCTGCCTCAGCCTTCCAAGTGCTGGGATTACAGGAGTGCACCACCACACCTGGCAAATGGTCCCAGTTTTGTCTAATCTTCTTAGAAGGAACTAGATAAAAATCTATAGATGGTTGAACCAAAATTTATCACCATCAACTTGATGTATGTGGCTTACCAAGGCACATCAGTGCCTTATATAAAGGGCTGATAAATTTATTCCTTCATTCCTTCAAACAAATTAAATTTTGAGAACTCACTGTGGGACCTGGATTGTTCTAACTGTTGGGGATGATAGTTTTATATAGTTCTTGTTTTCCTAAAAATTATTTTCTAGTGGTATAAGCAGATAGTGTTCATTTGGATAGATACATGAGTACTTACCTATTAGGTGCTGAGAATTTGATTCTTAATTTTCCCCAAGAAAGTGATAGTAAAGCATTAATTTGAAAGGCAAATGAGAAGTTATGGTTTATTCTTGAGCTCATTCAAATATACAAGCCCATGAAAGGGGTGAGATATAATATCAAGTTTTTGGCAAATGTAACAGCAGATTCTTACTGGCCATGGCTTTGTTTTTGTCCAGGAAAAGCTGCGTTGGGTCAGAACTGGTCGACTGGCTTCTAGAGCATTGTCCTTTTGTCCCATGCAGAGCTATGGCCATAGGGGTCTGGCAGCTCCTATTGGACATGGGGATCATGTCATCAGGTTGGTATTGTGTGTTGTAAACATAAAGCATCATTATTTTATTAAGCTATTATGCCAAAATACACTTGGTTTTCTAGAGGATACTGCAAACAAGATGGAAATTGTTTTTGAAGGTGTTTCTCATGTTCTAAGTAAAAATGACAGGTCATCTCTGGAGTCACTTATTTCTTCTACATTTTGAAAAAATAATTAGGTACTTATGGATGTATAGACTAAAACCTTTAGAAGTCTTTCCTTCATCATACCTTCCTTCTCTACTCAAAATGTGCTCTGAATTTTTTTTTAATTAGTGACACCCATAGTTGCCCGCAATGTGCATTTATCTTCCTGTACTTGAAGTAATCATCAGAAACTATTTTTATGAGTGGGATGTGTGTACCATTTAAATTGAATCAGTAATCATGAACACTTAGAGATGTGACCTATGAAAGTTAGCTGTTTAAACGGGGCAGAAAATAGATGTTAACTAGGAACTAAAATAGACGGCAATATCTCTTTCCTTAGCTGAGCCCAGGGAATTGGAGGATTAGAAGCCAAGCAATCTGGTTTCTTTATTTAGCTCAATCTTTCAGGTGCTGATTGCTTATGGAGAAACCCTTTTTCCTATCAGTCATGAATATTGAGGACATAACCCTGCTGCCGTGGTGCGAGAATGGTACAGACAAGGGTGTTGCCGTGATTTTCTTAGGCAGATACCTGGCTTCTCGTACTCTTATTTAGAAAATTGGTTCGCTACTTTTCAGGAGTGGAGATATTATTAGTTTATTTACTAGGTTCAGGCTTTTGGTTAACAAAATGTTTTATGCTAATGCTATTTGGGAAAAAAATCTTCACCTTTTGATTCCTTTGAAATGGGGTTTTCGAACCTTGTCAGTACTGACATTTTGGATGGGACAATTCCTTATTGCAGGGAATTGTCCTGTACATTATAGGATTTTTAATAGCACCCCTTTCTTCTCCTTCTGAATGTCAGTGTGATCTCACACACACACACACACACACACACACACACACACACACACACACACATACGTATGTACGTTAGGCCTCTGGATGTCACCAGCTATGCCCTCAAGGGGGCACAATCACCCTCAGTTGAGAACCACTAATCTTGCTGACCTTGCATCATGTTATATTTGTATATCACTAAAGAAATTAAATATATTAGTTTGCTTTGAGACACTATAAAACATTTTTGCCATCTTCTTTGAATTGACATTGATTTCATTGGCATTTATCTGGCAGCAGGAAAATTATAAAATATGTGTGAATATGCTGGCCAAATCTTCAAGTAATAAGAGTAGACTAGCCAGTAAAATACTTTCAAATTCAATGAGATTGTAAACATAAGTAAGGTTAGGATGTGTGATTATTCTCTTACTTATGACTTCACCTTCATAATTATTAGGGCTTTCAATGTGTTATTTAATTTATGACTCTCTGATATAGTAATATCAGATAAGTAATCCATACCTTTTTTGCTGTTCGTTTGTTTCAAACAGTGGACCAACACCTCTACTTTCAAGATAATTACGTTTTCTATCAGTTTTCATCTGATGAATGTAGCTACTTGTATTGTGAATTTGAAAGAGAAGAAGAATGGCAAAATGGTGTCAAACTTCTGCTACAGCTTGTGCCTCTCATTCCTGCCAGAGCTGGCATCTGTGAACTGTAAGTAGACGCTGTCTGCAGTGTGAGATTATTCTCACTTGGAGAAGATGTCTTGTGTCAAGTGACTGTGTTCAGCTACCTTGTTCAAGAGGTAGATGGGCTGTTTCCATTTCTCACACGCAAGTTCAGAAAGGTAAAATAAATAGCTGAAGATTAAATACAGCTCCTAAATGGCCGAACGGGTGCACAAATCCCAGACATCCGTGTCTCACCAGCTGCACCACGCTCCTTCTAATTTTCCATTGCTGTATGAGTAGATGATCTAAATTAGGGGTGAACATATGAATGGGCTTAAGCTGGAATGAAATAATCACTCACGTCTTATCCACTATCCAAGTCGTGACTGTGCTCAGCAAGAGCTCAACAGGCCTTTCTGAAAATAATTTAGAGGCAACATTTGGCAAATTAAAACATGTGAATCATTATCACATGAAGATATTGAATCACTATATGATTAAAATTAAAATTGGAGGAGGCCCCTCTGAAGAAGTCTCATGCACCTGAGACCTGTCTGTTCTCCCAGAAGACTGCATTGTAAGCGCCACACTTCCCTCTGGCGTGACCTCTGCGGGTGGCCCTGTGGAATTGTTTTGAGTCATTTTAGATGACACACTGCCGTTGCGTATTCGCTTTCCAATACTGAGTTGTAGTTTTCGAAGAAATGAATTTGGAGGTAGTGTGAGAGGAAGGAATGCGTCTTATAAAATGTTGTGGCGAAGGCCATCATTGACCTGTGATGAGGAGGAGTTTTAAGCGTGGTGTTAAAAATCTGATGGGCAGTTAAGGGAATTACCAAAGAGAGTTTATGAGCTCACCGGATTTCAATGTGGATCTTGTCTTTATTCAATGAACCTGAAAGACGAGGTTCCCATTGAAGGGTGAGAGGAAGAGCTCGCCATTGTGGCTCCACATCTGGTGGCTGCTATTTACATTCCTCCGCGGAGCCCACATCTTCATGAGCTTCTTTGCAGATGAAGGTTGAACACTTCTGCTTCGTCGTCAGGGCAGGACCAGAGGCCTCCTTACAGGCAGCTGACTTTCTGTTTTCTTCTGTCTTTTTCCATGGCTCTTGTCTACTGCCTCATCTGGATTCATAAGCAAAACCTGAAAGCCTACAGAATGAATGTGTTGTGGTTTATCTAGAAATAATACAGAAAATATTGCTGTTATTTTTGGTGAAGAAAATTTTGTATAGTTTATTTCAATCCAAATAAAATGTGAATTTTGTTTTTAAAAAATTAGAGGAGGCCTGGGAACAGGTCTTGAGTCATCATAAGGAGATTCTGAATGCCTTTATTTATTGATGATGATAGTATGACAAGTTTATTTCTGAAATATTAGTTAAAGATCAAATTTCAGTTGAAAACTTTTATGTAGGTAGAACATCTCAGATTTCAGACTGCTTTCCCATGTTGTTGACTCTTTCAGTCGTGTGATCTTAGCAGGTCAAATAGAATTGTCCTTGTTTCTTAGGTAAAAAAAGTTCAGAAATAAACACTGTGTAACCATAACAGAAATGAATTACTCTTAAAGTGATGATGTTGAATAGTTAATGAAGTTGACTATATTATCTATTTTTATCAAAGAAGTTTTAGAATATTTATGAGACGCTGTATTAATAGAAAGATTGATTGCACAGAATATATTTTATGTCAGGTACTGTGCTAAATAAATGCCTTATTTCACTTTCTATTATTATCCCATTTTGCAAGTGAGGAAACTGAGGGACAGGGTCAGGTAACCTGTTTGGGGTCACACAAGTAGCAAGCAGAGTCTGAGTTGTCTGAATCCATATCTGTCTAGTTCTGACACCTCTGCTTTTATCATCTGCTGTGGTGTGCTCTCACAAGTTATGGAGGTCATTCCAGTATCTCCTTCTGAGAAATGATAAACAGAAGCTGTAAAAGTGTTAGGCCGAGTTGTGAAATTGTTATGGATTTCCCACAACCACTGTTTACAGAGGGGCTTGCAGTGGTGAAACAGAATCCAAATGTTATTCATTTAGGCTGAGTATGGGAAATGTTCTTCATTGTAATATGCTGTTAGTACAGGTCAGAAATGTCCTAAGAAATGTCAAGGAGCATTGCAGGGAACTCTAACGAGCCTCCTAAGAAGGAGTGGCATGCCCTAAACCACAGTGGCTGTAACTGGCTTTGACTAAAGGACTGGCATTCTCCAGAAGCTCTTCTCGCCCATTTCCGGTCCTGCACACAGATGGGTGTGTGTGCATCCTACACAAACACCTCGACCAACAGGGTCAGGAGGGCAGTGGAAATAACCTTGCGAACAGTCACGATTCAGCCTTACCTCCCTTCCTTCACTCAGAAGCAAATTGGAATGCCGGTGGGTGAGTTGACCTTATAAGGGAAACCCTTAACTACTTTTTTCTGAAAATGAAAACAGTTTTTCAAATTTGAGTCCTAATATTAATTGTAGATTTCTTGCAGTGCTTTGTCACACCAATCACTATAAATACACAAGTCATGCTCTGTAGTTGCAACTCACTATAGTATGCTGTGTTTACCAGCAACATTTTTTCCTCTTGTGTGAACATGTGCTCTTGTGAGTGATCACTGACTCCCACAGATAAGCGGTCACTGGGGACTGAGGAACCTGTCTATCCCTTACTGTGAGCACTAAATATAAAACAAACAATTACTGACCCATCACAAGTCTCTGCTGGAGAGAGAGGAATGTCTTGCATTTCCTACACTAGAATTACAAGCCAGGTTAAGCTCTTCTAGAACGTTCCTGCCCAAATTTTGGAAAGAGAAGCTTTGAGTTATCCAGGCTAACAATAAACTATGCTCAGAGAAAAGATGCCCAGAGACACTGTCCTCTCTCACTTGCACTGTCACAGCCCTTTCCGAGTTCCATGCGTGTGTTCCCGTCAGAATCCTGCTCTAACCTGGCAGTCTCTGCTCTTTCAGCCTCCAGCTCATGCTAATTATTCTCTCCTGGGATGCTCTTCTTCTCTCCTCTGCTGCCGTTGCTGCCACCTTATTCCTCCTCCTCCTTTCTCCTCCCTTTTCTCCTTCTTCGCCCTCCCCTGTTCTTTTTTAAAATCTTGCTAGTTAAATTCTACCCAACCCTCAAGGGGGAGCCCAAATCCTACCTTGTGTCTGGTCTGAGTCGCTCTTGCTTTTGGTAATTTGCTGCTCTTTCAGTTTTTTGTTTGTTTTTTAAATCCATCATTCTATGTCCTCAGCTATGTGCTGTTTCATTTTTATTTATTCTAGTGAAATGCCCTCTGATGTCCTTTTGATTCTTTTATTGTCCACTTATGAGATGAGAGCCCCATTCTCTGGGCTTTTTAACAACCTTTTTTGGTATTTGAAAGCTTTTACAGTTTACCTATGCAGTTCCATATTAGATCCTTCTAATTTTCCATCTCCTCTATAAGTGTCTTTAAAATAATGGAAGATAACTGCTTAATGTTTCTGTAAACAAAATTCTGTTCTGTACAAATTACTGAAAACAAAAATATAATGCAGATTTGTTCATTTTAAAAGGAACTTTTAAAGCCGGGAGGGGAATGAAGCTCCTACTAATTTTGTTTTTTGTTTTGGGTGGGAAAGGGGAGGGAACTGGTGAAGAATGAAGAAGTAACAGCATAGAGATAACAACATAGAGAAAAGTAGCCTGATGTTTCCCACAGGACTAGTAAGATGTTTCTCCCGGTCACTGCGTCGCTTGAGTATTTAGGCTGTGGGAAGCTGGACCTTGGGGCTCAGCTGTCATTACGCAGCCCCCAGCCGGCCAGGGCTGGAGATGGCTCTGACAGGCAGTCTATGAACCTCGGGTCCATGTAACTCTATCCTTCCTGTTATGGGGTGCTTGACGCGTCGTTATTGAAAGGCTAAGAGAGAATTACTAAACTTTAACTTGGGCAACACTCAGATGCTTAGAGAAAAGTGTAGCTTTTTTGTCTTTTGCTAGGGATCTGGTGTTTGTTATCTGAGTCTCCATCCTGTTGGGCAGCCAGAGAAAAGGAAAAGAAATCTCACAATCTTAGTCTAACTCAGTAAAATTATTGTAATATCATACTCTTTAAAGCCCCCTGTAAGCTGCTTAGCATGTTTTTGAGCCCAGTTTTTCTGGATTTCTCTCTGCTCCCTGACTGTGTAGCCTCTGGGTGCATGGTGAGTGCTGGGGCTCCTTGGACTTGACCAGGAAGGCCTGGAAGGGAGCCTCTGGTGCCAGAGGGGACACTTTATGTACTGGAAGCACCCTTGTCATGACTACAGTGGCCGAATGCAGTGGCCGATTTTCAGCCTTGTTATGGTTTAGATGGAGAATGCCCCCCGCAGGCCTCACTTGTTCCTGGCAGTGCTTTTAGAAGGTGGCTGAATCCTGGGGTTGCTGAAGTTGGAGCTGGAAGTGGCGGGCCACTGAGGGAGTGACCTGGAAGAGTCTACCTCCCTTCCCGCCCCTCCTCTGGCTGCTGAGACACAAGCAGCTCTCTGCATCTTTGTCTCTCTGCCACGCCATTCTGCTTTGGAGCCGGCTGACCACAGACTGAAAGTGCGAGCTAAAACAAACCTCTGCTCCTTCAAGTGGTCTGGTCGGGGATTGTGCCTGAGGGATGAGAAAGCTCTAAGACGTGCTTGTCTCACCTGACGTGTCAACATTATTTGGCACAGCTGCTCTTGCCCTTCCGGCAACAGACGTTCACTTGGTTCCAGAATAGCATCTCTTGTCTTTTTCAGGCTCTTTACTTATCTTTCCTCCTCTTGACTGTGTTAAGCGTGTGTTTCAGTGCTTTGGTAATCCGGGGCCTTGCTATTCCCAGAGAGACTGCACTTCACAGAACCAGTCAGTTCATAGAGCTAGGAAAGAACTGGCCTGTGGGCTCACCTTCTCTGTACCAGGGGTGATGCGAACATACAGTGAAGATTGAAATTTTAAACCTCATTGCAGTACCAGATACATTGTCATTAATCCCCCTTAAAACGCTCCCCCTTCTTTTTTATTTTGCCCCTTCTTTCTAACACACTCATCCCATTCTTGCTAATTTCTGAAGCAGTTCTGAAGTCTTCTTTTATGTCTTTATGAAATATTATAAAAAGTACCGTGCATGCTGCTGCCCAGTGCTATGCAATGGAAAAGCAGGCTTATGAAAAACAGTCAGTGCTAGCCAGATGTGGGGCTCACCCCTATAATCCTAGCACTCAGGGACTGAGGCAAGAGGATCCTTTCAAGGCCAGCCTGAACTACATAGTGAGACCCTGTCTCCAAAACAAAACAGAACAAAAATACATTCACTGTGTCCTCATCCCCCGTCTTCAGGGGATCTGGCATCACTTAATTTCTAGCTCTTCCCCAAAGTCAATGTGACTACAAAAGGTAAACATTTTAAAACCAGCCAGGACCTCAAGACAGCTACAACAACTCAACCAAGACACTCACAAAAGAGGACTCCAGAACTGTTTCAGAAGGTGGCCAGAATGACAGGTTAACTGTGTTTGAAGTGAGGGGTAGCATTTTGAGGAGGATTTATGGCAATGTCTTTTGCTTAATATATGTTAAAAATGTAAACACACACTGTTTTTCTGCTATAGCTCACGTGGACCAGCCAATCCAGAGCCCCCATCCCAACCACTTGTTCTTTTGGGCTTTCACTGTCTGGGACACTTGTCACCTAACCTACCCTGATCATCCCGCACTGTACAACCATGGGCAGCCCCTCTGCTTCGAGGCTCCAATCATCAGCCTGTTCGTCCTGTTTCACTTGTTACTGTAGGAGCCACACACACACAACATGTTCTTGTCCACATTTCCCCTTGTGCCTCTCATGCGGTATTGTGTCCCTGGCTCTTGGGGACTGTGAGTAACAAGCTTTCTCTCTCTTTCTTTCTTTCTTTTTTTTTTTTTTTTGTACCAGGGATTGAACTCAGGTCCTTACGCTTGCAAAGTAGGCGGTGGAACCGCTGAGCTAAATCCTCGACCCACAAACTGTCTTTCTGATGGCACTTGTCTCTGGATCTGTTGATCTCTGATTATGCAGTCTGGCCATTCCTAACTAATAGAACGTATATTTTAAAACACTGACCTCTAAATGTGATGTGTCCTAAGCTCAGTGTTTGGTTTGCTCTGTTTTCTCTACTGTAGCTATGCCCTCTGGATATATCCAGTGAAGGATGTACTTTTTATCAGCTCTCCATGATGGCTTCTAAAATTATGTCCCTGTATCCCCTTTGCATCCTATGTAATATAGCATCACTGCTACCCCCAGTACCTCTGTGCCCTTTGTTTTCCTTAACCTGCCTGGTTTTTCCTTTTCTACCTGACATGTGTAAGCAACATGCGGAATTTATTGAAATCCTCAACTTCTGGAAGGGGCTGGATTCACAGCCTCTGTCCACCCTTTGTACTTTGTACTTCTAACTTTTCCTAGTCACATTCTCATGATACTGAGACAAGAAAAAATAGTATCTGGGTAAAAAGAATATTTTTGGAATATTTGTCAAAAAATTTTTCACAGTGGAACTTGGCCTAAGTTCTGTGTTAGGATCATAGGGGAAGAAGTTTTCCATTTGTCTCTTTAAATTATTTTTATAAAACTGCTTTAAAATCAGCTGTTCTTAATCTTTGTTATTGCTCGTTATCCCCTCACCCAAGGAAGCACTGAGTCCTTCAGAATTTTTGAAATTTCCATTGTTTATAGACAAGGCTTACTCCAGGTGCAAAAACAGATTGCTTATCAGAGTACATCTATATTTAAGAGTAGTACAGGAATTGTAGCAACAGTTGAACTTTTAGGTTTGGCTGTGCAATGGACCCTTGACTTATGGACTTAATCAGTTCCCGAGGGCTGTTTACAACTCCTGTTGGTTGTAAGTCAGTACAGCTGTGATCTGGATGTTTACCTGGGTACACACTATAGATAACAATAGGCAGATGAATCTTCCACTAACCTCATTAGCCCAAGTTGTTCTTATGTCAGGCTGGGCATCTACTGTACTAGCGTTTGAAATACAGCTGTTTAAATATTAATCTTCACATCCTAAAAGTAAATGTGAAAAAAAGTGCCAGTAGTATCTGGTTTTAAGTTTAGATTAGTACATCCCTGTGAACCCTGGACCCTCAATGAAAGCTGTAACATTTACAGTTTACTGGGTAAATTTACTGTCTGCATGACAGTAGCCTTATAATATGAAATCCTGTCTTCGTCTGAGAAGGTGAACAGGTTTTTGTATTCACGATAATCAAGATCTCAAAAAAGTACTCATTCTCAGTCTCCTGCCATCTTTCTTTTTTCTTGAGAATTTGCTTTGGTAAATAAAATAGTCCCCTCCAGAATATTGGTGTTATGGGTAGAAAAAATGGGAAGATGTTGATCAAAGGGTCCAAACTTCTAGTTCTAGGTTGAGCATGTTCGTTCTGGGGATCTAATGCAAGGTGGTGCTAGTCATTGCAGTGTGCACGGAAACCACATCATCACATCGTGCACCTTGAATATGTACAACATGAATTAAATATGAATAAGAGAAAACTTACGCCGACTGTGATAAGGAGTCATTCAAGGCTTTTGAGCAGAGGTAGGACATGCTCTAACTTACATTTTGGCAAGACCACTCTGGCTCCTGGGTTCACTGTGGCTGGGACCACAGTGGTAGTGATTGGGGATGGAGGTGGGATATGGTCAACAGGAGATACTGTAAGGCCTTGAAGGAAGAACCAGCATATTTCAAGACGGCTATAATGCAGGGTATATGATAGGGCTTGGGGCGAGGGTCAAGCGTGACTTCTAACTGGAAAGAGGGAGTTGCCCTCAATGAAGGTGAGGAAGACTTTAGGAAGGGCAAGCCTTTTTGATTTGACATTTTCTTTTGGGGTGAACAGAATGATGATATGTCTAATTTACAGGTTAGAAGAGCAAGAGGAGAGGCCATTTGGTTTTTGCCATCCCTGTATCCTTATGATAGTATCTTTAGACCTTGCAAACATATAAAGACCTCAGTCTCTAGAGAAGAATTCTGAGATCAGCCTTGGACTGTCAGTCAGAGAGGCTTTGGACAGCACTCGTGGAGTTCCTAACATGATATCTGCTGGCACAAACTCTCCATGGGTGCTCCTCCTTGGGAAGGTTTCTTTCTGTCACTGTCACTGCCACTGTCTGGTGATTCCAGCCAGAGCTTCCTTGTTTCACTTCTCTAACCACAGACCCAGAAAAAGCACACCTTTTCTTTTCTCTTTTATTCACTGAACAGCACAATTCCCTTCAGTAATAATGGAAAATATGCAAATATCACTCGATTTTTTTTCTGCCCCATCTGTTTCATTACCTACTTTGATCTGTTAATTGAGAACTTTGTCTTTCCTCTGCTGCACTGATATGTATCTGCATACATAACAATCAGAGTTTATCTGCATTTTGTAAAAATGCATGACATAGACAAATCTGATATTTTGGGGCGTTTTGACAAAGAACTGGGGAGGAGGATAAGGTGCAGAGTGGCTGCGGTGATGACAGCAGGAGAGTGGCCGGATGCCGCCCTCCTTTCTTCCTCCCTTGTTCCCTTGTCAAGCTCTTTGCCCATTCGCCTGTGATCACCAGTCCTGCTCCCCTGAGCTTCCTGGACTCCAAGTGAGATGAACTCGAGGAGTTCAGGGCCTAGACTCTCAGAGAGGGGCGGCAGGGAGGGCGTGAAGGACAGCAGAACTAAGGGAGGGAAGAGAGGATCTGGTGGCTGAGTAGGGTGTGGGCACAGGAAAGGTACTGGGAGATGGTGCGAGAGGCAACGCCGAGACAGAGAGGCAGGAAGAGCCAGTGTGGGTGAGCTTCAGTTCAGGGAGCCGGTGAGAGCCCCATGTGAGACCCCACGGAGCTGCTGGAATTGCTGCCTCTAGCCCCTTAGAAGGCAGGTGGACAAATAGGGCAAGCTTAGGGGGATTCAGAAGCTAGAGAGAGACTCGGGCGTTCTGGGCATCATTCCATAAATCACGGTGACTGAAGTGTTAAAAGTGGGATGTGGCCTCTGGACAGCTCCCGAGAGATCACCACTCTGTCTCCCTCACACACATTCCCTTCAGAAACAGTTTCGCCAGCTCGTGTTTTGTGCTGGAAAAATGATGAAAGACGGTTTTGCTTCTGAACAGGGACTGAATTATTTCTCACTAAAGCAGCAACAGCACAGCCGCTGCTCATGAAATAACCATTACCAGTCGCAGATGCATGAGCTTCCCTTGAAATTTCAAGTTCCTTTCAGCAGCTCTTTGAAAATAGATTCATGACAGAATCATGCTAGCGCAAAATGCCTCACGCCCATTAACCATTTCTGCAGGTGTCTGTGGGGCCTGAGAAATACGAAAAGACATGACCAGCCCGCGCTTCGCTCCAGAGACACACACGCAGCAGAAGCCCTTGTTTGGCACTCTCATCCCTGGCCCGCTCAGCTCTTAATTTCCTGTCAGATCTGTTGAGGCACCTCAGCTGAATCACAGAAGCCTGGTTTGGTGGCTTAGGTTATACAGGGTTTCAAATCTCTTCTCAGCTTGTAAGGAAACCTTCTGTGTAGAGAATCTTAATAATAAAACTTGTTGTTTGAAATGTTCTTTATTATCCAGTTAAATTTTTTAAATATGCTGTTATAACACTCGGTTGCCACTGTTTTTATCAGGCAGATCAGTAGCAGGCATTTGACTTGGCTGGTGCATGAGTAATTGAGGTATTTGACAGCTTGAGCACTGCTCACCTGCACCTCGCAAGTCTCAGGAGGTCAGTGGCTTGTAATTCATTGCTCTGGTTTAAAGGGTGTGACTTTTTTCCTGAAAGAGGGTTTAATAACATTGACAGAAGCAAGAAGCCAATGCCAGAATTGATCCAGCTAGCTTTTCCCTTCTTACAGAGTTGCTGGCCCACTGTCCTCTGAGCAGGGAGCAGCTCTGTGGCCCTGAGAGGCCAGCGTTCCTATCACCAGACTGCGCTCTGACACAGGTCTCTTCTGGGCATTTCCGAGAGTCCTTCCACATCCACCCAGTGTGTCCAGATGGCTGCTTGGGGAAATAGATCTAGGATACAAGTTTAACATTCAATTTGCCAGTTTTTTTTCTTTTGACCAAACCAGGGAAAATAATGTAACTTATAAGATATTTTTAGTAGTAAATTGTATATGTTAGTATATACATTTATGTGGTGAAAATTTTTTCATGAATTAAGTTAAAAATTTACATTTTCCTAAAATTTATCATGCACTGTGACCATACACTGTTACAGCTCATGGGCTGTGGTCTTTTGATAAAGGAGGTTCCTCTGACTTTTGTATTCTTCATAGTTCTCACTATGTTAGTAGGGCTGAAATACACCATTTCACAGTCAATTGGTTTGGGCTGACTAAAACTTAAGTTTAGTGCAAAATTCACATTTTGTGTTTTCCAATCTTAGACTTGCTTTAGAATTCTCCTCTACTTGTGGGCAGGCCCGTATCTGTAGGTCGGGTGTGTGGGGCTGACTGTGAGGTATCATTTAGAGACAGCTTGGTCTCAGATCCCACTGGTGCACTGCAGAGGTTCTTGCTACTTATTCTGAAGGAATGGTTAGTTGTCTTGCAACAAGATTTGTTTCTCCGGCATTACTGATGTTCGTTACTTGCATACTTTTACTCATAATGACAATGTCAGTTTTTTGCCCGTTATTCCTCATAACTTGGTAGGTAAATCAGAGCAACCAAAGATGAGTAATTTGTTCTTTGTTTTTCAAAGGTCTCATCAGAAAATTGAAGATTCTGAAGAAAGCAGTGATGAAATCCTTGCTCGTCTAACATCTGCGGTAAGGCCGTGTAATTTCTCTGCCTAGAAGTGTGGAGATAATCAGACTGGGTCTCCGAAGGGAGGCAGTTCTGTGGTGGTGTGAAGAGAGAGATTTCCCCTCTGGCTGCTCGTCATTGTAGCAGGCCCAAGATGAGGTGGAGGGAGACAACAGCTTTGACTTTCTGTGCCCATCTGTGGCCTCACTTGCAGTGGAAAGTTTCCAAAGCCTTTATTGGAGGTGTAGTATCTCATTTTTTCAAATCTATTATTATTTAACCTAGGAAAAATTGTGACCTGCTACACAAAGGATGAAAGACCCTGTTTCATTAGGGAAAAAAAAAAAAATCACTTCAGCCAGTAAAAGGCCAGGACTTTGCTTCTTAATGTACCATAGCATATTATTTTCATTGTGTTTGGTTGTTTGTTTTTGGTATGGGGATCGAACTCAGGACCTTGTGCTTGTGAGGCAGTCAGTGGCACCACTGAGCTAAATCCCCAGCACTTCATTGTGTTTTTTTTTTTTTTTTTTTTTT
>NW_022900916.1:24217769-24253261 GCF_012274545.1 Fukomys damarensis | reverse complement strand
CCCCTCTGGGGTCTTTGGGGCCTTCCTGGTCTCTTGTCGCGCAGGTCGGGGGCTCCCGCGCAGGCCGGGAGCTCGCGCGCACGCCGCCGGGTGATCGCAGACAGGCAGGCAGGCAGGCAGCTTCATTGTGTTTTTTAAAGCCGCTGATCAGACTTGGGAGTAGCCTTGCTATTCACAAATTGACTTTGGTAACTAGCCGCTGAGCTTATTGACAGTCTTTGGCAAACCTGTGTCCCAAAGTCTTTATCCATTGGCTTGACTGTTTGGAACATTTTCTGGCCTTCGCACAGAGTCTTTAGTTCTGCTTCAGCTCCATTAATAAAATTGTAATTGCAGAAAATCATGCTTGAGTGGACCAGGTGTGTGGATGAAACTATCTGCAGGGTGTTACAGACCAGGTCTTTCCACCTGGGCACTGCTTGGAGGATGACAGTTTTTTGCTTCTCTGGACTACAGCTTAAAGTAGTAATTTTTGACTAAATATGGTGGTCAGTGGTGTAAAACTTCCTGTGACATGAAATCTTCACAGTATGTTATGAAAAAATACTGAGGAAGACCTTTGTAGTTTGAAATAGTGACCAAAGAGGAGTTCCCTATCATATACAAAATCATAATTCTGAATTAAAGAAACCACTTACTATGGGCCAGGTACTGTGTTAAATACCACATGGATATACATACATGTTCTGCTGAACGATCCAGCAGCACTCTGAAGTAGCGAGTATTATCTTTAGTTTGCAGATGTGAAAAATTGGGGCTGGGAATACAGGTCAGTGGTAGCGTGCTTGCCTAGCATGCTCGAAGCCCTCAGTTCAATCCCCGCCCCCTCCACACACACTAAAAGTTATAGAGGTTAAGTATCTTTACCCAGCTAGAAAGGAACAAAGCCAGAATCTGAACTCAGAATTTTTAAACTCCCAGTCATGCTCTGCCATGCATCGTTTTTTTTCATAATGTAACATAATGCTTTGGACAGTTTCATAAGGGACAAAAGGCATGTAAGATTTGATTTGTACAGTCATATCAAGAAGACAAGACACATATACTTAAAAAAGTTAACCTATGAATGTATACATATTCAGGTTACAATCTAGGAGTCTGCTCAAAACTAAAGCAAATGTGGGGAATTTTTTTTTTTTTGGTAAATTATGCATTGCTTTCAAAGACGTACTTACTAAGGGTGTAAATTTAGGAAGTAAGCTGGATTTTGAAGCATTGAAAAACCGGAGAAGTATTTGGCAGGTGTCCAAAGACAGCAAATGGAAACATGGATATCCTTACATAGGAATTAGAAACTGATTCTGTGCTGCCTTCTCCTGGGTACTTAAAATCAACACCCAAAACCTATTAGAATATTTGTATTTCTTAAGGCTATGTTTTCATGGTGAAAATTAGAGATAAGGATACATAAACATCTTATTTGGGTATGAATGAAATTTGTAATTTTTGTTTCCAGCCTTATTGTGAAGCTTCAGAAATGATGGGCATTAAGTTGTAAACTGTATACACTGGATGCCTATTTGGCTGGATGGACACAAGGGGCACTTACAAGGGGACAGGGGCATGTGGGTGACTTTTGTGTGGCTTGATCCAGGGAAGTCAACCATTATTTGGCTGGTGAAAGATAAGACAGTCTAAGTATCTAGAACAAAACCCTGTGTGGTGCTGGTGGGGAGTTCATAACCATCGATTCAGAGAGGAATTAAAATAACAGAGGGAGCATTTAGAATTTATGAAGAGGAGTGAGGCATAGAACAACATCTTATGGTCTTTCCCCGTGTAACTAGGCATTCTTACAGCCCTGTACTCCTCGAAAGACTTGAGTCCATGCATCATTTTCATCCACTTAGACTCCTCTACAATTCAGGCAACTTTTTGCTTCTTTGTTTTTTTTGTTTTGTTTTGCTTTTGGTAACAGGGATTGTACTCAAGACTTTGCACTTGTGAGGCAGGCAGTGGCACCACTGAGCTAAATCCCCTGCCCTTCCTGCAACTTATATGTAGAACTTCTGTCTTTGAGACTTTCAGTGGTATTTTCTAAATTCCTTCTTGTGGGGTTTTAGGTACAATTCAATTCCTAAACTTCCCATCAAATCCTAATTGTATAAGAAGACAACTGTTGTAAGTCTTAGAAGATTTAGAAGGCGCTAACACCCCAGAAGCAGAGCTATGTTGGAATGTATAACTTTCAGTGAAAGGGATAAAGAACCACAAATCTGCTATGGAATTTACTCTTTGCTTTTCTTTAGAAGGAAAAGTGCCTATAACTACCTGCTGTATGATGTCAACTTCACAGCAGCATTTTCTCTGCTTACTGTCCAGAGATTGTGGTGCGACTTTACCTGTTTCCCAGCAACTGTGAGCTTTTTCTCATAGGCTTTCTAGCATCCTTTCTTGTGTCTTGTTCTCACTTTTGCCCCACCTGGAATCCTGCTTTATAGATAAACAGATCAATTGTATCCTCATAGCTATGGTCTGTGTTTAATTTGTCTGATTTTTCTCCCATGCCTTCTTTTAAAATTTTTACTTTCATCAGTACCTGTTTGTAGTATATAATGATTATATTCACTAGAGGGGGCGGTTGATACATGTGCATAGCACATTTTAATTCTTTTTATGTCTTCTTCCCGTGCCCTCCCTGCACCTCTTGGTCCCTTTTCCGTTTGCAAAAGATCTGTCTCTCTCTTTCCTTTTCTATAGAATTCTCTTGGACAATACTAGTTACAGAGCTACCAGAAGCCAGGTCTTCGTGAGAACTGAGCGTCCTGTCCGTGAAAGCATGATACTACAGCATTCAAAGACCAAGCTTACCGATTTCTTACTCCTCTGTCTTCTTGATTCTTTCCTTCCTCTCATAGTTCCCTACTCTCGTGTTTTCCTTTCATACATGGAAAGCTCCTCTTCGCTTTGCCATGTCTCATCTCTTACCTGAAATTTCATTTTCTTTGAGGTGGCTCTTTCACACGGTTCTGCTTACACCCTGTTGTGGAGCAGGGGATGTAAAGTGGCTAGGATTCTTTCCGTTAGTCCTTGCTGACTCAACAGTTTGGATTTGAAACTCTAGAGCAATTCTTTTTTGAGCAGTAATATCTGAAGATAGTAGTGACAACTTTTTAAATTGGAAACGTTCAAATTGGTGCTCATTTCAAAGGCAGAAATAACATGGGATTGGATTTTGATGAATCTTTGAAAACAGAGTATTAAGAGACATGTTTAAGAGACCATATGCTAAGTTAGCAAGATCTAGGAGGAGTCTTCGGTGAGTGACAGTGAAAGCATCTATCACATTGAATACATGATGAACTCAGTCAAATGATAATTTTAAAACACATTTAGATATGATTTTAAGATTGAAAACACCCGGTCTCCACTTATCCCTTTTCTTGGCTGTAGGCCCCTTTCTTTGTGAGGAGTAAAGAAATGGAGTGTAGTTAATCTCTTTCCCTCAGTCTGTCACAGACCTGAGCAGGCTTGTCTGTTCAGAGAATAAAAAGAAACTGCTTCCCTGGGAATGACTAACCTTCTGCATGGCTGCCTCAGAGTCATGGACATCTTGTTACCATATTTTTCTTTTCTTTTGTTTGTTTTTTCTTTTTTGGGTTTTTTTTTTTTTTTTTTTGTATATTTTTTTTTTTTTTTTTTTTGGTTTTTTTTTTTTTTTTTTTTTGGTACCTGGGATCAAACTCAGGACCTTGCACTTGCCAGGCAGGCATGGCACCACTGAGCTACATCCCCAGCCCAACCTTTTATTTCTTACCTGTGGGGAACATGAAATTCTTACTTGGAACCTTTAGGCTGGCTCCATTCCTTCCAGTGGCTTAGTAGCTTAGTAGCTACTATGTGATTTTGGGAAGAGCCATGTAGATTGTTTTGAGAGAAGTTAAGTGAGCACAAGAAGTCATACCTGGTTTCCAGAAGTATTTAAAAAGTGTAGTGGAAATGTAGCACACTGGCAGGGTCACATTGCTTATTTCTCTTGTGCATAAGGAACTGTGGGGCTTGTTACTACCTTCCTGAGGGTCTCCAGATCATTTGGACAAAGGGGTAAAGCTCTTTCAGTTCTCCTTAGGTGGAATCTCACCATAACACTCACGCAGCTCTGGCTGGCTGTACCTGAACAGATTGCTCAGTGTTGTACTTCTATCCCTTGTTAGTGAAAGGGTTCTCATTCTGTGTCTATTCTCCATCAGGATTGTTTTCTTCATTCTGGAGATATATCTCCAATATCATAAAATACAGGTATACACTCATATCCACCTTTTAAAAATTAATGAGTAGTCATCTATAGTTCCAAAGAGACTCTCTGAGCCTACACAGATTATGTGGTAATCACAGCTCTTGCTCTGAGAGTTTTGTTTTGGTGAACAGTATAATATGCACTGTTTTTCCTACTGAAAAGAGAGAATTAGAGGGACATTTCTTTGAAAGTGCCTGTTCAAAGGCTGGAGGTATATCTCAGTGGTATGGTAAGTGCTCAGCATGGATAAGGCCCTGGATTCAATCCCTAGCACCAAGAAAAAGAAAAAAAAAATCAGATGGATGAGAGTGAGTGGACCCTGTTCACGAGTAAAATATGTTTCAGTAAATTCTTTGCAAACAGAGGTAGAGGGCTATAGGTGTATTTGTGCATATATATTGTAGTATTTGGGTATCTATTCTCATTATGAAGAAGACCTCTCTGATATGCAATACATATGGAACATAATAGACTTTTTAAATTGACAAGGAACAGAAGTATACCACCCAGCTCTCAGTCTGAATATTGACAGTCCTATGTTTGTGGAATGTTGCAGTGAAATCCTCTCTGAAGGAGCTGTAACAGGATGACTGTAAATATTTCATATTGGGCTGCTTCTCTACGCATTTATTTAAAATAGCACTTCTTAGGGCCGGGGATTTAGCTCAGTGGTTCTGCCGCCTGCCTTGCGAGCGCAAGGACCCAAGTTCGATCCCTAGTACCAAAAATAAATAAATAAATAAATAAATAAATAAATAAATAAATAAATAAATAAATAGCACTTCTTGTAGTTGCTTTAAATGAAATGGAATTTTCCATAGGTAAGTCAGTTTTATGACATTGTACAGTATTCCATATATGGGGAAGGGTTAGAACACATAAAACAGTGAAAATTAGGTACGTTTTTGGTGATGATGGAATAACATACATTTTAAATTAATTTCTATTATCTCATATTATGCAAATTAAGATATAATGACATTTTTATGTGAATATTGGGTAGAAATAGTATGAATTCCTTCCTATATTTGTGAATGTCAAAATAATGGTAAATCTGACAGTTTTCAGTACTGTGTATCATGCTTTGTAATTTCCTTTTTCTTTATTTGACATTTGGCTCATTCAACTTGAACATAAAGATGTCATAATTTTTTAATTGTAGAATCAAAAATATGCCTGCAATGAATCTATCCAGAAGTAACCCATTATTAACCTTAAGTATTTATTATTTGCTAGAACATTTTAGGTAGTTTTATAAAGGGTTGGAGACATCTCATGAGGTAGAAATGAGGGGCAAATGAAAGGATTAATTTAAAATGAATTTGGGGGTACTGGCTTGGGCTTGAGGGAGTGTAAGAGAAAGTTGTAGGAGAAAAGAGAATTTGGTGTGATCTGCCGAAGATTTTATAGCAGGCAAATCATATTCCAGACCTAGACTGTACTAGCAGGTTGCTATAAAGCCCTGAAAAGTCATGGATTAATTTTTCAGAGCGACGAGGATCAGAGTTGTTCTGTGTAAGTACAATGATCCTGCAGAGATACCCTTCCTGGCATCTACAGGCATTACATGACATGGCAAAAGATACTTATAAGATATAGTAAGGTTACACACGTGGATTGTCTGTGTGGAGCCAGTCTAATCATGAGCCTTTAGAGACAGAGAGTGTGCCCTTGTAAGAGCCTAAGAGGTGGCACAGAGATAGGGAGAGAAATTCCAAGCCTGAGAAGGATTCAGGGTTTCATGCCCATGTGCAAGGATAAGAAAGAGGCCTCTGGGAGGTAAGGGAAGCAGGCAAGAAACAGATACCCCTGTTCTACAGTGCAGGAATGGATTCTGCCAACATCCTGAATGACCTGGGATGCACATTCTCCCTTAGAGCCTCTAGTAAGGAATTCAGACCTGGGGATACCTTGAGTTTGGCTTTCTAAGATGCTGAGCAGAGGACCCAGTTGAGCCACGCTGTACCTGGACTTCTGACCCACAGCAAAATGAGACAACTAGTGGCTATCGTTTTAAGCAGTTCAGTGGGTGCTAATGTGCTATGGCACAAATATGAATTAATACGCACTCCTTGTTCAATGCATGCCCATGATCCCTTGATTCATAATATAGCAGTTCTCCCTTGAATGTCAGAAACTGTGAAGCCAGAGCTTGTTATGTCAGTGGATACCTCTGGTGTTTCAAAGTGAATTTCTGCAACTAAAGTCTGTCTTCATACATTTATGAAAGCTTCCAGAGTTCTGTGAAAATCTGAGTTTACTTTTGAAGCCTGAGGATATAAACACTCGAAGCATTATTCTTTGTGGTTGTTCTTGGCATTGGTGTGCATGTGCGTGTGTGTGCATGTGCATACGTGTGTGTGTGTACGTGTGCATGCTAGACAAGTACTTTACCACCAAGGCACACCCTCAGCCCTGTTCATGACTTACCAGTGAAATATTTCAGCCCCTTTGATGCTTGCTAGTTGCCATGGGAATGGGCCTGGTAGGTGAAAGGTACTGAGTGGAACCAATACTGACTGTCAGAAGTTTACAATTTAGGTGGGACGAAAGAGCTTAAGAATCCAGATATTTAAATGAGGACTGGATGTTTATTAATTACTTTTCTGCACTGAAACAAAATACCCAACACCTGCAATTTAAAGGAAAAGTTTATTTTGGTTCATGGCTTCAAAGTATCCAGTCCATGGTTGTCTGGCTCGCGGGCAGTAACAACATTGTGGAAGGGCCTGGCAGAAGAAAGCTGCTCACCTCATGGCGTCCAGGAAGCAGAGGGCCAAGAGAGGAGCCAGAGAAAGAATACATCTTTAGGCTCCACCCCACTGATTTGCCTCTAACCGGGCCCCACCTCCTGCCAACACATTCAGCTGTTAACTCCTCAGTGGATGGCACTGTGACTAAGTATAGCGCCCCATGATTTATCATCCTTCCAAAGCCCTACCTCTGAACACGTGAGACTTTTGGGGCACAGTGTAGTTCTGAACCGTAACAGGGTGTGTCCTTCACGGTTCAGCTCAGTGATACAAATTATCTCGTGATGATGACAGTGATAGCAAACACGCAGACAGCACTTGCTCCTCATCAGGCTCTGTGCCAGATGCTTTGCATGTGTCAGCTTACTTAATCTTATAATCGTCCTATGAAAATGCAGGGCTGTGACTCCGCCCTCCACCCGGAATCCTACAACGGCTCTCAAGGTTGGCATAAAATGGGGATTTCCTATTCCCATTTTAGGCTTTTGGATTTTAAGTTCCGCAGTTTTTATAGATAGACTTTCTAGCTGGAGAGGGTCTCAGTTGATCTGAGTTTATTCCAGCACGAGTGTTTCTGATGCCACACCCCTCAAGGCTCTACAGGAAGCTCTCCCTACAGATGGAGTCCTCTTCCGTAGCAGATCCCTATCGTGCCTGGGATTTGACTGTGGGTATAGTTCTACTGTTGCTACAGTTACAGTGGTATCTCCAAAAGCACAATGATTGAGGGAAAGACAGTCTCTATGTAAGGAATGATATGTAATATGAATTAAAAGGCAGAGTGAGGCAAGAATTAAATTATATTTTTGAAGATAGATAAACTGTATTACATAAATCCATTCAAGAATTATTTACAACACTGTCTGAATTTTAGAATAATTTGACCTTACCAAAAAATAGAAAAAGTAATTTGAGATTTAAAACTTGGAAATGTAATGATATAAACATAATTAATGTTTAATAAATGTCTAATATATACCTCCTTAAAATATATTTTAAAAGCCAGGCATGGCGGTGCACACCTGTGATCCCAGCATTCAGGAGGCTGAGGCAGGAAGATCACTGAAAGTTAAAGGCATGGGCTAGTGTGTTCAAGGCCAGCCTTAACTAAACTGCATAGCAAGACCCTGTCTCAAAAAAACCTAAATAAAAGGCCTGGGATGTAGCTCAATCTCACGACACTTGCCTGGCAAGCAAAAGGTCCTGAGTTCAATTCCCAATACTGGGGAAAAAAACAAAGTAATATAATAATAACACACGTTATATTATAGGAAATTTTTATTTATTAGGAAATACGTGTGGGTCACCTGTAGGGCTTTGGCAAAATCACAGCTCAAAGATGAGAGCAGCTTTAAAAACCAAAAGGGTGGAAGTACATATCTGTTCCTTTAAAAAGATGTTAGTATGTTAACTTGCACTTTTTTTTTTATTGCTTTCAAGTTTCTGTAGCTTCTCCTGTTCTTTGTGCCATAAAATGATGAGTTTTGTGCAACAAGAAATGACTTTTTGTTTTTGTTTTTTTGTACCGTGGATTGAACTCAGATCTTTGTGCTTGTGGGGCAGGCGGCAGCACCACTGAGCTAAATCCCCGGCCCTAAACACTTGCGTTTTCATCATAAAAAATGAGTGCTTGTAGTAGTGCAAGAACTTGTAGAGCAGAATGATGAACACAGTGCCTGTCGAAAGCCAACAAAGGAGGCCCCGTTACAGAGGACCTTCCGCTAGGGAATGGCGGTGGCTGCAGGACTTCACTCAGAGGAGGTGGGTGACAGCGAGGAGGAGATGGTAGCTGACCACACAAGGCTGGGAAGCGGAGCGGCGCTCCAGACGGGATACCACGAGGAAGAGTCCACTCAGAATACTCTGCTATGATATTTTACTAAGTCCAAAGCACGAGTTATTATGTTATTTATTTGTTGGCGCATGAATTTTGAAGAGTAATAGTAGATACATTAGATGCTGGACTTTGTCGTGGAGAAGTCTTTGAAGGGTTTCCTGGGAGAGATGTGAATTATAAAATTTATATCTTAGCATTGTTAGTCTAGTAAAGAATGATGTGGGAAGGAGGGAGGTAAATTGGAGATGGTGATCAGAGTGGGAGAAAGTGGTAGGTTGGGTTGAATCAGAGATACCTTACTTCCTGCCCTGAAACCACGAATGCATGGTGGTATATCCACTGACCTAACATTAGGGTATGCAGCAGAGCTTTAAGGTGGAGGGAAGCGGTATAAAAATGACTTCACCTTTGAAGGTGTTGAGTTTGAGCAAATAGTCAGACTTTCAGTTCTAGAAAGTGGATGGATATAGGGCTCTGCTGCCCAGGAAATGCAGATAGGCAGATGTAACTGAGTGAAAGGAAAAGAAAGTCAAGAGGGCTGAGCAAGTCAGGGGTAGTGTACACCTGTGTTCCCAGCACTCTGGGAGGCTGGTGCAGGAGTTGTCAAACCAGCCTGGACAACTTAGCAACCTGGGGAGACCCTATCTCAAACTGTGAAAGCACTGGGATGCAGCTCAGAGGGATGACCCTGGGTTCAATTCCCAGTACTGGGGACTGAGGATAGATCACTAAGGAGCACCAAATCTTAAAAATAGGCAGAGAAAAAGAGGAGCCTGGTGAGAAAGAAATTGTAGCCAGAGAAGAAAGATGTAACCCTGGAGCGTGTAATGTCATGAAATCCCACTGTTACACAGGAAGGAAGGGTTAACAGTGTCAAACCGTGCAAGGAGGACGAGGCATACAAAGATCTCTGTCCATCACACTGAGCCCCCAGCAGGTGACTGTCTCCTTGTCTTCATGTGGATACTCTGTGTGCCTCGTGACCATACACTAAATGTTGGAGTCGTTATTGTTTTGTAATCTGAATATCATTCCTGTAGTAATAGTCCTAAAAGCATTGCTGTCCAATCAGGTAATCGCATCCCCATTGTAAACTCACACTGGGCTTGTCATCAACTACTATTAGGTCCTTTTAATGTGAACCTCCGTCAAATGAGAATATGTAGTTTAAGACTTAAATAACAGACTATATATATGTCTTTGCATAGACAGCTATTTTTGTAGTGATAGTAAAATTAGCAACCATATCTGTGCACACACACAAAAAAATTGTCTATGTAAGAGATTCTTGCATATCCCTAATTGCCTTGAAGCAGATGAGTAAGCATCAGTATATTTTATCATCCCAACATCCTTAACAAACACCTCTTTGATGTGACAGCAAATATTGGGGTATGTCTTTGCATAGACAGCTATTTTTGTAGTGATAGTAAAATTAGCAACCATATCTGTGCACACACACAAAAAAATTGTCTATGTAAGAGATTCTTGCATATCCCTAATTGCCTTGAAGCAGATGAGTAAGCATCAGTATATTTTATCATCCCAACATCCTTAACAAACACCTCTTTGATGTGACAGCAAATATTGGGGAAACAGCTACTTAGTAAATAAACTGTTAGGTGGAGGAAAGTGTTGTTCAGAGAATGAAATATAGCTTTCTTGATTTCTAATTATTAGTTGACATTAAAAGATAATCACAAGGTTACCCAAGTGTCAAAACTGTGGCAGTGTTAGCTCCTCAGAATAAAATAATGAACTTGCTAATAAGAAAGCAGAGTTCAGAAAAACAAAGAAAATTGTGAGCCAGCTTGTGCATACTTCTTCATAGGAGAAAGTAGCAACCGTTGTTGCTCAGTTTATATTTATTTTTTCTAGAATTCTTAAAATTCACAGTAGCTTACAGTCTGGTTCAAAAGTTTAACATGTTTGGAAATAAAGTATGGAACAGCACTAGATTATGTTTCTTCTTACATTTAAGATATTGAGCCAGGTATGGTGGCACACACCTGTAATCCCAGCACTCAGGAGGCTGAGGCAGGAGGATCGCCATGAGTTCAAGGCCAGCCTGGACTACACAGCAAGACCTTGTCTCAAAAACTACTACAACAAAAACAAACAAATGAAGAAGAAGAAAAAAGATTGTGAAAATAATCTCTGTGTTTGCCAAACATTTCTATCATGGCATCAAAATTTAAATGCTTATAGATTTACTAAAACCCTTTAAGAAATTTGTGAATCATTTATTTAACTTAAAATTAGTTTTAAGTAGGGCCAGAGATTTAGTTCAGTGGTGCCACCACCTGCCTCACAAGATCCCGAGTTTGATCCCTGGTACCAAAAACAAAACAAAACAAATTAGTTTTAAGTAAAGAACAACTCTTTGGTTAGCTCTGACCTTCGCCAGGCTTAGTCTGTCCTCCCAGAATGACCTTTGACTTTCTCCTGGTCCTCTGTGTCTTGGTCCAGGAAGCCTGCTCACGTTTTCTCAGTTAACCTCTCCCACTAGAGGCTCCTGGTACTCAGGGTTTTCATTTGATACTTACTGTTGCCTTTTGAGTCTTAGCTTTTGATGCAAAACAGCTTTGTGAGCATTTGGGTATTCAAGCTGAAGGCATTACTAAAGGGCCAGGAAAAAAAGAAGACAGAATGCTAGAAATAAGGCTGGCTGTGATTCTTACTGAATTTCAAGGCTCTTTTGTGATCAGTTCTATTAAGGAGAAAGCCAAAACATTTCAACATGCTTCTGACTCTAGGGTCTGTTTGGTAACCGCTGGAGAGGGAGAAATTGGGGCTCTGGCTTATCAGTCCCTCAGTCATCCTCTATTTAGCTATTCACAAGGGCAAATAAGTCCTTGGATGCATGTGGTTTGAATAATACACTTTCTTTCTACATCGAGTAAACTATATTTAAATAAAAATGGAAGCTTTGTAAAAAGCTTCCTTGCAATTTTCCATGTACTTGAGTCTGTCAGCCTGCTGATACAGTAAGTGAATCTAATCATTTGACTGGGTTATAGCATAATTTTATCTCTAAGACACAGCGAAGGCCATGTTCCCTCACTAATCAATTAAATAAGAGGAGAGCAAAATAAGAAGTAAAGACTGATTGTCAGTAGATATGAACATAAGAATGAAATGTGGAGCCTCAGAGAAGCAAAATGTGTCCTGCTCTCAGCCCTGCACCAACCTGGAGCCCTGGGGGGCTGCAAAGACAGAGACCCCTGCCCCTCTGCCCAGGGAGGCTGGCTCCATCTTGGCTGGTGGGTGAGTCTGGCTGATGAGCGACTCCAGTGTGAGTCAGGTTTGAGAACGACTGAGATAGATGGAAATTCAAGCTGTTTAAAGAAAGCTTTTCTTAATGGACAAAAGTAGTTTTCTAAATAGCCATTGGAGAATAGGAGCCATGAGAAAAATAAAGGAGAGAAAGTTTCAGTATGAATTTACCAGAGGGTTTGTTTTGGTTTTTTGAAAGCATCTTGCTCTGTAATCAGGCTGACCTTAAACTCATGGGGATCCTCCTGCCTCAGCCTTGTGAGTGCTGCGATTACAAGTTTGTGCCACCTCACCTGGCAGCAGAGGGTTATAGTCTCTATTCACAATTCTGAAATAGAATAGCTCTGAAAAACAAGATTTTTATAACTTACTTGGTGGCAAAATCTAACCAAAATTGAACATATTTGGTATCAAGACTTGAGGCTTTTTTGGTCTTCCTTTGCCCCATTTGGTGTGAATAATCACGTATTTCATCACAGAAATATTAATGTGTTTGATAAGTAGCTGCACCAGATTTCATTGAGGATAGGATGTAGGAAGGATAACTTCATGAAATGTACAAAATTTTGAATTCTGAAATGCGGTTAGCTCCATAGGATTAAGAAAGGAGAGGATTATGAAAAGACAGGCCAAGATGATAATTGACATTTCTTCTAATCACCTAGGCAGTGGTTCAGCTTCCACATTATAAAAAGAACAGTAGCCCATGTCAGAATGTGCCTCATGGCTTTTACACGTACTTCTCAACCCTCCCTGAGAGGGGGTCCTGTGGTAGGCACGCTGAGAGGAACTAAGAAAATGACTGTTGTCCGGAAAGACACCTCAGCAGCTCTCCAGGAGTGTGGGAGGCTCTTAGCTGCGTGGTTCTCTATCAGGGTCTCTTAGGAGGTTGCGTTCAGAATGTAGCCAGTACCTCGTCCTCTGAATGAAGACTTGGCATTGCTGGGGGACAGCGTTCCTTTTCCAATGCTAATATGTCTCTTAGTATGGAAAAAAAATTCTAACCTCTCTTTATGCAGTCGCTCAAAGTCTGATTTTTTCAATATAAACTTCATAATTTTTGCAAAGGGGTCTTCGGATCCTTCTAATGTGTTTTGAAGATTTCTGGTGGGAGTGGCTTAGGGTAGGGGAACTGTCTTCCCTTTGAAAGTTCTTTGTCCTCTTTTCTTTGAGCCATTTCACTCCCTGAGGTCCTTTGTATTTCTCTTAAGCACTGTGTGTCGTGTGTGTATCTACCTCATGTGGGCCCCTGAATGAGTGTCCATTGCTATGGAAAATGTGAGGGAGAAAGCTCCCTGACTCAGTGGTGCTTCCGGCCCCAAAGACAGACATCAGCCACACGATCTGAAACAATTGGTTATGTGGTTGCCAGTGTATTAAAGAAACAAACAAAAAAGATCTGAGAAGACACTATGCGAGCATATAACAGGTGCTTACCCAGTTTGTGTTTCACTTGATCAGTGCTTTCCCTTTTGTGCTTTGAAGGAAGAACAATCTACCTTTTGTTGTTGTTGTTGTTGTTGTTGTTTCTATGCTGCTAGGAATCAACCTAGGGCCTCATCCATGCAGGGCAAATACTTTACACTGAGCTACAGCCCCAGGTTTTTGTCAAAAATCTTTTCCATCCTGGAGAAGAAATATGGTAGCTGTGCTACATTCCACTTGGCATAAAACACATCCTCCCACTGTAGAGATTACGAAGATGCAATGTGTCCAGAAATCTTGCTTATTTTATTTATCTATTTTTTAAAGAAATGCTTAGGTTCTTTCAAAATTAAATTGTAGAGTTCTTGCCTTTCTCACCTCAGATTACTCATTTGTGGTACCTCAAAATGCTCCGTTGTTTTCTTGCTCATCTCGTTCTTCTTTCTTACTGCACCAAATTATTGAGAAGATATAGTGGGATACAGTGTTAAGGATATACTTTCCTTTTTCTGAGCCCTTTATATTTTGAGCCTATTTCTAATTATAGAAGGAAAAAAACAAAAAACAACCAAGGTCCTGTGGAAGGAATTCTGGAAAACTGAAATAGGAGGATGAAAAGGGCTTGTTTTGGATTCTCTGAGGCCAAATAAGTGACCCACCTCATGCTTCATTTTCCATCTCTGTTGTCACAGTAGATCCTCCGGGTGGTCAGAGAATGGGGAGCCACGGGCAGGGTCCCAGTGAATGCTCAGTATCTTCATCTCTGCCTCATGCCCAAGTATTTATGACACTGTGAAGGAGAAAAACGCCCAAATAGGTGATGATGCTACAATAAACTCTGTGAGCACCTCAGCTCAAAATATAACGTATACAGTGATTGGTATTTTAATTTTATTGCTTTTTTATTTGTACACTTCCACATGTTTATAAAAGCTTTGTGTGGTCATTCTTCACTTTCACGCCCCTCGTCCCTTTCCTCCCTCTAATTCTTTAGACATGAGCATTTTTAGAGCCAAACTCTCAAGGTTGGACAGAGAGAATGATTGCCTTAGTGCTATTGTCTTGGTGGTCTTGAGAGTCTTCAGGCATCGAAGAATCAGCTAACTCAGGAGTGTATGCTTTTGAGTGGCATTTGCACCAACCCACAGGGAAAGCAGGGGAATGACATCAGTCTCGGGCAAGCTGCCTCCCTCAGGGTGAGGATGCTGGCCACTGGGAGTGGAGTCTCCAGGGGGTCCAGCACATCCCTGCTCTTGCCTTCCAGTAAATGAATATAAATCAACTTAATTTGAATAGTAAGTCTGCAACTTAACCTTGAACTGCCATATTTTCCCTTTAAAGTGTCATTACTGTAATATATTCAGCTGATCCCAACCTGCACCATTACCACCTCCAAACACCCAAATACACACACACACACACACACACACACACACACACACACACACACATACACACACACTGGAGGGGGAGCTTCTGGGCCGTGTTCTAAAGGAAATGAGAGCTTGGTCATTAAGGAATTTTTATCGCTACCAAGCATAGATTTTCCAAAGATTGTTTTAATGTTATCTTTGAAAATGACTGTGCTTAAATTTTTGTCTCTTTAATATTTATTTTTGAGAATGTTTTTAAGGAGGGCTTTTAAGCATTCACAGTAGGGAGGACAAGAGGGCATGTCAGTGCTAAAAATTTTGGAAGATAAAATAGGGTCTAGAACACTTAGGATTTTAAAGGTCGTCTTGCCTTTTCCTGTCTTAGTCACAGGGACAATATATCTGACCACCACAGCAACTTAAAGGAGCAGAGGTTTGTTTTGGCTCAGTTTGGTCCACATTGAGCTGGCTCTGAGGCAGAACGGCAAGCAGAAGGGCATAGCAGATGAAAAGCTGTTCATATCACAGTTGTCAGGAAACAGAGAAGGGAGGAGCAGGGCAGGAAATACTCCCATCCAGATCACACCCCCAGTGACCCTCTCCCCAACAGACCCCAACTCCTTACACCAAATCCTCTATATCCCCCTGAGGCCCCTCATATAAACACAGGCAGCTTTGGGGGGACATTCTCCATCTGAACCCTGACATTTCACCTACCCTATCAGTCTGTGCACTTGTGTGACAAACATTCAGTGCGTTTGAACAGAGAACCACTTAGACCAGAATCACCTGTCTCGATGTTTCTAGAATTTCTATATAAGCTAGTACCTCTGAGTGACAAATACTATTTAACGTTTTTGTTCAGATATCATAGATATTTTAGTAATTTAATTAGTATTTTCATGGTTTCTGAATGTTGCATAGTTATGTTTTTGAAGTACTCATCCTGGAAGTACTCATCCTGACATATATACCAATGTTTCTCCATATATACATTCTGTCAACTAACTTTTAAAAACTAAGTCAATATGATTTTTCTGAATTTTTGGCCTGAAATTCCTATGTAGAAGTTTGTCTATTACAAAATAAAACAGGGATGACAGTAAACTTAGGTTTCATTGCAACAGCTCCTAACTGGGTTGCATATCTAAAAACAAAGTGCTACGGTCCGGGATTTAGCTCAGTGGTTGTGTTGCTTGCCTCAAAAGCACAAAGTCTCGAGTTCAATCTCCAGTAAAAATACAATAAATAAAAATAAAATGAAATAAAAACAAAGTACTGCTTTGGTGGTTACCTTTTTCCTCTTCTAATTTGATTTTTCCCCTAATGTTTTATTAGGTGCAGAGAGAACTAGCAGCTGTTATTGCTTTGAAAGCAAAGAAGTCTGGTGAGTAGGCTCTTCTGGGGTGGGAGGAAGATTGTAAGTCTGTGGGGAATATTTCACATACTGTGTGGAACCGTGCAGCTGAACATCTCAGGATGTTTTGGTGTAGAATTAGACAAGTGTCACGCTTCTTAAAAGCCATTATCCTACCATCAAAGTAACATAGGATGTTTTATTTTTTTAAAGTAAAATTTCACTGCTTTGTTCTAATTTATTTAAGATTTCAAGGGAAAATTAAAAATATATTTGTAGTTCACTGCAGCCTTGAAAAATGATCTGTCAAGTCACGCTGTGTTACATATCCTAATGATAGAAAACATAGAATATTATACTGGTGGTCTCTTTGTAAGGTTATACATATATTTTACCTCAAAGTGGTTTTCCTACGAGTAATTTTTTAATGACATTTCAAAGCAAGCGTTTTTCATAGGACTGATTACATGGATCAGATCTTATCCTGCCTATAAGATATAATCTATGGAAGCAATAGAAACAAAAATAGGGCTTTCAAATATATCTTGAAGGAGAGAAAAAAATTCTCTACTGAAATCCAATGCGAAATGGAGACTCACTGAAGTAGAAAAATGCTTGCTTAGATAGAAGAAATGTCAGGAAGAGGCATATCTTGCGCTGCTGTTCCTCCCTGTTCAGAGGGAGGAGGTCAACACTGAATGGAATGAAAATCAGGAAGTCCTTGGATAATGTTAAATCAGAGTGAGACTTTTCAGGCAGAAAGACTAAGCTCAAATCGAAGTAGTGACAAAAGTTGAAGAAATATGGGATGGAAATGTCTTAACACATGGCATACAGTTTGTGTTTTTCTTTTTCCAGTTAGAAGCTGTAGGAATCTTTTTACAGCTCAGTTACTTTTGAATCAAACACTGCTGTTGGATTCATGCTACTTGATTTGTTAATTTGGCTGACCTGGAGGACACAAAGACTGCATATTATAAAGGTGGAGAGGCAGAGGCAGAGGTACCAAATGGCAATCTTGCGGATTGAACAGCAAGGGCGGTATGAATAGGGCTCCTCAGCAAACAGCATTAGATTGTGGGTATTTGTAAAGGTGGAAGCCAACATGGAAAAAGGAGGTCAATACAAAAATTATAAGAGGGAAGGCTTCCACTAGAGCTGATCTTGTTTCTTGTCATGATAGATACAGAACTTAAAGTCTGTATGAGTTGGAATGGCAGTGCCTTGGAAAATAGGATTTTTTTTTTGTCTCACATAAGTAGAGAAGTGGTAAAACTAGAGAAAACAAAAAAACCAGAAAATGTGGAGTATGACATTGCCAGAGACAGAACAAGAAATACAGAGTAGGAAGCTGGAGGAAGTGGTGGCGGATTTATCCAGAGAGGGAAGGGAAGGCCTCTGATAGCGGGTGAGACTGCAGATATCCAGACCAGAGGCCTGGAGCAGAGGCATTGCCCCCATGACATGCATGGGACAGCAAGGAGGCAAGAGTGGCCAGAGGCGGGTGAAGCAGGTAGAGAGAGGTAGGCTGCAGATGTTCGGCTGAGAAAGTTGAACTTTCAGAAGGCGAAAGGAAATGAAGATGAATAAGCAAGTATGTTACGTTGTGTAAAAAAAGATGGGTAGGAAGTCAATTTTACTATACTTTGTCTGTTTTTCTATTTAATTGACCTGTGGAGCTTGGAATACGGATACAACTTTGGCAATTTCTCAAGGACAAAGCAAAGTGATCTCACGTACAAGTACTAATGATGGGGGCATAAATTGATAGCAGTTGTTCAGTATGTTCCAGTGTCCCTAAGTAGCTGCATGGCTAGAGGTCCAGTCATAGGACGCAGTTGGGGATGCCTGTGAAGATTAAGTAGAAAGATACCTCTTACAGTGCTTTTTTTTGTTTTGGTTTTGGTTTTGGTTTTTTGAGACAGGGTCTCACTATGTAGTTGAGATTGACCTGGAACTTGCTATGTAACCCAGGCTGGTCTTGAACTCACAGCGATCCTCCTGCCTCAGCCTCCCAAGTGCTGGGATTACAGGCATGCACCACCATGCCTGGCTTACAGTGCTTTTTTTACCAATAAGAAAGTGGAAAAATTCCCTATCATAGATCAATGACCAATGTGATGGGACATTAAGCAGCTTTAAATTTTTTAAAAATAATTAATATATAGTAAAGTGGTGGAATTGTATACAATAGTGTATACTACTTTTCTTTTTATAAGAAAAATGTCGCAATTTATTTTGCTTGTTATAGTAAAGCATGCTTGAAAAAGAATTTGTAATACATTAGTGCATGAAGAAATTGGAAAATCAATATAGATAACCACTAATATTTTTGTAGTTTGTATTTCCAAATACTCTATTATTGTGCAATTACTGCTTATTCACATTAATTTGTGGATTTTAATATAATTTTAGATTTGTACACACTTGTAATAAGTGATATAAACAGTTGCCAGGTACCCTTGTCTAAGCTTCCCAGTGGTAACATCTTGCAAAGCTGTGGTTCAAGGGGCCGGGGATTTAGCTCAGTGGTTCCGCCGCCCTCCTCCTAAGTACAGGGACCCGAGTTTGATCCTGGTACCAAAAAGAAAAATTTTAAAGGGGGGAAAATAAAACCCAAGCTGTGGTTCGGTACTACAACTAGGATATCAACACACACGTACAACATTTCTGTCTCCACAGGATCCCTCAGATTGTTCAGAGCTGCCTCGACTTTGTACCTATGCCTCATCATTCTGTAACCCCTGACAATCGCTAATCTGTTCATTTCTCTAATGTTGTCATATGGAAAACACATAAGTGTGGTCATGCAGTGTATTACTTTGAGACTTGACTCCTCACTGGCATTATTTCTGGAGACGTATTCCAGTCGCTGTGAATGTCAGTAGTTCTTTCCTCTCTTCTTGCTGAATCAGATTCCTCAGTAACGATGCAGTACAGTATTTTTATGCGTTTACCCACTGAAGGACATCAGGGTTGTTTGCGGGTTTTGGCTATGATAAGTGGAGCCACTACAAGTACTCGTGGATAGTACAGGTCTTTGAACCTGATTCGTTCTTTCTCTGAGATGAATATCCAAGTACCATTCCTGGGTTGTGTGGCTGCTGTGGAATTTTTTTTTTTTAAGGAACTCCCAAACTTTTCCAGAATGGCCAACCCAAACCATGTGACAGTCACTAGGTCCAGGTTCTCTACATCCTTGTCGCGTTTGATATTACTAGCTCTTAAATTTTATTTTAGCCATCCTGATAAGTGTGTAGTGCAATCTCTTTGTAACTTTAGTGTACATTTCCCTGACAGCTAATGATGTTGGATTTTTTATGTACTTGTTTGTCATGAATGTCATCTTTTTTTTTTTTTTTCTGTACTGGGGATTGAACTTGGGTCCCTGGGCTTGCGAGGCAGGCACAGTGCCAGTCAGCTAAATCCCCAGACCTTGAATGTCATCTTTAGTGAGTGCTTTTTGTGTGTTGTCCCTATTTTCTAATTATATTGTTTGGTTTTTTTCATTGTGGAGTTTTGAGAGTTTTTAACATATTCTAGATATTAGTCCTTTTGTCAAATTGTAGTTTGTGGGTTTTTTTTCTAGTCTTTAACTCATCTTTCATCCTCTCAATAGTATTTCATAGAGCAAAAAGTTCTTTACATATATAAAGTCCCCCTATAAATTTTCTTTTTCACCATGTCTTTGGATTAAGTCTGAGAATTCTTTAGCTAGCTGTAAATACCACAGGTTTTCTCTTGTGTCTTTTTCCTTTAAAAGCTTTATAATTTTATGTTAAAGTATGTGGTCCAGCGAGGTGCAGTGGTGCACACCTGTGGTCCCAGCACTCAGGAGGCTGAGGCAGGAGGATTGCCATGAGTTTGAGGCTAGCCTGGGCTACATAGTGAGTTCAAGGCCAGCATAAACTATATAGTGAGACCCTGTCTCAAAAAAAAAAAAGTCTATGGTCCATTTTCGGTTAGTTCTAGTACAAAGTATGAGACTTAGGTACAAGGTGTTTTATTTTACTTTATTTTGGCTTATGAAATTGCTCTAACAATAATTGTCATAAAGATCATCTTTTCACAAATTAAATTACTTTTGTATTTTTGTCAAAAATCCTTTGAGTATATTACTTAATATTCTTTTTTTTGGACATATTCCACTGGTTTTTACTATCATGGTTTTAATTTCTGTAACTATGTGTAATCCATTTTATAGAGTTAATTTTAGGTCATTAGTATTGATTTGCATCATTTTATTAGCTGTGTATACTGTAGAATTTATTTGCATAATTCTTGATTTTGTATTTATGTTTTAAGGCTCTTTTTACATTCTAAAATAAAGATCTGAACATACATTGCTATGCATAGATCTTTTTGCCTTTTTCCAATTTCATGTCATAAACCACTCACAGTTGAGGAGCGAGGTCAGTAGCTAGGTGTGGCTGTTTTTCCTGCTTTGTTAGCACGTTTGTGGAGCACGGTGCATACCTTGCTCATGGGGGATTGCTTCGCATACATATCGCGTCTTGCCCCACTTTACTCTCCCTTCCCCCCTTCCCTCCTCTTTGCCCCGCTCCCAGATCCCCTGCCCATCTCCACGTAGTCTACCTCCCTGTTTCCTATCATCTCTCTTTCATTTTGCTCTTATTTATGCTTTGGGTTTCTCATATAGCAGAAACCAACCATGTGATGCATCACCCTTCTGTGTCTTGATTTATTTCACTTAGCAATAGGGTAGCTTAAAAGTTGTGTTTTTCACATTTAGGACTTGACATCATCTGGAATTTCTTCATGAAAGGGGTATGAGGTAGAAATCCTGTGTTACCCCAGGAGCGTCCCTGGGGTGCTCTGCCTGCGCAGTTCCTATCTATAAAGGTAACTCAGTCATATATGAAAGAGGAGCGGGGAGCAGGAGCGGAGATGAGGGAGGAAGAGGGCAAGGGCTTGGCGTTATCTCTGGTCTCTGTATTCCATCTGTACCTGTGCCTACACTCATGTTTTAATTACCAACACTTTATAATAACACTTTGGGGATGAGTGAAGAAACAAGTAAGGTTAATCTCTTACTTCCCTTGTCCTCATCATAGGTTTAATTTGTCACATTCTGTGGAAAGCTCTATAAGGACATTTAAGAGCACGTTCAACGTGGGCTGGGGTGGAGCTCGGTGACAGAATACTTGCCCAGCATGCTGAAGCTCTGGGTTGGATCCCAAATATGTACTACAAAAAGAGACAAAAAGTGTATTCAACTTATAGACCAGTGGATAAATTGACACGTTCGAGATAATAGCCTGGACTGCCGGGCATGGTGGCATGCCTGTCTTTTCAGCACTCTGGGAGGCTGAGGCAGGATGATGGCAAGTTTGAGCCCAGCCTGGGCAATTTAGCAATTTAAACCCTGTCTCAAAGTGAAGAGTTAGGAATGTAGCTCAGTGTGAAGGCCTTGAGTTAATCCCCAGTCCTATTAAAAAGAAAAAAACAAAGGAATTTAGGCTGTATTTCAGATCATTAATGCAATTTTCCCCATAAAAATCTTACATATTTTTATTTGATGTATTTTTAGGTACCTTATAGTTTTGGTTGCTATTATAAATGTACTATTTATTCTTTGAATTTAAAAAATTATTCTCATCTTATTCTGTAATGGTTCCTTGGTCTCTGTCTTCACAAAATTTCCTTTTTAAATAAATTTTATTTTTTAGAGGAGATTTTGGATCACAGCAAAACTGAGTCCAAGGTACAGGGGGTTCTCAAATGCTCCCTGCCCTGCATATGCTGTGTGCCTCACTCTGGACGCCCTAAGCCAATGTGGAACGCATCTTGTGATTCAGAAGCCTGCATTTCACACATTGCTATCATTCAGAGTCCATAGTTTACATGAGGGCTCGGTTTTGGTTTTGTGTATTCTGTGGGCTTGGAATAATGTGGTATGCATCTGCAGCGCTAATAGCATCACAGATACAGAAAGCAGTTTTGCTCCCCTACAAATCCTCTGTGAAGGCTGTGCATATGGAACACTTGCCTAACGTGTGTGAGGCTCTGGATTCAATCCCCAGTGCCCTTGCCCACTGATTTTCGGAACTATCTGTCTGCATAATGTCACCTTTTCCACAATACCTCATAGCCTTTTCAGACTGTTGGTCACTTTCCTCATCACTGAGGCACAACACTGGACACTTGCCGTTTAGAGCAGAAAAGGTTTACGTTGGCTCACATTTTAGAAGTTTCAGGCCTTGCCTGATCTGCTGGCTCCAGGCAGAAGTGGCCTGGTGGAAGGGTCTGGTGGAAGAAAGCTGCTCGCCTCATGGCATCCAGGAAGCAGAGAGTGAAGGGAAGAGATGTACCCTTTGAGGCTACACCTTTGGCCACTCTTCTCCAACGAGATCCCAACGGCCAACAGCAAACCAGCGATAGCGGCCCCATAGTCTGGTCGCCGCCCGTCACATGAGGCTTTGAGGGCCATTTTAGACTTAAACCATAACATGCTGGCTTCTTTTACTTAATAATATGCATTTAAGATTCTGCTATGTCTTTTCATAGCTAAATCGCTCAATTCCCATTTTTCTTGAATGCACCACGGTTTATCTGTTCATCTACTGTTTGGGTTGCTATAAATGCTGGCAATTGTGAATAGAGACACTATAAACATCAGTATGCAGAATTTTTATGGGTATAAGTTTTCAACTGAGGTCATTCCAAGAAGTGAGATAAAGTGTACATCAGAGTATGTTATATTTCGTTAGAAACTATCAAACTGTTTTCCATAGTGGCTGCACCAGCCGTGGATGAGAGCTTTGTTGCTCTGCAGTTTCTCTGCATTTGATGCCATATTTTAGATTTGCACAGTTCTAATGGGTGTGTGGGGATAACTCACTGCTCATCTATTGGTTTTTCATTGTAGTTTTAATTTACAGTTCTGCAGTGACATTCGATGTGAAGCCTCTTTTCCAGTGCTTATTTACCATCTCTGGATCTTCTTCAGTAGGGTGTCTGTGCAGATCTTTTGCCCAGTTTTTAATTCACTTTTTCATTTTCTTACTGTTGAATTTTAAGAATTCTCTGCATATTTGAGGCAATAGTCTTTTATTAGGAATGCCTTTTGCAAATATTTTCTCCCAGTCTGTGGCTTATTTTATTTTCATCGGTGTCTTTCTGAAACAGATCTTTGTTAAAAATATTACCAATTATGTCTTTCAAGAATCATGGCAGTGGTCTTGCATTTAAAAAGGTGTTGCTAAGACAAAGTTATGTAGATTTACTCCAGTGTTGTTTTGTAAGACTTTTGTAGTTCTGTGTTTTACATTTAGGTTTATGGTTCACTTGAGTTCGTTTTCATGAAGGTGATAGGGTCTGTATCTAAGTTCATTTATTTTTACAATAAATGTTCAGTTTGTTTCAAAGATGATGATCTCTCTCTCTCTCTCTCTCTCTCTGTCTTCGTTTTCATGAAGGTGATAGGGTCTGTATCTAAGTTCATTTATTTTTACAATAAATGTTCAGTTTGTTTCAAAGATGATGATCTCTCTCTCTCTCTCTCTCTCTCTCTCTCTCTCTCTCTCTCTCTCTCTCTCTCTCTCTCTTCTCTTCTTCTTTCTCTCCTTCTCTCCCTCTCTTGGTTCAGTACTGAGGATTGAACCCAGGGCTTTCACATTAAACTGCATCAGGACAATCTTTTTTGCATTATACTGCCTTTACTCCCTTGTCAAAGATCAGTTCACTGTTTTTGTGTGTGTTTATTTCTGGGCTCTTCAGTCCAATTGATTCACGTGTAGCTTTATAAAAGTCGGTCTTAAAATCATGTAGTGTCAGCCTTCCAGCTTTGTTCTTCTCCTTCATTACTGTGTTGGCTTTTCTGGGTCTTTTCCCTCTCAGTGTAAACTTTAAAATTAGTTTATCAATACCCACATCTATTATCTCTTCTAGCTGACATTTTTTTCTGTATATGAATCCTTGATTATGTGTCTCATACTTATATCAAAGTCAAATGAGTTCCAATAGCTGGTTTTAAAAGTATCTTGGATTTTCTGCACGACAAATACATTATCCATCAATGATAACAATTTTGTTTCTATCTTACCAATCCAACCCATATAACATCTTGCTTTTTTTAATGTTATTTCATTACTTAGGGCCCTGTAAAATAAGTATAAATAGTATCAAGGAGAGTTGGCATTCTTATTTTGCCCTTGCTTTAATTAAATGTTTTCTGACTATTAAACTAAGACGAAGATTATTTTAGAGAAAAACATTGACAATTCTTTTTCACAGCCCCACCGAATGACAACAGATTTGGGGAACCATCTAGGCTTAAAAACAACCACCAAATTATGTATTATTATATTCAAAGAATCCAAATATGGAAATTCTAGAAACACTTGCTGTTTCCTCCTACATTCTTGGGCCTGAACTGACATTGAGAGTGGATGTAACTGACAATGGCAAGGTCCGTGACAGCCTGAGTCCTAGGTGTTGCAGTCCTTCTGCCTTTACAACATTTTCACTGGGCACCCACCCTAAGCAGCTGAGCCATAGGACAAGAGGATCCCGTAGTGACCAAGGACGAATCCGGCCCCTGCTGTTTTTAAATCACAACATATTTTCATAAATAAAATGCATTAATGAGTGAGTGCTGTCTGAAAAAGAAAAACTTTTATTATGGTGCAGTTAGGAGATGATAAAATGCAGGGCCATTGAGCACAGCCTTAATTAGATTTCCAGCTGCAGAGTGGTGCTCTCTATGTTAGTTTCTTGCTTTTTAGAAAACCATGTTGAGTTTTTTAAAGGCAACAGAAAGAGAATCTGGTACACATATAATAGGGAAGTATTAAAGTGACAGTCAGCACATCTGGAGCTGACAGAAGGAATTGATTGCCTTCCTAGCCTATGTCTTGCAGTAAAACTGCTAATTAGGGCTCAGGTGGTCATGCCAGATTCATGTCTTCACTGTAGAGAGCTATTAAAACAGGCATTAGTATAGAGGAAAAGTTTTAATTTCAGCTCAGCATACAAACAAAAGTAACTACCAATCGGTTTAGGTTCTATAAATGACTCCAGGCTGTAGCTTAGTTTAAAAAAAAACAAAAAAAACATTTTGTTATAGTTTTCTAAGAGGCCATTAGGATATGCCTTTATAATTTTCTAAGAGCTAGCCTTAGTGGATTTAAAGAGCATTTTAAGACTTTCCAAGATTTACAAAAATTAGCAAGATATTCTTGAGCTCTCTCTCTTTGTTGGATGGCTTCTTGTGCTGATAAAATTGGCTCATCAGTGACTTGAAAGATGTATTTCTCCTTTTTCTTGGGACTCCACAGCCAAAGCACATTAGCTGTCATTATCTTTAGATCTATGAAATTTGTGCCGTAGTGGACTTCTATTTCTGGAAAGCCAGAAATCTCATACTGGTAAATTTTCTTGGCAGTATTGAAATTTCACTCTGTCTGCATAGTCCATAGATAGTCAAGTGTTTTAAAATTTGCATATCTGGGATATTAAAGTTTGGATAAGAACCAGGCAGGGAGGTTCTAGGCTCTGTTTTTGCACAAATGGCTTTGGGACCTTCTCTAAGCAATTTCAGTCTGCATTATATGGAGTTTGGGTTAGAATCTGTTAAACTACAGATTCTTCCAGGCCTAATATTTAGTTACAATAATATTTTTACTCTTTCATTTTCTCGAAGCACAACCTTGGGACTCTTCTATTCAAGAATTCTTTAAGGTGTACATGATTGGAAAACAAGTTGAGTCCAGTATGGTGGTACACACCTGTAATCCCAGCTCAGGAGGCTGAGGCAGGAGGATCTCAAGTATGAGGCTCAGTGGCAGAGTGCTTACCTAATATACATGAGCCCTCATATTCAATACTCAGAACTGTAAAAAAAAAAAAAAAAAAAAAAAAAAAAAAAAAAAATGAACTGTAAAAAAAAAAAAAAAAAAAAAAAAAAAAAAAAAAAAAAAAAAAAAAAAAAAAAAAAAAAAAAAAAAAAAGAAAGAAAGAAAGGAAAGAAAAACTAAAAACCAGAAAGGGAATTCGTTGGCTTAGAGAATCTGTGGAGTGTAACAATCCCAGTAAAAAGAGAGGCTGTCTGTAATGAGAGCTCCAGCAGAATTGTGGGTGTGGGATCTGATTAGCAGGATAAAATGTCCTGTTCTGGAATAGTGGGAGACGGCAGGGAGGGGAAGTCACACTGAACCCTGTGAGGCGCGTGAATCAGCACTAGGCAGCAGCGGCACCACAGAGAACACCAGGGAGCGGGGATGGGCAGGTGAGAGTAACGAACCGTTGCAGAGGGAATTGTCCGAACCCCCCCCCACCGTGTGAGGACGGAGAAAGGTAGTGCCGGGACTGAGGTCACACGTGTGGGGGAATCACAGAAGCAGACCCCAGTCCTCCAGCCCAGGCTCCGGGTTTCCAGCTACACCTCTACTTTTAGTACTTTCCAGCATTATGAGAATAAAGTGAATGTGAAAAGATGTTCCTGGGGAACAAAATAGTGAAAGGTCAGACTGACCCTGTCATGATAAGGACATTGGTTTGTTTGTTTTGTTTTCTCTAACAGGCTTCAGGCTAAGTGTGTTGCTTGTATATAAAAATATTGTTTCTTTGAGATATAAAAATATGTGATATAGCTTAGATTATAGTGTTTAGTTCTTTTACAAATGTTACTATTTTTAGTATGTGTGCTGCCAAAGCAAGCACCAAATGCTACTATTTTTAATAGGCTAGAAAGACCAGAAGGAAGCCAAAGTTTGTCACATTAAAATGTTGCTTCTATCTCTATAGATTCTTAGGTTTGCTTTATCAATTTTGAATCCTGATTTCAAAGAACATATCTTCAATCTTCTTTGAGTCGTACACTCAAGCTTAAATAGGCATTTATAACGGGTGTGTAATTTCAACAACCTGGTTGCTGTCCTTTGCCATAAGACTGAGCCGTATGGAGAACACTCAGGCAGACAGCCTGGGGCCTGGTAAAATCCTGGTGAACCCACTAAACTGACTATGTGAGGGTTTTTTGTTGCCTTGGTAATCTATGTCAAATTCCAGCTTCACCAGTAGTAACAATTACTGGTCACCGGTACCACATTTTAGAAAATTTTAGTGGTTTTTGCTTTCCTATTGAAGTAGGTGTCTGTAAGAGTGTAGAAACCACATGTTGCCAGGATCCTCTGATGGGACGCATCTGTGAGGTTTGAGGTCCAACGCAATTGAAAAGTCATAGCCAGGTATAATGGTGCAGGCCTGTTATTCTAGCACTCTGGGAGGCTGAGGCAGGATGATCAAAAGTTTGACCCCAGCAGCCAGGGCAATTTAGCAAAGCCCTGTCTCAGAATTTTACAGGGTGCCAGAATGTGGCTCAGTAAGAAGACTCTGGGTTTAACCCCCAGTACAGAAAGAAAGGAAGGGAGGGAAATATTGTATACATCTGGGCAGGAACACTCCAAAGAAAGTCTCATGTTTTGTCATGAGAAATAAAATTGATAGATCGATAGAATGGTAGACAATACAGTGGATATTTTGGATATTTAAAAGAAGAAAGCCTTTTAAGTCTACAGAATCATTCCTTTTATAGTTCACTACATTCTTTTGGTTTTTAATTGGTATAGTCTTTTAATATAGCACATATTTGACTATCCTGATTCTTCTATAGACACATACCTCATATTAAAGAAAATGCAGGATTTTAGAGTAGATGTTAATAAAATTAGAAGCTAGCAAAGACAGGCTTACCTGATAATATAATTATTGTTGTCTCAGACTCCTTGTACCTTTTTAATACTGTATGATAATTTTTCATGGAAAAATCTAAGTGCTCTTAAAAAACTGTTAATGATCTCTTGAATTGGTTTTCCTTTTAATCTTTGAGTGTTCTAATAATGAATGTTTGAGTTATCGTAACACAAGCCTGATGGCTGTATTTCAAGTAATCAAGAGATTATGCTTATTTTTTAGTGGTATTTTCAACCCGTTCTATTTTCCCCCAGACTTTCACAGCCTGCCTTCAAAGGATGCACCTGTGTTCTCTCAGAATTGATTTTTCCACACGGTTTGTTTCTGTCCTTTTCCTTTACTTTGCTGCCTCCTGGATGCTGTCTCTGCCAGCATCCACCGTGCTCCTCTGTGGCCGGGCTGGGCCGGGCCTTCGCTGGTTGTCCTGCAGCCACGCTGAACGTGCATTTTAGCATTTATCAGCCATGCGAAGAGCAGCACGTGTTTTACCCTAAAATAACACAACATACTTGGCTCCCTGTGTGATGGGTGATCCGGGGTGAGTTCCCCGGGAGAGTTTTGCTTAACACCTGCTCTCTCCTTCTCTGGTGCTATGAAAACTCCTTGTCCTCACGTTTCCGGGGACAGTTCTGTCCCTGCTTCCTGAAAGCACATCCCAGCCTGTGCTAATGTGTGTTCTTCTTGAGCAGTGATCATTTCAGTGGTTGATAGGTTGTATCGTGATCGCTTTTGTTTTTGTTTTTTAGTGGCCTGCAACCATAATAAAAGTCTTAAAGTGGTAATTCTCTATGCAGTACAAAGTTGAAGGGTATTTGAAAATTAAAACTCTTACAATCAAGAAAATAATAGCACTGGTAAAATCCAGAAATAATTGAAAATGCATGCAGCAGATGCTTGGTAAATTTTTCCTAACTCTCCCACTGGGATACAAAGAAAATTGCCTTTAAAAAAAAATCCCACGACAATGTCTTTTGTAATTAGAGCTATTAAGTTGAGACGATAAATAACCACTCAGTGGCAAACTACAACCCTTTGCACTGATTTCTTTTGAATAGCAAGAGATCTGAGCGCATTGAGTATAGGAAGTTGGATCCTTTAGCCCCAAGGATTGTTTAGAATTAAATAAGTTAGAAAGCAAGGCAAGATGATTTTCTTTTTGTCCTTCATAATCAAGCCCATGAAGATACAAAATGAAACTGATTTGCCAAGGAGGTGAATAATTATAACCCCAACAGAGTGTACTCCAGAATGCCAGGTTGTTGAAGCCTTGGTTTTAAAAAATGTACTGCCAGGCACTTTAGTGATTTTTTTGTAATGAGCATTTATCATTTAGTAAGCATTATTTATGATGCTCAGCTGATAAAGGTAATTAAATCACCTTAAGTTAGAGCTTGCTTTTATTCTAGAAAATTAAGATACTGGGAAGGAGAACTGGACACCGACGGTCCCCGGCCCTGTAATGTGATTGATGGCTCACAGAGCAGCTCCTTCTGGCCTTGAGTGGCCCGGGAACTGTGAGTTTGTGCTATTCAGACTCCTACTTGTTATTCCATTTTTCGCACACAGAGGCAAATCTTGAAAGACAGTTTGCTGAGGTTTACAGTAGAGAGGTGAGTGTAAGGTGGGCAAGAGCCATTAAAGGGAGAATCACGTTTTCTAGTTAAAAGCTAAGAAATGGCTTGTAGCACTACAGCTCCTGGGAACATGTTTTCTGTAAGGCAACTAGATGAGTATAATGAGAGTGCCCTTTGCCTAAATTTGATAGTAGCTCTACTTCCAAGGTCAAATGAAAGTTAATGACCATTCGTACACCAGAGATTTGAAACTCATAATGACAAAAAGAAACATCAATTTATATTTAAATTGATTTAAATTTCAAAGCATAAACACAGAGGTATCCCTGGTTTTTTGGTGTTTTTGGTTTGTTTTGTTTTGTTTTTTTCAGTGAAACTTCACAGCAGGGCTCAACTTTCATAAAAAATTAAGTCTACTCCCTTTCCAGTTCCCCAGTGTGGACAGCTTTTTGTTTTTTCTGGAACTACTCTGTTCTCCCTTTGCTGGGCTGGTGAGAGTTTATCAGATGCCAGCAACGGTAGCTATCGGGCCGCTTTATTTCATGATTTAGGTTTTGCATTTGTTGAGCTAATTAGCTGATTGAAGCAACTAATGGGTGTCTTTAATGTACTGTCAGGTGGGCTGCCACTCCCCTGAAGGCTGCCAGCTCCTTTGTTCCTGGTACTCTGAGGAGCGAGAGCAGCTTCCCAGCTGGACGTGTGATATGAGCCACCCAGCCATGGGAGGAAGGACCCAAGAGTCCATTATGATAATTATCAGGTGCCCTGAACACGGTGCGCATCCACTCACAGTGCCCTACCTCACGCATTCTGTGCATCTAAATAAAGGTTTCCACGGTGGGGAGGGACTGCGTGGGTAGGGAGGGAGATGGTCCATAATTTACCTTTAGAATTTATAATTCTGTGATTGCTTCTCTGTGTGCCCCCGAGGTACCAAGTAAAAGCAGTCTGTAGATGCTTTAAAATATTAAATATTAAAATATTTAAGCAAGTGTTAGAAGATGATCCATAATTTTAAAAACTATTCATGATGAAAGTCATCTCTGAGATACTAAGCTATTCCTTAAGAATCCTCACCATATACTGTTTTTATGAGGTTATGAAATTCTGCAGTCTAGAACACGCGGTCACCTGTCACCATCTAGCCATTCTGGTCAGAAATTTGACTACACTAGCTCTATTACTCATGATAGATCACCTCAGCCTCAGTTTCCTTTTTTGTTTTTAATGGTAAGAAGAGGTGTGGGCTTAGTTGATGACTAGACTATTACAGTAGACTTGAAAGTTATGTCCTAGGCACCAAGTGCTAGTAATTACATCTTCTAATTGTATATTGTTTATTTATTTGTTTGTCGCTTTGTTTTGGTACCGGGATTGAACTCAGGACCTTGCACTTGCGAGGCAGGCACAGTGCCACGGAGCTAAATCCTCAGCCTATATATTGCTATTTCTTTCATAAGAATATAGGAATAATAATTGCAGATGCTTTACTTTCCATTGCAACCTTTTTTCATTTCATTGACTTTTTCTCCATGAGAATCTATAGATAACACCTACCAGGGGACATTTTTGCTGTCATTTGCATTGACAGGGAAGAGCCATCAAGGGAAATCTTTGTCCTGGTCATATGACCCAACTAGTGTTCATCCATCACGGTAAAAGTCAAATTGTGTAAAGAGCCATGAAAATGGATCTGTTCTCAGTAAAACTGAAAATGACTTGAACACAGTCTGTGATACTGTATGTAAATAAAGGTCCAAAGTAGTGCGGAGAGCACAGTTTGCTTCCCTGGAACTCTGCCGGGATAAGTAATATGCCAAAAGTGAAATTTACTTCATGCATTATTCTTTTCATTTATATAACACATAAATACCGAACATTTGAGAATTTATAAATCAGGCTTTTTGTAAGTGGATAAACTTGTTCCACCTGTTTGCATTTTTCCAGAAATGTTATAAAATACTCAGTACTGTCATATGATTGATAGATGTTTGGGGGTTGAGCTTGGTGGTATTTTCACTCTGGAGCCAATGAAGGCATTTCTTGAGCTAAAACTGTACATTTTGACATTAAGTGTTTTTGTTTAGAGATGTGGAAACAGGTATAAAATAATATGAGGTCATTTTCTGAATAGCTGCATCAAAGTTCCTTTTAGACTAAGTAAGATCTTGTTTTTCCAAAGGGATGGTTCTCAATTTTAATTTGCATGGCAGTCAGCAGCAACACCTGTTCATAGTGCTACTTCCAGGACTTGGTTTCTTGGGCTTTCATTGAAGTGTGGGCAAAGGCCGGGCATCAGAATTTTAAGCCTCCTTTATTCAACCTAGGTAGTTTAGATGCCAGACTTTGGCCCACGTGTATCAAAGTCTGTGTGATCATTAGACTTAGGAAGTGAGCTGGCCTTTTATAAAGGGCATTTGTCAGTCTACTGAACCATACATGGTAGAATTAAAAATACACTTTTATTTCTGTTGCAAGCTTATTTATTGAAGAATTGTCTGATTTTTTTTCAGTGTTTCTTTATCTGAGTGGATACTTTCTCATGAAATGCCAACAAAATTATGAGAATTTCATGACATTGGCAATAAAAGTTTTATAAATGAAGAGAATTATTTCCAAGCTTTATTTGATGGGCAGAGTCAGGAATAAGAACTACTCTGACTGAAGTTTGCGTAAGAAACATGTCAGAAAATAATATCTTGGATCTGACTTGCATGGGTATAAGAGGAAGTGAATTCGATTTGAGCCTAGCTCCACTAAAGAGCCCTGAACCACAGGGGCCGGAGATTTAGCTCAGTGGTTCCATCGCCAGTAAGGGTGACTGTTCCCCCAGCACCAGCTCACTGCCAGAAACTGGCTTGGCTGGGAGGAGTCTGCACTAGCAAAGTTAGAGGGTGAGGAGTAGAGGACTTGCCACGATAGCAGAGCCTGGTCAGTTCTCAGCTTGGAAGTCTTCCACTTACAAGGGTGGGAAGGCAGCGAGATTGCTGCCTGAAAGGAAGAAATGCAAGGGTAGTTAATGGCATGTAGTTATGAAAAAAAAAAAAAAAAAAAAAAAGAGGTCTGAACCAGTGCCATGGCAGTTCCCACATCAGTACAACTAAAGGGCTTGCCTGCTTTTTTGAGGGGAAGGGGCTTGGAGGGTTGTGGTACTTGGGACTGGACCTCAGGGGGGCTCTAAATACCACTGATTTAAATTCTCAACCCTTTTTAATTTTGAGACAGGGTCTCACTGAGTTTCACGGTCTGGCCTCAAACTTGTGATCCTCCTGCTTCAGCTTCCCAAGTAGCTGTGGTTGTGCCGCCATCCCTGGTGTCTGGTTCTGTTTTTGCCAAGCAGCTAATTTCCATTTTTTGAAAATGCAGACATTCAAAAAAATGAAGCATATGCTCTAAGACCTGTTAAGATTAATAACTCCTCATTGTTACTGTTTCTGGTAGGACTGTGAGACATTTCAGATTGAGGTCATCTTTATAGCCTTAAGAAATGTAGTTTTGCGTCCTTTTTCTCCATTCTAACTACTGTAGGGTGCAAAATATGACAGATACTATGTGCCCTCCTAACTGCGTGGGTGCTCATTTTCTTCTTCTCAATTTTTAGTTTTGCCTTAGTGTGTTTGAATGGCTCATTTGCTATGGCCTACTCTGGAGGTAGAGCTGAATGCAGGCTCTTTTCCTCTGTCCAGGGGAGACTTATACAGACATTCCTTGTTTAATGGTTAAGAATCGGTCACTAAATGAGGACTTGAATATCGTATGTAAATTACAGTATTCAAAACAAAGAAATAGTGAAAGGAAACTCCAACTTGATGGCTTTGCTTTCATTTACATAACTCTTACATGCAGTACTGTAATGTATAATGAACATTAAACTACTGTACTATACAGTAGTCAGCAGAAATTACAGTATAGGCAAGATATACTGCACAAAAATAAGACATTGAGGCTCTATCAACAAAATGTACAGAACTGTACCAAAAAAAAAGACAGGTCATAAGTCTGATCAGTCATTAAACAGGTAGGTAGGTCTTTAAATGAGGAGTATCTACTAGATATATTATCAAAATACTGGTTTTTTGTTTATTTGTTTTTGGGTTTTTTTTTTTTCTTTTTGGTACTGGGGATCAAACTTGAATCCTTACACTTGCAAGGCAGGTGGCAGAAACACTCAGCTAAATCCCTGGCCCATATTATCAAAGTAGTTCAATGAAAATGATTTGTTTTTCTTAAAGACCACATGTTCTCCAATAACCTTTAAAATAAAATGCAGTAGCTGCCAACACATCATCACATCAGCTGGGTTCAGGCAGTATTGATCCCTCACATGTCTAGAAAATCAGGGATGAAAATTATTCAGAAAGTCCAGGATATTTTATGATATAGCAGTGATACCAAAAGTGCTCATCACTAATCACGATTGCAAAACAGATGCACTCCAACTGTGATTTTTAACAAGTCAATAAAGCATCTATTCCTGTATTTCCTCACATGCCCTTTCCTGGCATCTTATCAGCCTCCACGAATTCCTCAAGGTTACACTGATCATAGCTGATCCTGCTGGAAGTTGTTTTGAACGGCTCATTAATGAAGGGGCTTCTGCAGGTCATTGCAAGAGACCAGTGAATCTAAAATACTACTAAAAAGGCGTCACAGAACCATGAACCTGCTTGACTCTGTAAAATCCGTGGAAATGCCAGATGTCCTTGACATATTTGGAATTAATGGAGCCCCTGCTCTGTCCACCTCTGTAGTAAACACCTTGGAGGACAGAAAGACACATAAAGTATGCAGTTAATGAGCTTACTAGTGAGGAGTGTATGACAAAAATTAAACACATGAAGCAATCACAGAGACAAGGATAACAATGATAATTAATCGTTCACTTGTTTCCTGTGGGTTGGAAGTGTATATAGAACCCTTGAGAAAATATGTGCACCTATGTGCTATGAGCTATTTCTACAACTCAAGAAGTTTCAAAGATAACATCACTTCTGAAGAATTTGTTTATAACTGAGAATTTATTTACCTCCAAATGGATCAGTTTTATGATTCATGAGAAACTATTGGAACCAAACAGTCCTTAGAAGTGAGCCTAATAAAACGAGCTCAGGTTAACTTTTCTGGCCCTGTGGCACAGCAATTCTGCCTGTATCATATGTGATCAGCAGATATCACAAGACCATGACGCACATCACTCCCTTCTGCATCCAGACAGGCAAACCATAGTATCTTTTGGAGATCTATGCACAATAAGCAACCTCAAGAGGTACCAAAGAGGGGGGAGGGTTGTAAGTCTGAGTGGCAGGTCGTAAGTCCAAACAACATGCCTCAGCTGTAAGTCCAAACAGTCACTAAACAGGTAGGACGTTAAGTGCAAAGGATTTGTACAGCAGACACATATATCACAAAATGTGTAAAACAGCAAGCTTCCCTACCCTGTTGTGAGGTAGATAGAGGATTAAGGGAAACGAGATTGTCAGAAATCCCTGGCTGAGAACTCTTCCTAGTGACAGTGGAGGAGTGGGAGGCGTTGTCTAGCAGCTTGCAGTCACCCCCTTCCCCAACCCTCGAGCCGCTGGGAAAGATGCTGAGCCTGTCATCAGCCTCATGGGTGCTAGAGCAGCACACTTAATGTGGTGGCTCCAACTCAAAGCACCCTGGGACTGCGATCCTCAGCTTCATCAGTTTCTGACCAAGGGCTGACCAAGGGCTTAGAATCTGGCTTAGAACTTAAAAGAGCGGCTGGGCTGATAACCAGCGCTATAATCAAAAGGATTTCTTTCAAATATATTTTGGCTTAATGTTAGAAATCTTATGTAATTGTGTTTCCTCTTATGAACCATTGAAGTACTTATATTACTCAGAAATTGTAGTATAAAGCTCTCAAAATTATGCACCACAGTGAAATACAGAGGAGAAACGCTTTTTTTTTTTTTTTTTTTTTT
>NW_022900916.1:24081918-24217555 GCF_012274545.1 Fukomys damarensis | reverse complement strand
TTTTTTTTTTTTTTTTTTTTTTGGTGCGGGGCAATTGCTATAGAGCCTGCAGAGCCTACTGCTTACTGCCAGTGAATAATATTGTAACTGTTTCTGATTTGAACTTTTTGGTTTTTTGTTTTGTGTGTGTGTGTGTGTGTGTGTGTGTGTGATAAACAGTCTGTTCCGGATGTAGCTCCTTCCTGGGGATAGTTTAAATCTCCTTTTTTGGACCTCTTAGTCCTGGCATGCAGGAGTTGTCAGAAGCACACGGAGTCACATGCAGCCAGAGAGGATTTGCAGTGGTGACCAGGCCTGTCTCAGCTGGGCCAGCATCTCTGGGCCCCCCTGTGTGCCTCCCTCCACACTGATCCTGTGCTTCATTCCACTGCTTCCCTGTCACATCCGTGCAGACGTTTGCTTTTTGCAAATGCAAGCTCCATTGCAGGTCCCTGTCCCTAGGACTTGTGGGAACTCCCGAAGGACCCCCATCCTGAGAAAGAAGATGTCTTGGTTACTTTCTCATTGCTGAGACAAAATACCCAACACCCACAACAAGTTAAAGTAGGAAAAATTTATTTCAGCTCACAGTTTGTGGAGATTTCAGTCCGTAATTATCAGGCTTCACAGCAGGGTGGCATGGCAGAGGGGCATCTCAGAGGAGAAACAGTCTATGGCAGAGCAGGCAGGAGGCCTGCTTTCCTCTCTCCCTTTGTATTCCATCCAGGATATAAGCCTCTATGCTGGTGCCACCTACATCCAGGGTGAGGCTTCCATTATCTACATTGAGAACTGTGCTAAACCTATTTATTTATCCCACACCCTCCTGCCTCTGCCTCACAAGTGCTGGGATTACAGGCATGAGCCACCACGCTTGGCTCTGCCAACTCTTTACTCTTGTTCTCCCCACAGTTTATTGGAAGCAACCTAGAAAGAGGCCTGAGCTTTTCCAGCCTTGATTTTCTGACCTCCTCCTGAGGGGCACCATTCTGTGGCCTGTTCATTACAGGAAAGAAGAGTCTGAGTTCTGGGCTTGCAGAGTTGGATTTTGATGTGCAAAGGAAGGGAGCATTTCTCAATAGATCTACTAACGCTTGTTGTCTTGCTGCAAATTTCTATCTTGGATGTTGGCATGTGAATATTAATGATTTTATCATGACATTTCTCCCACTTTATCCCAGCTACAGATGTTCTGATTAGGAAAAGCTCCCATCCGCATCAACATCACCGTACTATGCAGTGTAAAGTCACTGCCATTGATCAGATACTTCACATAAATCCTTCCTTCCTTGTACCCATCCAGGGGTGCTGCTTGTTATCACCTACCCCCATTTTTATAAGCGCTGTAATGACGTTGAAGCCTGGTAAGTTGATATAGCTTGACAAAGGCCGTGTACTAGGAAGTACGGTAGGAGCAATGCTATATTTTTTCCCAAATGCAAACTAAAAGGAATCCCTTTAAATTGCCAAGAGAGATTATGATGAGGGTTAAGGAAAATTTTCACATCTTCTTTCCTGGAAATTTCTTAAGCTCCCACCCTCCATTCATTCATTTGTGTTTAGTGGCCTATGTGGCCTCATTGCTTGTGCTCCCAAGCACAAAGGCTCAGGGAATTCTTCTGCTCCCTTCCCTTCTTTGTAAGTGGCAGAGTTCCACTCTTCTTGTCCATGGGAAAGTGTAGCGGTGAAATTGGTGACCATTTAGAAACAAAACCTGAAGAGCATGGTAGGAATGCCAAATGCTGTCATAAATGTGGAATTTAAAGTGCAGGTTGTATGCTGTCATGCCTTAGTTCATAGGAGTGTTCCGTATAGATACGACCTGATTTGTTCTCTGGCTTACAGCACCCAGGGCAGAATTGTGTAGCTCTGAGAAGTAAATCAAAAGACAGATTCAGTCCTAGCTCAGCCACTTTCTGTGAATTAGTAGCTTCCACAGGGTCATTTTCTTACTGTGTGAAACGGAGCTCATGGTGCCTACTGGTGGGGCTTTTGGAGGGGTTAAATGATGCGGCATGAAGCGCATAGCTTTGTGCTGGCACAGTTGGGCCCAAACGTCATTTTTTTACTAGCTAGGCCTGAAAGAAACGTGTAAAGTAGTGGAGAGCACAAGGATCTTTTTAAATGAATGAACCCTGCAATGTCTGAGAATCGCTGCTACCCAAAACTTGTACCATGTGATTATAACAGATTGGCCTAAATCTGTCCTATCACGAGAACATAGCCAAAAAACAGAAAAACCTCCCCAGAAAAATTGTGGGTAAAGTTAACTTAATTTTTGTTCATTGAGTTTTTATTCTAGTCAGATAATGTAAATGCCATCTTTGTGTTAAAAGAAAACATTATTTCTGGTACACTTCTCATTAAGCATAGGAATAGAATCAGGCTGCTGGAATCAAATACTGATTACCTCTTTATAACCCTGGCCAGTGGGGTAAATGTTTATGCCCTAAAAGACCTGGAATGGGATACTTTCTGCTCTAGTGACATTACCATTTTTCTCTGTTGAATAACCTTTCCATTAACTGAACTTGTACCAAATCTTACTCAAAAGAAAGCACTGTGACAATCTATTAAGATGTGGCAGCAAAGGAAGTTCGGAGGGTCTTGGCTGTGAGACAGACAAAAGCATTGAAATGGAATCCTGTCTGCCTTAGGGTGGGGATAAATCACACAGAGGGTGAGGCAGTGGTGGGCAGCCCCTTCTCTCAGTGCTGGAGCCCCTCCGGTCCAGTGTGCAGAATGCAGAGTGTATGGCATCTGCTGCGGTCATGGGGGCTTTTCAGCCCATCTGATTTTAATCTCTTCATTATTACAGTGTTGTCTAAGTGTGGTACATTTCTAGCACATGCATCCAAATGTTAGTAAATGTAATGCATTTCTTTCATGCAGCAGCCATTTCTTATCTGTATTATAGAAATCCATGATTTAGGGGGCATGGGGAAGACTAGGGAGGAAGGAGCTGGCAAAAGCACTTAAAAAATGAGTAAGTCATTACAGCTCTGTAAGTCATTACAGCTCTAATTGTCAGACTGCAGCCCTAGCAGGAAATTCAAGTTGGTTCTTGCTTAAATTCTTGGCAATAAACTTCCTGCTTTCTTTGTTTTCAGCATCACTGCCATTCAATTAATTTTAGACAATTTAATCTTTATAGCATATTGGTACAGAGAAAGAGTCAGACTTCGGTACCTAACTATCTCCTCTATTGACTTCCTTTGTAATTCTAGACAAGCTAGTTATCGTCTTTCAGGCTGTTTTTCCTGTTGTAAAAATGATAATCTTAATAGCTCTTAGAACCAGGTAAGGAGAGGACCACACCCACACCTGCCCTGAAATTCACCGGGATAACAGATGTGTAATCTTATTTCATATTACCATAAGAAGAATTACAGCAGCCAAAGTATAAATGGAGCCTACTTTGACCAAGGAAGTTAGTCTCCTCTACTGGAAATGTGTAAGAGCCCATTGTGGTGTGTGTATATCACCAAGGAGTACTTTTTAAGTGAACATAAGCAAAGTTCAAGGTCCACCAACCGGTGCACTTGCTAGCTTTTCAGTAGTGATAATTCTGAAACCAAATCCTGCAGGAGGTGTTGTTCAGCCTGGACAACATGCTTTTATCCATGGAAGCGATTTACCTCTTTCCTTAGTTTGTCAGAAAAATTATGAGTGTCATAAAAAGGTATCAAAAAATATTTATAACTATAGTTTTGTCAATTTAAAACTTTTAAAATAAACGTTTTAAAGAGTCAGAAAAATAATCAAATGAGATGACTGAAGAAAGGTAAACTGTTAAATTCCCAAAATGGTACTCAACTTTTCATAATAGAAACTCACTCTCTCAGTAGCCCAACTAAATATGCACAGGTGTTTAACAATGTTGGCATAAAGAGGTATCAAATGATTAAGTATCCCTGGCGACCACTTTTCTCAGTCTGGTCGTACCAGTGTCTTGACGAGAGGGATGTGGGGAAGAGTGAATGGGGTGACCCCCGTGGAGAGTGTATCGTGTGCCTGGCAGTGGGCACTCCAGAGCCGCACAGATTCATCCATAGGCGGTGGTGTTTCCCTCACTCACATCACCTACGCATTACTACATGGTCTCCAAGTTCCTCGACCCTGTGTTAGTCGGCTTTCTGTACCTGTAACATATCTGGAGTTAGGTAACTTGAGAAGAAAAATGTTATGGAGGTTTTGGTCCATGTTCTGTGTTCCCCTTGCTTTGGGCTCGTGGTGCGGCAGCACATCATGGGAGGCGCACTGAGGAGTGGACCCAGTCACCGCATGACTGGGAAGTGAAAGAGCAAAAAGGCTAGGGTCCCACAGTCTTCTGCAAGGGGCTGCCGCAATGATCTGAATACCTCGCTGTAGGCCACACTTCTTTGTTTTTCTTTTTTCTTTTTTGCTGTACTGGGATCAAACTCAGGACCTTGCACTTGCTAAACAGGCATGGTGTCACTAAACTACATCCTTGGCCTGGGCCCCACCTCTTAAAGGGCCAACACCTGGTAGTGCCAAGCTAGCGACCAAGCCACATGCAACTCTGGATGACATTCCAGATCCAGACTCTAGCAAGACCCGACTTACTCTTTCACCTTTGTTTTGTGGTATTGACCAACACTCAACTATCACTATTCCCGAGCTTTCCTCCATTTTATCTCTGTTTATGTCAGTTTACCACCTTAACTACCCTTCCTTCCTTCCTTCCCCTTACTGATTGTCAGAATCTGAGCTTTCCTTGAGGCCTCCTCCATCCTCTTAGCCCCTTTTCCCCAAAGTGGAGCTGGCATTTAATTCTACTTGGCTCTCACTTCTAATGATTATTATCTAAGTTAGGGAACCCAGTGGACAAGGACAGAGCCCCCAAGTGAAGGCAGGACAAAGATGTCATATGCCAGAAGCAAGAAAATGGAAGATGTGCCTAGTGAGAGATTCTGAGACTGGTGGATGGCCTGCCTTCCACATTCAAGGACAAGCTGAGTGAGGGCATTGACCTGCACGCTGGCCAGTGTTGAAGAGAGTAGAACACAGCTATCAAAGCTGTCACACCCACACATTCCTGGGCTAAGGTCCAGAGCATCTGGGAGCCTGGGGATGGGACTGTGGAACCTGAGTTAGCATCCGTCTCCGGTCCTCTCAGTGGGCATGGGCAGGGTGAGGGTGTGGCGCAATCACACACACACACTTTAGAAACACAGCTCAGGCAGCTGCACAGAGATGGGTTGAAGGAGAGTTGTGACAGTAGCCTGTCTGGGGGTTAATGAAGCTATGAGCTGTGACCGTGGCAGAAGGGTAGACACTCTAGAGGGAGAAGTGGCAGGATGTTGCCCAAGATTGTCATGAGAGCTGAGCAGAAGGACGGCCTGAAGATGCCTTAATTTCCAGCTTCGGTGCTCAGTGATGACCTAAAGTATGGTAGAGAACCCAGGAGGGGAAAGAAGCTGTGGAACGGGGTGAAGGCAATGTATGTGATCCGGACTTTGGGGTCCTCGCTCCCTGTGAAATATATTACTCCTCCCCACCCGCCACAACAGCCTGGACATGGCTGATGCATGTGTGTGACATGAAGATGTCCCAGTGAGATGGGCAATGTGGGCTCAGGAAGCGATCGAAACCCTGATGTGGGAATAACCCACATTGCAGTGAAAGTTGAAACGATAGGAGCAGATAAGATCACCAAGGAAAGAGGCAAAGAGAGAGGAAAGAGCCCCAGGAAAATTCGCATTTTCAGGGCCTTTGAAGATGATAGGATACAGAAGGGAGAGTTTTAAATAAACAGTCTCAAGTTCTGCTGACAAGGGCGATAGGCTGGGGCGGAGAGAACTACTGGGGGCCATGATGCCATGGCCGCCTGCCAACTGCATTCCCAGAGGAGCTCCTGTGGCTCTGGACAGACTAGATTATAGCGCCACTGGGAGTGACTGAGTAGTGAAGGCTGACCTCTCAATTTCAAATTCCAGTACTGAAAAAGTAAAGTGATTTACTGAATAGTTTCTCTGGTGTGAAAAACTAAAAGTGTAAATTGTAAAACTATACAAATCATGTAATCAGTAATGTAAAATAGGAAGAAAAGGGCTAAAGGTGTAGGGGAAGTGGGAAGAGTAGGTGAAAGGAAATAAGGGACAAGAAAAAATATGAGAAAAGGAAAACATGGAAACAAAGTCTTTGTAAATAGGGGTGGATGGAGTGGGTGAAGGGAGGGCAGGGACGAGGGGAAAAAATGAGAACCAAGATCTGTCATGTAAGGGTACAAGATCCCAATAATGAATGTAAGTGTACTGTATACTTAAAAAGTACCAGTAGGGCCGGGGATTTAGCTCAGTGGTTCTGCTGCCTGCCTGCCTCGCAAACACAAGGTCCTGAGTTCAATCCCTGGTACCAAAAAAAAAAAAAAAAAAAAAAAAAAAAAAAAAAAAAAAAATGGCAAATAAACTCAGTAAGATTTTAATAAATAAATACCTACATACATAAAGCGATGGGATGAAAGGCTGAAACAGGTTTCTCTCTTTCCCTCTCCTTCTCTCTCCTTCTCTCTCTCTCTCTCTCTCTCTCTCTCTCTCTTTTAATCCCTTGAAGAGAATCAAACATTTGGAAGTTTGCGTAACTATACGTGGGTAATAAAAGTGAATCTTCCCCAAGCCCTTTCTTCACCAGCTCGTTCCCCGCCAATTTACAGAGAATGTGCACCTTGCTGAACATCGTGGCGTGCTGCAGAGGAGCCTGCTAAATAAACATTCGGACCCCACTGCAGGATGGTACAAAACACAGCTGATTATTTACCCAGAGGGGCTGCGTTCTGCCTCCTGTGGCCTGGAAACATGCTGTGTTTTCCTAACACTTTTATGTCCAAAACCCACAGAACGCGTAAAAGAGCCTGACTTGATACACAGCTCATTCACATTTGTGAAAGACAATAGCTGGGGTGCATTTTAATATTAATTCTTTTTCTGTTCTTTCCTTTAATTCTATATCATTTTTTAAAAATGAAATCCTAAAATATGTCATATAAATAAAAAATTACATATATATGTATTATACACGGACACACACACAAAATGAAATCCTAGGCCAGGATTTTAGCTCAGTGGTGCTGCTGTGGTGCCGCCACCTGCCTCACAAGCACAAGGACCCGAGTTCGATACCCAGTTCCAAAAAGAAAAAAAAAATCCTAACCAGGATCCGTATGAATGGATTTGATGGCATGCAGTATGACCAGCGTTGTTCTGCTTCCTCCTTGACTGAAACAGAGAGGAGCTGCCATAAGTCCTAGGTACATTCATACATGAAGACTCGGGTAGGGTACTTCACTTCGCTAGTCTCAGCTTCCTCATCTGTGAAATGCAGAAGATTTTGGTCAACTCTTCAGGTTAAATGTCAGGTGCATGCCTATAATTTCAGCTCTCTAGGAAGCTGAGACAGGAGGATGACAGATTCAAATCAAGCCTGCACTACTTAGTGAATAAGTGAGGCCCTGTTTCAAAATTAATTTTTTTCTCAAACACTAGGGGATATACAATAGCTAAGTGCAAGAGCCCTGGGTTTAATCCCTAGTACTGAAAAAAAAAATTGTTACACAGGTAAAGAGATTATATATTATTGCCAAAACTTAAGTTCTTGGCAAAGTATCCAAAAAGTTATTTTTTCTTAAGACATTATTTTTCTTAATTACAAATATACTTGCTGATTTCCCACACAGAGACTTGGAATACTGAATTTCTGTCTGTCGTAAAATTTTTCATTGGTTTTTAAGCTTTCTGTTTTTAAAAGGTTGCTTGATTTTTGAAGAATGGTCTCAACTGTTGTGCATTAGAGTCATTGTATGCTTAATGTTTCTGTTACTGTGGCTCTTATCCTTATAAAATTGATGAGCAGAAATTAAATAAGCCTCATTTTAAAAGAATACCAGTTCCCTTTTTAAAGTAATATTATTAATAGTTACTGGGAGAGTTTTTTATCACCCTTCATAGTAAGTAGGGAGAAGACCTGTTTTTCCAAGATGACAAGAAAGTGACATCAAGTCTAGCCCTGAGGAGGTTGTCAGCTGTAGTGCTACTGAATCTCTCTTGGCTGATTTACAAATAGATGCATTTAAACTAGATGCTCTTCTGTGAATTAGTGCTGATTAACCCAGGTATATTCTTGGTTTTCATGTGGGCTCTTATGTTCACTATTCAAAGTACATGCTCCAGATAATATACCTGTGTTTTTGTATGGCAACTTATTTTCAAAGGCTGATTCTTGCATTTAGATCTTGTGTGTGGAGAGATAAGGGGATGGTTTGTGTTGGCAGAGAGGCTCCTAGCCTCCCTGGTCCCAGAAGCTGTCATTCCTGTGTACATGTCCTGCTGGAGGGAATTGTCCCAGAAACAATATTTGTATGGGAAAATTTCCCCATCGTACCCTTACTGGATCAGATAAAAGAAAATATTTAACTCACAAATCTAGATAACTGCTTCCTCTTCCTCTTACAACACGAACCTCACTAGGAGGAGGCATGAAAAGAGAAACTATCTTCTAACTTATTCCTTGACATTAATCTTTTAAAAGTCAGAAGAAGGGCCGGGCAATGGTGACGCACGCCTGTAATCCAAGCACTTGGGAGACTGAGGCAGGAGGATCACTGTGAGTTCAAGACCAGCCTGGGCTACATAGTGAGTTCCAGGTCAGTCTCAACTATACAGTGAGACCCTGTCTCAAAAAACAAAACAAAACAACAGCAACAACAAAAAAAAAAGTCAGAAGAATGTTCCTTTTTAGATGACTCCAACTATGAATTTCATGCATGTGACTTCATGAAGTGATCATAAATCCTCAGAAGTCCAGGATAAGTAAGTTTTTGTTTCCAGGTGCCACATGTGAAACACTGGTAGAATGTCTCCTTAGTGAATGGTTTTTCAGTACTTCCAAGAAAATAATATTTGTGTGTCGGGACAGAACATTCTCTTTTCTTTGTCATCAGGGTGTTGAGGTCAAGAGACCAGCAAAACTGAGAGAGCTCTCTGTAGTGCACAGATTGAGAGAGGCTGTGAGGTACCTTTGCCAATCCATTCTCACTCTGTTAATTTAAGTGTAATTCCAGACCAAGTATTTTGAAGTCATCAAAGATGTGGCAATAAAAGTAGTGTTTCCGGGTAAGGGTATAGTGGTAGCACTCTTGCCTACTAGGTGTTAGGACCTGCATTTGATTCCCAGCACTGTAGACTGAATGAATGGATGAATGCAGCATTGCTAGGGTGGATAAGCTAGAGAAACAGTGCTATTTAGCTTGTTTCATATGCTCATTTACTCCTCCTTTAATTCTATTTCTGTATGTTAAAATGTATGAGTAAATTTCAAAAGCTAGAATCAACTCCCAGTCCTAACACCATTACTCATTGTCCTGAATGTTCTATGTCCTAATTAAGTAAGGTAAGAAAAAGAAAAGCCGATACTCCTGTGTGAGGGAGCTTTCCCATCACCCACAACAAAAGGGAGGAGAGGTTTAAATGGCTGACAGTGGTGGCCGGCTCCAAGGCAGGGACAGCGTGGTGCAAGATATGGTGGAGAAAAGCTGCTCAGTTCACGGCAAGAGCAGGGAAGCCGTGCCAGAGAGGACGGGACCAGGGGTTGTATGTAATACCCAAGGTCACACCCCCGTGACCCACCCAGACACGCCCAGAAGTATGCTTTACTCATCCCCTAGGTCAGCGATGGTGAACCTTTATGGAGACGAGTGCCCAAACTGCAATCCAATACTTCAGTTAAACCTGAGTATTGAAGTTTTAGTTTAGAAAAAACAACTCACACATTAATATCTTTTGTCTTAAAAACAACTCAAGCGCCGTGAGTTTGCCGTCACTTCCCCAAGTGGCTCCTAAGCCGATTAAGTTAACAATTAAGCTGAACTGTTACTAACCCAAAACATTCTTGTTTCAAAAATAAAAAAGCATGAAGGGGACAAGGTTCTGCCGCCTGCCTGCCTCGTAAGCACAAAGACCCAAGTTTGATTCCCCGGTACCAAAGCAAAACAAAACATGAAGTTAGGCTGAAATATTTTTTAAACAGAAAGAAAATCAAGTAAAGGGCAAATTAAGTGCCAAAATATTGTTGGTCTTCAAAGGAAGTGATCCACATTGCTGTATTAATAGCTTGCCCTCCAGGACAGGACTTCTTGTATTATTGCCATTGGTTGAGTATGGTTCCTTGCTTCTGCAGCCCACTGCATGATAAAGTGGAATGTTACTCCAGATTTTATCTTTCCCTTTATATCCTTGCCTCTAGCTTTTCAGAGAAAACATAAGTGTTTTTCTTTATTCTTAAGTTTCCTCCAAAAGGCAACTGTGACAACAGGGGACCCCCTTTGAACAAGCATGAGTAGAACTTTTTGCTGAAAACAAGAAGAGCTTCTCTCCACTTCCACTGTTCTTACCTTGCCTGTAGATGTTCAGATGGTAGGAGTTATCCCAGCGGTGTGGGAGGTTTAACAGAAAAATTTCCCTCCTTTCATAAATAGTTATGAAAGAAGCAGCTTATTATATAAGGGGGTATAGTCAGGTGCCATGCTGGTCCCTTGAGGATGAATAGTTTGCCCCAGTTAACATTTACTGTGTGCATAGCCCCGTAGGTGGTCTCCGTGGTAGGTGCTGCACAGCAGGTATGAAAGGCGTACCAAAGCAAAAGGCACGTGGAATGATATCCTAAAAAATGCACAGCAGAGAGCGTAATATTTCAAAGCACACACAATAATGCAGGCTGAATCCATGAGTACAGCTGGTGAAATCACTGTTAGCCAGGTGGGGATGCAAGAGCTTACTTTTGGTGAAGAGGGCAAAACGGATAAACGCTGTGGTAGAATGTCTTAGCTACAGTATTTATTGCTGGGACAAAATACTTGAGACCCACAATTTCACGGAAAGGTTTATTTGGCTCACGGTTTATAGAGGTTTCAGCCCATCGTCAGCTTGTTCCAAAGCAGGGCAGCAGTCAGAGGGGCCTGGCGGGGGAGAATTGCTCACTGCATAGCAGGCAGAGACAGAGAGGGATCAAGGAAGGAGGAGAGAGGCACTTAGCCCATGTCACCAGGCTTCACCTTTCCACATCACGTTTAGCTGTAAGCTCATCAGTGGTCTAATCCTCTGAGTACCCAAACTCACGGTCCATCCACCTCGCCAAAGTCCCACTAGAGCGCATGAGGCTTTCGGGGGACATCCAGATCTAAACTGTAACGTGGAGACAAGGAATTACTTACTCTGCCTAGGAGGCATCACTGGTTGCTGCTTCTCCCTCATGTTCCTTTCCCCTCACCCCGCATTCAGTTCACTGGCACGTTGTGTACATTTTGTTTGAAAAATGCCCACTCCAGGCGTGGTGGTGCATTACCAATAATCCCAGTACTCTGGGAGACTCAGGAAGGAGGATTACAAGTTTGAGCCCAGCCTGGGCAATTTAGCAACTTAGTGAGACCTTGTCTCAAAAATCTTTTAAAGCTAAAGAGATGCAAAAGCTCTAGGTTCAATCTCCAGCCACCGTACTCCCTGCCAAATGCAGTCGAAGTCCCCATCCTGCTCCTGCTCTTTGCTCCCCCCTTTCCCTGCACATTGTCATCTGTAGTCCAGACAGCATCCGTAGTCCCTGACTGGTCTCCCCGCTCCCACTTGCCTCTTCCCAGTCTGTCCCTCATAAGAAGCAAGAAAGAGCTTTGGAACAGATGCATCAGATCATCCCATTCCTAATTTAAAATCCTTTTGTGGTTTCCCTGTGTTCTTAGGCTCAAACCTGAGTTCACTGTGGCTTATACCTTGCTTGTCATGTGTCCCTGTCTCCTGCCATTGGTGACTCCATCTCTGCCTTTACTTCTGAGCCCAAAAGTCACTTCTTCTGAGAAGCAGCATCGCAGCCATGTTCTCTACGGTGACCTCCCCGAGTTGGTCTCCTGCCGTTTCGCAGTTTGATCTTTTAAGGCCCTTAATGGTGCCTTTTAATTTCACTTTCTTTTTAAAATGTATTAGTTGTAGTTGTTATTGATTCTTTCCCCAGCTGATATGTGTACTTAGTGAAGCTTGCCCATCTTACTGACAGAAATAACTGCAACGCAAGGCACCTAACACTATAGATGCTGAATAAATATTGTTGAAATGAAAGGCCAAGTTATATAGAGAGAAAAGCCATCAAGTCATTGTGCCATGGTTGCTTCACGTGTCAGTGAGAAGGTGGAAATTCAGGAAGCCAGAGAAATGGAGGGAGCCCTTCAGTAGTGAGCAGAGATTCAGATTTGTGAAGGTGAGGAAGACATGTGCCAAAGCCCGGCACTTGTCTTCGTCTTGTTTGAATCTAATTGTTTTAGCAATTGTGCCCAAGCGGGATTAGATAAGGAAGAGGCCTGAGTAAAGCACTTTGTGTAGAGGTTATTGCATCAGTGAGGAAAAGGTGATAAGAACTTGGATAGGGAGATGCTGGGAAAAGGAAAGGTGGATTCAAGACTCCACAGTTTGGAATTTTGTGGTAACAGTGGAACAAACAACTGAGATATAATATACTGTGCTTCCTGTATTATAGGACATTTATACTGCCAGCCACAAGCCACACTTTTAAAAAGTACTTCTCTCAACTGAAGGGCATAGGAGGCTATCTATAACCACCAGATTTCGCTTGATAACCTACAATGCTGACACAATGGAAAAACCACATTTTCTTTATCCAGTCTCCAACTGATGGGCAAATGAGCTGTTTCCAAGTTTTAGCTATTACAAACTGTAATAAAATGGAATACTACTCAGCCATAAAGAATGAGAAATTAGATTCATTCATAGGAAAATGGATACATATTGAGGATATACTCCTAAGTGAAATAAATAAGTCATACATGTATGAATACTGAATAGTTTCTCTGGTGTGAAAAACTATAATAGTACATAAGATCCTAATGAGATAATTGACAATGTGAAATAGGAAGAAAAGGGCTAAAGGTGTAGGGAAAGTGGGAAGGGTATGGGAAAGGTAATAAGGGAAAAGAAAAAAATAGGAGACAATGAAAAGATGGAAATAAAGTGTTTGTAAATGGGGAGGGGAGGAGGGGGTGAAGGGAGGGCAGGGGCAAGGGGAAAAAATGAGAACTAAGACCTGTCATGTAAAGGTACAAGATCCCAACAATGAAAGTAACTGTACTGTATACCTAAAATGTACCAATAAACTCAATGAGGAAAAAAAAAATACTGATACAATGATGTCAGGATGGATTTAGGTGAAGAAAAGAATTGAGATTAAATTTTCCCACGGCCATTGATTTATTGGATGAAATAATATGCATGAAAAATAGTGCTATAAAAAGTGTCAACTTTTCATCCAAATATTGAAAATTCATGCTGTTCTTTACATTTTATAAATCTAACATTTTTTTCTGCCAAATTGCCAACTGAAAGAAAACGGACATTTTTATTATGGTGCTATGTTTAATATTATTACTATTACATTTAATAGTATAGTGCTACATTTAATATTATTGTTTTTTTTAAGCACTTGAGCAAGATGACGAAAACAATGACAAACATGTACCTGTAACAGAAGCTGAAGGTGTACCAAATTCTCAGGTATGATAATTTCTGTTACTTCTTTCTGTGTTGAGAGCCGTAGAGAATGTGGCTGTTTGCGGATGATGCAGCATTTACATCTTGTGCTATGTAAAAAGCCCTATCAGTGGGAATAGTGTGCTTAGTTTTGATATCAAGGTAAATCACAAAAAGGATGCTCAATTGTTAATCATATTTATAGGAGACCCCCTAATGTGAGGTTTTGCTTTCTGCAGTTTTAGTGACCCATGCTCTGAAGATACTAAGTTGAAAAGCCCAGAAATAAGTAATTCATAAATTTTAAATCTCGGGCCACAGTAAAAAGCATTAAAAAAGCTTGAGCTGTCTGGTCCTGTCCCACCCAGGATTCGTTTCATTTCTTTTTCCATGTGATCCATGCTGTATATGCTACCCACCCCTTAGTCACTTAGTAATTGTCTCACTAACCCTCATGTAGGTTACTGCTGCATCACAACGCTTGCCTCCCTTCATTTCATTCCAGGCATTGTATCTCTTATATCATCATTAGAAAAACAGTGAATACAGTACAATAAGAAATTTTGAGAAAGATCACATGCGTATGACTTTTATTTTAATATGTCATTGTAATTGTTCTATTTTATTATTAGTTATTGCTGTTAATCTCTTACTGTGCCTATTTATAAAGTAGAGTTTATCACAGATGCTTGTACACAGGTACAGGAAAAACATGAGGATGCAGTATTATCCATGGCTTCAGGGTGTCCATTGGCAGTCTTGGGATGTGTCCTTTGTAAATAATGAGAGGCTGCTGCATAGTTTGATTCTTTGGGGAGGTACAGTGAGAGAGAATACACTTCCCAGAGAAAACAAGGACAGAAAGTGAAGAAATGGAGGCAGAGGCCACCTTCAGGGCAGACCTTCCCTTAAAGAAGGCAGAGGAGAATAAGAGCTCACAGCACCAGCGGGTGGGGCTGGCTAGACAAGTAGTATTATGGCTCACCTGACAAAGGTTCTGTGCTGTCCCCTAATAGCTAAATCGTGGCATAGATGTGCTTTTGGTGGCATTGTAACTTCCAAATATGACTGTGGCATAAATACTCTGGACACTACCATACTGTCACCTGTTAACTATATCTAAAAATGGAGCATTTGAAGACTCTTAGCCTGGATGACCCATCTTGAAGGTTCTAAATCTGTTGGTTCTTGTCAGAAAAATCACATTAACTTTCTCCATCAAGATTGCACATGTTAGCTAGTCACACGTTAGTGGGAGGCTAAGACAGAAGGATCCTAAGTTGGAGCCCAGCCTAGGAAACTTAGTGATTTAGCAAGATCCTGTCTCAAAATAAAATGAAACATTTTTAAAGGCCTGGGGTTAAATCCCTAGAACCACCCCCACCACTACCATGAGACAGAGAGAGAGGGAGGAAGGAGAGAGAGAGAGAGAGAGAGAGAGAGAGAGAGAGAGAGAGAGTTAATATGCTGTAATAAATACACGTTGCTTTGCTGTTGTAACACTAAAGATGCTGCTGTCTATAGTCTACTTGAAATTACAGTTCAGCATTGCAAACAGACCTGCACAGAAATTCCCCATCTCAGAGTACTACTGAGTTGTGCTACTCAGTAGCTGAGCTGAGCTACTGAAAGTGCTTTCTCAAAGATTTCTTTAATCATTAATTTATTGGTGATATATTTCAAAACTTAAGCTATGATCTTTTGTTTTGAATTTTTACCCTGTGAGCAAAAGTCTGTTTGAGTGCAGTTTTATTTCTCAAAAGGATCCACAGCTCTTATTGTTTGGGATTTGGGGGTTTTATTCAGCAGCAATAGTACAACCACCCATCTACAGGATGTATGAAAGAAGGAAATCATGAAACTAGTCAGTCAGTAATTACATCAAGAATAGATTCAGTTTAGGTTTGGAAGTCAAGAGTCAGGGTCATGGGGAGCCATAATTCTTAGTGGTGCAGGCCAGGGCTGTGTGGGAAGGAAAGCAGCTGTCATCTCCTCTAATGTGTGTGAGAAAGCTTGACCTGCCACCGCCTAGCACTACCAATTTGATTCCGCAGTTCCGCCTGTCCGAATGCCTGAGGCGGGATCCATAGTTCAAGTTGTGTGAGATAAGCTTAAAGAAAACTTTCAGGATTTTGCCATCAGGTTATTGAACAGAATCAGAGATAAATGTGTGTGCTTTCGGACACGTGTGCATGTGTATAATGTACACAGCAGTTTATATATTGGATGTTCGTGTGTATCATTTATTGAACACCAGTATGCCAGACTCAGTCATATTTCAAGTCACTGCATCCTTCACTCCAGAGTGTATTTTAAGCAGTTTAAATAAACCTCCTCTCATCTCTGCTAGTCAGTGCATGATAAAATATATTACTGTGGGAAAACCTGCTCCTAGGCTGTTGAAAACTTTGGGTATGTAAAAGGTTCGGACAGCCACTAGCTCCAGTGGGCCTTGTTGTAGGTAGGTCTCCCACCTACCCGAAAACCTGAACTCTCCTCATTCATTGGCTTCGTGCTTCCTTTTCTCCCGAATGTATGCTGTGACGTGTGGACAGAGTGAAGTGAATATTCAGACTTGGGTTTGCATCCCAGCCCTTCTTCCTCACAGCCAGTGCCTTTGAGCAAGTCCCTTTGAGGCTGTGAACCTCTAAGTTCCTGTAGGGCAGAACCCAGCTTTGTCACCATGGTGCCATGTGCTAGGAACTACCTGGCATGCACTGTTTTTATTTCTCTAAAATGGAATATAAGGTTGCCATGAGGTTGAAATACAAGAATACAAATAAATAAATAAATACAAACACCTACAAAGACCGGCATTGTAGCTCAGTGCTAGATAGAGTACGTGCCTAGCATACATAGGCCCCGAGTTTGACCCTCAACGCCAGAAAACTTGCACACATCATACACACATGCACACACATGTGCGCACACTCACACACACACACACACACACACAATCCTGGCACCTAGAAGGAAGTGTGATGTGAGGTTTAAGAGCACTGCCTCCAGGACCTCACTGTCGGAGTCCTTTCTGGGCTCTGAGACAGTAGCCTTGGGCAAGTAACTCCTGCACCCGTATTCTTTTTTCTATAACAGCATTAAGCACGAACTTGTAGCACGTCAAACACACTGGACTCTCTTCTGAACTCCGTTTTTGTTCACCCACTTAAACCTTACAACAAACCCTGCAAGGTGGATTGTACAGTTACCACCGTTTCACAGACGAGCCCGAAGGTGGTGGGGCTGGGTTTCAGACCAAGGCAGCCTGACTCTCCCACCCACCGCACCCGCACTCTCCCTTTTAACCACTCTGCAAACTTCTTTTCTAAGTAATGTCTATAAAACAAGGATGATTGCTGGGTAGCTGTTAAATACTAAATGACCCCCCGTGGAACAATGAGGGGAGTGCTAGTACATAGTAAGCGCTCAGATTTTATCCTCCGTCCCTTGTTATCATATCATCTTGATCATCTGTGCACTGAAGATCTCTGACATAGCAACCTGGATTGCTGCTCTCTGCCGTTGCGATATCACATAAATGAAACACCCCAGTCCCTTCATTCTTTTCATAGGACTAACGGATTACTGAATCTTTGTCAAAAAGTTACTGTTTTCCTAGTTTTTATTTAGATCTTCAATGAGTAATTTCAAACTTGCTGAACTTGGAAATTCCTTGATTCAGTTGGTGATTGACCACAGGATTCAGTAATTATTTTCTTGGTCTCCTATCCCTCATTTGAATCCATCATTTTAATATTAGGTGATGACAGTGGTAAATTATACCAAATGATTAGCAAATATTTGAAAATTTATCAGCAGCCAAAGTGTGCTTTGTGTATGTGTGTGTGTGTGTGTGTGCGTGCCCTCCACCACTGAGCTTCACTCCTATATCTGCTTGAATTTTTTGAGACAGGGTCTCATTAAGCTGTCCAGGTGGGACTCAGATTTGCAGTCCTCCTGCCTCAGCCTCTCTTGAGTATTGAGCTCCTAAACATACACTCTTTTAATCCCAAAGAAAGCTCTGGTTTGAGGCTGTCATAGCAAACAGATGCTCTTTTAAAATTCTTTAGTTTGGGATTTATTAGTTTGCTTATTCTCTTTGTTTACTATAACTCCGTGAGGATAATAGATTTAAAAAGTATTTGAGGAATATCATATCTGTAAGTTCCATGGAACTGGCTTCTGCCTCCTCCTGTGCTCTCAGCATCCCTGGCAGGAGGAAGCGTTGTGAGGATTGTACAGGACGGGTCTGTGGAACCGGGCTGGGTGTTAGCACGAGTAATTCCACAAAGGAGAAGGACCAGAGGAATGAGGCTCCCTGGACTTCTGCCTCCTGTTCAGCGAGGGGTGAGGAGTCACCGAGAGGCATTTAAGGCTGCCTGATGCCCACTGTGGCATCTGAGGCACTGAGAAGCAACACTGTTAAAAAAGCTACCATCACACTTTCGTGTGCCTGTCTCATGGTGCGTGCTTTGTAGTCCTTTCCCCCGATCAAAGGGTATAGTTTTCCATCCTAACCACAAAGAGATTTTTCATAGTTTTCTTTTGTTCCCTGAAGGAATTTGAAAAAATAAATATTTGCTGTCCTAAAATTATCTTTAAAAAAAACTACGACAAAGAACGTAAACATTATGTACTGCAAACACATACCAAAAAAAGGAAAGGGATCAAGGGACAGAGGAGTGAGGAAGAGGGCAGGGAGAGGGGATGAAAAAAGGAATTAAGACACGTTATGTGCTTGTTCTGCGTCCACACAAGGCACAGACACATTGTGTGTTGCACACGTGCTCTAATAAAAACATAAAGCTAAAACTATGACTCATCTTCTGAATTTTCCTAAGAAGAATAATATTTTCTGCTTTAGAAATAGACACATAGCATATAGCTGAGTAACATATTACCCTAACCCAGTGTTTTATTTTGTCATTTTTATTTTCGGTAGCAAAAACTAAATTTATTTCGTGAGTTTGTTTTCAGGGCTTAATATTTAATAGAACAAATATATTATGTAGCAATCAGTAAGAATTTGTTTGAATGCCCTGAATTTGTGCTGAGCAGCATTGGTGTTGGATAGCATTCTGCTGTTGTAAATGTGATCTCATGGAAAATGTACTCTCTTCCTGGTTTTCCTTTCCTGATACCAATTTTTGCATGGTATTTTGCTGAAGTGTTTTAGAAAAAGTGATTTTTTTTGTTGTGTTTGTTTTGAGGCAGGATCTCACTATATAGCCCAGGCTGGCCTCAAACTTGTGGTGAGCCTCCTGCCTCAGCCTCCTGAGTGAGTGCTAGGATTAAAGGTGTGCACCATCATGCCTGGCTTTAGAAAAAGTGATTCTTAAATAATGCATGCAGCGTTTTCAGACTTGCAACTGTGCTGTTTCACCTTTGTCACAGAAAAACATTTATCATCCATATGTCTTTACTAAGGGAATCCTGTTCACATTTCACTTTTACCACTAAGGAGATGGACCCAACATCTTCCGACTTCATTTATAAAGGAAACAGACTTTTCCATTGACGTTCACAACATTCCTTTTCTCAGATACTGAAAATCGTGTGAATAGCTTTAATTATACATTACAGAGACTTTTTTCAAAGCAGATCTCAAAATAAGGGTCTTAAATAATTCTTCTGATGGTTACACATTAATCTTTTATTTTTTCTAGCTTTACAGTGTTAGGTAAACTGTTTATAGTTAATTTCGCATAGATATATTCAATAGCCCAACAATGAGAAAGCCTAGATCAAGAGCTGTTTAGTTATCTTGCTTTCTCCTAACATAACAAAGCTCCCAAAATATATTATTAAATTCGTGGATTTCTTGAATTAAATAACTAAATTGTAGTCCTGTGAAAAGAACCATAGAGAGCGATGTTTAGTGTAGTACTTCCGAAGAACACTGCCTTATAAACTGTCCGGGATGTGTGGACATCTCTCGGGGCTCAAAGTTCCTCAGGAAATGCCAGCAGCTTCCATTACATCCACTTGCAAACCTGTTTTGGTAGTAGTTTTATAAGAAGGGTAATAAGATTGATTGTCTCCTGGACAAGAACACCATATAATACATCTGCAGAAACCAGAAAGTCAAGACAGCAGTGTCTTTTCTTTAAGTAGAAGATGTGAGGTAAATACAAAATAAGTGACCTAAACCCACTGTCAAAGGCAATAGTGTTTTGTGTTTAAAGTTCATATTTGATTTGTGTATCCAAGTATCTAGTTCTAATAAAAATCATTCCTCCTAGAAGAAAAGTCTTTGTTTAGGATCCTAATCATGAGGGGAAGAACATTTAGAGCTCTTTACAAATTTGTATTCATACAAAAACAAAATAATAGCTAGGTCCCCTTAAGTCTCTTCTTCTCGGTCCCAGTCTTTTATTGCTGATGCTTTTATCAGTTGTTTAAAACTATATGTGGGACCTGTGGCTGGTAGGTTAAACTGTCTCCAGATCAGGATGCTGGGAGCTCAGCCTTGTTGCTTTGTAAACTATGTGGTGAGAGAGGAGGTGGAGGTTTCACTCTATGCAAAGGTAAGTAGCTTCACAGTGCTCACCTAGAAACTGGCCCCGCCTGGGCCACAGTCCATCCATGAGCTCTGTCATTAGGGGACCACACTGGGTACCAGTGAGAGGGAAGGGCGGGGGAGATGGAGAGGAGGGGAAGGAGAGAGAGAGAGAGAGAGAGAGAGAGAGAGGCAGACCGGCTTGAGTAGTGCTGACTAAACCAGCAGGACCCAAGGTTGGAGGGTCTTGGCATCCTCTCTCCAGTAGCAGAATGCTGTCTTAAGCACTGTGAAGATGACATGGAAGGAGAGGATAGAAATCTTAGACTTAGTCATAACGAATTTTCCAGGTAACAGAAACTGATTCCTTAAGTACTATAAGCTGTGATCAACATATGTGGTGAACATTTAAATTTATTACCATTAATCCACCTCACAGTGCTCCCTTTGCTCCAGACTTACCCCATCATTCTTTGCCACTCTCTGAAGCAGTTCCAGGAGTCCCTTCAGGGGTGTCTGACGAGGTGTGGTAAAAAGCACAGCGAGTGCTGCCGCCGAGGGCCGTCCTAAGGAAAGGCAGGCTCAAGAAGACATCAGAGTGTCCTCAGCCACCCCGGTCAGCTGGTCTGGCACTGTGTCACTTCTGCCTCTTCTCCACAATCCAAATGACCACAAAAGGCAGATGTTTAAATTGATTAGGACATCAAGGCAGCCACCATCCTGCAGCTACAGGCACAAAACAGAACTTCCAGAAATGCTCTGGAAAGTGCCAAGAGTGGCGGACTGAGAGCGTTCAAAATGAGAAATACGGGGGGGATGGCAATCTATTGTTATTATTACACATGTTTAATATTGAAATGTTCACCATATTTTTCAGTCATATGCTGTGTAATGTTTAAAGAATGTTGAGATAACCCCAGCCTTTTGCCTTTCTAGTTTAAAGGAGAATACTTAACACCGTTTACTTTCTTTTACCCCCTCTATTCTTGATTAAAAGAGCATCTTCATATACCTGGTACCGTCTGCGATTATGGGACCCATTAAAATCCTGACAAATGAAAATACACTCATAGAAGGAAGAACAAGGTGGTAAAAAGATTTAGAAATAAAAATCAAACGAAACCTGAATAATACTTAATAACCTGTTTTTGTTTCGTTGGTGCTGGGGATCAAACCCAGGGCTTCACACTTGAGCACTAGACAAGTCCTGTGCTACTGAGCTACAACCCCCTCAACAACCTCACCGGCTGTTTATTTGCATAAAGCCTCTCGCAGTTTCCCTCTACCTGCTCTCGGGCTCCAGCTGCAGAGCGGCAGCTCTGTGGCAGGGACCCTGAGGTTGTTGATTTACTAAGCGGCCCTCTGCAGAAAAGGTCTGCAAGCTCCACATCTCCCACTCCTCTCCGTCTTTGCTCTCAGCCCGCAACTTGACTTCTTACTTTCCTTGGAAATAGAAGCCTCAGAAAAGAATTTCCCTTTCTCATCTGTATTTTACCTTTCCTCCTGTTCTACTGGATGAAATATTTACATTCGTATTTCTCTCTGAGGTTAGACCATTATCTTCTCTTCCTACTCAAGACAATTACTCTTGCAAATGTACTCTCTCCTTCGTGCACCTCCAGATTTCCCTTTGTACTGCAGATAAACAGGCTAGAATGCGACTCCTCTCCACCCCAGCAAGCCAGCCCCCAAACCCTCTCACCAGGGTCTCTTCCTCGCACCACATACCTCGATTCTCTGCTGAACCTCATGCTGATGAAGCTTTTGTCCCTACTACCTCAGAACAGTGTGGCTCTTTTCAAAATCACGGTTTACTTCTGTCCAACTAAATATCCATTATGTTGAGCCATCTTATCTGATACTTGAGCAGCATTTGTTACGCTTTCCACTGCCTCCTCCCTGAAACACCTTCGCTGCTTTCCACATCCTCCTTAGGAGCTTCTTCTCCTTGACTCCTGATTACTCCTCATCTGGTCAAATTCTAAGCATCTACTCCGCTCTGGGTTTACATCACTCTATTCTTGAAGCCAGAGTGGTACCAGTGACCCCTGGTTTGTGGGTCTGACCTGGACTTCTTTCAACCTCAGCCCGCTAACCCCACATCTCAGTGGGATGTCAGGTGGACTTCTTCAATGCCGGTCCTTTCTTCCAGGTTTTCAGTCCCAGTAAACAACTACTTCATCCTTCCAGTTGTTCAGGCCCAGCATTTTAGAGTCTCAAACCAATCTCTGCTGGTCCTACCTTGGAAATATATCCAGATCTCGACCACCTTCTTGTATCCCTACTGCTACCACCAGTTCCACACGATCTCTTGCGTGAAAAGCAGTCTCCAGCTTCACTACTTCTCCCCACTCTATCCAGAATACATAATGATCCTATAAAATGTAAATCAGATTATGTTAATTATCTGTCTGAAAATCCCAAAGGATTTTGATCTGCCACAGAAAAAAATTTTAAACTCTTTACACAGCTTTTAAGGAAACTTATGTGATCTAGTCCTGCACCTCCCTGAAGAGTCCCACTTACTGCCCCTTACCATTTCTGTCTCCCGAACTGTTCCCCTTGCTGGTCCCTGAACACGCCACATACACCCCAGGGCCCTTGCACTTGATGTTCTTCTGCCTGCCACCTACTTTTTTCGGGGCTTTCACATTCTCCTCCTCACTTCTTTTATGTCTTCCCTCAAATGCCATCTTACTAAAGAATCCTTCCCTGAAATTCCTGTCATTAATGCCTGCAGTCATTTCTCTACCCTCCCACTACAATGTCTCCCTTCTTGTCACACATTAGCACATGGTATTTCTATGTACACATACTGAATGGAGGGACTTCGGTGTTGTTTATTATTCACATGTATAACCTCATAATCTGTAGTGTATTATTGGTCAAATGAAATCTGCTGAATGAATAAATAATTTCAAGGAGTAGGAAATATTAAAAGGAAGTTATGTTTTTTGTTTAAATATTAGAAAGATTGTTATTTTGGAACATAATGTGCATGCCTGTTATCTCAGCACTGGGGAGGCTGAGGCCGGAGGATCTGCATGAGTTCGCGGCCAGCCAGGGCAACATAATGAGTTTTCAAGGCCAGTTTGATTTATATAGTGAGACACTATCTCAAAAAAAAAAGAAGTTTCAGAGTAGTGTTTCATCTGATACAAGACTTTCCAGCAGTCTGGCTATCTAGCAGTAACAGGTTGTCTTAAATAAACTGAGATCCCTGTCCAAAGAAAGACACTTCAGAAAGGACCTGGAAAACCACTTGTGAGGGATGTTGTAAAAATAAATCTCTGACCTTGGTAGAGTTCCATTTGCTGTCCTCCTAGAGTCTGGGCTACTTCAAGGATTGAGTTTGTTTCTTTCCAAGTCGGAGAAACCACTAGATAAAGAGACGTCACTATTCTTGGGAACAAGGCCGTCGTCGTGTCTTTGCATTAAGACCATGAAGCTCCAGATCACATGCAGCCCCTTCCTACAGTTGTTCATTCTGCTGTGCGAAAATCCTGCAGGTTGTGTTGGTTAAAATAAAGATTCCATAGCTCCAACTGTTCCTGCCAAGTACAACTTCAGATCTCTTTACCATCGTGCCCTGGTGTGTCAGTGTGGACCATTCTGGAAAGAATTTAAGCAGAAACAATTTATAACTTGTATATTAAAATTAACATATTTTCCTATTCTCATGTCCTGGATTCACTTCTCTCATCATCATTACTTAGATTCTTTGACCTAATAAAAAATATTATGCTAAAAAAAATTACACTTCATGGATTATTTCCAAACCCCAATAAATGAAATTTTAAGCTTTCTTTTCCTGATTTCTTATTCTTAATTAAATTTTCACCATTTTCCATGTAGCCCTGGAGATGTTTTATTCATGCCCCATAGTAATTTTCCAGTTGTGAAAATTAAATTGTAATCTTGTTAACTGTGTATTTGTCTGTGGAATGATCTGGCAGAGTTAAAGAATTTAGAAGTTTTAGAGTGTTATTTTTAGGACTCTGTATCACTTCACCCTTTTTGCCAGAGTGGTTCCTGGCTAACTTTCCCATGAATTTTTAACCTCTTGCTAGGCTTTGCTTATGTAACAGGAAACAGGCTGTCAGGGACAAACAAATAGCCGCATATCAGGCACACACAGTGGCAAATGATTTAGTTTGCCCTTCGCTCTCGTAAAGTAGACCGATACATGATATCAACTTTGAGACTTTAGGCGTAGCATCTCTTGATTAACAGTGCAACTTCAACTTTAGAAATACAAAATATTTTATCAAGATCATGCTTTAATCCAGCCCATGGGGGAAAAAAATGAGCTTCTGATAAGGTGAACTTGGCAGTGGTGCCATGTCCTGGGACTGTGGATTTAAGTATATCTTTGCCTTTTCTCCAACTCTCAAGGCTGGTGTGATGTGCAAGCTTCAAGAGAGAGATGACATTGGACGCATTGAACTGGTCCAGAAGCTGGCAAGAGAAAACTGTCAGTTTTTGCAGACAGACAGAAAAGAATCGGAGAAGTCTGAACACGTAAGCTTTTTTTCACTTGAGCATGCGGGTTTAGAGGATATAGAATGTTTCTGTCTGATTATGTTTGAAGGAAAGAATATTTATTTTCAATTCTTTAGGTTTGGGGTCTTTATTCGCTAACAAGCCTCTTAGTATAAATGACGGTTGCTTATAGCTAGTGGTTTATGACACTGGATTATAGAAGAAGTCTTCTCAAAAGCAAGCTAGTTATAAATAGATTATATTTAAGCAAATGTGAATGTGTGCCTGTTATGAACCTGATTTGATGCCTTCTAAGTGCAACTTTGGAAAGTTTGTTTGATTAGATAGTTTATAAAATATGGATTTTTGAAAGAATAGACCAGTGTACTTTTATGTTTGATATGGAGGTGGATCTAATTGCCAAACAAATGTATCCTAAGTCACTAGAAATAGATAAGAACAGAAGGACAGATTATAGATGCTCTCATAAAGTGGGAGGGTCAGAGCAAGATTTCTTGGTATCTTTTGAACACTGCATTCCAACAAGAGTGACATTGTCTAGATGCTGTGGAAGCTGGGGGAAAGGACATTTTGCCTGGTCCCCTGAAAGCAGTTATTCAACTTGAGCCTTAGAACTGAGAATGTTGCCCTCACCCTGGGGAGATGTGCATTGTAGTCTACTGATTTCGTTGTTTGTCAGACTTTACTCTCAGTGCAGTATAATCCAGGATTGCTCGGGAAGGGGAACATTCCTCTGTGCTAGTAAACATGTCATTCTCTGACTTTATTTTTTCCTTGGAATTTTGTTTTCAATCCATTATAAAGGGGGGAAAGTTGCTTTGTGCTTTTTCTGTCCCAAGTCCATCAGTACAAATGTCAGGGTTTTACTGAGCAGGAGAGGAGTTGACATGTTCAAGGCTGCTGGCTGTTTGGTTTTAGAAACACAGCACATCCTGAGTTGTGTGGTCTCGAACTGTAACAGTTGGTTTATCAAGGGGGAGAATATTTAGGCAATTTCAAGGCTTGTGATTGAACTGTTTCAGGGCTTGGCATTGACTTGTGACTTGTAAGTGCAGGTGGAAATCTCAGATGCTTCTGCTTTGATAGGTACTATGGGAAAGTTCGGGGCCTTGTTTAAGTTGTTAAAAATACCCTAAAGTTTTACTGTAGCAGAGACTGACTGCCACCCTATCATGACCTTAGGGTATTTAAATGTCCTACTGTGTAGATTAATTTCTCAGAACAATACTTCCTTTGATTTCTTATAATTAGAACTAGAAGAGCAACAACTTCATATGGCTTATTTTATTGATTTCAGTATACATATTTCCCTGCATCATATCTTTGAGATCAGAGTGCATCTTAACCACTGATAATATGAAAATGTCACGGTTGATACCATGAGCATTTTTATTTCCTAGTGATCTTTTATTAAATGAACACTTTGTCTTAAAATTGCTTGCAGATTATAACCACTAAATCAGTGACAACTCAAAGTAGGACAAGATCTTTAGAAATCAAACAGTAGATCATCACATGGCCAGAGTTAATCATCAGCATTAAACCGCAAAAAATTTGTATGCTTATTAACAATATATTGGTGTTGCCTTTTTCTTATACCTACTGCAGTCCAGAATGTTATGGACAGTTATAGCTAATGAGATTATAATACTCTCCAGTTATGGAAGTATAGAAAAATCTGAACTTGATGCTGATCACTATAAAGACTTTTAGCATGAGACAGAAATTTAGTAATTGATCTGCAGTTTTACTTTTGATTATTTAAACTTCTCTGTTAACTTCAAACCTTCGCTTTACCTTTGTAAAATACAATACTAAGGTTTTGGGTTTTTTTTTCTTCTTGCACGATTGTTTTATGATGGATACATTAATTAACTCTGAAGTGTTTGTGCTTCTGAGGGGGAAGACAGGCATAGTAAGCCTTGGAATTATGACTTTTTCCACATAGCCTTTCCCATGAATCTTCACCTAAGAAAAGGTGAATATTAAGGATCTTACTTTCTTTGTGATAAATGTAAACTCAACCATTCTATGATCTCCTTTCTGCCGGGTGATACTGCTTAAAACGGTCAGTTGTCCATGATGCTCCGCTAAATGAATTATTCAATACATTTTTTGCAGTAGTTTATTTAAAATACAACCTGTATGTTATTTTAATCTTTCACGTCCTGTGAAAGAAGCTATACCTTTGCCTGTCTGCGTTCATGGTATGTGTGAAATTGGTGGAGCGTTTTCATTTTTCTTTTCAATTGCAGTCATCTGCTCTTGCTCACGGAAACTCGGTTGTAACACACCATGTACAGAGGAAACTGCAGTTTACTAATGTAAACTTAGGTCTTCCCTTTCCTGTTCTTGTTTTAACAATAATGACCAAACCCTGAAGTTACATAATGTACAGAATTATTTTCTTTTATGATTTTAAAATGTTTCATCTGCCTCATCTATCATTTCTTAGTCAAAGTTGGCTAAGTAGGTAATAGCAAAATTTAAGCTAGCATCCAAGTCGCCTACTGAGTTATTGTTTTATACTATACTCCATTGCTTCTCCAGTTGTAGAATGCCATATCCCTTTTTATACATTTGCACCAAAATGAGAAAGTTATTTTGAAGTACTACTGTGCTGAGAATGGCATGAGTTTGATGAAAAAAAGCCTATCTTGCTGTTACATCTTGTTACGAATTAAAGGGGATTAGACCTTTCTGAGGAGGGATTTCTTATATTTCTTTAACTGGTAAATGCCGTGATTATAAGTGAACAATTAGAGAAATGTCTTGCTCTGTGGTTGTGCAAGGTGTTTCTGAAGTTAAAAAAAAATAGTTAAATGTAGAATTAACTCAGGAAGCACTTAATTTTCCTATTTTCTGTGAACTAGCTATAAGCAAAATTAGGCAGCATTCATTCTTAAGTGTTGAAAATTGTTATGTAAGGACTTAAAGAAAAGGACAGAAATGGGCTGTGTCTTCCAAACATTCTGATAGGAATATTAACATTTAGTCATTAATACTTTAAAGAAATTACTTCTGGGTACGCTTATATTTCCTAGTATTAATTCCATGATTATATTAGTAGATGGAGGGGCTTTTGCTACCAGGTGGGAACGTTTGTTCTTGACCTTGGGGAATGATGACTAATGGTCATAGAGAAAGGCAGGGCAGGGCAGAGCATTTTACTTAAAGAAACCAGCAGGAAGCCATAATTAGCTGTTTGGTGATTCATAGAGAATGAAAAAGGGCAGGCTGGAAGAGGCTAAAATTCAGCTCTGAAAGACCCAATAAACCACCCTGAAGAGTTCGGGCCTGCCTTTCTTGCCATGGAAAGCCATCAAAGAAGAGAAATGGCACAATCAGATGTGGGCTCTGTCAGATTTCTCTGGCATTCGATTAGAGGAAAAATTAAGTAAGGGAGAAGGAAGTGTTGGAGAGAACCTTAGAAAGCTGTTACAGTGAGCCAGATGAGAAGTATTACCCTGAACCAGAGCAGCGACTATAGGAACTGAGAATGTGGTCTGTGTTGAGAACCAGAGAGACTGTACAATTGGCAGACTTTGATGAGTGGGAGTGGCAGATGTATGAGTTATTTTATATTACAGCACTTTTGAATTTTGATTAAGGTCTCTTTGATAGAGAGTAGATTTAAGAAAAAAAAACTCTGCCTACCACTAGAGTGGTTGGTTATCTTTGCAAAAGAAAACGTGATCCATTGGCCTTGCTTTAATGGTTCTGTTGCATATTTCAAGAGTCTGAGATCTTAGTGCTTATCTCATTAGTGAATTGGTAAATGGAAGTTCTTGCTAACTGTGGAGACTACATAAACTTGCTTTGCAGAGCAATTCTTTTGAAGTACTTTAAGCAGAGAGGGTCTGTTTGCCAAAATGAACTGGCTTGTATGGCAAAGCTTTGGCATTTTCTACAATGATGTGTGGACCTTCTTCAGAATTAACTATGACTTTAGGGTTACCCTCCAGAAGTATGTGGTCCAAGTTGATGTGATGAATATTATTATTTTAGAATATTCTCCATCATTCATTCATTCATTCACTAAATTTATATTTGAGTTAATGGTGTAGAGGATTTAGAATAACCATGGTGGCTCCTACTTCTTAAGATGTAAAATCTGGTTGTGGGGAAAATTTGTTGAAACAAGTATTAGAGACACAAAGAGACTATGGTGAGAATATCAAGAAAGACATGGTAGGAGGAAGAAGAAGAATTTACAGTTGCGGAAATAGGAGTTTCTTTTATGGTAAAGGTAGAATTTGACCTGGACTTTAAAGTAGGTTTTGAGTTGATTTTAAACAATTTTAATGGAAGAAAGCATTCCTAGTGGAAAGCATTGTATTAAAAAATGAATAGAGATGTCAAAACACAACATATTTTGGGGAAATCTGAAACCGTTCTGTGTTTCTAAGTACTGTACCAAGAGTCGGAATCAGGAAAGAAATAGTGATAGGGATGCAGAAGAAAGCTTTAGTGGGAAATGAGACTGAGATTCCACAGTGCAGGATTTTGAGAGCTGAGAAGTTTCATTTTGTTTTAGAAACAACGAGGAGTCAGTATTTGATTTTGTAAAAAAGGAAGGTGGGGTGGGGTCTTTATGAGGCACATGATATTGTTTGGATCTGACAGATTAGAAAGGTGAGACCGAGGAGTGGTTGGGCAGAGCAGTCTTGCTCCCGGAATGCATCTTCCCTCAGCTGCCATTGCTGGAGTGAGAACATGGTAGGTTGCTGGGAAGCCACGATGACAAGAAGTGTGATAGTCCTGGGAAGGAGAGAATAAATGAGACTGGAGCCCTAGAGGAAGCAGACAGAATGATTGCCAAGGAAGGGACGGTATGATGGATGTGGGGAGGGAAGGGAAAAGCTGATATCCTTGCTTAGCTTATGTCTTAATTTAGATTTTAAAGACTCATAAATGTTCGCATTTTAGTAGCAGTGAAATAGCTGTATTAAAGTATATGACCAGATGTGAGTCCTGTTTGCTACACTATAGCTATGTCATTTATCAGAAAGCTGAAAATGTACTTTTCCTAAAATGTAGCTTATGCTTTGTAGTGTATGAAACTGTAGACTAGAAATACCACCAATAGAGCCTAAACCCATTTTATAATTTCTACTTGGAGACATGCAGAGCTATAAAATGTATGTGAGAAACCTGTCCAGCAGTAGTTTCCCAAAGGGCCTTGTCTGCATCCCTGCCTCTCCCCACCCATTTTCTTCAGTTCCTTTGTTAAGTCTGAGGACCCACCCTTCCTTCCCCTTCTCTAATTCACTCATAAAATATGGGCGGGAAGGGGATTTTGCAAATTCTGAAATTGAATCTTGGCATAGTCTGCTGCCTGCACCAGGGTAGGATCCCTATCACTCAGCCCCTACCGGAATTTCCCTTTCCCTATTTCCTGTAGCCTCATCCTGGAATTCTGCCTAAGTCAAAGGGTTCCTTGTTTAAGGAGAGAAGTGGTCTGGACCGTCCTGGCTACTCTTACTTCCCCCCACCTCAACATTGAGGACTGAAGCCAAGGTTTGAGCATGCTAGGCAGGCTCTCTTCTACTGAGGTACATTTGCAAACATTTTGGGTCTCACTAAATTGTCCAGGCTGAGAACCTCTTGCCTTAGCTTCCTAAGCAGCCAGAATTACAAGCATGTGCCACAGTCAGGCTACTCTTATTTTACATATTAAAAGTTAGTCACTATCTTTATTTTAACTTTTATTTTGTCTGTTTTTAAAAATCATTTAAATGTAAGATAGAATTTTTCAGTTTCATCGATATGGATTACTGAAATGGAAGATGTTTTATCATTCTGTGTTCAAACTTGTGTTATGCATCTGCGTAAGTCAAATCTCAGGCACTTTCACTATGTGATGTTTACTAGTAAATCGATTTAACTAAGAAATCACAATAGAATTTTGTAATGCTGTTGTTCTGTATTGAAAGCCAGAATTCAGATGTAATAGGTAATTCATTGCGTATTACATTGCCCACCTGTGAGCTGAGAAGTTGCATGGAGCCATGTTATTTTTCTTAATAACAAATCCTTGTCTATGTTGGATTGGTATTAAAGTATCTTTTCATAACAAATAGGCTTCCTTTCGTGAATTGTTTGAGTCCATTTGTAATCAGGACTAATCTGGCCTCAGAGTAATACAAAAGTAGTGGAAGATGGTTCTTACCCCCAAGAAGTTTACAGTTTGGCTGGGGAAAGAATTTATGCTTGGAAAACAAGTAACCATTCAAGACAACATCTAATAAAGTGCCTGAATAATTTCACAGGCATTGAGAGAGAGGGAAATAAATCCAGTAAACACATTTCACAACTTCAGCCATCCGTGCTCTTCCTATTTATTCAGCAGTGAGGTTTACAAGTTTGGGTCCCTCTGTGTGCTTTTAAAATTTTTTTTTTCCTCCAGAAAGATGGCAGCTATACTGCTGGTGCAAGTCAGCAACTGCACGCTGTCTGATGGAACCATCTGCTCATTAGCTGTATTTTTAGGTTCTCAAATGCAACCCATTGCAAGTCCTAACATTTTTTAAATTAGTGTCAGTGATTTTTTAAAGAGCAGAATCTATCACTGTTATTTATTTTTCTGAAAATGTTCAAGTTTATTTTGAAAGGCTCAATTAAGAAAATAGATACTGGCTTAGTTTGACTTATCAAACTTATGTGGTCAAAGGATCTTTTACTTCCTGAAATACAGATGCTGCTCCCTGGGTTTATTAGATTCTTATACTTATAAAATTAAAATAGGAGTATCCTCTCCAATGTACTTGGGAAATTATTAAAGTGAATTATTGAAAAGTTAATTCTTTTTCTTTGGCTTTTGCACACACACACACACACACACACACACACACACACAGTGATATGTCTCACTGGCAGCTGTATATATTCTTTACTACCTCCATGCAGGTCTGGCCTGCTTTAACACAACAATATCAACACCACCTAGACTGGTGTCTGGTCAGGTAACACTAGAAACATGGCAACTTGGTTTTATTTGGATTTATAATGGATACTTGAAGACAAAAAGTCACAGAAAAGATATACAGATAGATGGGCTCCCCCTGATAAGCCTATATCTCTGAGGCCTGGAGAAATAAAAAGATTCAAGGAGTAGGGAATCGTAAGTACCAGTTTATAGTGTGAAGTAGATCCTTGGGGACTGTCCTGATACATCACTGCCCTGGTGGAGATGATGCTTTACAAGAAATTCCAAGTCTGAATCTGCTCTTACCCATGTGGTAAGCTGTACTGTGGAAGCTTCTAACGTGGACCTCAACTAGTCCAGGGAGTCATGCACATTGCCCTCAGGAAGAGGAAGAATGTAAGGGTCAGAAGAGCGAGGAGACATGAGGAAGGCTGGGCATTCCAGGGCAGGAAAGAGCAGATGTGATGATTCGAGGTACCCGATACAGACAGGATGTGGCAGCTTGGGGGGCTGGGAAAGGAAAGTCAGGTGGCAAAGACACAGGACCCTGAAGGTGCGGGACCTTGTGGGCTGGCCAAACATTGTGTGCTTATAGCAATATCAAGCTCTTGTGAAGAATTCAAGCAAGCGAGAGAAAGATGACTACACTTTGAGATTTCTCTACTGCAGCCTGGGACTGGGTTAGAAGGAAGGAGTAGGTCATACACACCCAGTCCTTGCAAAGCTCCCTGGCCCTCCTACCCTCACAGTCCTCGCTTGTTCCACACAAAGCAGTAACCAGCATGTTCAACGAAGATCTGTTAGGAAGCACGCAAGTCACGCAAGTCCAGGGCCTTCAGTTCCAGTGAAGACAGACTCTTCAGTTGTAGCTCAATTCTAATTTATCAGCCTTCCCCTGAAATACACTATATTTCATCATTTTTCTTTAAAAAGTTGACTTGGATTCAGTCCTAGCTTTACAGAAATGAATTTTAAGCGTGTATATACCTGTGATTTTTTGAAAACCTTTTGTTAACAAGCTCCATTCAAGCAGATATGTTCCCTTTAAACATGATTTCCTCTGTTACATATTTGCCTCAAATTGATTCAGCCAAGGTTTAGTGATTTCTGAGTGATTCAGAAACTTAAGTTGATAAAAATGAAGAAAAGGAATTTATAAGAGGTTTCCGTGTAGGATGCAAAGAACCTTTTTTCTTTTTGCACCAAGAAGTGGGTGGAAAGGAAAAATTCCATCTGCTATCCAGTAGCCCTAAATGTTGTTTTAAGATCATAAAAACAGAAGATTGCTGAAAATATCAGAACATAACACACTGTGGGCACGTATACAGTACATATTTTTCTAATAAATGATGTTAAATTCCTCTATTATCCTTAATACAGCACCATGTTCTTATTTGTCATTGCAAAATAATTTGCCTTTGATTTTTAAAAACATTGTCTACTTCATTATACTTGAACCAAAATTAATTATTATTTAGATCTTTACAAGTCAATGTGATAGCTCTCAGATTTGCTAGAATAGATTTTTATGGGTTTTCTCTCTTTTCCAGTATTTTCCTCATGTATCAAAAAATGGAGAAATAATATATGGCATGTATGTTAATTTATTGTGCTTTTGTACATAATTAAGTGAACAAGGCTCAACAATTGTTACCTTTGTAAATGTGTTCTCTGTGCAGGTTCCAGGAATGGTTGGGCATGATTAAGGAACAGTGAGTCATAATAAAGAATTAGGGGCTGTTCAAGATCTAAGAAACACATAGTAGGAGAGGATAATGGTGATAAAAAGACAATTAAGATGGCAGGAAGTGGCTTGGGGGGTAGGGATTTATAAGGAGGCTCAGGAGAACTTAATGAGTCACAGGACCACATCCTGGCAACCTCAAAGGGTGGAGGTGAGAGTAGACTCTGTCAAGATTAAATTTTGGCCCTGTGTCATCAAAGAATTTTTCTTTCTGATGATTTGTTAAAGTTTACATGATCTTGCCTTGGCCAGGATTTATAGAGGTAGAATATTCTTTATGTCGATACCTTTGTGAATAGAGTTCTAATGATCCCCTAAAGGTACAATGCATGATAAAATACCAAACTGAATTTTATGGTTCATGGATGCTTTCACATTCTCCCTCCTCATGAACTTACTGTTATTACAAGTTGGGGGATTGTGATTTTTCACAATCAGTCTGAATAGCCATGAGCGTTCCTTTGAGAATCATAAGCTTTGGAAAGAGCTTTAGATACCAGATGTCTTGGTGGCTTGAGTAAGAAACTACTTCAAAAACTGTCACCTGCTAAGAGGAATTATAAATAGTTTCCTCTAAAATGGGCAATAAATACTATACAATCATTTAGTTCTGTTGGAAGTTCATCAATCACAAGAAACTCTAAAATATTTCTGTTAATAATATTCTTATAATGAAGCAGATATCTTTTAGTCTCTGCCTTCAGAGGCAAAAAACAAATCATTAATAGAAATAGCAATTACTGGTGGTCCTTTAGGTTTGTTAAAGGATATTGTAATTCCTCTCTGTGCTTTTAGCTCTTGGTGTTCCCAAGGTTATATTTTGTGGGGCCCTAACTTGAGGCTAACATGATTGAAGTGACCCTTGCCCTCAATAAAATGCTTTTGTTGAACTACTCCCCTATTTATTAGTAGTTACCCCATGGGAAAATTAGCAAATGAAAGAAGGCACCAACAATTTTGTCAGTAAAAAATAAATAGAATCATTCAGAGCTTCTCATTAAATCCCCATCAGGGAGCATATATCCAAAAATTATCTCAGTATTATGAAACAACACTCAGATATGTCCCTAAAAACATGAGGAAAGAGAGAGTAACTAAAGCCATAGAGTTATTATTGTCCCTTCTAATTAGGTGCATGTCTGGAAATTTTGAAGATGTAATTGAGTAAAACTATAGGATATAACATGGCAGAGAAAGGAGTACATTGTTATGGCCCAAGCTGGCGCTGCCTTACACTTGCAGATTTGAGATTTGTATGAAAAACCTGTAAGATATCAAAAGGAAGGTTTGAGCTTGGGTGAGACATTATTATGACCAACCCTAAAATCTAACAGAAGAAATATTGGAACAAAAGAAGCCAGTTTGGGACTGCAGGTGTAGCATAGCAGTAGAGCACTTGCCTATCATGCAGCAGGCTCTAGGTTCAACAGTACTGCTACAACAACTTCCACAAAAAAGCCAATTTTATTTTCATTGTCTTTAAAGAACATACTTGTATGCCAGATGCTTGTTTACAGAAATATTTCATGACCTGTTGAACTATTAATTACTGTTTCAGTCGTCATTTGGCAAGTTCATCTGACCTTTACCTCAATTTTAAGTAAATCCCATTTCCATTTCAAATCCATAGATCTAAAATTCCTGTATTACTCATAATCTTGGGATAGAGAAATGGATAGACCTGACAAGATTTACCATGCCCTGGAAAAATCGCCATTTACAGAGACCAGAGTGGCCCTAGGTACATTCACCTGCAGATGCCTGTGCCCTGCACCCTACCTACATGGTTTGCATTGTTGCATCTTTGCTCCGCTTCTTTTTTTTTTTTTCTTTTTCCAGTAACAGGCATTGAACTCAGTACCTTGTGCTTTCAAGGCAGGCGCAGAGCCAGTGAGCTAAATCCCGGCCCAACCACATAATTTTTAATATTGGTACAACCTCCTTTTTTCATACAATAGCACAACATTTTTTTAGAGACCTGGCCAAAATTAATTTATTTTTGCCTACTTTGATTGGAGAAGTCTTTGCTAAGCACCTGTGATTCCGGCATCCAACGAAACAAAGCAGAGACACAAATGAGCAAGATGCAATTTGAGCCCCCAAGATACTACCTTGGAGCTAGAGAGAAGAATGAGAAGTCAGGAAAGTAAAGAAGGGCAAGAGGCAGACAGAAGAGAGGGCTGGCAAGAGTGTCTAGAGGGAGAAGATTGTACCCCTTGAATAAAGTATTTGTTTTCAGAAAATTGTTCTCACGTCCCTGTGAGGCATTTGCTAAATTAAGCATCATCTCTTTTACTTCCTGGGGGATTATTTGGTCAGGATGTAAATGGCAAAGAGCATAAATCTCAAACCTAAAGGTGGGTACAGTTCATATTTAAAGGCTGCATACTGTCCCCATTTTCTAACTGCAAAATATATTATTCAACAGTAAGTAGTATGTTTTATAGAGATCGTGGCCTGTTTTATTGACTGAATTTGTTTCTGAATAAAAGACTTCATCTGGAAAAAATTTATGAGTGTTGTCACCCATAATAGTTATCAGGCATCTTGCTCAAATTTATAGCACATTTCTACTACAGAAATTTTTGTGTTTTAAAATTGCTCTGTTAACTGAAAAAGTAATACATGGCTCTTGTAGAGAATTTGTAAATAATAAAAAGCTACAAGGATGCAAAGAAAAAGTTAGTGATAACTCAGCACTATTCCCCCTCACTCCCCTACTGTCCCGAGTATTTGCATTATTAGATTTTCCTAATGATTTCATAACACACTTTATATAACTACCCTTTCCCTTGGGGCAAATATGTTTCCAAGATGATCTGCCATGACCAGCTTTACAAAATTCTCTAAGTTTATATTCCCAAGGTTAAATTCCTAGTAGCATAATTACTACTTACACACATGAACCTTTTATGTTTTTGCCTAGGTACTTTTCATGAACGCTTCTGCTAGTTTTTACTTACAGCAGCAGTACATGAAAGCACTTGCTTACTCTTCAGTGCCTTTGCCCTCACTGAATATTATGATTTTTATTAGGAGAAGTTAGGTATGTTTGCTGGGTTAATGGGGGGGTACTATTTTATTCAAATTGACACTTCTTTTCTAGTGAAGTTGAATATTTACACCTTGGTATAAATTATTCACCTGCATGGTCCATTCTAAATTGGGATTTTTCCATTGATTTGGATAACTTCTTTATAAAGGATTCAAAGTTCTGTTATATTTGCTACATATGATTTTCTCCTGTCTTTTAATTCTTTTTTCCTAATTTGTTATTTTTATGCTCGTAAGTGAAACTGTTTGGTTTCTAAAATTTATTTTGAAAATGGCCTTTAAAATTAGAAAACCTTTCCCCATTTTGTGGCCAGATACTTAATGTCATTTATTTTTTTATTTCTACTGGGATTGTAGTTTTCACTCAGTTCTTTAACATAAGAGCTGTGCTTTATTTTATTTTATTTTTCATTGTCTTGTTTCTGTTTTTGAAAACAGGGTTTTACTATATAGTTAGGCTGGCCTTGAACTCACAATGTAGCCCAGGCTGGCCCCTAACCTAGAACAATCCTCTTGCCTCAGCCTCCTGTGTACTGGGATTATAGGCATGTACTACAATGTGCGGCCTTTTTATGTGATTTAAAAGTAAGGTTTCTTGTTACTTATTACAGGCATAATTTTTCTTCAGTTAATTTATTTGTGACGAGGATATAAAAATCCATTTCAGGGCTGGGATATAGGTCAGTGGTAGAATGCTTGCCTAGCATGCACAAGGCCCTGGGTTCAATCCCCAATGGGATGGAGGAGTGGAGGAGAGAGAAGAAGGGGGGGATCCATTTTATTCTGGAGGAATTCAAATTCTATCAAAAATTTTCCTTCCAAGTGAAATATGTTGAATATAGATTTAGTGAATCATTTTTGAACTTCAGGTATTAGAGATCTAAGATTTCTTCTAGTTCTTTTCTTAACTTGAAGACCCCACTCCCCAAACTGAACAACATTCATACCTTTGATGTTGAACTCTCCAAGTGTCACCATTTTGTATTGGATGCCAATTAATTGCCTGAGAAACTTTGAGCAGCTTTTTAAAAAACTCTAATTGTATATGCCCATCAATGCCAAGAATCGTTCTGTTCTTTTATATTCTAAAAATATTTCTGTGGATAGGACTTCTAAATATGTATTCTTGGTAAAATGGTGTTGATACAGGACAGATGGCTGATCTATCATATCCAGCTAGAACTGTCTCTGTTATTAGGTTATTAAAGCCATATTTTAAATCAAGCTGGTAAATATTTGGATTATTTTTTAAAGTTTAGAATGTCCTAAAGAGGACAGAGATCTGATATTCTCAAATATTACAGACTTCAGAGCAGTAGATCTTAACTGCCTTGGACTCTTGGAAATACCATGCAAGTGGCCTGGTTCTTGCTGCTGGCTGGGTTCCTCCCCTGGGCGCTCCCCACAGCATAGCTGCAAACCACTGTTTTTTTAAAATGCTAACTTATATCACTTGCATGTCCATGTTGCACAGAAGGAATTCTCTCTGTGAACAACGCATGTTTTATTGAACTTTCACCCCCGGGTTCTGACACTAACTAGGCTTCTAGTCAACATTTGTGGAAATGGACCTGGTAGAGAAGGCAAATGCTTTCCAAGTTCAGGCATTCAAATCAAATCTGGAAAACCCAAAATTGTTCCAGCTCCAGGATTCCAGTTCCTTGGAAATTTTAGGTGTTAATTTGAAAGTTACCCATCATGGAGAATCAGCCTGGACATAGTAAACAGAAAGGCGGGAAAGGTGGTCCCCCACAGCTGCTCTGTAACTGTCGATAAGTTGAAAGAATTCATCCAAGAATTTATGCAAAAAGTAGGCAAACTTTTGACATTAATGGGTCACAGTACTGGAGCAAGGCTCTGACTTGGGCAGGTTTCTCTGTGCCCGTTTTGATACCTTTTGGCATTCTGTATGAATCTGACATTCAGGAAAAGAGAAGCTTTGTATCCATACTGTCACTTACGTACTTCTGTTTTCAGTCCATTCCTCGTTTCCTTCCACACGTGTCCCCCACCTCAGCAAAAGAGCAGGGAGAGAGAGATTATGCAACCAGATTAATTTTGTTTTATTTTAGCCTTCTCTTTTCACTATTACTTCATGATTTTGTGTGCTTGACTTTAAAATCATTTTAGCACTATTTTATTGCATTTTAAATTCTCTTAACACATTTTAACACCAACTTTCTGTAACTAAGGAGTGACACATGTCTTACCTTTCTTCCAGTCTTGTTTCCTACTGTGAAATGAAGTGTCTAAAATGGTTACCACACAGGCTAAAACAGCTTCTCTGAAAACATCTAGGAATGTACAAAACATGGAAAAACACTAGTGTTTACTTAAGATGCCTCCTATCTTTTTAACACATTCCATGTGATTCATAGTTGTTATAGTGACTAGGAATTTTCTCGTTGCGTAACCTGTATAAATACGGAGGCTGCCCTTGCCTTACTGCTCGGCCCGCTGAAGTGACACGCATGTGCACAAAAGAGATTTAGAAAGTTTCTACACTTTAAAGTTTTCTGTTTTTTAAGTTCATTAAATTCTGATTTCTTAACTTTTTAAGTCTGAAGAACATTTCTGGGTCTTCAGAATTTAAGGCTGCCTTTTTCACATAATTTCAATTTCTGGATTAGGTCTTCACTTCATCAGGAGGCATTATGCAGTGCAGCTGAGTTGTAGATCTGATAAAAGGAGCTCAAAAGGAGAAGCCAAAGCCCTGAGGGCCAGCGTTTAGTGCTGTTCTGAAATTTTATACTGCCCTCTTGTTACCCAGATTATAGAGGCTTCTGTAAAACTGCTACCATGAATTATTCCAAATCCCAGATAGCAAGTATATCTGCAACTACATAGCGAACTTTGTCCTACTCATAATTTAGTGTAAGTCTTTGTCCCATCCTAGTGACATTATTTTCATTTTGGAATCATTTTACATATATCATACACACGGAATGATTTGAGAATTTTTGAAAACTAGAAATTATTTCTGTGTATATTTTCACTTCTGTAAAACTTCCAGGAAAACAAGATTGTAACCTTATTAATTTGCCTTTTTTCCCCTAAGAATGGAGACTGAATCCAGGGCCTCATGCATGGTAAGCAAGTGTTATCTCTTAGGCCTCAATTTGTCCTTAGAAAATTTTCTAGTAAAACACATATTGTATTTTAGGGCCATCAACATACACCAATAAAGAGAGAGAAAATAAATGCTGTTCCCAGCACTAAATCTCCTGCCTTTTCTAATCCCAGCATGATGGAGTCTGTCCAGAGCATTGTTTGGAGACTGTGTGGATGGAGCTTGGATATTCCAAGTACTGACAGATGCACAGTTTTTCTCCAGTGATCCTGGTCATTGACAGTTTTCCTCTTTCTTCTTTCATGTGTTAATAAATGATGGAGGATCTCATTTTGATTTGAAGTCATCTTTTGTTCTTTTGAAGTACTTTCAGATAGGCCACTCTTTGGGGGTGGGCGTGCATGCACGTGTGTGTGTGTGTGTGTGTGTGTGTGCACGTGCGCACACTGCTGTGCACAGTGCAGTGCCTATGCTTCGTTGCCCTTAGACCTGGGTGCCTGATTCCAGGGCATCGAGGTGCTGATGAATCCTGGTCCATAGCACAAAGGTGGTTGGGAGCTCAGAAAATTTTGATGATTTCTCAGCTCAGCTGACCCTTCACGTATCCCCTTTGGCTTGCTAAAATAACCAGGGCAAGTGAGTGGTTGTAACTCACAATTCTTAGAATGAAATCCCCATCCTGTCTGGAATGGAGGAGCCACAGAGCTCTGGCTGCCTCCCCTCCAGTGACCAGTGGCTGATGGCGGCCATTTGCTGCTGCTTGGTTCTTCCTGTCTGTGCTTTGGTCACACAGACACTGAGGAACAATCTTATTCCCTCTCAGATGATTAGTAACCCATCCAAAGACTAAGGCTGCATAGGCACTAACAAACCCTTGGCATTTTATTTTAAATAATGTAAGAGTCAGAGACATCTGAGTTACCTTGCCTCCCTTCTAGTTGTGGTCTCAGAGGTGTATGCTTCTTGGCAGTTGAGATAGGGGATTGAGGAGTACAGAAACAGCCAGCAAGAAACAGCTCTGTCCTGCTATCAGTGTGATCCATTTCATGATGCTCAATTCTCTCATAGCAATGGGGCACTGGAGCTGCCTCCCCTCCAGGTCCCATGAGCTCTGCAAGTGGACTCACTTCATTCTTGTGATGCCCTCTGTCAGTGGCTCATACAGTGGCTTCTGCTGCAACTGAAAAAAGCTGATGATATGTTTGTCATTTGTGTATGTTTCCTTAAATCCAGAGAATATACTTATACAAATACTTGAACAAAACTATAGCAAGATCCTCATACAAATCAAGTTTTCAGCACTTTGGTGGTAGGGTACTTGGATGGCATATTGGAACTATACAGTTTGTGTGTTTTTCAGCATCCTAGTATTAAAGGCTCTCTCTGTATCCAGCATGCGACTAGATTCATAAGGTAGGTATTATTCCATTTCACAGGCACAAAAACTGATGCTCAGAGAGGTTGTACAACTCAAACTCTTGCTAGCTCATAAGTGGCAAGTCTAGGTTTTGAAAGTTTACCCTTACTTTGGGGGTTATTGGTTTAATTTGATTTAGGCCATAATTTCTTTGAAGGAATGCCATCATCTGAGTTTAATCTTTATACTATTGAGAATTGGTTATTACCCATGAAATAGAGAGAAATGAAGCATGCTCCTGTGTGGGTTTTAGTAGGATCTTGGTGTAAGTTATGATGGTTGCTAAATAAATTCAATTTATCTAGTCATTGATGATTGAAAGGTAGGTGGGGTGGGACCGTTGGTAGGCCTTTTGCATACATTATCTTTTGTATTGCCTAAAAGTCCTCCGAGGAGTGTGATAGCCTTATATTTCAGATGGTGTTTTTGGATTTAGGGGGTTTATCCCCCACCCCAACCCCAGCGACAGCTAAATGGTAGCTGGCAGAATTTGGCTGTGGATAAGGGAAACCTTGTAACCACCGTCCCCTCAGCAGTTTGAGGCCTTGCCTGCAACTGTGAACTTGGCCATTCTCTGAGCCCTGCCTCTCCTGTGTGAGAAGTGGCTCACAGAGCCTGAAGTCAAAATCAGACTCTGCTTCTGCCTCACACTGTGGCTCCAGAGCCTTGGTTCTTCTCCATAGGAGAGCTGCACTTGAACTCTTGTTCTGCAGATGTCTATCTTGAGTTTATCCCTTCTCCCCTAGCCTACTCTCTGGACTTAGTTCCTGTGGGGCAAAGACTGCCTTCTTGCCTTTGCTGACCTGTATGTCCTTGATCTTGAACCACTCCAATTTACATCCGCTTCTTTACTCATCAGCCCGTTCATTCACTCATTCATTTGCTTAACACTCACTGCCGGGGTGGTGGGGTGAAACAGAAAGCCAAACAAATGGAATCCCTGTGCTTGGGCAGCGAATGGCAGAGTGGAACTGACCCTGCCTTTTCTCCTCCATCGCAATTTCCGTATCTGGCCATCGACCAAGAACTTTATATTTGGCCTCTTTTTTTTTTTAACTAGAAAATATTCAATAAAATTGAGGTTTTATGATTAATAAAGGCAACAGCTGTGTGACTGACTACTGGCAATGGTCACATGGGAAGTGAAGCAAGCTATAGGAGCTAAATTGCAGTACTCTTGTTACAGGAGTTAAACAAAGAACAGTTAAGACAAGAAAGCATGCTTGATTCTTAGAGTAAGTCATTAGAGACATGGTAACATACCCTTCTCCACAGTTAGATTTCTGAGTGGAATCCATGGCCTCCATGGTATAATCTCAGTTAGTTGGCACAGGCTTCTCTGGAAACTGCGGAAGAAGGCGCTAGTTTGTCTCTATTCGCATCCTCTCCTGCGTGCTCACCTCTGCTCTGTGCCACTGGGCAGTGAGTCCTGACTCCTGTGGACTGCATCACCCAGGAGTTCTTGTCCTTCAGCTCCATATATGATACACTGCCAGTAGGAGGCATTCGCAGATCAAAAGTGGAGGAAGAGAGAGGCCAACATACTGCTTCTCCCTCTGTCCAGCTTCGTCCTGCAATCCCAGCAATGGCTACAGCTCCTGCTCTCGGTGCCTCTCATTTTCTTCTCCAGTTCCTCAAGGACCCTGTGTTCCGTGTTACCTCCTCTTGGCCCATCCAGCCCAGCATTGGTAACATCCCCTCTCCCTGGCCCATGATTATCTCAGCATTTTTGCTTGTTTTCCTCAGCCCTGACCATACTTCTATACAAAGCCTCTTTTTTAAACATTTTCAGCTGGGAATGGTAGCAAATGCCTAATCTCAGCACCCTGGGAGGCTAAAGCAGGAATGTGGGAAGTTGAAATTCAGTCTGGGAACTTAGTGACCTGAGAACCTGTCTCAAATTTTTTTTTTAAAGAATGAGAGATGTACCTCAGTGCAAAGGCCCTGAATTCAATCCCCAGTACTCCTCCAATAAACACTCAAACAAACAGATTTTCAAAGCCCTTATGGGGTGTGCTTCCTTTTTCTGCCAGTTTCCAGGATGATCCAGCAAGCTAATACAGCATATTTCAGTGTCACTGTGATGAAGACATTGGTTTTATATTTCAAGATGTTACAGTCTATCCCCACGTCTGCTGCCTCATTGTACAGTGTGAAGGGAGATTCACCAGCGGAAGCTGGCCCTGCATCAAGTCCCTGGACTTACTCTGGTATTGGGCTCCTTAAATAACTTTTTAAATGGTAATAATTCTAACAGGCAATAAAATTTAATGCAGTTTATCTTTAGCAGCCGTAAGTTTTCTGTCTAGTCATGTTTACTGCTTTTTTGTGGGCATTTGGTCAAGTTCCATAAGAAACTTGTGGTTACTTTCACACCTGTGAAAAAGAGACTTTACCTAGCTTGTTATACATTTGGGGATGATAAATTCTGTTGGTCCCATTAGGCTTTCATTTGAGTTATAAATTTTAATATGTATGATGTAAAAAGAACTAATTATTATTTAATTTATTACTCTCCTTTTGCCAGATTAACCTGTACAAAGATGGATTTGTTAGGCAGCACCTTTGTGGTCTAGTAATCTTAACGGCTCACCTTGCCACACATCTGCTTCTTTCATCTTTCTTTTAATCGGTTAGATCTGGCCAGCAATATTCTTTTGTCCTTATTGTCAGCAAATTCTGTGAAGGTTAGTCTCGTTTTGGCCAGAGATTTTTTTTCAGATAAGTATTCCAATTCTGCTGTACCCACATTTACAGTACAAAAATAGATGCGGGCATTGAGGTTTGGTTTGCTAAGCTGTGTTTAAATTTCCATAGTGTAAGATGGGAGGAGATACCCAACTGCTGAATCACAGTCCTTCTTCCTACTTAGGAGAGCCAACAGTTTGGGCTTCTGTGAGAAACGTGGAATCAAGACAGATGAATTTGGTAGAATTTTTGGAAAGGATGCAGAACCCAGCCCTCATTCTTAACCCAGAACCGTCTTCACTTGTTCTGTAATATTGTTGACGGGCTCTGTGTCTGCCTGAGCACTGCCTCATCCCACCTCTGTTGTTAGTGCTTCTTTCAGTTAAGCCAAAGTCAGCCTCCTTTATCTTGCCACCCACTCATGGAAAATTACTTTTCTGGAACATTGTGAATGATTGCAGGGCTCCCTTTCCTACCGGGCAGGATAGCCCAGAGAGTGGAATTAACCAGCTGTCCTTAGTTCTCGATCCTGTCTGCCTTAGACATGCCAGCTACCTGAACTGAACCTGTTTCTCAGACCTGCTACTTGCTGCAGAATCTTTCATACCCAGTCAGCAAATCTCAGGTCCACAGGCTCAGGTTTGCTCAGCTGGTTTTTGTTTTTTCTTCCTGATGCAAAATTTACATAACATAAAACTAACCATTTAAGGTGTATCATTCAAAGTCCACCCAGTTCCTCAGCCCATCAGGTCCAAGGCAGCTTATGTACTGGGAGCCCCACCTCTCTCAGACTTCACCTGCTGTGTCTGGATCCCCACACTGTACAGGCACAGGTGACCACAGACACACAGACTCCCTCTAAGTCCAGTCTCTGCAGGTGTAAATGTGCACCTGTCCTGGTTCTTGCCTCAGTACCTGTCAGCACTTCATTGTGCCTTTGCTGGGGCATGAGCTCTGCCTGACATGAGCTGGTTGAACTCTGCCCCAGCACCAGGCTCAGCCTTCATGCTTTCTCCTCTCAAAAGATAATCCCTTGGGTGGCTTTCTCAAACCAGACAGGCCATTCAGAACTAACAGCTGACTTTTCAGCTGGGTGTGGCAGTGCATGCCCATAATCCCAGCTACTACGGAGGCTGAGGCAGGAGAATCACAAACTACTGGCCAGCCTGGCAACTTAGTCAGCTCCTGTCTCAAAATTTAAAAAGTAAAACCAAAAATGGCTGGGGTTGTAACTCAGCATTAGGATGCCCTTGGGCTTGATCTGCAGTACCCAAATAAAACAAAAAGTGACCATCCTAGAAGTTTGGAGCCTCCCCACAGCCTCAGTGCACCTGTTGCCTGACCCACCAGATTGCCCACCTTTGGCTGTTAGTACGAGGGTGGATCAGAGCCCTTTCCATCACTGCAATCTGTAATGTGGAACATTGGCCACTTTGGGACACATCTGTGGCTCTAGTCAGGGGCACTGGAGTAGAACCTGTCTAGGTTTAATCTCAGCCTCACCATTTCCTGTTCTGTGTTCTTTCTTGGTCAAAGTAATAATTACATAAGAAAATGAGTATTCAGCTCCTAGCTTTTCCAGCAGGATGGTAAACCCTCATTGCATGTTGGTTGTTATAAATTTATCTGCCATTCCTGGTGGGTCTGCTAGTTGCACACTGCAGTACTACCTCCTCCTTGTTCATTATCTATGAAGTGTTGAGATCTGGCTAATTGTTGGGCATTCAAAGTAGAAGAAGATATGGAGCTCACTTGGAAATTGAGCTTGTAGTCTGGGGAAGACAGACGGAAAGATGTATCAGTAAGTGCTGCATAGAATGCTGAATCAGAAGGATCCGTGTGGTGTCACCACCAGATCATTCTGGAGGGAGTGGCGGGGGGTGCTTCCTAGAGGAACTGATTCTTACTATGAACTTTGTGGAACGCATAAGAGCTAGGTTGAGGTTCTGCTATGAAAGAATGCAAATGAAGTCAGTGGCTAAAATGGCCTTGCTCTGTTAGCACCTTCAGTTAGTGCATTCCCAAACTTGAGGGAGCGCGGCAATGGAACTTGTGCTATTTGTATTTATTGAATGCCGTTGTCATCAAATTAGGTGATTCTGTGGACTTTCCATTTGAAAGATTCTCTCTCTGCTCCTTGCATCAGACAGATATGTTTTTGGTCACATGAGAAAACTGAGGGGCCTACGGATGGGACAGGAGGGGAAGGTAGGAGGCATAAAAGACACATCTTACCTAGTTTACAGTTTAACCTGTATTTCGACCTGGCCATGGCCACTTTCTTTTTTTATTCATGTGTCATAAACTGATAGATAGTATCTTTTAGTGAATGCCTCCCTAGAGTTCTAGTGTCCCGTTAATTACCTGACAACTTCATTGTTAGTTGCGTGGGAGTTGAATTCCAGCGGTGGAGCAAATATTCACAATGCAGAAGTTCAAAGCACACTTCTGTCAGGTGATGAGCAATATAATCGGAAAGTGACTGAGTGGAGGAGGTGAAGGAAGCCTCACAAAAAGAGTGACCTCAGAGCCATGTGAGATAGAATTGTGCCGTTAGAGATAATCCATGCACCCCTCTCTGGCTCGCTCATTCATCTCTACATTCAGTACCCCTTTATCCAGTGAGCATCATCTGCCAGGCCCTGTCCCCTGTGTTAGAAACAGAAAACTTAGTCCCTGCCCTCATGGTGTCCTCACTTAGTGGAGGAGACAGAGAAGGCAGATGGTCAGAGGTCCTATAGTAAGGTGATGGGTGTCATGGCAGGGTTCTTTGGATACGCCCTCTGGACAGAGAGCATCTGTGGCAGGAGACTTATCAAAAAAGGCTCCTTAGGTGGGGTGAACTCCCTCTGTACCTTTTGGAGATCATAGACTCCAGTGAAATCTAAGAATTCTGGATTCTGCCTAAACAAATGAGCCGTGCATAAAAATCCTGTATACTTACAGAGGGTTATGACTCCCTAAAACCCACCCGTGACCCCTAGTTAAGGACCCTTGTAAGAGTATGTGCTCATAAACTAGCAGAGATGTGATGCCCTGGCTAATGCTGTGAATGTTTTATGGCAGCACTTGGGAGGGGAGTCATCTCCCTGGAACATGGAAAATCAAGCCAGTAATTGTGACAGTTCCAACAGGCCTGGGAAATCCCTTCACAATCACTTTTTCTTCGTAGCGCTGGTGACATAGGAAAATATAACTACATGCACAAACTTGGTTCGTGATAATTTAAGTTAGGATCTGATAAACCATGGGCATCAATTCTCCACATCTCCCTTTAAAAGAATCAGCATCTTTATGACTGTGTAATAAGCCTGTCTTTCATGTGACTAAATGAACGAAAATACTGCTAGTTTGATTTAGAAATACAAAAGCCAGCATTGAGCATGGAAGTCACCCTGAGTGGAAGGTTCTGGTTCTGGTATGTGTGCAGAATTCACAGGCAGGGTGGTAGTACAGTCAAACAAAACAAATCAGACATGCTCATGCAAAGAATGGAATACTGCTGATGAGGAGCCGTGTCTGGTTTTCGTCCTCCAGATGGGCTGTGCTCAGAAGGTCATGGGAGTCTGTGAGCACTGCTTTCCGTCTTATCACTTGTGCTCCCCTACTTCCAACAGAGGACACCTGTTTACTTCTGTGCTTCCTCTTCCCTCACTTTCCTAAATACTGTCCTCACAGCAAAGCTGTGAAGAACCCAGCCAGCTGTTTGGTGGAGTTTCTTGCTCCTCCCATCATCCCTTCAAGAGAGTGGGGACAGGAACTGGTTTCTGCAGAGCTGGGGCCATGGAAGGTATGCACACCAGAGCTCAGCACAGAGGAGAGAAGCAAGCAAGAGCATGGTGTCCCAGTCCCCTCCTTACCTTTCATGTCCTCCTCTTTTCCCAAAATTCCAGCTCCTGAGGTTGGTGCCACTTTTCCCAGGTCATCTGTCCATTACTCCAGGGTGTTTTCTCACTTTCCACAGGAGCCTTACTGCCTGGGTTCTGCGTCATCTTCTTGAGCCCCATTCCTGACCATCACCAATAGGATGTACAGTGCATAACTCTTATCACCCTGACAGGGAAGTGCTTTTCATCCTTCTCTCTTAACTACTGCCTCCATAGTCAGTCCACACCAATGACAGGAAATACCCTCCAGACAAAGGCCACCAGGAGCCCACCAGCAGATGAACAAGCTGGGTTTATTGCTGGTTGCAGTGTAGGTCTTAAGATCTCACACTATGAGAGCCATGGGGCAATCCTGTTAAAACAGTCTTAGGTGACCTGTGTTTGTACTGAGTCACTTTGAGAAAGGCTGCAGGGAGCAGGGCTTTGTTCTGGATTGGATACTGTCAGGAAAAATGTAGGTAACCATAGGATGGAATAGCTTGCTAAGTCTTATCCCTCTGTAGAGAAGACAGACTAGGGCAAAGCTATAGCTATCATTGGCCAAAAAAGAAAAAAAAAAAAATAGCAGTAGCTACTCATTCTATTTGGGCTTTGGGGTATTTTGTGGTTTGGACAGTGTTCACATTTTGTTTTCAGAAACCATAGCTGAGTAGCTGTGTTTTTGTCTGCATCGTGACCTTGATTAGTGTGAATTTTCTGTGAGATCATTTAGCCGTGAGTGCCAGGCTGGCTCCCAGGTGTCATGGTCTGCAAATATAGTGAGAAAAGCCACTCTGAAACCAAGAAGAAGACATTTGTAACCACATGTAAAGGAGTTTTTCCCACATACCAAGCAAGCAATCAGTCATTTCTTCAGGCAACACAAGCTCAGGTGTTATGCGATTCAACTCAACTCTGATACTTTTCACCTAGAGATACAGTAGGGCTCCAAATTGAGGGCTCCAAGACTTGCCCCCAACTTTTGATGCCAATCACAAGCTCCAGGTTTTCTTGACCTATTGACCATAAGTCACGGTCCCCACAGCCCCCCTCCTTCGGTTCAATTTGATTTCTGCAGGGGACAAGGAACTCAAGGAAACATATTTAACAGGATCATTAAAGGATATAAAGGAACAGCCAGAGGAAGAGATACATTGGGTCTGGAAGAGCCCCAAGTACAAAAGCTTCCTTTCCTGTGGCGCTTTCCTTTCCTGTGGTTATACCACCTTCCTGACACGTGGATAAATTCCCATTCACCTTCCTGAAAGCCTCTGAGCCCTGTCCTTTTGGGTTTGGGTTTTTATGGAGGCTTCATTCTGTAGGCATGATTGATTAGGCCATAAGCAACCTACTCAACCTTCAGCCACTTTCCTCTCCCTGGAGGTTGGGGCTGGGCTCTGTTCCCCTGGCAACCAGCCCCACCATGCTGTGATTATTTAGGGACTTTCCCAAAGTCTCCTCATTAACATAAATGCTGGTTTAGTGGAAAGGGGCTTGTTATAAATAACAAAAGATTTTCTTTCACCTTTATAGCTCTGGAGCTATTCTGGGATTGCTTCAGGAACCCACAACAAGACCAAATACTGTACCATAACAAAAGATATTCGTGGTGTTCTGGTCACTTTAAAATTGTAGAATTATAGGAACTGTAAGTCAGGAACCATGGACAAAATCCAAATCACAAGTATCCCACAGGTGCCACTGCTGTCTTCCTTAGTCTTGTCTCTGTGAACAAATCCTGTGCCCTTTCTCCTTGTAGGGAGAGAGCCTTATCTCCTCCAGTTCTGCAGTTCATCATCTTCCCCAGCCTAATCATCTTAGGTAACCTACTCTGCAAAAATAGTTTAACAAAAACATTAGATTTTCATGGTCCCCAGCTGTTTTCCGAATGGCCCTGGCCTCCCTCCTCTCCATTGCCTCCTGTTGTGTCCTTGGCCAGTCCCTTATCCTTGGTGGGCTTCATCATTCGCTGTTTTCCTCTAAGGCTCCTGAACACTTAAAGCAGAAAGTCATAAAGCATGTGTCTTCTTGCCTCAGCACTTCTCCCTCTACCTGGCTGCCTTCCCCAGAGACAGACTCTGTGAGCTGACCCCTTCCTGCTTAATGGACACCCCCCCTCCCCCGCGCAAGGGCCCTTCCTGTCTGTTTCTGTCTTCCTGGTTCACTTGTGCATTAACACTTCTTCCCACCTTACACTTACTCACTCTACAGGTTTGGGTGAGCCTTTCCTAAGAGCCCTTTAACACACTGCTCTCCTGGTTCCCCTACCCTTCAGAGTCTCAATACGTGGTTTCCCCTGATCCTGATACTACTCCTCCTCTTCACCATTTCCCTGTATTTTTTCTTCACTTAGATCCCTAATATTTGTACCTACCTCTCTTTCTGCCCCTCTTTAGCTGCCCCATCTACTGCCCAAACTTGAGAAATGTGCACATTTGTCCCAGTGTTTTATTGCTAACTGCCTGCTAAACACAGCAGGACATCATGCCAGTGCTAAAGCACTGACTTCTGAGAACAGATTCTTCAGTCTCACCATAGCCATTCCTCTGTGCACGCATTCCCATTCTATGGTATTCCCCATCTCAGTCACCAGAGTCACCTTTGACAACCAAATCCTGTGAGTTCTACTTTTGCCTTGTCTCTTGAATTTGGCAACATTTCAGCATTCTCACCAAACTATACTTGAGTTTTCGTGGAGCCTATAAACTTAGTTAAAAGAGCAGGGTACTTGTCCTACTTGTCTTTGCTTATCTGTTCAGCTGTATATCTAACCCAGAGGAGGCCCTCACTATCGGCTGAATGAATGTCACTTAAGTGTTCAATGCTTTGCTTGTATTTCATGAATTGTAATTGCATATGTTTTCCAGCTTTCGTCTTCTTAATCCTTTTTTGGAGGTGGGTAATGGTACTGAGGTAGAACCCAGAGACTAGCGCCACTGAGCTACATCACTAGTCCTTTTTACCTTCATTTTTCCTCTGTTTTGAGACAGGGTCTTGTTAAGTAGCCCAGATGGAACTTGAACCTGTGAACTTCCTATCTCAGCCTCCTCGAGTGCTAGGGTTATAGGTGTGCACCCCTGCACTTGGCTTAATACTTTCATTCTTAACCATGAATAAAACACCATATGCAGAACTTCTCCTCTTTTTCAGGAAAAAAAAAATTAGTTAAAGGTGCAAGGATCAGAAAATATTAATTTAACTTTCCTTCTTCCAAGCCAGATATAATATGTACGGTTATTATGTTTTTGTGGCAGTTTTCCATAATGTACATCTCCCTTCATTCATTGATTTTTCTGCCTTTTCTCTTCTTTATTGGATACAGGTTTTCAAAATGGAACCTATTACAATGACATAAGATGCTACTGATAGTACATCAGTCTGATCCGGCTCTTCCCTGCCCATAAACTGTAGCTGCTGTGTGCGCAGCCATGTAATACATAGCAGTTACACAGACATCAGAGAAGCCCTTTCTATCCATATGTATGTGCGTGGCCTACAGAAGTTAATAATGCCATATATCATGTGTGCATGGAATGTAAAATGTACTTCAGAATGACAGCAGGCTCATATAAAATGAGTATTGGCTTACAATTAGAGGAAACCAGGGAAAAATTTTTGTCCTTTCAAATAACAATTATTTGGCTGTTTCCTGTGTATCTCTATATTCCAGACCCTTATACCTTTTTTTAAATTTTATTTTTTGGTCAGTATATGCCCCTCTTCCTTTTTATTTCACTTCCGTTACATGGTTAACAAAAGAACTGCTCTGGAGAAGTGAAAGATAGCAATTACACATTGGTATTCATGTTACGGGAGACACACGCTGCCATCCTCAGGGAGTTGAACAATGAATATCCAACATTAATTGCCACAGAAGCTGTGCATCTGACCTTGGTGAAATGTAATACATCAGTTTTACATAGTTAAATTATTTGCCACTAAAAGATTAAAATTAGAGAATGATCATAAAATTATATTGCTTTTAGAATGACCAATATTGTTTGTTTTCAAGGAAATTTGAAAGGACTAAAATGATTGGGTCACTATTATTTTCTTAGAATCCAGGACGCCAGGAGTTGAAATCACAATCATGCCCCTGATTTGTCTGGCAATTAGGGCAAGAGTAGTGCCATTCTATTCTTATGAAGAGTAAACAATACCTTGACATCCCTGCTTAGTCTGTAGAAGCAATGAATATAGCACAATGGCTAATGGTACATTTTATCCACAGGGGCAGGGGTATCATTCCTCTTTGTATTTGTACCTAATTATAAGTGGAATTTTCTGTCAGTAGTAGAAATGGAAACATGCTAGAAACCCTAGACATATTGCTCTTTGTAAAGAGGTGACATTATTTTTAAGGTAAAACCTACTTTTATCAGTTTTTCTTGTTTTAACCTTTTTGCTCAAGTCATCAGAAACATAAAAGTTAGATTTTCTTACATGCATCTTGCAGTTCTTTTTTCTGGGCTGCCTTGTGTTTCCTGGGTGATGCACATTGGGAGACTTTCACACTGAATGCTCGAGAAGTGTGCATTGCCCAAAGTAAGGGCCACACTGCTGGGTCAGCAGGGAGCATCCTTGGTGACAGCCACGTCAGCAGCCATCCTGGCTCTGGGCTGTGGAAGCTGTGTGTGCAGAAATGAATGATGGTTCAGCCTTCTCCTTTTTAAAAAGAGACCGAGGTGAAGAAAGCCAGTGCAGTCAACCATGACATCCAAATTTCAGCCTAAATGAGATTCTAACTAGAGATCCATTTTTGCTTGTGTTCTGGAAAAACAAGTACATTCGAAGACCATCTGGGAAAAACTGACCTGAGTGATTGAATGAGTATTTTTTTTCTTTGCCCGCCTTTAAACGTAAGACAGCGATTATTCATTTTAATGTTTAAGGTACGTTTCATATGATTTTCCACTTTTAGTAGTGTTTAATAAACATTAGCCAGGTAAGAGGAGATAGATGTTCCACATGCAGTTAGTATGCTGTGCTTTTTGAGACTTCGAACTTTATATTCTCTAATTCAAATTATTCAGGTAGTTTTAAAATAAACTCTTTGAATGCAACTCTCCCCACCTTTTTTTCCTTCTGTTTCTTTTAAAGTATGTATGTCTCTTAATGCTTTATGTACTGCGTGATTAGAGAGATTCTTGGCCATGCTCCTAATTTATTCTGAATCTTATTTTTTTTTAAAGATGCCATAAAGCAACCCTACAAAGTGCAGTTCGAGTTGGCTCTTTTTAATTTTCTTTCCTTTTCCCTTTCCCATCCATCACTCCCATCGGCAACTAAAGCAAGATGATGAAGTGACGACTCTGCAGGTTAAAGAGCAGGACCACACCATCCTGGTGCTGAGGAAAGTGCAGGGCTGTGGCCCAGCCCCCGCCGCCGCCGTGAGCGCAGAGAGCGATTGGAGGTGAGAGTTTCCCCGGCAGCCACCTCCGCACGCGCTTCTCTCCTTCCTCTGCCGCCTTCCCTTCTCCGGCTCCATCTCACTGCTCCCTCTGCCTCCTCTGCCCTCCCTCCCTCTCCTTTCTCTCCGCCTCTCCAGCTTTCTAGCTGACTGCAGAGCTCTGAGCAGCCAGATGGACTCGGTTCCCAGTGAAAGCACAGGGATGGCGAGGTCTTCCAGCATTTAGGGGATGCCTTTGTTAGTAACCGCTCACAATGGGCAGCTCCCGGCTGAGGGTCTTTGACCCTCATCTAGAGAGGAAAGATTCCACGGTGCTCTCCGACCGAGAGCTGCCCCTGCCCACCTTCGATGTGCCTTATTTCAAATACATCGACGAGGAGGATGAGGACGATGAATGGAGCAGCCGCTCGCAGTCTTCCACCGAGGATGACTCAGTGGACCCTCTGCTCTCTGACAGATACGTGGTGGTGTCCGGGACCCCGGAGAAGATCTTGGAGCACCTTTTGAATGACTTGCACCTGGAGGAAGTCCAGGACAAAGAAACAGGTACGGCGCGGGTGCCTCCTGCTTCCAGACTCACGAACACCTTCGGGCGAGGCTCCCGCTGTTCCCAAACCGGGCTGGGGTGAAATAGCATCTGCCTGCTTTGCTTGTGCTGTTCTGTTTAAATCCGGTAAATGGACACATGCAGTTCCCAAGCAGCTGCTTGGGAAGTAAGCCGTACAAAGAAAACGACAGGAAGGCAGATGTTCTTGTTTCTGTGGTGATTTTTACCGAATTTCACCCAAGGCGATTGGCAAGAGACCAACCTTCAGCAGCCCCTGTGCAGGGGCGGGGGCTAGCCGGCCTTCACCTGGTTTGCGGGAAGGGCTGAGCTGGGCAGAGTACCCTCCCGGCGGCGTCCCGGCCGGAAAAGTCATCAGTTACTGCAACTACTCAGCAGTTACTGGGCAGCTCCGCTTAGCAGCCACTGCTGCCTTTTTCCAAGTGGTTTGCAAACTGCCTGCTCAGAGCGAGCCCTGGGGTGCAGAATATGATACTCATAGCTTTCTAGACCAGAAACTGTAATTCACTGAAGCCTTATTGATCAGTCTTCTTGTCCTTTTTATTCAACCCATTTGCTTTGATTCAACCCATTTACTAAAATACCCATTAAGCTTTTTTCATCCATGTACTTTTTTGCAAGCACTATTCCATTTACAAAATGACTTAGCCATAATTTCCTTTATCACAAGGGAAGGGAAATCTCACAGAGGCAAATACTGCCTCTCAACCAGAATTTGTAATTTGCCCCAGCCTGGAGCAGTTGTTCCAATGAGGAGACCTCTGATGGTAGTCTGTATTTTGCAGCTTGATCTGCCTGGCTAAAATGCACTTTTTGCTGCTACACTGGCACCTGTGATACACTCCCAGCCTTGAGCACAAAATTGATTGCATCAGGAAAAGGCAGCTGTAGGTTGTACTAGTGCAGAGTAACTGCCTTGGCTTTTGCCATGTGGGAGGGATTGTGAAATAGCAGTTTAGGTGGCAGCAAGTTTCCTTGCCTCCCAGCAGTTTTTGTCTGAACATGACTGATGCTTGGATCTATATTAAACTATACAGGGCAATAAGAGAAACAAAGATGTATGAAGTGTGTGAATGGGTTAAAAGCAAAAGTGCCAAGTGACTCAACCATGTATCCTACAATGACGTTATTGTTTGATTTAAAAATTCAAGTATAACTTTATTGTGCATGTAATTGGGGAACTCAGTAGATATTTATACATGAAGAAATAAGCTTAAAGAGCTCCTTCTGGGTTTTTGTGTGTCTGTAGATTAATACTTTGCACATTTGAGCACGGTTCCCATGTTCTGCCTCATCAGATGTGATCTTCTGGAACCAGGCATCATTTCCCCTGTACTGACTGCCAGGCTGGTGTGGGCTAGAATATAGACAAGTTTTCTCTCGGGAAAAGGACCAGACACTTAAATGTGGTAGAGCTTTGGAAGGCCTGAATGCTCTCTGCTCCTTAACATCATAATTATAAAAAGTATTTAATAATAATTTGATTTATTTTTTTCTTTTTTAAAAAAAACTGTCACCAGTTCATATCCCTTCCCCTCTCCCTTATTTTGAGGTTTTTATTTTCATTTATTTTTGTGGTGCTAAGGATGAAAACCAGATCCTAGCTCAAGCTAGTCAAGTGCTATACCACTGAGCTTTACCCCCAACCTGTTGTATTACTTCTGAGAAAAACTGCCCAAGTGCTCACCAGCAGACTCATTATTTAACACCTGGAATGACCATCTCCCTGATATCTGTTGCTAAAGCCAGGAGCGGCCTCCTGTTGGGAACAGGGATGTGCACACTGTCTAGTGACCTTCATTCCTGCTTCTCAGTTATGCCAACCCTGGGGTCGTGGTCATGTGTGTCAGCCATGTGCACATCGAGCAGTGGGGATCAGGACTCAGTGGTTTGACTCTCCTCACCCCAACCTTCCAACCTAAGTAGGGTGGGGGGAAGCCAGTTCGACCAGTGTCACCTGATTCCTATTCATTCCCTTAGTGTCTGGAAGGAGGACACAGGTGAAACTTCAGAATTTTGCAGAGACATTGTAGAAAGAAAACAGTAGCAGAATTACATGAAAATGAAAAAGTTACCTTTAGAGAGTGATTAATATGCATAGTTGGGATCCCTGAGCCAAGTCCTTTGTTCCTCTTCCAAACTTTAAGCATAGCCTTTGAAGAAAAACAAGAGAAGCAGTCTTGTTTTTTGTTGACAACATTTTTTTAAAACATAAAATAAATTTTGTATGCAAACTGAAGAAAATCAGCTCTTAGTATATTCTAGTTTGAATAGTAAATGAATTGGATATTTAAAACAATTGAGGCCCCTTGTCACCGATAGAGGTGAATTCTAATTCTTTACCTTGGTCGAGTTGGCAACCCTCATTATCAGAGGGCTGTGTGTGCAAGAGCCTAATAGAGTCGCATAAACCATATGGAAGACAGATGGAGGAAAATGAGAAGGGGTTGCAATAAAAGTATACAGCAGCGTTTTTATGTTCTTGAGCACCCCTTTTAGTGAGATGCAGCCATATGGGGCCCAGTGGAGCCATATGTAGGCCCAGCACATGGCCTTGGTGGCAGTGAGGAGGAAAGGGTACATGGGAAGAAATCAATGGTCCTGGAAGCTGAGATCAGCCTGTTAAGGATTCTTACTTCCTACATTCCTATACTCACCAGAGGCTGGGAAAGACAACCAAGCAGAAGGTGAATTTTTCCACTTCTTTCTTAACAAAAGTCACTTGGTTGTGACAATGTGGGTGCAGGGCCCAGTAAAGAGGATAAGTTGATGTGTAATTACTAATTTGCATAACACGGAAGTGGAAAAAGTTTACTGAATTGAATGGAATAGAAAAGAGAATGTTAGTGCTTTTGAGATAAAGCATTTATTTATGTTGGTAACTGAATCAATGGAACAGAGGGGGAAAAGGGATTTGGTGGCAGTGGAAAAAAAAAGAATGGAACAGAAACAATTCAGCAATTCATACAGTATACTGTCAAACTAAGTTTAAAAGCAAAAAACAATTTTGGAGATGCTTAAAAGCGTACTACTTGTACCATACTTTTTTGGGGGGCGTGGAACTGGGGACCTAACCTAAGGGTGCTCTACCACTGAGCTACATCCTCTTAAGTAGAAAACTGTAGAGTGAGGAGGGGCAAGTTAATCATCCAAACATCTGGGGCTTTCTGTGCTGGCAGCTTTGAAATCTATATAATCTACGATAATCTCCCTCTCTTTACTAAATTAACAGTAAAACTCCCAGATAGCAAGCAGCAATGAGATTCATTGTAACCTAAATCTTTAAACATTTTTCCTTTGTCCCATAGCTCTTCATTCCTGAAAATGGAAAAGATCAAGTCTGTAAATTGGAAACTTATTGTAATCATGGCAAGCACTTGAGGCTGTTTTCAAAGATTTCCTCTTCTTTTAGGACTCATGTTCTGACTTGAAACACTCTGAAAGGGTAGAGAAAAATCAAGCAGCTTTTGCAGTTGAGTGTTTTATTTTTCACCTTCCCAGAAATAGGGTAGACACCATTGAGTATTCCCAGCCCAGGAGAGTTACAAGGAAGGCAAGAAGGCGGGAATGAAAGAAAAACCCAAGAAGTTGTGAGTGGAGGAGTTGGAGGGATAGAGGAGGTAAAGGTGAACCCAGACTGCCCTGCTCTTGTGTGGTCCCCAGTGGTCCTGCTCTTATTTCAGTCTTTTCCCTCCCTGGAGAGACAAGGATGCTTGGCCTAGAGATGCTAAGGAAATGATTACTGTTTCAAAGTGTGGGGACGGGGCTTGGTACTCTCTGAAAGATTGTATAGTGAACTACCTTGGTATTAATTTTTCTTTTCAAATCTGTGTTATGATGGCTTTACTTTAGAGAAAATATGCCATTTTCCATTTCCTTAGTCCCATTTCCTGATTCCTTATTCAGCTTTTTGAAGAAAATATATTTAGGATGACAGGTTCCCAGAAAAACAAGCAAGCACCCTGAACAGATTAGTGGGAGTAGATAAAGCCTACCTCTAGTGGTTCTCATTAGGCCTGACCTGATTTCTATAAGGTATAGCTGCTTAAAAAAAAAAAAAAAACTTCATGAGGTAGTTATTCTGTGTATTCTAGTATGCCTCAGTAGAAATACCTGTGCAGCCTTGATCATTTCGTGGGTGCCTTGGTGTGAATCAACAGCACATAATCAGTGGGGTGTGATGGAGGAGGTGAGTCCCTTCCTGTCCACACAAGCTACAACTGGGAATATGCCTGCTTTCTACACAGTGCAGCAGAGCTCGCTTGGCCAGCACAGTCCAAAAGTTCTTGAGTATTTCACTGATAGAAACCTGAGTAAAGCTAGAACAGTCATCTTGTTTGCTGTTACCATTTTATCTTTACCTCTACTAGCACTAAGCCCATTCCAAGGCTTGGAGATGTCATTTTTATGGAGAATAATTGAGAATGCTTTCCTTCTGATCACTGGAAAGATAGAACACAACTTAGTGAACTCTTCCCATATTCACCTTGCCTTGTAGGATTTCTGGAATGGTGCTGGTGCCTCTGTTTCCAGGCTTCCTCTCCAGGGCTCACATCCAGCCCCATGTCCACTGGTCCCTGCCTTAAAGCCTCAAGAGCAGAGGTGGCAAACCTATGACACGTGTTATTTGTTTTTCTTTTAAGACAAGAGATGTTAATGAGTTAAAAATCTCAGTATTCAGGTTTAATTGCAGTGTTGGCACTTTGTGATAAATAAGTAGGTTTGAGGTTGCAATTTGGGCACTTGTCCCCAAAAGATTCGCCATCATTGCTCTAGAGCCAGAGACATTTAAAATTTACAACCTGCACTGGTAGACCTTGCTGGAAGTAGTCCTAAAAAATGGACATAATCAGAGGGGACAGAGGTGGTGGACATATAGATGTTTGATGACAAGTCTTTGACAGAAGGTAATGACACCGTGAGCAAAATGCATTTGAATTTTTTAAAGGGTTCTGTTGCACAACAAAAACCTCTGGGTGGGGCCAGGGATTTAGCTCAGGAGTTCAGTGGCCTGCCTTGCAAGCACAAAGACCTAAGTTCAATCCCCGGTACCAAACAAAACAAAAAAAACCTCTGGGAGGTCCCTGGGTCTCACAGCTGAAAGGCTTACTTCTGTCAAAAATAATGTTTTCAAGAAGGAGAAAGTACACATAAGCATAGTATGAAAGGCCCTGTAATGAGCTTTTTAAAAAGACTTGAGTCCTGTATCTCAGCTTCATTAATAAATCAGCCTAGACCTCTAGCAGGTTATGAATGAGGTGATCTCTGATGTGTTTTTCATCACTAAAACTGTTTGCTATAATGGGCTCTATAGTCTTTTTTTTTTTCCAAAATATGTCAGAGAAACATAAAATTCTGGCTCTGAGGAAAACCCTAGACACGCTCCAGAATCTTGTGGTCATTTTAGGCTGAAAGCATCACCACATAGCCACTGTGCAAGGCTTTCAGGAATTAGCTTGGCTTTGTTGTTACTTGGAAGGCTGCTGCACCATCTCATGGGGCAGTAAGAATGCTGCTGGGGTCCCAAGCTCGCTTGGAATCCAGTGCTTGGTGGCTTTATGTGGTGATGATTTAAGTGTGTTTGTATATAACCTTGTCCAGTGGGGAACTTTTAAAGTTCCTTAGAGAAATTATGTTATAGCATTTCCAAGAACTGCTTTGATTTATCGGCTACTAGTAAAATCCATTTGCAGTTTTATTGCCGAGTCATTTTCGGATATTCAGAAATAGTCTGTTCCAGAAAAAAGCTGCAATTTTCCCCAGTGATAAAATACGCTACATTATATCTGTTTTACTTGCTTTCCTTCTATAATTTTTTAGCTCTTAACTTTACAGACTACTTCTGTTAAAAAAATGATATTGTATTTTTAATTATGCACTTTTATATATATGTGAAGGAATACCTTATCAAAATTTAATTTCTTTTTTCTCTATCTTGACACCTTTGACTTACTACTGTATAGGTACTATTTTAAATGCTTAGGACACACTTTAAAACAAAAATAGACAAATTCCTTGTCTTCATGGATGCGTATCTTCTGGAGGAGAGAATCAGACAATAAGCAGAATAGAAAATAGTATCAGTGAAAGTAGATGTTAAGTAGTCAGTATCATTATTATAGGCACTATATCCATGTGCCTTTCATAAATAAGTAAGCTGGTAGATGTGTTTAAAGTATTTTAAGAATTAACATTAAAGTTCAGAACCCCCCAAAAATAGGCTGTAAAGAAATAATAATAATAATAACAACAATAATAATAATAATAATAATGAAATTTGAAGTACATGTATTTACCCTGGAATGGTAAATAGCTGCTATTAAACCCATAGAATCTGCTTCCATGGGAATGTTTTATGAGGCTATTAACCTTGTATCATCTTTAATGGTGAAAATAGATTTCTCAGTGCCACTTGAGGTCTTTTTCAGCTTTATGAAACTGCCACTCTTAAATATTAGGTTAATTTTTTTTGCAGTCAAACTAATAAAGAAAATGAACAAAAGAGTAACTTAGCACAGATTCCAGTGCTGTCTGTGTCTCAGATGTAACTGAAGAACCACTGTTCAGGAAGGGTGTGTCTTTCTGCAGAAGGCAAAGATGAGAATGGCTGTCCACAATGACAATGAAAGTCCCTAAAATGGTGTCAAGAGAAAACTACAAGAAGGGACTGGGGAATTAGCTCAGTGGCATTGCTGCCTGCCTCACAAGTGCAAGATCCTGAGTTCAATCCCCAGTACCAGAAAAAAAAAAAACAAAACCAAAAAAAACTACAAGAAAAAGTGCTCACATTAGAATATGGTTTCTGCTCTGCTCTATAAGGTTTGTGTTGTGGCTTTTATTTGGTTTGTTTTGGTTTGGTTTTCTGGCGGTTCCCCTAGCTTCTCTCCTATAAGTCATGTGAAGAACGTGATGTATTTTGCAGCCATGATTGAAGCATTGGGACAATTGTAATTCATGTTGACAGAGTGATGAGATAATGGGAATTGGGTCGAAATTTTCTTCTCCGTTGCCTCATTGATAGAAGCTGAGGCCTGAAACCACATTATGTCTGAGGCCCTTGCAGACCAGAGAGATGGGGTTTTAACAGTTACTCGAGACAACAGTTCATTTATCCAGACTTTATCCTATTAGCTGGATTTTTTTGGCAGAATAATGGTCCCCACTTAATGGACTTAGATTTGAGGTGAAATAGATTAAATTGCTTTGGTGATTGACTGAACATTTGCCTCTGGAAATGAACCCAGAAGTACTCTAGCTTCATCCCAAAGATCATGTTTGTTAGGGACTGAAATCATGGATGAAAGGCGGGATTGAAATAAAAATCTGCCACCCAATTTAAGAGGGGTGTTTGCTTCCCTGTTCACTATGAGTAATCTAATCTCCAGCACCAAGACCTGCTTCCTGGCTTCCAGCTGTATGCAGGCCGGCCACTGGGCCAGCTAACTGCTTTCAAATGTTAAAAAAGACGGAAAGGGGACAGAGATCCTAGTTCCAGCTGACAGTGTCTGAGACCATTCAAATGAGAAGTGACTGAAAATCGGATTTTGTCTGCGGGTTTTCACTTAAGGCGTTCATCTTCTGGGTTAATCTGTTCACTCCACCTTTGAACATGCGATGTTATGTATGATAACAAGGGAATTGAGGCTTTTACGCTGGAGTAGATGTGGGTTAATTAATACTCTTGTTGGTAATGAAGCAAGGTGAAATGAAGGGAGACTGAGCCGAAGCATAAGATCATTAAATACACTGACTAATAATGGAGATGTGGAAGTTTTCGTCGCAGCGTAACCAGTGGGCAAAGGGAGAAGGAAGTGGGTCCTTCGCACTTGGAGTGAGAATGGACCACTGGAGTACATTTTTAAAAACTCGGTCATGTTCATGTTTACTCTACATGTGAGCTATAGTTTATAATTTGAATTTTAATCTTGTATTTATTTATTTTTGATTTTTTGAGACAGAGTCTCACTATCCAGTTCAGGCTGGCCTTGAACTCTATGTAGCTGAGGCTGGCCCTGAACTCACAGTGATCCTCCTGCCTCAGACCCGCTGAGTGCTGGGATTACAGGGGTGTGCCGCTGTGCCCAGCTTAGAGTTTTAATTCTGACATTACAAATTATTTCACATGAAAAGTTATTAAAAGTTTTATAGTTTTCCAGTGAGATTAAACTTTTGAGTGCAATGTAGTTTATGCAGTGATTTCTCAAAATTTGTAAGGATCTATGTAGAGAAATAAGCATCTTCATGGAACTTAATTTTCCCACCTTGTTTATTCATTATTGACTGTCATATGAACATCAGTTTTGTATACTTTTTCAGTAGTGGGGACTGAACCCAGGCGCTCTCTCTCTCTCTCTCTCTCTCTCTCTCTCTCTTTCTCTCTCTATCAGCTACATCCTCAGCTCCTCCCCCTTTTAATTTTAAGACAGAGCCTCCCTAAATTGCTCAGACTGGGCTTGAATTTGTAATCCTCCTGCCTCAGCCTCACAGAGTGCTAGGATTATAAATGTGAACCACCACACTCAGCTATATATGTATACTTGTTAATAAAGTAGAGAGTAAAGCATCAAGTAATTCAAACTGTAAATTTAACAAAAGGGACATCACACTTAGCTCACCAGATGTGTTTTTTGCTGTTAAATGGTGAGCATTTTACAGTTGGCATTATAAAGGGAAAGTTCAAGTTAAGCCTAGAGCACACTGGAACACACTGAGTATTATAAAACCATAGGAAAATAATTTCAAATTTCTAGTTTTCAGGAATGATTGGAAAATGAATTATTACGAGTAAATATTCTGGCATACGGAGAATTGCCATAAGTATGTGCATGAGTTGTCAATTTCAATTTCAAGAGTCAAAATATAATATTATAATCTATTTTCAAATAGAGTCCAGTGGCCCTCTCTGGTAAGTCACAATTTTAGAATTTTGAAGTTCTAATTGTAGTCCTCAGTTTTGGTATTACAGGGTATGAGTACATCGGCCTACCTCTGTAGTCTGTATGACATAAAATGAGGGTTTCTTCTGACTAGCAAATCCTTGTATAACTTGTTAATTCTTAAAATGAAAATAAATGATACAAATAACAGCTTCATTTTCTCCATATGTTCTGTCTGCCTTGAAGTGCCCTATAAATAAAGGTGACTTCTATTTTTTTCTGTCAACGGTTCTTTGAAAAAATAATCTCTGCAGCACAGTTTCTCAGGTTACTGCTAACTGGAGTTGTTCTTTTAAAAGGAAAATTGTCCTCTCAAATCTTTAAAATGTTGAACTGTATTTTCCCAGGAGGTTTTGGGTCTGTTGGCAAACTTAATGTGTACTAGTAATTAATATCACTATTTTAATAGAAAGCTGTGATTTTGCCAGGGTCCAGCTCTATTTCCAGGAGCTCATTTCAATGTGTGATGTAAGTCAGGCCTTTCTGGAGCAGCAAATTGAAAAGCACAACAGATATTGAAATTCACGGACACAAAATACCGAAGCAGCAATGTGTTTGACAACCTAATAGTCTTAACACAACAATGGTTTCCTGAAACACTAGCAACTGAAATTACAGTAATTGAAGGCTGGGACCATAGCTCAGCGGTAGAGTGCTTCCCTAGTATGGGTGAGGTCCTGAGTTCGATCCCAAGAACAGAGAGGGTGGGGGACAGAGAGAGAGGAAGGTTACTTGAAACTTTATGGCAATGTCAATATCTTAGTGATGTTGTATCATCTCCCCAAACCACAGATGGATTTAAAGGGAGATTATTAGACGTCATTGCTGAATTTAAAAATGTTTATGACATTTTCTTCTAGTAAAATTTAGCCTTCTATCAGAAAATGGAGGGCTGGGGATTTAGCTCAGTCGCATCGTGCCTGCCTCGCAAGCACAAGGTCCTGAGTTTGAAAACAGAGAGAAAAACCTGTGTGATTGTGTGCGTACTTTCAGACACACTTATAAATGTGAAGCAGGAATGTTAGCGGCTGGCAGTTGGTGATTATAATCACTGCGTGTTCATTTCCATGTTTTAGTCAAATGACTGCTTCCTTTAAAGGATGGGATGTCACAGAATTGATATAACTGACAAGCACATATCTTAAAAGAGTATTTTTTGTGTGGGAGGATTTTTGCCTTTTCCGTACCTGTACAGAGCTCTTCCTCATTTCTCTTTGCAGTCTCCCCTCCCGTTTCCCATTATCTTCATTTTCTGCCCTTGGGCTTCCTTACTGTGTGATTGAAACCATTCTTTTCATTCTGTTTGTAGCCTTTTGTCTCCCACGTAAGCCTGTTACTAGACTGGCAATCCTTTCCCCAAACCTTAGAAGTAAATATGAAATTAGACATTATTAAATATGGGTGAACTGATAATATGGAAAACTAAACAAACAAAAACCCAACTGTGTTGTTATAGTCTAGCGACAGAAACTAATTTCCAGAGCAGTTCCCTTTTCTGCTCCAGACTTGTTGGTCTCATCTGTACTGGGCACAGAAGGATACTTGGTGAATCCCCTAAGTCTTTTAAATGAGTGCTATTTAGCGTAAACATGAAAAGCACAAGTTAAAATTGCCCATTGCATGCCTGGCTGATGTTTGTATTTAAATTCACAGGCTGAAAAAGTATATTGTTGGTGAATGGGGTTTGTAAGCTTATACTACTTCCCTTATTATATTTTTTTCAATGTGCTTTAAACATACATGAATTAAGAAAGATTTAGATAGTACTTTGCACAAGTTAAGTTTCCCTCATAAATTTTCTTCTAGTCTTGCTTGGTTTTCCCACCCTCCCTCCCTTCCTTTCTTCTTTCCTTTTTTATTTTTCTTTTTTTTCTCTTCTATTTTTGGGGCTGTTGGTGATTGAACCATTAAACCCAGGGCCTTCGCACCGAGCTACATCCCTTTTCATTTTTTATTTTCAGACAGGGTTTTGCTAACTTATTACATTGCTAAATTGTTAAATTGCTAATTGTTAAACAGCTGATCTTGAGGTTAAAATTTCCTACCTCAGAGTGCTTGGAGTACAGGCATGCACCACCACTCCTGGCCCTATTTTTCTTTTGTGTAAGAGATTTAAAGGTATCTTGAATCCAGTGTCATGCCATGTCCTTGTGAAGGGAAAAAAAAAAAAAAAAAAAAGGTGTGGGAGTAGCTCAGTTGCAGCAGAGTTCACACTTAGCATGTTCAAGGCCCCGGGGTTAAATCCCCAGACCCTTCCCACCAAACCTCCCCCAAAAAGAGCAAAGTATGATCTTTTTGTCCTAATTTTGGATCTTCTCCCCTGAGTTGGACATAAAAAATATGGAATCCTAGGTCTTCATTCAGTTTGATCTGAATTTGGAGGCACAGCAAGCCATTTTCAGTTTTTAGTTTTAGTGATGACTTTTGCAGCATGATTTTAGTAAGCTCAGACTCTAATGCTGACTGGCATGCTGTGGCAGTTTACATGACTTGACCATCTCCTGGGGGAGATGTTTGTTCTTTCAAAACAAACCAGCCAGATCTGGTGGCACATGCCTGTAATCCCGGCACTCGGGAGGCTGAGGCAGGAGGATCACTGCGAGTTCGAGACCAGCCTGGGCTACACAGTGAGTTCCAGAGCAGTCTGAACTACATAGTGAGACCCTGTCTCAAAAAACAAAACAAGAAAAATCAAAACAGAAACCAAAAACATGCAAGGCAAACATGTCTTCAGCACATTCTAGAAATCCACAGTACTGAGGTCAGGTTCAATTTTCCATATATTACCATCCTTCCCTGTCTTTTCCTGCTTTCAGTGAGAAACAGATTATATTGCTCATCATGTGCTTGAACCTCTGAAGATTTTCAGTGTAAATGTATTGTGCTTAGGCCTGGCTGCATACTATAGAAAGACTCTAATGGTAATTTATAAATGGTATAAATACACTGTTTTATTTTGATTTTAAAATATTCAGAGAGAGCTGGGCATGGTGGCACAGGCCTGTAATCCCAGCCCTTAGGAGAGTGAGGCAGAAGGATTGCCTTGAGTTCAAGGCCAGCCTGGGCTACATAGTGAGACCTTGTCTCAAAAAACCTAAAATTAAAAAATAAATAAAAAATAAACCTAAAATAAAATAAAATATCTGGGGAGCAAGATGCCTAGGAAAAATAAAGTCAAAGTTTGATTCTTACAGAAAGGAAACGTGGCATATAATTTGATAGATGGAAAGTTGTGTTAGTTTTGATACTGTAGTAGATCTGAGTCCACAATTACCTAATTATTTCTTCAAAGAAGCCTAAACATGATTTACAGCATTTAAAAAGCCCACCAAGTGGTTTGAATTAGCTATTATAGTCACCTCAAAAGTGAATATTTACAATAACATTGCGTGTACTCAACACATAAGGTTAACTTACCCGTAAGGACCCTTCTCAGGTCTGATCTGGACCAGTGAACGCACGTTTGGAAACTCTACATCTTTTACCCCAAAATTCTTAGAAATATTGTATGTATACTGAGAAATATTTTGTATACTATGTCTTGGAAGATTTTTAAGCTATGGCATGAGTACATTTATCATGAGATTGTAGTATATAGTTCCAGATAATATTGTGACATGATAAAGAAATATATATTTGGTTTCTGCCTGATGGCAAAGAGCTCCTGGATTCATGTGATTTCCTGAGTCATAGAGATTAGAGGAGAGTCTTTTATTTCAGTACTGGTCCTTCGTCTTTTCTTTGCAACCACAAGCTTCTAAGACCCTTGAGCCTCAGGTGCTTGAGTAACTTTTTCTGTGTGAATCAGATGACTGGTGGTCAGGTCTACACAGCTTCAGAAGGCACCTGGCAGGCAGAGAGACCAAGGCGTCCCTCAAGGATTGGAACTTTTAGGTGCCTCTCACCGCTCCCAGCCAAGTTCAAGGGCTGGAGATTGATTTAATTGCCAGTGGCTCATGGTTTGATAACGTGTGCCTCTGAGAATCCTGAACTGTGGGATCGGGAGAACTTCCAGGAAGGGAAATCCATCCCTGGTACCAGGAGGATGAAAGTGCCAACGGCAGCAGGACAGACACTTCTGTGCCCTTTCAGACCTCATCTTGCACAGTTCTCTGTCCACTGAACTTTCATCCTTTTTATTAGGCTTTATAATGGACCAGAAAGTATGTCCCCAAGTTTTGTGAACTGTTACAACATTTATCAGGCCCAAGGAAGGCTTTGTGGAAAGCCCCAGTTTATAGCATCTGGGTTAGAAGTACAGGTGACAACCAGGGACTCATGATTTCATCTAAAGAGAGGCAGTCTTGTAGGACTGAGCCCTCGGCCTGTGAAGGTGTGTACTAACGTTAGGTAGTTATTGTCAGAATTCAGTTGTAGACACCCACTTAGTGTACTGAGAGTATAAAAAGTTTTATTTTTATTGTTATATTTTATTCTTGGTGATATTTCAGAACTCGTATCATTAGATGTCTATAAGGTATGTGGTTTTTAATAGTAAGAGAAAGACTTAAGATGTTTTTAGGTTTGAGTAGTACATTTCTTTCAAAATGAGATAAAATAAGGGTGGGGATGTAGCTCAGTGGGAGAACATATTAGCATGATGTAGCCTTGAGTTCAATCCATAGCACCAAAAAACAAAACAAAATGAACATATTGGATCCATTTAAAACAGAGGAGTTTGTGTGAATACCTTTAGCATAAGGGTACTAAAAATGTAGATACTCACATACACATACATATAAACACATATATAGAATCCCCCCACCAAAAAAAACTTTTTCGACTCTTAAGTGAAATAAGTAGGACACACATGTATAAATACTCAGTTTCTCTGGTGTGAGAAACAAAGTGTAAATAAGGATCAAAATGTATAATAGACAATGTGAAAGAGGAAGAAAAGGTCCAAAGGGGAAGGGGAAGTGAGGGGTAGGGGGAAGGAAAAAAGGAAAAAGAAAAAGAAAAAATATGCGAAAAGCAAAAAATGGAAACAAAGTCTTTGTAAATAGGAAGGATGGAGGGGTTGAAGGGAGGATAAGGGAATAGGGTAAAATAAGAACCAAGATACATCATGTAAAGGTACAAGTTCCCAATGATGAATGTCATCATATTGTATACCTAAAATGTACCATTAAACTTAGTTTAAAACAAAACCAAAAGTCTTGTTCAGTGACAGCGACTACATGTTTAATGACCTGTTTACCCAGGAGTTGGACTGCAGGCATGATCTGTCGTGGAGATGAAAAACCATCAAAGCTGTGACATGCAAGGACCGGGGATTTAGCTCAGTGGTGCTGCTGCCTGCCTCGCAAGCCCAAGGCACAAATTTGATCCCAGTACAAAAAAAAAAAAAAAAAAAAAAAAAACCTGTGACCAGTCAATTCTTTTGATTTAGCAAAGAATGAACAAATAGTAACTGTGACTAATGACTTTCAGTACCTGTAATGTTTAATTTGGGGACATTTATTCAGAAGGAAAGAGTTTATGATTTGCCTTTGTAAAAAAAAAATCTTTTTTAGTTTCTACCTTAACATTTCAGGTTTTTTTAAAGTGTAATATATATAATTGACATTAAAACATTTCAGTAGCATGAGTTATCTATGTACAGTCTTAATCCTTCTGTGTTATTGTCAGTTCTGCTGTTTCAAATGCAAAATTGGCTGTTGTCATATCTATTTGTTATAGTCAAGTGTTCAAGAATATTAAAATGAGATACGGTTTGAGTAGAAATAAGGAACTCTTATCGGGCTGGTGCTTGAAGGAAACCAAGTCCATGGGTCATCTTTGGTGATGTAAGAACAATAAAAAGACCCAGTTCAACTAGACCTTTTTGGTGCATGCCTGTAATCCCAGCACCCTGGGAGGCTGAAGCAGGAGGAATAAAAACTTGAGCCCAGCTAGGCAACTTAGTGTCTAAGTGAGACTCTGTCTCAAAATCAGAAGTTAAAATGGGCCAAGGATGTGGTTCAGTGTGAAGACCCTGGGGTCAGTGCCTCCCACCCCCACCCCCGCCCAGTAGGACCCCATGACATTCCTGCACAAGCTCGCACAGCTCCCTGCCCCACGTGGACTCTCCAGCCACGGCTTCAAGGGAGCAAAGTGCAGTGCAGAGCCAGCTAGAGTGCTGAGCCATCCTGGGTCTTGGGCACCCCCGCACCATGATCTTGCTGGGATCCTCAGGTGGATGGTCAGTCAGCTTCTCACCTCGTGTCACCATCTGAAGAGAATTTGAGACCCACCTCCCAGGGCGGGTGTGGAGTTCAGATCCTGGTAGTGACATCCAGTGTGTGATCAAATAAAGGGGGCTTGCAGTAGTATGGTCATTTAAAAATCAAGTGGCTGCTGTCATTTTCCCTCTGCTACTTTTCCTCATTGCACCTTGGCGCCACTGCTGTCGTGCCGATGCATGGCAAGAACTTGCCTTTGGAAGCACATGTGGGTTCTCTAGGCTAAAGTACTTGCGGGGATGGGGTGGACAGTGGGTGGGGCTTGTGGGGAGGCGTGGAGCCTTGCTCATTCACACCAGAGGAAAATTCATCAGCCTGAGGCTCCTGAGCTTTTAGGTATGTCACCAGCCAGATTGGAAAACCCTGCAAATAACTTGTCGACCACAGCAGAGACCATGCTCAGGCTTTAGTAACAAGAGTTCAATAAATGGTTGCTGACCAAAGATATATACATATATATATATATAGATAGATATAGATATATATAGATATATATATATATTTGTGACCCTACACCACAAATCTCCCTCTCATTTGTGTGTAAAAGAAAGCAGCTGTGTGTTATTACAAAGAACCCTGATGAATGCTCTGGCACAGGGAGCACAAAGGCGTGATGTGTTTGTCCTGGATACACTATTTTTTTCTTTTTGAGCTACAAGGTCTTTGCGCTGAGCTAACTCCTAATCCCACCCCCTTTTCGAGACATCCTAAATGCAGAACTACCTAAGGTGGGCTCTGACTTGTGTTATCCAAGGAATATTTTTAAATATAGGTGTGTATTAAATTTTCTTCCATTGGGAGTTACAGGTTTGTGTGAGGTTGCAGAGAAAGCGCCTCCCTTCTGCTTAGTTGTGTCTAAATTCTCTAAATTAGAGAATTTTGCAGACTACAGTATCTGTTTGTCTTTCCTTTATCTATCATGCTAAATTTGAGCTGTAAAAGAGGCAGTTAGTCTCCACTCTAAACTTGGAGGAAAATAACATCTCTCTAGTAGCCCTAGAATTTCTGTTAAGCAGATACAATAAGATAAAAAATGTTCCTTTCTAAAATTCAATGCTTAATTACTCACAATGTTTAATGTTGACAATGATGATGTAATTTCATTGGAAGGAAGCTGATAATGCACTCGTGGTGCCTGAGAGGTAGAAGCATCACGGGGGGACCTGAATTGATTCAGATATTAAAGTGACCATTAACTGCTTGAAATAACCATGCCCCAGGCTTCTAATTTAAGATACTATGTTTAAAATAATTTTTCTCTGTTTCCTGAAGCTTTTGCACACTTAGTTGCCAAGCATGTGGGAATAGTTTGTGTCTGAAGAACACATTAAGCAATGTTAATCATGTGAGCAAGCAGCAGCTCAGAGAGGTCAATTATATTTGCGTGAATCTTAGAACCAGGATATTCATTTTTATTAGATGCTGGCAGGTTGGTATTGAAGATTTCAGACCCATGACGAATCCCACATTCTGATCTATGCTGTCAAATAAAAAGTTACTTGCATTGATCACGAAGATATTTTACCTCCTGGTTCTTTTTTGAGAGCAACTGCTGTTTCTAATCAGTGAGCCTACAAGGGTATTAAGAGCCTTTGTGGGAAAACACAGTGTGAGGCTGCTAATCAAACCAGCCTCAGTTCCTCTAGCTGACTAGCACATTGCCAAGATGCATCTCTCCAGAGCCATCAGACCGGGGATCAGCCACGCAAAGCCTCTGAATGCTCAGTCTAATAAGATTTCCTCCCAGCAGAATTCAACATTTCTGACCCCCACATTTCCAATCCTCCCTCTTCTGAGTTTCTATTACAGTTGTCTCTCCCAATTCTTTCTCTTTCTCTTGTCTTTCCCCTTCCTTAACGCACCTTTCTCTTACCATTGACCACACCTAAATATGTATCTGAATACCCACCCCAGGTCACTTCTTGCAACACAGCTTGTCAGCCAGGCATAGTGGCACACGCCTGTAGTCCTAGCACTTGGGAGGCTGAGGCAGGAGGATCTCATGAGTTCAAGGCCAGATTGGGCTACACAGTAATTTCTGACACTTGAAAGAAAAGAAAGGGTGGAGCGAAGGGAGAAGAAAAGAAGAAAGGGGAAGAGTAAGGAAGGAAGGAAGGAAAAAAAAATGCTTGTTTCCTTTCCTCTCAGTTCATCTGAGAACTCGGCCTTCCTTTTTAGACAGGGGTTGCCATAACCGTAAGCTCTAACCTCTTTCACAAGCTCTGGTCTTTAATATTTTTGACAATATCTTCATGTAGGATAACTTAGGAGCACAAGCTTGACAAGTTTTTAAAGATAAACCCCCTTCCTTATCCTGTGTGGCTTTCTGGTTGCACCAGGTCTAATCCATTAGTGTTTTTCTTCTCACTCCTCACCTTGAAAACTTCCATTCCCTTCTCTTCTAGGGAGTCAGCTTCAGGCTCCTTTGTCTAGCTTCTACTTTTCTAGCTTTACCTTTTGATTATATTATGCAGTATTTTTATCACTATTTCACAACTATACCATAGACCTGATGCCCACAGACATGTAAAGTGAGCGAGTGAAGCCAGCCCCAGGAGAGTGGTAGGAATCTGGAGGATGTACCCTGTAGCAGGTCACAGTTTTGCGATTCAGCCAGGGACACCCTACATCTCTTCCATCGTTCACATTTACTTTGCCTTTCTCACCTAATTCTTCTTGGAAGTTCATAGTCAGTTTTCAGTACTCAGTTTTTGTCAGTTGATTAGTAGCCCTTGCAAAGTTGGGACAGAATGTAAAACTTGTATTTTGTGAAAGTAAAGAACAAATAGTATTTGCTAAGGGCCTGGCATATAGCAGGTCCTCGGCCAGTTGCTGCAGTTGCACTGCCCCGTTGAGTCTCCCCTACAGCTGTGCTAGGTGTAGTGTGATGTCCCCTTAACAGGCGACTGAACCAAGGCTCAGAGAGGTTCACTCTCCCGTGCTGTAGATGACACTGGGTCAGTCCAGGCTCTCTGCTTATCTTTATATACTTTTCACTGTTTCCCAAGCTTCACAGCAGGCTTGAAAGTCACACGCAAGGTACAAATAGAGAGCAGCTGATAGGGTAGCAGAGCAGCTGCTCCGGGGCCTCTCACCACTTAAACCTAGGATCACCTGCAAGCAGCCTGTTCCGTGTGCCAGTCTGGAGAAGGTAGCCAATTGTTCTGTGTTCCTCCTAGGAACATTCCGAAAAGGCAGTGTATGGATTAAAATATAGTTAAGAATATCCTTCCTGTTTTTGTTTTCCTGGTACCTAGGGATTGAACCCTGGGAGCACTGGGCTACATCCCCAGTCCCTTTTATTTTTATTATGATTTTTTTACTCTAGACAAGGTCTCACCAAGTTACTAGGTTGCCCAGGCTGACCTCAAGCTTGCAATCCTCTTGCCTCAGCCTCTGGAGTAACTGGGACTCTAGGCATGCAGAACTTGTTGTATTCAAATCAAATCATCCTTTTTCAGAGAAAGAATGATGGGATTCCACAATGGAATTTTCCAAGCTACCATAAAAATAGATTTGATTATTTGAAGAGCACATTGAAACCCTGTCTGCAGTCAGTTCCTGCCAACAAAGGGATGACCTGTAAGATTTGCTATATAACCAAAGTTAAATAATTAAGCATTTCGACGCACTCCTTTTCCAACCTGGGCCACTTCACCCCTCCTTAGGCAACCCGGCGGTCCCCGCTCCCGGGAGGTCACCATATTGGTGCCAAACGCAGTGCCAGTGCGGACACCTGATCTGCCCAGAACTCCTGGACTCAAGCGATCCTCCCACCTCAGCCTCCTGAGTAGATTATAGGCACACACCACCACACCCAGCTAATTAAGCATTTCTTTGGCAACAAATAGCTAAATCCAAAACTATCAAGATTTGGTAGTTTTAGAGTAGCTAAGAAAAATTTCAGTGAAACTGAAAAAATGGGGAGGGGTTGGATGAATTTAAAAGCTGCGGCAAACAGGTATATTTTTAGGTCATTAATATCAGAAATGTAAGGTCCATAGGGGAAGAATCACAGCTTTAATGGCATAGCACTTTACCGTTCAAACCTCAAACACTCTTAAAAAAAAATTTTTTTTTGTTGGTACCGGGGATCAGACTCGGGTTCTTGCACTTGCGAGGCCAGCAGCAAAACCACTGAGCTAAGTCCCCGGGATGCTAAAAAATTATTTGTGCTTAATCAAATTACAGGGTACATTTTGGCAGTACTTTTCAAAAAATAATGGTAATTTTACCATTCTGGGGCCAGTAATGTCCTTTTGAGTTCAGAGCTTTTCTTGGCTCCTTGAAATCCAAGTTCAGTAGGACAGATCTTAAGAGTGCCTTAAATCCCATTGCATACAAGTGAAACACCTGCTCACAGCACTCGAAGGAATATAAGAGAGCACAGAGAATAAGAATAGTCACAGTACCATAGTTAGATCGGGTGGCGACTAGGCACTTGCCTGTCGGAACTCTCCATCTACTTTCTCGGGAGTTCACCCTCACAGATGAGTGGGTTTATTATTGCAGTGCATTCTGCTTATGTGTATTGATAAAATAACCAGGGTAAATTTCTATAATTTTTCCTAAGTAATCCTATATTCCTTGATTTTTGTACTTTAGGGATCAAGAGGCTTTTCTTTGCTTTTGGGGGTTTTTACCAGCAAAAGCATTTTTGCTTAACCCTTTTGGTAACTCATACATCAGTTTCTGTAATTTGATTTCATTTGCCATAACAGAACCTCTAAAAAGGATCTGTAACCAAACTGCTTACTATTCCACAACTCTAGGATATTCTAGAGTCCCTTGTGTATTGCAGAAATAACTTGGGGATTTTAGCATTTACCTAAAATGAAAGTGAGAAAATGTTTTTCATATATTCCATAAAATCAAATGAAATAGATAATTGCTTCCTTATACGTAAGGATTGCAAATAGTATCAGGTGACATGTATCACATCAATAGGTATGACTAATTGTAGACTAAAATTTATTTATTTATGGGGTGGGGTAGGGAGAGGCAGTCTTGCTGTGCTCCAGGCTGGCCTTGAACTCACTGTGTAGTCTAGGCTAATTTTGAACTTGTGATCTCCCTGCCTCCGCCTCCTAGTGTTGGGATTATAGGTATGTGCCACTATGCCCAATTTAGACAATTTTAGAATGACTTACATCAAGACTATAGATTTTGACTGCACATTGATGCATTTTCTTTCAAGTTACACAGAACTTAACACTATAATAATTTTTACTTTCTGGTTTTGATGATTATCTGAATGTTACTTTTATGTTGTTAGAGTTCAGAAAGCCACTGCAACAAATATTCCTTTGGAAGTCTAGAGCTGTAGCGCAATAGTAGAGCACATGCTTAACATGCAAGAGACCCTGGGTTCAATTCCCCCGTCGTCATCCCAAACCACCTTTTGTTTTCGTAGAATGGGGATGCTGTTCCCAAAAGTTTAGTGATGAGCCAAGGATCTGGGACTAGAATTAATGAATAGAACTTAAAAGAAAGGGGATATTGATATATTAATACCTAGATACTGTATTCACAGAGTTAGAAATAAAAATGAATGCATCTCATCACTTAGAATGTCAGTGTATTTGACAACCATAGATTTGTTTCGATGAAAGATGTTCTTATGTACACAAAAGTGCTTTTCTGCCTTCAGTTTTAAATTACTATTAATTAAACACTATGTGATATAATAGATAATTATAGTGTTTTAATATGGATGCTAGTGGATTTGCTAGTCTTTCTAAAATGCCTATTGTTGCCTAATAGTCACCAGGGGATCATTCATATAGCCATTGTGGTTCTAAAAATATCTGTAAATACCAATGGGATAGCCTGTTTTGTAGCATAGCTATTATAAAATGATCTTGCACTTGAAGTGCATCGTTCTGATTATAGATTTTTTATTCATATCACTCAGTTGCTTTCAGAATATTGTAGCAAAAAATACTCATGTTGAAAAAAGAATAAAGGAACAAGATGGTTGTTAAAAAGAGAAAGACTGGAGTTAGGAGTATTGGGAATCTTTTTTCTATTCATTAGGATTTTTAACGATTTTACTCATTAGGAGTTTAACTTGAGATGTTCTCATGTAGCCTCATTTTTATTTTAATTAATATTTCTATGGCAGAGAGATAATTAGATAAATGCTGTTGAATATTAAATATGGTAGTAGCATAGGGAAAAATAAGCATTTCTGGGTCACAGCCTTTAACAAAATATTGTGGTATGTGAGCTGATTAATTAGATTGAATGCCAAGTGAGTTTCCCAGCACCTCTCATCTGACTCTTGTAGTCACTTCGTTCGTTGCCTAGGGTTGCTCTGGAACAGAATGACTGGTTAATGGTTTTTTCTAAAACCTGCTGCTAATGGGGTAAATCTTGATTAGAGAACAGTCCCAACCTCATTCGATGCAGCTAAGTGTGAGAGCACACAAGAGTGTGAACTCATGTGTTACATCAAGCATTTAAAAGCCCCGTATGTGAAACTTTTAGTGCTGTCACTGGTGGCTTTTATATATTGGTGGCTCCTATCTATAAGGTTACAGTGAAGACTCTAAAATATATTCTAGGCTACTGTGTTGTCTGTCCTTGCTGTTTTTATATCTAATACTATATTACACGCAAAAAAAAAAAAAAAAAAGACTCAGCTCAAATTCTAACCAGACCAGAGAAGTTGAGACAACCACATTTAGCATTATCATTTATCAATGGTTTCACAGAAATTCAAAGTGATAGTTTTTAAACTGTATTGCCAAAATATCCTAGGGAGTCAGGATTATGTAAATGGTCAATTTTAATTTCATTATTTTATAAATTGTAATGAAAGTCACTCTGTGAAGTTTTCATTGTGATGGCCAGTCATTAACTTTTGCTACCAAGTTAACTAGTTTGGGGGCAGATCTTAGAATAAAGCTTCTTCTGCCTTTTCGTGCATTTATTTGAAATTTTGCAAAGACTCTTAGTAGGGGTCTCCTGGCTTTTCTGTGAATGCAGGCAGTGCAGTGCCTGACAAGGCCCACCACCATAGCTTCCTTCTTCTAGGCCTAATTGATGCCCACCTTCCCACACCCCTCTCCTCTCCCCCACCCCACAGCCTACAGAGCCCAGGCACACAGTTTGGAGACTTGCTTTTGCCATGGAGCAATAATAAGTTAGACCTGTGATTGCTGGCATATTGCAGTGGAATACAACATTCTAAGTTTAGGCTGATTTTTTTCATTTTAAGTGCCATTTGTCAAATTTATTGTCTTGAAAAGGATGCTGTTAAAAAATATCTGAAATTTTTTCTCATACTCTCTTCATTAACACCTGGCATCTTGAACTTTAAAAGCAAGCTTTCTATTAAGGTTATCATTGACAACCACTTACCTAGTGGGTCAGAATTATCTTAATGTTCTATAGCCAAATAAAACATAGAAATAAAAACATAGCAGCTGATATTATTACAGGTATCACCCACAACTTCTTACATAACAGTTTTGTATCTATAAATGTAGACTTGCTGTTTGTATCAATTACAATAAATTTAATTGGTTTTTCTAAAAATTCTGGAAATTTTCTTTCATCCAGTCTTTAACAGAACTGTGGAGCTCTGAACGAGGTGGTTATGTACTAACACATTTTTAAAGTGTTGTTTTGTTTTGTTTTGTTTTTCCCAGTACTGGAGATTGAACTCAGGACCTTGTGCTTGCGAGACAGGCATGGCATCACTGAGCTAAATCTCTGGCCCTCCTAAAGTGTAGATCTTGGAGAACACAAATGCTATTGAGTATTTTTTTAGCTCAGGCTGCTATAACAAAATACTATGTACCGAATGTTGTATAAATGGCAAATCTTTATTTCTCATTCTGGTTGCTAGGAAGTCCAAGCGCCGACAGAGTCAGTGTCTCTGAGGACTCCATTCTCATTCACTGCCCACAGCCCTTTCACTGTGTTCTCTCATGGTAGATATAGGAAGCAACCACTCTTAGGACTCCTATATGACACTAAGCCCACTCATGAGGGATCCACCTCATCCTCTTATGTAATCTAATCACCTCCCAAACATTCCACCTCCTATCACATTAGAGAGTAAAGTTTCAGTTTACAAAGTTGGGGGAAGCATAAGCAGTCTATATTAGCATATAATCACATTATCTGTACAATTTACTATTGCATAAAACTAAAAATTTGATCAGAATGTAAAAATGAAATCATTTTATAAAATTAATTTTAAGGAGAGTAGACAGAAGCAGTTATTTAAAAATCACTGCCTTGCATCCACTATTTTGGAAGTTATGTTGGAGTTCATAGCTTCCTGTTTAGCAGCTCAATATTACATGTGCAAGTAAGCTGCACTTTTCCAAGAACATGCAAGGCAAAGAGGCGACCTCTTTTTGTTAGTAGGAGAAATGAATTAGGGAGAAGTATGCTGAACTGTGCTGTACCTGCTCCTCAATTATAACTAGAGGGCTTGGGATTTAGCTCAGTGGTTCCACCACCTGCTTCGCAAGCACAAGGACCCAAGTTCGATCCCTGGTACCAAAAAAAAAAAAAAAAAAAAAAAAAAAAAATCAATTATAACGAGTCAGCTCAGTATCTCTTCATAATAGTAAGAAAATCATGCATCAATTTCCCAACTTCTTATACACACATTTAAGTGAGGGAGGCAAATGGCCTTGGGACTTGATGTGTCTTCTGGATTTTATTATCCATTGTACTTGCCCTAGATGTAAGTAAATGGATTTGGAAAGCTTTAATTTATTAGAACATGAAGGTTTCATTCCCAACAGGACTGGAGCATGTACCTTAGAAGTCTTACAAAATTCATTTTTCAAAAACACATTGTTTATGCATTGGTTTTTCAAAACATGTTTACCTGCAAATATAAATGATGTTTTAGGAGGGAAAGAAAAGGTAGAGTTGCATGTTTAAAGAGCCTTGCAAGAAAAAAAATAGTTCAATGCTTGCGGCATTCTGTATGAAGAATTTTTCAAGTCTTCAATGAATAATATATTTTTCTGACACAAATCCTACTATCCTAACCCTTCCTACTACAGTAGTTCCATCATTTCTCATGTTTTTGTGATGCACACTGTTCAGCAACGTGGACAAGTAACTGCCTTTCTCGTCACCTTTGTGCTTACCTTGTATTTGTTTTCTTTCTTTGCAGAGACTCTCCTTGATGATTTTCTTCTCACGTACACTGTCTTCATGACGACTGATGACCTGTGCCAGGCGCTGTTAAGGCAATATCCTTCATTAACTTTAGGATACTATGTTGACTACCTCTCAGACAGATGTCTCACATTACGAATTAACTGCCTTTCTTAATTTACTCAATTCCATGGTAGCATGTGGATGTGTTAAATATTAATGTAATGATATCCAAGGTAAAAGATGAAATGAGACAGAATGGACAGGGAGAAATGGTAATGTAGAACTACTATTTTCATGTTGTAAGATGTAAGTAAATTGAACCATTTGTATTTGCTTCAAATGTTTTTCTTATGATTGTTTAGAAAGCTGGAGGTAAAATTGGCCTTCTGGTAAACCTCAACGTCAAGAGGTTGAGTAGATTGGCATTATTACACAAGTGGCCTCAGAGGGGAATCAGTAAGAGTCAGACCACTTGTGCACAAAACATATATACATATGTGATACCATGTTCCTGGGCAAGTGTCCCTGGGGACACAAGCTATTTCCCCCACATAGGAAGGCTAAACTTGCCCCTGGAACTATCTGTCATCTTTTCAGAGCTTTATCTTTGCATGTTCTCTTAGAATGGTGGATGTGATTACAAGATTACTGACCAGTTGGGGAAGCCTTATAATTTTACCCACTAACTAGAAGAAATGCCAACTGGAACCATTGAAAGGCCACAGAGCAAAGCCATATCACTTACTACAAGTCTCCAAATTGGTCTCTTGCCTCATCATGCTTAAAGATATGTTTTAATATCATTAATGTATTTAATAAATTAATTTAGATTTAATAGATAATTTTGTTAATGGTAAAATTAAATTACTTAAAAATTTAAGCATTTAGTAAAACATTCATGTTTTCATAAATAAAATCAAAGGTTCCATTCCAACTTGCATAAAAATGTTTAAATAAATGGATTTTTGTGTGTGTGCTGAAGTTTTAAGACCTGATAATAGTCATTCAATATAATTTTCCTATTAAATAATTACTACATGTCTCCCAACTCTATAACATTTTTCTGCCTAAAAGAATACTATAAAGCTCCATGAAATACATAAAGTAAATCTGTCTTTAAAAATATATAAACCAGAAATGGTGATTGCATTTAGTTCTTTACTATGTCCTATGACCAAGCAATGTTATAGATATTTTGACACTTGTTGAAGTTGACTTATTGAACTGATCTTGAAACATTATTAGTTTTACATTTGGAAAATTTCAATATGTGCAGATTTCTTCTATAGTTTCTAAGTAGAGTGTTATTAAGAAATTTAGCAATAATTTTAAAAGTTTTGAATTTTTCCTTCTTTGAAAGGGTTTGGGAAAAATATCTTTGAGCTTATTTACCTACCTTTTACTGCTAACATATTTGTAAATAACTGCCATTCATTATTACTATAGTGTTTATATAGTCTTCAAACTATTACTTTTAACTATGATCTTAATATTATTTTTAATTATCATTTAAAATTTAATATCTCATAGGATGTTCTTAAAGAATCTTTCGGAGCTTTCTTGAATATAAATATGTTTGAGTCCTTGGAAACTCAATTTGAAAATTTAGTTCAGAATTTTAGCATCCTTTTTATTGATTACTAAAAATCCAAGACAGTTCAAACTATGAGTTTTTCTACATGATTATTTCATTATTTTTGCATACTGTGCTTTCTGTGAAGCCCTACAAACCATAAACAAACCTCTGAAAGCTGTATTTAATGTGAGATATTTTTGTGCACATCTCAGTGATGATTTCTTTCATATCCCACTATAGTTTTTCCTGACGACTTTTAAGCATTATTTATAGATTAGCACCATTTGTGCTGGGCTTAGATATTTTAGATGAGTATTTTTTTTATTGCAATAGAATTTAAAAGCTTTCAGCTTTTATCATCATAAAGCACATTATTTAAGCTTATAGCCCTGGGCCAACTAATATTTAATGCATTACACAGAAGGTGTAGCTCTCCCAGTATCCCTACCCCCAGCTAAATGTATAAATTAGTATAGTTCTGCATGGAATAAATGTGAAAGAATCTAATATAGGAAAGTGGATAATACAAATGCAAATTTAATCAATAAATATTTTAAAATATGTATCTTGGAAAGAGGAAAGAATAAGGCTAAGCAAATAAATGTTAGTAACTATGAATACAAAGAATGGTTGTTTCTTGAAATTGCGTTATTCTGCTGGCCTATAATTATAAAAAATGCATATATATATATTGTTTTTTTATAAAAAGCTTATATCTTCACTTACATATACTTACTTAAAAAAACAGTTGTTAAAAAAAAGAGAAGTTGTTGGTATTTCTTCTATTTCCTGCTTTTTCTTTATATTAGTGAAGCCATTATATTTATGGGAAAAGCAGAAAAATATTTACATAAATAGAACTAATTAGGATAATTATACCCAGTTAAATTTTCCATGTGTTCAAGGTGCTCAGAAATTATCATTTTGGAGAGAGAAAGATTAGTTTAGCTCCTGTCTTCTTCCTAGTCATTTAAGCACTCACTTTGCCTTCAGTGTTGTTCTTATTTAATTTTAATAACATGGTTAATACATATTCATTATATACAAATCAGGAAATTCTTATAAGTAAAATAATTCATATATTCTTAAATCTCATTACATTGAAAAGCCGCTGTTAACCATCTCTCTAGTCTTCCAGATAATTTTATTATTCACATAAGCATTGTTAACAGAAACGGAGGGTTCTGGGCCGGGGATTTAGATCAGTGGTTCTGGTGCCTGCCTCACAAGCGAAAGGGCCTGAGTTCAATCCCTGGTACCCACCCCTCCAAAAAAAAAAAGAGAAAGAAATGGAGGGTTCTAACATATTCTGTTTGTACTTGCTTTTCTATTCAGCAGTAGTTTGTGAATGTTCCATGAGTATATGTACTGTAGACAATTATTTTTATGGCTATGCAACAGTCCACTAAATGGATATGTAATTAGTTAACTTTCCTCACTTGCTGAATCATTTATATTGTTTCCTATTTTATCTTTTAAATTTAATTTGAATGGAAAGGAAAATTAGTTATCCTTTTCTTTTATGTTTCCACACTTACTCAAACTTCTTTTTTTCAAGTAAATTTCTAGGAATGGAGATTTGAATCATATCACAAATTATGCCCCAGAAATCTGTGCTCATTTAGAACTACTGTAGAAATAACTGGTTTTACAAAATGTGAATCCCTGATAATCAAAGAACATTTGGCCTCCATCTGATCTGTGTAACTATGAATAGTTTTCACCCATGTCAGGATGCCAGACCTTCTCTAGAAGCCCCCTTGAATCCAATGGGCCACCCAGGATCTCTCTGAACTGACAATAATCTCATGCTGCCTGCAGGACTTTGTCAGCAGCTGCCAGTGTGACGGTCCAGCCCTTAACTCTGTGGCCTCCAGCTGAGGATACTTCAGTCATTTTGTCAGTTTGCTTTTGTTCTTTTCAGTGTCCACCTTTTGCTCTCGCTGTGTATGTTCTCTTCTTCTTTTGTGGAAAATATGCTTTAGCCTATTTTGTAAAGACTAGAATAAGTGGATCCCTGTAATTTTTTATTTCAATAACGCAATGTTCTTTCTTAACCATTTGCACCTATTCTGCTAAAAAGTATCAAGGCAAAGAAGAAAATTCAGATGTTCCTTGTAGGAAACGTAAAGTCTTGCATCTGGTTTCCCAGTGGATTGCTCTGTACAAAGACTGGCTACATGAGGATGAACATTCAAAAATGTTTTTAAAGGTAATCTAAGGTTTCCAGGTAGTCTTTGATACCAAGTGACTGGCTTTATTTTCAGTTATACATTTCAAGATCTCATTTGTAGATAACAGTCACTCACCTGTTTTGATTATCAGGTCATGATTCATAGAAAGTATAAATGTATTTTTATTTCTGAGGCCTGATAGTCCCTCCAAATTGAAAATAAACTTTCTCCTATATAGGAAGCTTTTCTAAATTTTCAATACTTTATTATGAAAAAAATCAGAAGGAAATTTTTATGCTTATTTAAGTTGAGAATTTTGACTGCAAATGAAATAAATAAGGAAAGTAAAAAAATATACTTCGGATTTTGATGTACTTACTGAAATTTATTATAACTTTAACCACTCCTATGTACATCTGCAAAATTTGTATAAAGCATTATCATTTAAAAATTACATTGACAAGCCAGGTATGGTGGCACATTCCTATGATCTTAGCACTCTGGAAGCCTAAAGCAGGAGGATTATGAGTTTGAGCCCACCTTGAATAATTTAAGGACTTAACAAGATCTTGTCTCCAAAAAGTGGTGGGGGTGAAGGCTGGGGATGTAGCTCATGTGAAGGCCCCAGGTTCAATCCCCAGTACAACAATAGCAACACAAAAAGAAGAAAATTACATTGACCACCTGTAGTATATAACTTAAGAAATATATATATATATAATTTGTTTGTTTTGTTTTGTTGGTACTGGGGATTGAACTTGGGTCCTTGTGCTTGTAAGGCAGACAGCAGAAACACTGAGCTAAATCCCTGGCCCAAGAATATATTTGAGAATTTTAAGCAATGATGATTTGTAAAATGAACTTAGATTTACATTTTGAATTAAATAAATTGATTCATTTTTTAATTATTAATAGGTTGCCATATCTTTTTAACACAATTTTCTTTGTAGACGGAAGTCCTTTGACTCCCCAAACCATATGAAGTGTACACATTAACACAAAGACTGGAATGGAATTCTAGTAGAGACCTATTTTAGAATAGGCAGGTGTATGTGCCTAAGTGAAATAAATAAGTCACACGTGTACATACCGAATAGTTTCTCTGGTGTGAATAAACTGCAGTAATACATAAGATCCTAATAAGATTACTGACATTGTGAAATGAGAATAAAGGGGCTAAAGGTGTAGGGAAGGTGGGATGGGTAGGGGAAGGGTAATAAGGGAAAAGAAAAAAATGTGAGATAAAGAAAAGATGGAAATAAAGTGCTTATAGATGGGGAAGGGAGGAGGGGGTGAAGGGAGGGCAGGGACAAGGGGAAAAATGAGAACCAAGACCTGTCGTGTAGAGGTACAAGATCCCAACAATGATAAAAATAAAAAAAAAAAAAAAAAGAATAGGCAGGTGCCTAAACTGCTTCTGTCTTTCGTGAAGGAAATTACTTTGAATGTAACATTTGGACATCTAGTTAAAAACTAGTTTAACCGGCATTTTCCCTGAACCCATGTTATTTTCAAAACAGCTGATAAACTGATATTTTTTCTTTCCAGTTGATTATGTGGATGTTATTTTTTTAAGATATAAAGTAGGCATGGATGTTTTGAGTAGGCAGTAGCATCTCTGTTGTCAGCATTCCCTAGGTAAAGCACCTTACACATTTTATAGAGTGGCTAAGAGTCAACCCATACATTGTCTTGGATTCCACCATATTTCATTGAGCAGGATAACAGGTGTCTGAGTCTTTTTGTTGGTAGTGGTTCTGAGAATTGAACCCAAGGCTTCATAGATGCTAAGCCCATGCTCTGCCAAGAACTACATCCCCAGCACTGTCTTAATCTTAATCCTTACAAAATTAACATTAAACTATTTCAGCTGCCATTTGTTTTCTCCAGACCATATATAGGAATGTCCTGGATGATGTCTATGAATATCCAATACTTGAAAAAGAGTTAAAAGAATTTCAAAAGATACTTGGAATGCATCGTCGTCAGTAAGTATTTAATTTTTCTTACTGGAATATCATCTATGAAGTAGATTTTGAGTATTTTGGTTTTGTTTTTATTTTTGTTAGATTTTGTTTGTTTTTGTTTTTTCTTTTGTTTTTGTTTGCAGTACTTGGGATTGAACCCAGAGCCTTTACACAGAAGTACATACCTAGTCCTTTTTATTTTTTTAAGACAGGATGTCACTAGTTGCCCAGACAGAGCTCCAACTTGCAATCCTCCTGTTTCAGCCTCCCAGAGTGCTGTGATTGCAGGCTTCTACCACTACACCTAGTAGTTTTGAACATTTTGACTCAAAATTCATCTTGCTCCCTTAGCTTATCTAGTAGTAGATTGTGTATTTTTATGTCTCAAAATGAAAGAACACTAAATCAAACTTACTAACTTTTTTAAAGAACTCTGTTTTAGATGGTTTAAACAAACTGGCTGTAACTACCTGGGTGTATAAAAACAATTATTTAATAGATTATTATTTAAGTCTACATTGGAGCTTATATCTTTATCTACGGAAAAGGAAAAAAGTTTTATGGATAAGTCCCAGTGAGTCGTAGAACATTTCAGAAACTCAATTTTATGAGTTCCCTGAGATTTTTTATCAATTTAGAAAGATTAAAGAATGCCATCAACTCACTGGTGCTTGGCAGGTCCAAGCATCCCATAAATAATACTCATTAATCTTGCAGCTTGACCATGCATGATTTTACTGGGTTTTATCACTGATATTCCTTATTAGTTTTAGTAACTGAAAGCTTCAAGTATTCATTTGGTTTGCAGATATAGTTTAAAGAGTTCATCTGAGGGAAAGTTGCTCTGTGATTTACAGTGTACTAGTGTATACTAATTAGGAAAACTTTTGTTATGATTTTAGCAGTCATAAATGCAGTTCTCAGAAAAAAATGCCAACTCAAGCCTTTCAGATTACTGATTGGGGATTTAAGTCCTTATTTAATTTTAGTAAAGAGAGTCCTTGTTGCAAATGAAAAATCTATCTAAGGGAGCAAACAAACCATTTAATAAGCTTTTGTTCTCAGTCATCAAAATTGCACATTTAGACATTTAAAAATCAGGTGCAAATTAGAGAACAGTTAGAAATGAATGTTATGAGTTGTGGTCTTTTATTACAGCCCACAGTATGTTAAATATCCATAATTTAATGGCTAATATGAAAGTATAAACCATTAATATGAAGCAAAAAAAGGGGGAAGAGACATTTGAATCAAAATCATCCCTCCTGTGGAAGTGCTACAAGACAGACTTATGCGTTAAATACATCAGTGGAATTTAATACATTCTATTAAAAACTTATATTAGAATGGGAAATAATAGATTAAAATAAATTTATATCAAGAAATGATAGACCTAGGGGTGTAACTCAGAAGTAAGCCAAGTGCTCAGTTTTCAAGAGGCCCAGGTTTCATTCCCCTGTACTTTTTTTTTTAAAAAGACATGATTATTCCTTCTTTCATATATGATTATGAAATATACTTATATTCTAAAAGAAAATTTGAACCTCAGATATTTTTCATGTCACATTCTTGTTTAGCCCCACTGTACAAGTAGAGGAAAAAGTGGTTTTTTCTGAATGTAAGATGTATACCTGCAATTTATGGTTAATCTGATGATGTATGAAAATGGCCCCAGAGCAAGTTCCATCACAAGTGGAAGAGGCCTTCAGAAAATACGTAGCAGTGAGAATCATCTCTGATCAGAGATAGGACCTGCAGAACATTCCCTGTTTCTACCACATGGAGAAACGTCCTGGAAAACATACTGAATTATTCAGCTGTCTAAGTAATAATTTCATCCAAAATGCTCCACTATATGGGAAAAACATTTCTGTATACTAAATATTGCTACTCAAAAAAAAAACAAACTAATTTCTGTGGACTGATTCCATGGACTTAATCCGGTTTCTCCATCAATTCCTGGCTTCATTTTTTTTTTTTTTTTTTTTCTGGTTTTTTTTTTTTTTTTTTTTTTTTTTTTTTTTTTGTGGGAAAGAAGCACAATATACCAGTTGAGTAGACAGCTTCTTTTCTTCCTAGTTTGTTTGAAATTCAAATGTCATGTGTGATATATGTAGTAAATTCGTGAATGCTGGGGGGTGGGGTGTTGGTGGGCAGTGAACCAGGTCCTTGCACGTGGTAGCATCACCCTCTATCACTGAGCTACATTTCTAGTCCTTTCTGTGTATGCTTTTATTTTGAGACAGGGTCTCACTAAGTTGTCCAGGCAGTCCTCAAAGTTATGATCCTTTTGCCTCAGCTTCTTGAGTAGGCGGGTGTTTTATCTTTTTTTTTTTAAAGAAGCCCTCTGCCTATTGCCTGAAAATTAGTCTCCCATAACAGTAACAGCATTATTCTGAGTTTGAGGAGAAAAAACTAACTCCTCAACTTTTTATTTTCAGCACTGTAGATGAATATTCACCACAAAGGAAGGTAAGCAGATCCTTCTGTATCTGAAATGGGGTGATCTGGTTTGGAAACCTTGTCCTGCCTGGGTTGGCATTTCTTCAGAATTCAAATGTATCAGCCTAAAGCATCACAAGGCAAAGCAGGGGAGCGTGGGGCTGAGGCTGCCTGTACTTTCCTGCTCTGCTGTGGTTTCCCTGTGTGGTGCATATCTGGTTTTAGCAATGTACCCTGACTTTGTGATGTTATACCTATTTTGTGGTACATTTTGGAGTCTCAGAGCTTCCGTGCTGTCCCTAGACTGATAAAAATTTGAAGTTTACAAAGTTTATGCCAAAAATCTAAGAATCTCGATTCAGAGTGTAAGAAAGTCATGTAAGGAAAGGTTTGCATTCTCAGCATGGTAGGAGTGATGGTAGCAAGCATGTGTTTGTTCCTGTTGAACCTGATAGGGGGAAATACAGAATGCAACGTCTGGCCCATGTTTCTAAGATGGGCAATCATACTGAACAATGCACCTGTGTCTTATAAGAAAGCCCATGTACTACATTAGGAATATGAAAGGATTTCACGGAGTTGCTTCTGTGAAAAATGTGAAAAGCAGAAGCTCAGGTTGTGGTATCTGTGACTTGGAGGTTAATGTTGGCTTGGGGAGGATTCCTGTCTTAGGCGAATCTGTAGCAGTAGCCAGAAGTGACAAATGGGGAATATTCTCTGGCGTATGGGAGGGATGCATTAGAGAAGATTTTTGCCTCCTACTGACCTTGGCCAGGTCCTATCATATCTATTGACCAGAATTTCTATCTCCCCATTAATTAACTGATGCCACCCCCGGTTTATTTTTCCTAGACTGGATGGGTAATTTCATATTTTAAGAAAAACTGCCTAGCTCTTCTTGAACATGTGTAAGCAGCTATGGTTTACCGAAAAGCAGGAATATATTCATTCATTGTTCTTTCTCCCTTCTCACAGAATAAAGCCCTTTTCCACCAATTGAGTCTCAAGGAGAACTGGCTCCAGCACAGAGGAACTGTGACGGAAACAGAGGAAAGTGAGTAGGATTTTATGCAAGGTTCAGGGTAGGTGGACTCGTAGCTGGTCGCCATCACAGCCCTCCATGAATACATCAGCCTATGTTTAACTGTCATTTCTCACTGTCATCCACCTCTAACAAACATTTAGTACCGCATAGCATGTTTTTCCTTTTCTTGCTTTGAGGTTACAGTTGTCTTAATAATGCTGTCCCCTGAACCAAGGATATATTTAGTTTGGGAGGCAAAGAAAGGAGAAGATGCAAAGAACCCTCTTGTATTCTAGGGTAGAGGTACAGAATACAACAGAAACTCAGAGATTCCTCCCTGAACCTTCTCCCCAACTCCCCAACCCTGTCAGCCCTTTGCCACCAACTAACTGGAAGGCCACCAAAGCCAGTGTGCAGGGTTTCGGCTGAGTCTATCCCTGAGATTTAGAGAAGGAAATCTGGGAGAGAATAATGAAAAGAAGGGTGTGTAGAAGAAACTCCTCCAAGGCAAGGCAGTGTCTGGCAATGCTACACTTCCAGTGGGTCCTCTTACTCACTCACTGCTCCTTAGCGGGGATCATGGCCTCCAGCGAAGGTGGATGGCTCAATGGGGGGGGGCATTTCAGCACCCTTTAGGTGCTGGTGTGCTTTTCTGTGTGAATATTTATATCAGAACCAAGATGGTGGCAGTGGCTTCCTCCTAAGCGGACAGAGATGGAGTCAAAGGCAAAGCTGGGAAACAGTGAATGTTTAAAATGTTTATGAGAGTGTGGATCTGAAATTTTCTCTTCATTCACCTTTCTCCATCTTTTGAAATTTAAAGTGTAAACATTTGATAATTGCCCAATTTTTTGAACATTAAAAATACAACATGTCACAGGCCTGCCTCTTTTCTTCTGTGTTGTTTATTATATATAGTGCTCGTGGCTGGTTTCTATTTTGTCACATTAAGTCATCGGCCCCAAGTGAGTGAGGAAACAAAATTATGTTACCTCCTAATTTGTTAATTGCTGACCCTTTTTGCCCATTTATCATATAATTTAATTGTATAGTTTTCCAAGCTGAGCTTGAAAGAGGCTATCTCAGGCCCTCTGGGCTTTTTTTGCTCATCAGTTTATTAAGCAAGCTACAAGTTTACCCTGCATTTAGTGCTTTGTAGACTGGATTTTTTTTTTTTTTTTGCCTTGCTCAAACAGTTGTGTCTTTTTATAGAAAGAAGAAAATCATTTTTCCCATCTCACAAGTCTCTTGACAAACTGTAAAACAATTATTTGTTAGAAGCTATCCTTTCGGTGATACACCCAGTGAAACCACAAATCTGTCAACTGCCCCCCTATAGGGTGTGCTGTACATGTCAAACCCTGGTTAGGCTTCTGCTTTACTTGCATTTCTGTGAAACCATTCCTGGGTTTATTTTTGTGATGCCATTTAAATTGCACATAAAATTTCTCTAAGAGCTGTACTCCTTCCCCCAATTCTTTTTGCATTGCAAAAGAACGGAACATCTAAGTATGTTGTTATCCTTCTGTTTGTTCCACAGCAGCCAGTGTTCTAGACATTCAGAGTAGCTGAAATAAGAAGCAAGGTGTCAATTATGTCCATTGTTATTAAGGCAGGTTTTGCAATTCAAATCAAAAAGAAAAATTTTTCCAGGACCTATTCACTTTGATAGTGATCATGTCCTAGTAATAATTATCAGCACAAACAATAAAAAGGAAATTAAAAAGGCTAGAAATGTGACCTCCATTTGGATGCTAAACTGATCACCACTTTGATGTGGGGGCGGAGATGTCATTCTTAAATGACTGAGAAAGCTAAACCAAAAACTAGGCAAGTGACAGATTTTTAGCTACGCTTATGAGAATTCTAATAACAAGTGCATTGTTCTTGATTGGGCCACTGACTGCCCTGAAATGGAGTGTAAAATAAAAATTTATGAGTTAGACATTTTAATATGCTGCTTTGGGAGATCTCAGCAATTTTTAAAGAAGGAATTCAGAAGTATAGTCTGTGTAGCTGGGTTTCCACTGTATTATGACCAGTCTCTACCAAGAGCACACAGTGATGTGACTCAATCTCCCCGACGGTAGGGGAAGCCCAACTTCCCTCAGGCCTCTTTGCCAGCTTTGTAGCATCTGTGTCTCCTGTGTTTGCAGGCACACATTCAAAGGCAGGTAGGTAGCTCAGTCCTCATGCGTACACGTAAGTGGAAGGCGGATGCCTCTGTTGGAATAGTCTGCACCAAATTACCAGTCTTCTCTGCATACGAACAATTCTTTTGACTTTTGCAGTTTTTTGCCACGTGTATATAACTGAGCACTCCTATGTCAGTGTGAAGGCAAAGGTTTCCAGTACAGCCCAGGAGATCCTGAAGGTCGTAGCGGAAAAGATCCAACATGCAGAAGAGGATCTAGCTCTGGTGGCCATCATGTTCTCTGGGGGTAAGTTATTGTCTGTCTTTCAGTGTTACTCTTACACTAGATTGCCTCCAAAAAGAGAAAGTAGACATTTTTGTAGAGTAACTGGGCTGCTCCTCCTTCCTGAGCCCGCAGCTGGATGACCACAGTAACAATAAGAAGCTGCCTAGCAGAGGTGTTTCCATGGCAACAGTGGGGTGCTGCTGGATACTGAATTTCTTCCCCAAGAACTGAATAGAGAGGCACATTGGTGTTTTGAAATACATTATAGCATTATAAAGCTTTTCGTATTTTGCACTTAGATAAGCCTTTCATTTCCATATTTAAATGAACTTGGAAAATTGCTAAAGGATGAAATTACTGTAGAGGAAAAAAAGAAAAAAAAAAAAAGAAAATGGCCTTGAACTAGTCATATTGCTGGCTGACAATTTAATACATCGACTCCCCACTGGAAGAAAGGAAAATGTACAATAAGCCGAGGCTCACAGGGCAGTGTTCCTTCAGGTGGATCTGGGGAGGGAGAACTGGTGAAAGCTCTCCTTCCACTGGGCCTTATTTATCCTCAGAGAAAGGTTTATTGTCTGTTTTGAATAAGATCACACAGATTACAAGCGAATGCTATTGATCTACACAGCCAGAACAGGCCCCTTCGCTTTCACTAGGGCCTGTCAAATTTCAAAGTCCATGGCCTCCTTTTTGGCTTGCAGTCTTTATTTAATATCTCATTAACCCTGAGGAAAATACAAAGGAAGTGACTGAGCATCTGTAGTCGACAAATGGAAGCGCTGTGTGAATTAACCTGGGCGGGAAGAGGGGAGCTAGGTGGTGTTACTCTTTTTATGCTATAGGGGAGGATGAGTCCCAGAATGTAGTCCACATTAAAATGTTATGTAACAGAATTTTGTGCCTATTGCTTTGTTGCTCACAGGCGAGTAAAATGGTCCTGCAAGCACGTGGACTACCTATGCAAATAGAGCCCTCTCCTTAGGCCTACGAACTCTCATTGTACATCCTATCAAACGTCATTTAGGGCTGAGGGGATATCCCAGGGGTAGAAAAGATGCTTAAGCGTGTGTGAGGCAAAAAATAGGAGAGACATTTGGACCTGATGAATATTGATCAGGAAGTTATTAAATATAAGTATGTTAATAATATATTTGGGGTATTTCAGAGCAATATGATAAAGTGGATTTTATACTTCGTTTTTGAGTGACCAAAAACCATAAGTCATTTTAAATAGTATTAATCTTCATCGAAACCAGCATGTGCCTCTCAAGATAGTACTACAAGAGTAAGTGAATCCTGGGTCCCCGCTGAGGAGTTGAGAGGTGCTGGATAAGGAAGGGACTCACGACTTCAAACTTCACAACACAACTGAGACCCGTGTCCCTGAGGAGCTAATTTCATTCAGTCCAGGGCCGCTCAGAATCTGGCAACTGAAGCACCGGCTCTTTCACTACCCCGTATCTGTTTGATGGCTGTGAAGTACCATTTTCATGCTCCATTAAATGAGATTCATCTGGGTGGGCAGTGGTGTACTGGTGTGTATAGATCACATGCTAATCAGCATGGGAAATATCAGCTTATCTCCGGAATTATCCCACAGATTTGGAAACGTGCCATCCTTTTCCAGGCATTAGATTGTCTTTTTTTTTTTTTTTTTTTTTTTTTTTTTTTTTTTTTTTTTTTTTTTTTTTGTCTATAAAGAGCCTTTCTGCCTACATTTTATCTCTGAAACAATGTTTTAATTAAAGAAAAATTAAAGCAGCTTAATGCATTCCTTGCTCTAGTTACATAACTTTTCACAAATAATATTTCACTACTACTTCAGAAGAGATGACGACATCTGTTCTTTTTATCAAAAGAGGTTGAAAGATACTGGAAATGTTAGAGGTTTTGTAGATTTTTCTAAAAGAAGCAGAACGATTCACATGGCTGTAGTCGTTTTCTAGTGTTTTTGTAAGGACAGGTATGCACATAGTGTATCATAGCAATAACCTGCCCACTTATTCAGAGGTTAAAATTCAGCTCCAGTCTTTCATAGAAAATTAAAAAACCTGAAAAGACTTCAGAATCCAGCTGTGTGGGACCATTGACCACCCATATCCACAGCCCAACATGGTTGTACTTTTGAATTGGGGCAGTGGAGATGTCGGGGGATTAAACCTGGCTCAGTGTGAATCCTCAGATGTAAGGGCCAGTTGGGTTTCCAGGGACAGAACCCTCATTATGTGAGGCTGTCTCAGTCATGTGGGGTTCTTCTCGACTCCAAGGTGACCATAGGTTGAGAATGATGGAGACTTCTGGGAATAGTTCTTAGTCTTCAAGGGTAGGAAGACAGCTTAAGTAAGTTTAGGGCTAATAAACTTGTTCTGCCCACTTTTAGGCAGACTTTCCAGGACCTGGCCCAGAGTTCCACAAAGTGAAGCTTCGTTATACTTTTAATTACCTATTGGGCATTTCTAGGCCCAAGTGAAGAGTCACAGATCTTAGCAAAAGTCACTTTTAGGTCCAACGTAGGAAAATACACAAATCATGCTTCTAATGAGTAACAGGTTAAGAGCCCAGGAGTTTGTGCTCTGTCCTTACAGTGTTTTCTGTGTTGTAAGTATGTTAAAGATATATGGACTATTGCATTTCCCAGTCATACTGGATTACTGAAGGGCTGCCTTCAGCGAGCTTGATTATGTTACAGTAGAATTCCCATGTGCATTTTGTACTTTGGAGGAGAGCATTTTCTGTGAAGAAAGCTATTGAATTATTAGAGGGCTTCAACTAGTGTAGAAAGAAGTCAAAGTATAGGAACAGTATGCAGTAAGAGAAATAAAATAGAAGAGGAATATGCAAAAAAATTCAGCCTCACCAATGGACAAGAAATACAAAATAGAACCAGTTGTAGGGGTTCACGCCTATAATTCCAGCACTCTGGGAGGCTGAGGCAGGATTGCAAATTCAAGTGCAGCGTGGGAAATTTAGCAACTCATTGTGAGCCTGTGTCAAAATAAAATAGAGCTGAGAATAGCTCAGTCCAAAGTACTGAGTACAATTCACAGGTTTTCTAATTAATTTATTTACTTATTTTTGGGTTTTTTGAGACAAGGTTTTGCTTTATAGTTCAGGCTGGCTTTGAACTCACTGCATAGCCCAGGCTGGCCTCAAATTCATAACATCCTCCTGCCTCAGCCTCCCAAGTGCTGGGATTACAGGTGTGCACCACCACACCAGGCTCCTCAACTCCCAGTTAAAAAAAAGAAATACAAAATATACTGAGAATTTTGTTTTAGTAAAATAGCAAACTTACCCAAAGTAGTAATCACTGTTGGTCAGTATGCACGTTTTCTGTCTTCTTTTATTTTCTAAGAAAGAAGAATTGGAAAACAGATTGACACTTTGTATCAAAACTTTACAATTATTCATTCCTCTTGACCAGTAATCTCAAGACTGGGAATTCATCTTAAGGAAATCACCTATAAGCAGACAAGGATATATGCACCAGAGTTCTGACTTGGGCAGTGTATCATGGCTGCTACAGTGATAGAACCCATTTATCAAGTACTTGTTACACACCAGCCTGTGCTAGTACTTCACATGTTCTGTGCTGCCTCATTTATGTCTCCAAAACAATCGGGAACCATTAAATGTCCACCAGTAGAGGAAAGATTAAATGATCAACCTGTTATGTAACCAATTAAATATGAGGCATATAAATAATTTTGATAACTGAGTAAGTGCCTCTCATGAAGTAGAATATAAAACCATACATAGAGTAATTGCAGGTGTTTGTGTGCATGAATAATTATGAATGCATGTATATACATAATAATCACAAATATTTGTGTGTGATTATTTTTGGAGATTGAATTAAGGGTAAATTTTACTTTCTTCCTTACACTGTCCTTATAAAGCGTGATTAAATATTAAAGGAGGACCTTCAGGAGGGCTTCACTCTATGGGTTCTGAGCAGCAATGTCCAGGACACCACTGGCATCACTGATAATGTGCAGGACTGAATTAATTTAGTTTAAACCTTAGTTACTATGCTTTTCAGCATTTTTGTTGCGCAAGTTTTAACCCTGTATACTGTGTAGGCTTGCTTATGTTTCTTACTTTTAAACTTCATTTTTTTTTTCTCTCTCTGATGATTAAAGAAAAGCATGAGCTTCAGTCAGATGACTTAGCCATCTCCAAATCCTTTGAGGCATCTGGTCGGATATTTGTCTACCGGAAAGACCTGGCGGACACATTGGTAAGCTTCTCTAACATTGTGACTAAAATACACAAATGTCAGGATGGATGCATATAAGTGGATGAGTTCTAGTCCCAGGCCCTTTTTGTTTATTTTGAGACAGGATCTTGATAGTTACTAACTGGGCAAGACTGAGCTCAAACTTTGGATCCTCTTGCCTCAGCCTCCCAGAGTACTGGAATTATTGGCATATGTCACCATGCCCAGCTATTTTTGCTTCCTTCTGATTCCCTGGAATAAGGCATTTGAGATGAATGACTCCCTCTCCTGGAATTTTAATTCAGTTTCTTCTTTTTGTTGTATATATGGAGATTAGGCTGAGGAAGGCACCCTAGGTAGACTCCAAGGGAAAGAGACCCATTCCAGTTGATGCACTTGGATGTTCCATGTCCTTAAAGAAAGAAAGGACGCATCAGCCTTCCCTGTGAAGGATAGGGTCATAACCATAGGGCATGCGATGCCCCTCAAGAGTTTGATAAAATGTAGACCCATCCTTTGAGTCATTTTCAGTTTGAATTTGAAGAATGTATATGCTTGAATGGACCTTGTTTGCTGTTTTTCTACCTAAAGATCTCAGTCCTGAGGTTGCTTTCTGAAAGACAGGCCCTGTCTAGGTCCCTCAGCATCTGGAAGGAGCAGGCTATTCCAGTGGGTTCTGGTCCTCTTCTCTCATGGACTCCTCACGGGGTCCTAGCTGGCCCCTATTGAGCATACACTGTAACTGAAGGATCTTAATACCACGTGGGTTAACTAAAATTGCTTTACTAAAAATGTTTAATGTAAAATTATCCACGGGCTATTCAGTTATGAGAATAATGTCAATCACTGTCGCTTGGCATTCTTACTACCAGGCATGCGTCTGCTGGGTAACTTACACACAGGGTCTCATTTAACACTCGCACTGTCGCTTTGAGGTTTGGAAAGACTAAGTAACTTGCCCTGGCTTCCTGTAGCCAAATAAGGGTGAGAGCCAATGTTTTAAATCCCGTTCTATTTCACTCTAAAGCCCCTGCACATTCCTTTAATTTGTCGATGAGGAGGAGGAAATCCTTTGCTTTATTTGGACCTATCCTGTTCTGTCCTTCTGTGGGTTATGGTTGCTGTGGACTATCATCAGGGAAACAAGACAAACTGTGCAGCATTTTTTGTTTTGTTTTGTTTCTTGGGGTTTGTTGTTGGTGTTTTTTTGTCAGTACCAGGGATCAAACTCAGAACTCTGTACTTGCAAGGCAGGCACGGTGCCACTGAGCTAAATCCCTAGCCCCTGTGCGGCATTTTTGAGTAAAGTAGGAGATTGATTTTACTCCTCCATGCTGATATACAGCTGCTGGCGGGCTCCTTGTGGTGGAGGAGCCCACATTCTAATTGTCCTCCCTCCCTTCTCCCTCTGCCAGACGGCCTCCTGAAGGTCCCAGGGCTTGACTCTGCGACTGACTTTGGAGGGTGAAAGACAGGCCTGGGCGTGTCTCAGTGCAATGCAGGGGTGCTGTGTAGAAGGTGCTAAGAGGAATCAGACTGCGTCGTGCTTGTGAATTTCTCCCCCACCAGCTTTGGACACTGCCTCACATATCCCCAGGGCAATCATCCATTTAGGCATCTCATCCCTGGAATATTTCAGTCAAAACAGAACAATGAATCATACACGAAAGCACAGGTACCTACTAGCACCTTCACAGTAGTAAATTTTAGCAATGAGAGATTAGCACCATGGAGGAACAGGATAGAAAAACATAAAGTGTTTATTGGCCAGGGTAGTAGAAGTCTTTGAATAACCGAAGGATGCTACCAGAATAAGGGACACTTTTAGGAAAAGGTAAGAGGGATAGATAAGCCAAGTAAACGTATCCTTACAGCTCCAAATGATTCAGCAGGTATTGATATTGCTTCCCAACTCCTGGTTCTCCTTATGAGTCTGGGGCAGTGCGTCTAGCCCTTCCACTTGGCCAGTACCTGAGAAACCGTGTCTTGAAGATCTTTCATTTAGGGCTTTCTGAGCTCCACACTAAGTCTCACAGTGAGAATATAGAGGCATTTTGTGCCTAGACCTGTTCTGAGGAGAATCAGTTCTACAGGAAAGCTCTGTGAAGGTCTTTCATCATTACTTTTTTAAATTAGGATATTTTTTCATTAGTGAAAAACTTCTAAAATGCAAATGATTTATTTTTCAGGTTAGAAGTAGGGATTACTATTTGGCATATGAGATAGAGCCCCTTTATCTTACCATGTCGTTTATTTTTGCAAAGTCTCATTCTTTTTTGCTTTTCAGTCATTAACTATTCAAGTCCTGTCCCTCAAATGGGAGAATTTATATTCTAATTAGAAAAGATCAAGTACTTTGGGAAAGTGCCAAATTATTTTTTAATAACTTTAACAGTGATGATAGATTTAAAGCTGTGCTGGCATTTAATAATTTCATGCCACATTTTTGAGGAAGTATTGCTACTAGCCTCATGGTGATGCGGCTTCATTTATGTGGGGAAAGCAGCTGATACTTATCAGCTACTGTGGGGTATAAATGAAATTAGCTTCCGTGTTTTTATTTCATGTTAAACTTTTTCACTTTCCATGGACATACTAATAAAATTTGTAAATATATGTCTGGGATGAGATATATTAGACATATTTCTGTAAAAGCCATGTCTGTCTATATTGAAGTGCACTGTGACATTTCTTTTGTTTGTTTTTATACTAACCCTGCTGGCACATTAATTCTTACCAGAAGCCAAAGTGATTTCAGGGCTTTCGCTTTCATTATGCTGTCTGCCAGGGCAGTGTTTTATAATCAGATTTGTAGGTGGGTGGGTGTGAGCTTGAGGGCGATGCTGGAGGAAGGGCCGGCTAATTTAGTGAAATATCATTGATCACATTCTACTATTTCCAAGACTAGTTCCTAAATTGGCTGTAACTCACTGATGGTGAACAGACCAGGGGAAATACTAAGTGTACTTGGGAAAGATCACTTTTCTAATCTGGGCCTCTAGTGCCTTTCCACAGGCAGCTACTAGTCTATAAAACGTTTGGGACTAAGGATACTTTTGCTCCTGTCTGTTTAGAACCCTTTTGCAGAAAATGAGGACTCACAGCAAAGGTCAGTGAGAATTTTGGGAATGAACACTTGGGATCTTGCTCTGGAATTGATGAATTTTGATTGGAGTCTCTTCAATTCAATTCACGAGGTAAGTAGGGAATGAAAAGATTAAAAATGCTAATGCTGTTTTAACTGTGCATTCTTAAAGATATTTATTCATGTGGTCAGGTAGTTATGCTAGGGAGAGCATGGCCCAAAAGATATTTGGGGACTTGAAATATATTGGAAGTCTGATCCTCTCCTAGGGAAATCAGAATATATAATCTTCCTGTATTACTCCTAGTGCTTTTATATGTTGCATATTATATAAATTAATATGGATCTGCTGGATTTTTATGTTTATATACATTTATATGGGCATTTGATATACATATATGATGCTTAGAGATTAAAGAATAATTTTACCTTTGATATTCATATATCTATTTTTATGTTTACAAGTTATGCCAGAATCGTTTATATGTATGTATGTATACACGCACACACATTCATCCACTTAACAACATTTCATAAAATTTAGACTGTGCTGAAAGACTTTCTTATAAATTTTGGAAATTTTCAAATTTTTCTGTCCACCAATTTCTCCCTTGCAAACATTTTAAACAGTAGGTAAAGAGAAAAATGCTAATGAAAGTGAGTAAAGTTGGCTGGTGAAAGGCTCACGGGATTCAGGAGATGAAAACTGTTACAGCCTCATGTAACATATGTGATGAATATTCTGCCATTTGTCGAAAATTTTCATTCTGAAATGGCCTTTTCATCTAAAGAGGAAACCTCCTGCCCAATTTAGAGAACCTTGAGCTTCACTTTCATTTTGGAATGTCTTTTGAAGTGTTTCATTGGTAGGAGTGGTTGTGCGTGCCTGTAATCCCAGCACTCTTAGAGACTGTTATAGAGTGGGATGTCTTGCTATTTATGCACTGTAGAGTATGGATTCCTTGTATAAACATCCACTTGTTTAAAAATCTATTGTTTTATGTACTATAGTTACAGTCCTGCTTGTATATGTAAATTATTGGACCTTGCTCTTAAACTTATGTTCCTTTCTGTTTATTTTTTACTATATCTTATATCAGGGCTTTTTTAATAGGCAAGGCCACATTACCAGCACCACCTGGAAGTTTTCTGTAATTACAGGTTTTCATAGCCACTCATGGTGGCGTGCCTGTACGTAGTCCCAGCTGCTTGAGAGGATAACATTCCTCAAGTTCAAAACCGGGTTGGACAACACAGTAGGATGGTGTCTCAAAACAAACTAACAAAAAGAGAAAGAAAAGTAATGGCTTGTTTTTCCAGCTCCTCCACAGACTACTGATCAGAATTAGGGATGGGTCCAGCAACCTGAGCTTCAACAGTCCTCTCGTTTTTCTCCTTCTTACTAAAGTTTAGTGACTATTGGGTCTGATGTGTACCTTAGCAAATGCCCGTAGGGCTGGTGTCACTTTTACCTGGGTCTGATGTGTAACTTAACAAATGCCAGTAGCGCTGGTGTCACTTTTACCTGGGTTTTCCACATAACAAGTTTTAGAAGTTTGAGGATTCCATTTAGCCTTTGATTTTAAGCTTTAGAACACTTTAAATTTTCTTGTAAAGTTGTCTTCTTTATATACTGAAAAATATATTTTCACATAAATATTCTAGGTGACCATTATTGAATAAGGCATCTCTAAAACTAAAGAATAATCATTTTGAGTTAATATACTGTTGTTTGCTATGCTTCCTATTAACATATTAATGATACGGGAATAGCCTCCTGAGATGGTTTCTTAAAAATGCACATTGAGGCTATATTCTTAAGTGAAATTATCAAGACTGGCGTGTAAATACTGAATAGTTTCTCTGGTGTGAAAAATTAAAGTGTAAGTAAGGATCAAATTGTATAATTGATATTATGCAATAGGAAGAAAAGGTCAAAAGGAGTAGGGGAGATGGGGAAAGGTAAGAAGGGAAAAGAAAAAATATGAGAAAAGGAAAAAATGGAAACAAAGTCTTTGTAAACAGCGAAGGGTGGAGGAGGTAAAAGGAGGGCCAGGGGACGGGAAAAATATAAGAGCCAAGACCTGTCATGTAAAGAAAAGTACAAGATCCCAATGGTGAATGTCACTGTATTGTATACCTAAAATATTCCGATAAACTTAATGAAAAAGAAATGGACTGAATTTTATGTCAGCTTGACCCGATGCACTAAAAGTAAACCCTGGAATGAATGCATTTTCTTTCAGCAAGAGCTGATCTACTTCACGTTCAGCAGACAGGGAAGCAGCGGGGAGCACACTGTGAACCTCAGCCTCCTGCTCCAGAGATGCAATGAAGTCCAACTCTGGGTGGCCACCGAGATTCTGCTTTGCAGCCAGCTGGGCAAGCGGGTGCAGCTGGTGAAAAAATTCATCAAAATCGCAGCTCAGTAAGTTTCTCACAGTGACCTTCAGAAGGTACCTTGGTGTCTGTCGTTACCTGTCCCACTGTGATGATCAGAAGGGTTGGAAAGCAAAAGTTTTAACAGTGAGTTAAGGGACCAAATGGCTGGAAAGCTCTGTTCTTGAATACTTATGTCTTTGCATTTAAAATAGTTATATCTTAAAGTAAATGTCAAAATACCAGACTAAAGCTTGGTGTTCTCTACTTAGAACTAATTACCAGGGAGTACACAGTTGTACAGTATGCCTGGGTGGACTGCACTAGGCTAGGACAATGAGTTAAGACAATGTGAAGAAGTGAGAATCATTGAAAATCAGGCGCGTCTTGGGATCCCATTGCTTCTTGCTGCCTGCAGTGTGAACTCTTGCAAACTCATCATTAGAAGACCCTGCACTGGCAGGACCTATCTAACCCCGCGCCTTCCCTGGGTGCAGCCACGCACTCCAGCCACTGTGACTATGTCTCTCCTGCATACCATCCTTCAAGCTTGGACATGCGTTGGTTCTGCCCAGAATGGCCCTTTCCACCCAGCAGATTGCTGCTTTTCTCTAAGACCTTGGTCAAATGTTACTTTCTTCCAGAAGCCATCTCTGACTTTCAAATGCATGATGGTCAACTAAGTTCCTTCCACACACACATGAACCTTTTGCCTTTTCAAATCTTCCTTATTATATTTGTTAAGCCTATTTCATTTATACATGATTCTTTCTTTGGGTTTTGTTAGCTTCCAAAGGACAGGAACCATTTCTTTTTTTTTTTTTTTTTTTTTTTTTTTTTTTGGTACCGGGGATTGAAATCAGGTCCTTGCGCTTGCAAGGCAGGCCACCGATCCGCTGAGCTAAATCCCCAGCCCAGGAACCATTTCTAATAAATCCTTGTACCTGAGTCCTTAGCAGAGAATGTAGTAAAGAGCAGCGACTCAGTAAATGTTGGTTGGATGAAATTTTGGTAATGTTCTGGGAACATGAAACACTAGATTGGTGTCCTAGAGTATTGTTTGGACAGCTTCCCAACAGAAACAAGAGCCATGGATCAAAATCTTTCCCAATTCTTTTTGCTTCCCAGGTTTCCCATTGTATTTCTCTTTTTTGTTCCAAAGTAGATTTTTATCAAACGGTTTTCAAATACTGTTATCCTTCGTTATATATTTCCAGGGCATTAATTTTAAGATTGCCTTGGATTCCAGAATCTAAAGGTGCTCACATCCTTTATATCAAATGGTATGATATTTGCATATAACCTACACACATCCTCCTGTGTCCATTAAATCCTGTCTAGGTTACTGATATTACCTGTGAAATATAAATGCTATGTAAATAGTTGTATACTGTATCGCTTATGGAATTATGACAAGGAAAAAAGTCCATATGTGATCTGTACTGACAAAAACCATCATAGGTATATATATATATATATATATATATATTACAAGATCAGGGTTGGTTGAATCCACAGATGTGAAACCAGAAGACATGGAGAGCTGACTGTACATGTCAGTGCAGTATATTCAGGAAATACCTACTGATGATTCATTATTTGTGCACAACTGTACAAGGGGGTATGGGGAAATCAGGCTGAGTCTACACCCAGCCAGGCCCTGGGTTGGAGGAGCTTGGAGTTTTCTAAGTTACTTGGCAGCTCAGCCTGCTGCTGAGAGTAGAATGAGGGAGGGAGGCTCCTGTGAGATCTTGTTCTGTTGAGGGCTTTAGAGGAGGGAAGAGCTCATCCCAGGGGTCAGGATACATGGAGATGAAATTGACATCTGAGGATCTAAACTGTGGGTGGGGCTTGACGGGTAAGAGGTCAAAAAAGCACTCCATCCACAGAGGTCACTTAGCAGAGACAGAAGCAGAGCCTTTGGCCAGGCGAGGCAGCCTCCTCCTCAGATCTGGCAAGCGTGGAGGGCCATTTGTAAGGAAGCTCTGGGAGACTGGTGTGCAAGGGAAGATCTGGAAAGGATCTTGAATTTCAGCTGGATGCAGAAGGCAGAAGGGACCCTTTGACAGACAGTGAGCAGGAGACTGTGGTAGGATCAGAGCTGCCCTTCAGGAAGGCTGGCTGGAAAGCAGCACAAACTGCCCTACAGGCCAACAGTCCCTAAGCGTGGGATATTGCACTGACTGAGGCAAGAGCTTCTGAGGTCTGATGTGACTGGGGTGGAAGGAGAGAGAACAGATAGGCCTAAATCATAGACTGCTTTTTGTTGAGAGAAAAAAATCTTTTTTTTTTAATTCCGCCTACTTAAGTAGGTTCTAAAATGGGTTGTAAAATTTCTGAAAGTGAGGCTGTTTTGGGTTAAAAGCTTTCATATAAATGCCAGTTACAGAAAAAAATAGGACATAAATGTTCCAAGAAGTAAAATGACAGCACCCAGCTCCATTCCTACTATAAGATTGTATCTATCCTCAGGGAAATAAAATATATTCACACATCTTTTCCATATAGCTTGATGCTCTTGAATTATTTATGGTACTGGTCTCTATCCTAGCCCGTGGAGTAGAATGCCAAAGGAAACATAAGTTAAATTCCCGATAATCACACTAGTAGGAATAAACAAGGGGAAACCGTAATTTCCACAACCACGAAGTGTTTTCCCCGCCTGAGGCATCCGATTTGCATATTCATGTTTCCCCTCCTTTCCATCCCCGTCCCCCACCTCTGTGAATTGAGTAGATTTTATTTCTTCACACAGAGACAAAGGAGGATGTGCTGGACTGCAATGTTTAGTGTCAGACAGTTGCTCTTATCGCAGAATGAATGACTCATAGAAACAGAAGATTCTGACTGGATTAGTATATGATATTTGTCTACTATAGAAATTATATCTATATTTAATTCCTTTTTTTAAAGATTCAGATGGTGTGTGTGTGTGTGTGTGTGTGTGTGCGCTCAAGCGCGCGCGTGTTTGGGTGGGTGGGTTTTGACATGACTAATAAGAAAAGGTTATATGGATTAGGAAAATTGCTTGTGAGAAGCAAAAAGATAAGAAGATGGAAATCATATCTAAAATTTTATATAGAGAAATTATTCTAAATAAGAGTAATAATAAGTTTTTACCATGAAAAAATATGACAACTCCCCAAAAGTTCTTGTGTTCAAACTTGAGCAAATGCTATGTGAAAGACTTTTTCTACAATTGGTAGTTGGATATGGGCAGAATATAAAAAGTTGAATAGGCACACACTGTAGCCTTAACCAGCCCACTGTCAAATGGGGATGGCATAACTGGCAGGGCCTCCATCAGAAGAAAGATCCAGGAGTCCGGGAGCCCTCCAGCTGGGCTGCTTCTAGCAGGGGGATGGAGCATTTTCCTGACAAGAGCCTCAGCATAGGAGCTAGTATTTCAAACCATCAGTCAAGAAATAGATGACTGCCGTCTGTTTTGGCAGCTGTGAGCTTTCAAGCTATGTGATAAAACAGAAAGGACAGAAGGAAACAAGCAAATGGCAAAAGGAAGGGAGAGTTGTGGTACTGTACTGAAGCCTTAGGCAGCAGCGGTTCTCAGAAACGGGTGGTCTTCTAGGTCTAACGTTTTCTTGCTTCAGTTTATTCGTGGAATATTCCAAGCACCATCCGCCCAGAAGAAAGTTGGCAAGAAAGCAGGTGAGAGGGTCAACTGGACAGGGATCCAGGGCCTCCTTACTTACCTCCCAGACTGTGGGCAGAGCTAAATTCGGCAGGACTGACAAGGAAAGACCATACTGAGAGGCTGCACCGTGTGGTACCTGCAGGATGTGAGTGTCTGTGACCCCAGGTGTGGAGGCAGCAGTGCCTTTCCAGCTCCACTGTACACGGGTGTGGGCCTTGCTCCCTGTCTTGGAGCCCAGGCCCTACTAGGCAGGATCCAGTCCCAGGTCACAAAGCAAGCAGGACCTGCCAGAGTGCAGTTTCTGTGTTTCCTAGTTACCTGCCCAAATCGTTGCCCAGCTTTTGACCTCTACGTTCTTTCTCTCCCTGTGCCACTGGAAATTGTTATAGCTTTGGCAGATAGCAGTTTGTGGTATATAATAAAAAAACCTTTGAAGTCTTCATAGCTTTTGCCTTATTGTTACAGGAAAGTAACTCTTAACTTGTTAGATGTGCCGAGTTTGTGTCTCACAACTCCAAATAATGGCTGAGCCCAAGGACAAAAGAGGTGAAGAAGAGTAGGAAAGATTTATTAAGAGAAAGCTCCTGAGAGGCTGAGCAGTCCCAGAAGTTGGTTTCCGCTGAGGCCCTTCCTCTCGGAGGTTTTATACAGTAAAATAACATCACAGGTTACCTTGGATCAAATGTGATCAACCTGTAGGGTTACAACCAGCCACTTCGCTAATATTGATCCAATAGAAAGTCAAGGTACATAGTAAGGGTGCATAGCATGGAGAAGAACAAAGGCATTTCGAAAGGAGCAGGAGCAAGGCTCAGTGTTCTGGTCATCTATCTGCATCTGAGTTACATTGTTTCTCTGTGTTTGCTGTATTATTTAGGGTTACTGGACTGGATGGTGCTAATTACAGTGCAGCTTTGAGCTGGAGCTGTTGCTTCTCTCTGGAGAGACTCACAGGCCTAACCAACCTGTCCCTATCTTGGGCACCTAGTTTCTATTAACTTTGACCTCAAACACAGGCCTGCTTTGCCTGGTCTCTGCTCTGACTCCATCTCCCCTTAACATAGCCCCTTTAATCATCTATCAACCTGTACCTAACTTGACTATCTGCTGTACCATCGTATAATGGCTGGAGGTCTAATTTAAGGGGAAAAAACTTCACAAAAGAGCAAAAAATCCTGTGCATAAAAATATTTGTTGTAACATTTTGTATAACACATAGGAATGTCTCCACTAGCAGAGTAAGCAAACTATGCGGTCTGTTTTCGATGAAATTCTTCGTAACCATGGGTGAGGATGATAGAGAATCCATAGTGCACAATACAAGGTGGTATTTAACTAGAAAAGCAGGTGGAGTGGTCCAGACTCTGCTCCCAAATACCATATGGGACATGGGTGATGCTGTGAAAGTCGGCACAGGAGGGAAACTAAACTGACATACACCGTGCACCTGTTGGCAACCTGCTCACTGCTACACACAGCCAGGTTGTCTCATTTTAATTATCAAGGCTTGGATGTATCTTTACCACTTCTTACCTCAGAGGAGTTATTTCGAGCACTGTCCAGATAAAGAAGAATTTGGAATTCACAGCCTGTCTGGACTGACCTGGAAGCCCATGGCCTCTCCCAGGGCTTTGAAACTTGGTGTGAGCACAGAGTTGATTGATGTTATTCGGAAGGGATAGCCTCAGGGTGACCTACAGAGTGAATGAATAGGAGTCAGTGTGATCCTTCTTAATTTTTATTATATTTCCTTTACTTCTTCAAATGAGAAATCAAAGGCAGCATCCCCGTAGTCAATGCCATATTTTAAGTATGTGTGGGCTGTCGCAGCCATTTTGTTGGGGGCAGTGAAATGGGAGGGGGGACTTAGATCGCTGGGGTGAGAAGGGCTCGTCTGCCAGAATTCACAACAGTGTATCATGACAGCAGGGCTGCAGTGCTGTGCAACACGGCGTGGGTGCATAGAGAGGCATGGATTCAAAGAGCAGTAGGGACTGTGAATGCATACAGAATAGGTTTTAAAAGAGGAAGGATCTTATGAGATATCAGGAGTGTCAAGAGCAGAGACCTCTTCCTGAAGGCGAAGAGGGAATCACTTCTCTTGTGTTAGAAATAGCTAAGGGGCTGCCACCGCTGGGCAGGTGTTGAAGGGTACCGAGGCTGAACTCTGGCCTGAAAGGGGCCTTTCAGCCTTATCCTGCATGTTCGCCCCTTGGAAGAATGTTTCCTCAAACCGTCTTCTGCTTTGTTTTATTCCGTAGCTGCAAAGCCCAGAGAAACCTGAATTCTTTCTTTGCTATCGTGATGGGTCTCAACACTGCTTCTGTCGGCCGACTGTCACAGACCTGGGAGGTAAGCCTGGGGCTTTCACTGGGCGGGGAGAGAAGGCAACAGAACATGACAGAGGAAGTCTGGATTTAAACTAAATTCGCTTACATGGTTTAAATGAGATAAATACTATAAACTGAAAAATGAAAAAGTAATGTGTTAAGGTGATAGGAGCATTTCCATGAGATGGTCTTTAAAATGGTTCTTAATGCAAATTAAAACAACACAGCAATTCTGTCTTGACCCCAGAAAGAATGGCTATCATCAAGAAATCAAACAGTGCCAAATGCTGGTGAGGGTCCCTTCTTCATTATTGGTGGGAACGTAAACTAGTGCAACCACTATGGAGATTCCTCAGAAAAATAAACATCGAAATTCCATTTGTCCCAGTTATTCTCCTTCTAGGTATCCTCCCAAAAGAGTTAAAATCATCCTATTACAGTGAAACACACATACCCATCTTTAGAGCAATGCAAATCATAATAGCTAAAAACTGGAAACAGCCTGCATGCCCATCAACAGATGAGTGGATGAAGAAAATATGGCATTTACGGAGTGCTACTCTGCCATAAAGGATAAATCTGAGTCATTTGTAGGGAAATGGATGCACCTTTAGATCAAAATGTTAAGTGAAATTAATCGGACACACAACCTCAAATACCACACAGTCTCTCCTGTATGAGAAACCCAAAATATAAATAAAGAGCAAATCATAAGACAGATAATAGGGAGCAAGGAGACAGATTTGACTCAAATGGGAAGAAGATCAAGAGATGGAGCGGGTGGGGGAATGGAAGAGGATGGAAGGGAAAGAAAAAGAACTAAGATGTGGTGTGCCAGCTCCCCACAGGGAGTGTAGCCTTTAGGCACTGAAAACATGGACTAATAAAAAATAAAAATAAAACGGTTCTCTAATATGTAGGAGCAAGACAAACACTGTGAAGTGCTCCCCAGCTAGAATTAGCTTTCTCCTCGGGGTCCCTGGGTACCGTGGTCCCAGCTCTGTGCGAGCCTGCATGATGGAGAGCAGGGGTGACTCGGAAGGGCGTTTGCCGCGACCTTTGTGAACGTAAGCTCCAGGGCCTCTCCCTGGCAGGACCCGGTGTGTTCACACGGATGGTGTGTATCTCACGCAAGTTGCAGAAGTACTTTCATATTCCTTTTCTTGAAGAAGGCCTACAGAATGTAGTAAAGCTCAGGCCTCGCGAATGCTGGCTCTGCTGCTTTCTGCGTTGAAGGTTGTTTGGATTGTAGGATGGAGGAGCCCCCTGAGACTCTGACACACAGACTTGCGGGCCATGGATGGGAGAACCGACCCCAGAGCCCCTGCAGACTTACCAGACCCAGAAGTCAGACTCTGCCTCTCCCATCCCTTTGTTCTTCGTATTTGTTGCCTTCGCTGCCCTTTTCCTACTGACTGGCTGCTTCCCTCTGTGCACATTTCTGCCCTCATTTCTCGAGCGCCTTGTCTTCTCCCGGTGCGCTGCAGTCTGTGGCGGCTCACTGGTCCGCTCGGCTTCTCTCCACAGTCCTCTTCCATTCTGTTCCTCTCACGCTTCCTCACTCCGTGTTCCAACGGACGGGCCAACCTTTCTGTTCCACTGGATCTCAGCAGAGGTCTCTGGGCTGGCCAAGGTTCACAGTGCAGTCAGGCCACCCCCAGTGGGAGGCATTGGGGTGACCCAGGGGTCAGGGTCAGTGCACCTTAAATGGGTTCAAAAGAAAAGAAATGCTTTCCTGCTCTGGACAAGGACACAAGACGTTTTTCCTCACCCTAAGATTAAAGGAGATGAGTGACAGATTCCATAGACAATCCGAGCAGGAGGGAAACAGATGCTAGCAAGGGACTGTGGGGAGTGGAATTAGCGTTAAACCTCAGAAGAAGTATTGGGAGGAAAATGATTCAGTTACACTCACAGAGCATGCATTTAGTCAGTGCCTTGACTACCTGCTTTGTGCAGGGCACTGCATTGGCGCGGGGCAGATAGAGACAGTGTGCACGTGACGAAGGGACTTCCGGACCAGTCCCCCTGGGCGAGGGAGGAGCAGGGGGCCGATCCCCCTGAGCTGAGGGACTCAGTGAGAAGCCCCCGGCAGCAGGGCCTTGGAGACTGAGTTGGGAATTGCTGGAGGAGGAGCGGGGATCCCACACAGAGGTGTCCACGAGATCTTTCAGTCTGGTGACTAAACATTGTCCTAAGTGGTTAATGTAGGAAAAGAAGCCAATCTGAGGAACTAGATTAGCGGTCAGCAACTGTTTAGTAAAGGACCAGATGGTAAATGTTTTTAGGTAGTACAAGCCCTCTCTCCTTAACTCAGACACTGTAGTACAGGGATACCATGGTAAGTATACAAATGGATGGCCACGGCAGTGTTCCAATGAAACCTTAATGATGAAAGCAGTCAGTGGGCCAGATCTAGCTCAGGGCTGATCTCTGCAGTATATCAAATTAACAGACGTGTTAAGTTTCAGGTGCCACTTCACGTAGGAGATCAAACAAACCAAGATTTGCAGCTCAGAAGAAACAGTAAAGAGTTGGGTGTTATGGGGAGGCTGAGGCAGGAAGATCGCCACAAGTTCAAGGCTGATTGGGCTATATAAAAAGATCCTGTCTTGGAAAAAAAAAAAAAAGAAAAGGAGGGAGGAGGAGGTGGAAAAAGGAGGGAGAAGAAAGAAGAAACAACAGTGGAAACAGTTGCAAAAGTCTACATTTTATATTTTCTCATTCATTCATGGGGAGGGAGCAGTGGTTTCCAACAGACTGAACTGTCTGTTTGCAGAAATAATCCAGATGCAGAATGGCCAAATTGAAAAATCAGTTTATAATAATTTTAAAGTCTAATTACTGTGGAGTTTGCCTCATTATTTTGATTCAGTTTGGAAACAAAATCCCACAGACATCTTCTTAAACTTTCTTGTTGATAGCTGGAATTTAATAAGTGTCAACCATGGGCTCTACACATGTCACGAACTGTCTCTGTGTGTATAGCTGAAGAAACTGAGATCTTAGAGCTTGGAGACTCACACCAAACCACAGAGCTGGAAAGGGGCAGAATCAAAATTAACCCTGAGCCTGACTCCAGGCAAGAGCTCTCTGCCACAGAAGGTCACTAAGTCAGTATGAAAGGCATCCAGCTCTTAAAGTCAGCCTGCAACCGGGCCAGGGATTTAGCTCAGTGGTTCTGCTGCCTACCTCATAAGTGCAAGGACACGAGTTCAATCCCTCGTACCAAAAAAAAAAAAAAAAAAAAAAAAAAAAAAAAAGTCAGCCTGGGACATTCCAGGTGGGTTCCCCCCCATCGTTTTGGCCCAAATGTTATGTTCCCATCCTCTGTCACTGTGCATGCTGCCTGTTGGTGTGGTCAAGCTTTATAATTCAGTGATTCCGCCCATAAAAGTGCAAGCTTAGTCACCAAGGTTTTCATTCCCTCACTATTTAGCCCTTTGCTGTGAACTACGATTACATCATTTATATAAAAACTGTCAGCCAGCATTATTATTTTGCACTCAGCAAGACTGTTAAGATGAGCACACTCACCAAAGATAGGATATGGAATTGGAATCTAAGTTTTTATTAAATCATCACCAGTGTGCAAAAGGTCTAACCAGATAGATTCCTGAATCGTGGAGCTGTTGAGCTATTTTTAGCAACATTCCTCAGGAGCATCCTATGAAAGATGATGAAATGGTATAATAGGCAATCGAGAGAGCCAGAGGCAGAGGTATTTATGTTCTGAAATGTGGCACAGGTAAGCACAACTTAATGAACAATTCTCTCTGTGCTTCTCAAAATAACTAACTTCTGTGAACTTTTGGTTTGTGTGTGTGTTGTTGTTGTTTTTCTTTTTAGAAAATCCCTGGCAAGTTTAAGAAACTTTTCTCTGAACTCGAAAGTTTAACAGTAAGTACTTGGACTAAAGAGGACTTATTCTTCTAATGAATCTCCTAGATTACAGTGGTCAGCTTCTACACTCCATGATGTCAAGTAGCTTAGACTAGTTTGTGTGCATATGAAAAATGTAGCTTTGCTTCTTAAGGAATGAGGCAAGATGACAGTTCGTGTTTCTTCCTCTCCCTCTACAAAGGTGATAAGCACAGTCCTTTTAGTGCAATTTTCAGAAGGCTAATTTTTAAGCATATTCCAGTTCAAAGCCCACAAAAGGAATCAGCATAAACTTAGTGTGTAATTAGTGTTGCATGCATTATTTTTTTCCTAGTTTTTGCTCTAGATACAAAGTGTATAGTTTCTTTTAGAACACAGTAAAACAGTGCTCTCTTGTTTTCTCTGTCTGTGCATGAAGAGGGCAGTTTTTCTCTGCAGTTCACCTAACAAAAGACCAAGGTTACCTCATGATTGAAATTATGCAGAGGAAACTGTACTTAAAAAACCTATTTGAAGAAAATAATAGGGCAATCAAAAGGTGTCTTTCTTTTGCAGTCATTTCCCTTTATTGTAAACCAATAACTTCAGTTTCATTCATTGCCTAGATTTCCTGCCCTAATTTAGTGAGTTTATTCTCCTAGGAAACCTTTATCTACTTCATTCTTGGGAAGAACCTCTCTATATCTAAATCATGTTCAAATTGTATAAGAAAAGTAGACTGAGAATTGTTTCTATCACACATTGATTTTTCTTCCTCCATGTAATCTGCTTGGTTCGGCAGGATCCTTCCTTAAATCACAAAGCCTACAGAGATGCATTCAAAAAGATGAAGCCGCCAAAAATCCCTTTCATGCCCTTATTGCTTAAAGGTAATGATTTTCCATCTTTTTTGCTATGTAACTCCATCATCTAGAAATTCTAACTATCGAAGGCACAAAAGGAATCCTCAGTATATTGCATTGCAGTCATTCTGACATTCAATTTTGTTTGCTCTTGATAGTTTTTAAATATTCGACTATTTTTAAATACCTAGAATGCGTAATTGTGCTTGAACAGATATCTAAGCATTTTACACTTGACTCATCACACTTGACTTTCATGTTTTATTTTATGTTGCTTCTAATTCCTGTATTATTTTCTTTTGAATCTGTGATGTAGTTAATTCAAACAAGAATAAGGCAGGCATAAAAAACCCAAATGGTGATAGGCTGTGCTCAGAGATACAACCCACAGTGCAGTATCATATGAGAAATCCCTTTGGTCAACACAAGCATGTAAGGCATAGTGACCATTGGTAGTGTACTTCCTGTTCCCCAAGCATGGGATCCACTTGGGAAAGTATCCGACAGCTCCAGGTCAGACCGCTGAGCTCTCTTCTGTAGATCACTGTATAATTTGTCAGGAACCCTGTCAATTAAACTGACTGGTGTCTCAGTCGTCTCTCTTTCAAACAAGGACATTGATGAAAGAGCTCTCTGGAATCTGGCCTACTCTCCTAGCATTCTGTGTACATCTTCTCCTGTGTGCTTCCTGGGGAGCCAGAACTGGGGAATTTTTCCTGACTGTATTTTAATTCTTTCACATAATTTTACAGAAATACTCCTTCATCCAGCCTCTGTCCTCAGAGGTAGCTTCTGCTGGGTCAGGCCTTTCTGAAAGTGAGTTGCCTGAGAACCGCACTGCTGACTGGCCCGGCCCCCTCCTCCCCTCCTCCCCTCAGTACCTCCCCACTGGCAGTCAAGTGACATGGCCTTTCCTGCCGCTCTCAAGAACCACCAGTCTGGAGAGTTGTCGTCATTTGCTGGGCATCCCTGCAGCCACTCATTTAGTCATCTAGTATGAAGCCAGAGTCCCTGTGAAGCACAAATGTAAGAGGAGGACAGTTGAGAGATGCACAGAATGCTTCACTCAAGCTGAACAGATTCTGTTAAATACAAAGGGATGAAATAAGGGGAGATTGCAGTGCCAAAATAACAAGTTAGAAGTTCATTTGACTGAGTTTTCTTTTCTTCACTTATTTGCTTTTAAGATAAGTTTATTCAGGCTCCTGCTTTTTATTTGTGAAATAAAATGACGTGTAACAGTAAATACTTTTAAGGTTATAAGAAATTAGTGGATAGTGTCCCTTTAACTTAATTAGAGAGCAGAGCTTTCTTCTCTGCATTTGTGGTTCTTCACCCAAAATGTTCAGTGCACTGAAGTGTCTCGTGCATCTTAGCTGGATGCAATTTTCTGCTCTGCTGAGTTTATCTAGACCTTTTTGTTGGCAGCAAAACAAATTTGCCTTTTTGCTACTGAAATACATTGACTCATTGCAAAAGAATAGGAAGTAAATTAAACATTTTTCTTTTCATTACAAGCCTTCTTGACTTTAAATAAGCACTGTTTTTCCTTTATCTTAATTTTTATTAATATAAGAATGAAACAATGTCAGCTTCATTCATTCTTTGGTGAAAGTTACCATTTCTGTCAGAAATCATTTCCAAAGCCAAAAAGGATGAAAATTTTGAATAAATGATAGATAATCATGGCTGAGATGAAATAACATGGGAAAACTACACAACTATAATTCTTAGGGGCTTTTTGGGGGGATTGTGGTTTTGGGGGATGGATTTTAGGGGTTGGTTTGGTTTGGTTTTTGAGAACGAGTCTCACTATGTAGTTCAGGCTGGTCTTCAACTCACCCTGTAGCCCATCGTGGCCTCGAGCTCCTGGCAGTGCTCCTGCCCCAGCCTCCTGAGTGCTAGGGTTATAGGCACATGGCACCACACCTGACTTCTTAGGTTTTTAAAGTTGCAAAATTATTTTTAAAATTATAACGAACTATGTTAGAGCAACTAGCTGAATTTTTAATAAAACCTCTTGTTCCTACCTCTTTTGTGCACTATATTTTGAGTTACTTTTAATTAGAAAATAAGACCAAACTGAACTACTTTGGGGGTTTAGGAAAGATTAGGCCTCCCCTGTTTCAGTTACTGAAATAGTAAATCCCCAGTAAATACACAGATCATCAAGTAAATAGATTACCTGAGGGTCCTTTAGCCATCAGCTTTCCTCTTTCCCGGTTGACTTGTCTTGCTTTTTGATATACTTTGCCCTTACTGTGGTGTGGCATCAGCTCTGAAAGGGATTAATGAGAACCCCTAAGTCGGTGTTGGGAAAGCACCCTGCTAAGCTGCGTGTGAGTAGTGTGAGTGCAGCCTGTGTGATTTTTGGAGACGGTGGTTCCTTGCATTACATGAACGATCAAGAGGTATTGGAGGAGTAACTGATATTCCTGTGGGAGGTGTTTATATTTTTGAATGAAGATTATTGTTGCAGATTTGTGAGAAAGAATGTGGTGTATTTCTGCCTCGTTTTCCACTCGCCATTTCTTCAAATAATGCCCCTTCATCCCATAGTTCTGTTTATGAGGAGTTTCAAGAGTGTCCATTGTCTCCAGGTGAGAGGGGCCTTGCGAGTCACTTCGTACAATTTAAATTGTCACATTTGAGTTTTGGGAACCAAACGCCGGTTCCTTGCTTTTCATTCCCTCTTCGTCACACACCTGCCACTTAATAGCATCAAAACCTTCAGCCTCTTGAAGGCCTTGTGCTTCCTTGGATTGCAGCCCTCAAGCCCCCACCTCTGCTCCCCGCTCGTGAGCCCCCTCTGCACCTTCCCTTCCTTGTACCCATGATGGCATCAGTTGGCCAGGCCCCTGCGTGTCGTAGAGCAGCTGTCCCACCTGCTGCCTTCGAAGCCCTGAGAGTTACGAAGAGGGAATTCCCAGGAAGAGAAGAGATTTCAGGCAGGAGGGAAAAGGTGCAGGGAGTGATGAGGGAGACACTCAGTAGGTCGAATGTAAGTGGCAGTAAGAAAAATCCAGGTCTTTTTTTCCCCCTTGGAGAAATGGGGGTCAAACCCAGGGCCTTGAGCATGCAGGGCAAGGCCCTTTCTCTCAGCTGTATCTCCCGCCCAGTCCAGCTCCTCGAGAGGCCCCCAGTGGAAGAGATCCAGCCTCCCTGGGTTTGAGGCCTGGCTTTGGCACTTGTATCTAGGAGCACAGCTCAGCTGTAGCCATTCTTTGGACGCCAGTTTCTTCACATGCTTCCCCTCTAGAGTTTTATGTCTGGTGTTTTTTCAAGAGGAAGTGTGTTAATCCAGGTAAAGCACTTCAAACTGTGTCTTGCATTACTGTCACTGTCCTCCTCCTCATTACCTATAGGAATGTAGGAGAGCAGTGAAGGCGACAACCTTATAACCCTGGGGAAAAGGCCCAGGCAGCTCCGAGTGACATCTGTAGCCTGGACCTTTGGGAGGAAGTCGAGGCCCAGTGTCCAAGGTATTTAGTGTAGACAGAGTGAGCGCAGTTTGATCTGCTGTACATAAAAGGTAAAAGCCAACTCTTTTGACCACTGTTTTATAAATACCATCATGGAATGAAAGCTTACAATTACTTGCAAAGTAGCAAAAGATAATAAAATAGTTTGTTAGAAGATTGTTTTATTGCTTGTGAATCATTTTGCTACCAGAACATCAGTTTAAAAGAAAAAAATAGGAAGAGAAGCTCATGGAAACATTACAGGCCATTCTGGAAGCTGTGTGCAAGGGATGCCGTGGGGACGGAGTGTACCACCTCAGAGCTCGGTGCTCCAGGGTTTTGAGGGACAGTTTCAGGAGCACCTACTTCATAGTATCTCCTGTGGATCCGCAAAATGAGTCTTTGGGTAAATACGGTCTCTTTCTAAGAGTTTCGAAGTTGTTATTTTCCCTCTTTTCTAACAGATTAGTGAAGTTTTTGAAAATAGTTTTAATTCGGTTGACCTTCCATGTTTTTGGAACCTGAGTAGTTAGTTGTCTGTCCTGTGATTTGTAGTGTGTTCCTTACCGTGATCCTTGTCTTCAGGGGTTTCCTCGCACTCCGTGTGGATCCTCTGATCTCATTTTGTGTACACGGTTCTCAGAGCTCCAGGTGCTCGTTATTGTGTCTGACTCCCAGATCCGCATCTGTCTTATTTGTCTGTCCTGGTGGGACAGGAAGGCAGCAGGCACTCTACCATTGAGCTGCACCTCCTGCTCCTCCTCTGTCTTAAATCTACTGAGTCTCAAGTCAAATTTAACTTCCCTTCCTCAAAATGCACTTTCGCTCCACTTGCCTTGTTTTGTTTTGATCATTGGTGCTTTCTTTCTGCCCAGTCCGAAGGCCTGACAATCGTGGGTGTTTTCAAACCTGCCTCTTTCGTTTACTTTTTTATTTTTATTGATGCTGGAGATGGCACCCAGGGCCTCTCACCTGGTGGGCAAGTGTTCTCCTGCTGTAAGATGTTCCAGCCCCTCACTCACTGCGAGTACACAGTCAGGTACTGGCTTAGGAAACCAGAAATTTAAATTTAAACATCCAGATCGGACTCGAAACTGTTTTATGTAAAGCCAGTCCCATAAACTTTATCAGGATTTGTGTTTTTTTTTTTTTTGAAAAGCAAACAAAAATATTACAAATCCTGTTGTTTGTAAGCATTCATTTATTTTCTGCTCAGTCTTCTGACTTATAGAACAGACCAAATGAGATACAAGATAGCATTAACTTTTGCAAAGTAGATTAAACACTTAACTGTAAGTGCAAAATTGTTCTTTCAATAATGTTACACAGTCCCCACCACCACCCCTTCCCTGCACAAATCATTCATTTTCCCATTAGATAGTATGATTTCAAGTTGCCTTACCAAATGTATGGAATAATTCTGAAATATTGAAGGAAAATTCATAAGTTGGATTATATTTCTAGACTTCAGCCTTACCACATGATCCACTCCTAATGATACATACATATATATCTTTGTTTTTGTTTCCAGATGTAACATTTATTCATGAAGGAAATAAAACGTTTTTGGATAATCTTGTCAACTTTGAAAAACTGGTATGTAAATTTCACTATTTCTCCCTTTTCTCACTGAAAAGAAAATGTATGCTTGTCTTTCCTGCTACGGCAAACTAATAGTGTGATCCTTTGTCTCCAATGAACCTGAGCTTATTTGCTGCATGTTGTACTTTGTCAATACACAGTGTTTCCCAATTAAAATAAGTGTGCTTGCAAGGGTTTGAGAACCAACCAAATATGGAAATGTGCCTTTCATTTTTAAAAATGACTCTTCATTAGATTAACATCAGTGTTTGAGTGTGCTTTATGCTATTAGAAATAAAAATGTAGGGCTCCAGTCGGAAGTTTCTAGTCACCAGCTGAGCCTTGCTGCTGCAGAGGCATCTCCTGGTGCCTCAGTGTGCACTGCTGTTCAGCCACTGGCAGTAAAGTCCTCCTGGGGAGACATGTCAGCTCTCCAGTACCCTCCCCAGGCTTGGATATATGAGCCTTGGATTTCTGGATCTGCATGTGGGGGAAGGGCTACCCCCATTACTACCCCCGACACAGGGTCTCCTTGCTCATGAGTGGGGGTCCCCACTCTGCTACATGTTCCTGAAGTGCTTCCTCCAATGTGACTTCCAGGACATTCCAGCACTTTGTCCTGCAGTGGTCAGAGGGGGTTACCTGTGAGAACAGGGCAGTCCTGATATAGGAGCACACCAGAGACCCACGACGGCGGAGTGGATTTATCTGACAGATGAACTCTAGTGTCATAGATTAAACATGCCATCGTGGTTAAGGATGATCCTGGTAACCCTTCTCTGGGGATCCTGACCTTTGAGGACCTTTTCAGTAACAGTGATGGGCTTGTGGGAACTCTTTCATCAGCTGACCCCTATTCCCATGAGACTGGGTCAGGCCTTTGAGGCAGGGGCCACAGACCATGACCAAAGAACACACTAGATGGATGTGTACCCATGAGGGCTGGCGTCTGGCCTGTGCCCACCACACAGGACATCAGCCAGGACAGCATGGCCAGCTTGTGCATGGCTCCACGAAAGCACCCAGCTGGAATCTGACAGGTGTCTTTGCACACCTCTTCACATCACAACTCCCTTTAAACCACTTGTGGCTTAAACCACAATCCCTTCTGGCTAGTTATTTTTGAAATGGAAATGTCGATAACACTTTCAGTTCTCTGCAGTGTTTTAGAGTCAGAGCTCACTTGTTTTAAGTGCTATAGTCAAACCAACACAGCCAGAAATGGATCAAGTGTTCCTTTTGTGTGTGCTGCTGTGTGATCTGAAGATCACAGAGCACCTGTTAGCAACCAAAGGCTGGAGTCACTAGAATTCTCATCTCCAAGCAGGTTAAGCTCTAGTGCTTGCTGTTAATGAAATGATTGCAGTCATATGAAGCTTCTGATCAGTATGTACTTTGCCTGCTGGCCAACACATCAGGTTAAGCACACCAAATGAGCTCTGTTGGGGGCGTGTATGAAAATGCTCAGTGAGATTGGCACACCAAGGAGTATTTCCCAGGAAGGTCTGGTCATTTTGCCCTCTGACCCAGAGGGAACACGGGAAAACAACTGTACTTTTGATAGTCAACTGCAACCTATTTGAAGAGCAGATTGGTGGCTGAACTTGTCCTTCATGTGAGCCAGGACCTTGAAGATCATTGTATCATTCCCTTCAGATGATGTCACCAAAGTGAGAGAGCAATCCCATAAAGGCCCAAATGTGGAAAGATTTCCTATATCCTTCCTACACTCTTTCTTACCGCAACCTGTGGTCTTTTCTGCTTTCTACAATAATCCATCAGAAGCTTTTTTTTTTTTTTTTTTTTTTGGTATCAGGGCTCAAACTCAGGCCCTTGTACTTCCAAGGCAGGCAGCGGAACCACTGAGCTAAATCCCTGGCCAATAGAAGCCTTTTAATGCCAGTTTTCATGTGCTAAGACCCCAACTCAAAACAGGGATTAAAACAAAGCCTTGATAACTCAAAACAGGGATTAAAACAAAGCCTTGATAATACTGATTCCATTAGGGTCATTAATCATGTCCTTAATTCTGTAACAAAGTTTAAGAAAATAGCATGGGATAAGTAATATTTTATTTAAAATTCCTAACAATAATTTTTTTTAAAGGAACAGAAAAATGGGAGCAATTGTGAATGCACACTTGCAGCCCATAGCACATACACACTACCATCAGGCAGTTGCTGGCACATCTTTTATAGCAAGAGCAGATTTTGTGGTGCCAGTGAGCTCAGGTCCTCAAATCAGATAGCACTTCAGACTCTGCATGCCTTGGGATGACCCCTCCTTACATGCAGAAGAAAGGATGAAGTTGGAATTTTTTCCAAAAGGCAAAAATCAACTGCATATCGTACCTAGACCTATAGTAACATGACTGCTGGAGGGAAAGACTGCCCTTCCTAGTAGACCCAGTATTTGTGAGGAATGTCTCTTAGCAAAGGACATGGTTTTGCTGCAGCTAAAACAGGATCATCTTTCACAATAATGAACCAGTAGAAACTAAGTGAATTAACTTGTAAGAAGCCAATTCCTCATGATGGATATTAACTTAAGCCAGCCAGCAGATAATTCAGTGTATTATCTTTATCTGGCTGACACAGGCCAACACATTAAATCAGACCACATGCAGATCTAGAAGTGCTCGTAGGGTCTAATAAGATTTCTATTGTTCCCTGGGCTAAGTTCCTTGCTGCCTCAGCAACTCTAAATGTTTCTATCTACAACTATTAAATGATGAAGAAACAAAGGGTTTCTCCTTTTTGTCTCATCCCTCAGTGTTATGAGTATCATCTTTTACCATAGCTCCCTCCCTCCCCCTAAAGATGAAGCCTAAAGATGAGAATCGGGACTCAGATTTCAATGCTACATTAGGTACCGAGCCTTAAATCAGCTTGAGCCTTGCCTGAGCTGTGCAAATGCACATGATAGAAATCAATATGACGCCCCAGCTTAAAATGAGAAAACTGTCCTGGGAATAGGGGTAAAATTTGGGGAAGCAAATTTAACAATGCATTTACACAGACATGAGTCAGGTCTCATTTCCTTTGCAAATGCCGCTTGAGCTGCTGCTCTAATCACTGTCCCAGTTAATTTCCCACTATTGAGTGGAAGTACATTAGCAGCACAGTTCTCAGAATTTAATCAGTAGGTCATTTTCAAATAACATTTCTGAGGGAGAAATTCTTTAGTGTGAACATTATACTTTCAGCAGTAATTCAGTGAGGGATTGCTGTGTGCAGGTGATCTGCGTTCAGTGTGTGCAGGACATGAAAGATAGGAGCCAGTTGGGGGCTTTGGAGGGCCAGACAAAAGTGATGTTGATTCTTGAATAACACAGTATGATGTTTGGATTTCTATAGGAAACGAAGTAAGGAGTCACTACAGATTCTCCCAAGGACTAGAACATGATGGCCACAGTATTTAGAGATTATTCTGGCAGCAGTGTAGGAGGAACTGTAGTGGAGGATGGTCTCTTCTAAAACACCACATTTTCATTATGGAAAACCAAAAATGGCTGAGACAAGTAGAAAACAATTGTAGATACTGAAGTAGGAGGTGTTGGGAATCTTGTTAATGACAGCTGCAAATTGCAGAAGACTTTTGCCTGGAGATCAGTGAAGACTTTAAAGAAAGAAAATACTGAAGGCATTAAGAGGGACTGAAAATTATAAGCAAATGTATATGGTAAAGATGTTGATGTTGTAGAAAATGCTCATCTTTCACAAGTACCTCAGTTTCTACCACCATTTGAGCCTTTTAGTGTATAAAACCTCCTTACCCTGTGCAGCACATCTGTGTGAGTCTGTTTGCATGACACATGGTAGTTGCTGGGTGTGCACAGCCCTCCAGTGGTACTTGGTGGGGAGGAGAAGAAAACCAACAGCAGAGATAGTGACACAAGCTGAGTACACACCGTACAGAGAACCGTGAGTGTGGCGAGAGTGGAACTTCCCAAGGCCAGAGGGGAGATCCCAGAAAGGCTTATTGCTTCACCATACATTTTCCCATGGTGGATCTGTACAGTGTGGGAGCCACTACTTTTGCAGACAATGACTAAAATATTATCTGCAGTTCAAGTGCAACATAATCATTCAAATATTGTTCTCTCCAAGTATGGCACATTCATTTACACCCAACTTTGGTGTTAGACCTTAGATTGTCCATCTATCACAGCCGCCACTGCTGCCTCAGCAACACCCTGAGTGACCCCTCCTTCCACTGATGTGTTTCCTTTGTTACCTTGCAGCACATGATTGCAGACACCGTGCGAACCCTGAGACACTGCAGAACTAACCAGTTTGGTGAGTAATTGAAATAAGGCGTGGCGTGTATATTGACTGCATTTGGTCCTGACTCTGAGTGTGTCACAAGAATGCTGGTAATAAATTTAAACAGCGTGTAAAGTGTAATATGTACGTGTGTGTGTTTGTATGTATGCATATTGTACACATATTCTAGATTCTCACTTTGTTAGCTCACTGGGATGTTTGGGATTGGCAAAAGACAGAGTGAGCCAAATCGTTATTCACTCATGGAACCAAGTTTACCAGAGGGACTTCAGACAGTCAGAGGCTCCTCACCTCACACCACCCCCCGACCCCAGAAAGTCTTGCTTTGCTTCCTCTGTACCTTAGAATGCACTGGTGAGGTAAGCAGAGTGACTTTGCCCTGGCCTCCTTACTTAGGGCCTCCCTGGAAAAGGGCTCTAGTCTCTAAAAGTGTCTAAAGCACATTCTCACTCCCTTCTCCTCTCCAGAAAAACCTCCCTGCCTAGAGCTGCCTTTCAGCCAAAAATGTATTTTTCTGAGGACATTTGTAGGTTCCCCACTGAGACTATGTAGGAACATTTGTTCCATTTTAAATCTCAGGCATCACTCACGATGTGTTTAAATGGTGTGAGCGCATTGCAGGAAGGAAGGAAATCAACTTTGCTGAGTTGAAGGAGCCTTCCCACGGGCAGGAGCAGGGACGGCGAGGCCAGTCCTAGTGAGTGGGCGTGTTAACCCCTGCGGGTACAGGACAGAAAACAGGTTGTAGAGGTTAACTTGAAGCAGCCATTGCTCAAACTGAGACTGTCTGACGTTCTTGCCCTTTGCTTCACTCTAGGCAGGTTATATAAATATAAAGAACACAAGTATAGGTGCGGGAGATTTGGCTCAGTGGTTCCATTCCCTGCCTCACAAGCACAAGGACCCGAGTTCGATTCCTGGTACCAAAAAAACAAAACAAAAAAAATGTATAGAATTCTAACTATAAGTACAACAGTGTATACAGAAAATCAGAGTCCCACCTCCCAAGGAAAGCACTACTGTATAAACTGACTGCAATTTTATCTTTATAGCACCTTGTTTTCCAAACTAAAGTGAACTAAACCAAAAAGGAGCTTCTCAGTGTCTTCCAGCCATAGCATTCTAGAATAATATAATTTTTGGTCATGGTAAAAACTTCAACACCCAGTACTTTTACTTGCTGAAATCAGGAAGCCTTGCTCTTAAACCTAGGAGTTTCAAGCCACTCAGAAAAGTCTTGTTATTTCCACATAAAACATATTTGTCATAGAAGAGTGGGGATAAAAATTTTTTACCTAGAGAAAAATGTGCTGCAGCGAAATCCCCAGCGTCCAGCGTTCCCGTCCTCTTTGCTCAGCCTTCACTGTGGTGTCACAGCCCGCTTGTAGTCCTGTGAAACGAGAGGATACAATGTCACCATCCCTCACACCCACCCGGTCCACCCATAGTGCTATTAAACCGGTGGCCCCTTTTAGCAAGTCGTGTTGTGTTTGCTTCTTTTGCACTACTTTACTGGCCTCGCCCTTTGTCTGTGTACTTGATCTCTGGCTTCTTCACTTGATCTTAGCCAAAAGGCTGAGAAGTGATGATCTCTGGCCTCATCAGACTTGTCACCAACACAGCGCGTATGTGTTTACAGCACACGAACACCCTTGTGGCCCCTCAGTTCTTTGACTGCCCTGGGTCTGTGTGTGGTAAAATCCCTTGCCTCGTTCTTATCTGGGCAAACTTCAGCCCATGCACTTAGTTTCTTATCCTGCTCTGCCTGTTAACCCTCCCTGAGGTTCGGTTCTGTGGTATCTGTTCCTTCAAATGTTCGTTACGTCTTTATTTTTAAGGAAAAAAAAAAAAATAAGGATACTATGGAAGTATACAAAATCTAAAAAAAGAAAAGGGAAAAGGAATGGGTGTCGTGTTCATATGCTAAATAGATTGCCTGATTCCTGAAAATTCAAGACTTCGAGCCATTGCAGACCATTCAAATGGGCGACTGCTAGGTGGACTCAGAAAACATAGGGTCTAGGTTCAAAGCCTGCCTGTGCTACTTGTGTGACCGCTCACTATCCTCGCCCATGGAGAGAGACAGTAGCATGACATCCGAATAGTATATACCACCAGGTAACAACTGCTGTCGATACCTTGCCGGGCTGACTTCCCAGCCCTAGGAACCTAGTCTGAGGCATTTGTACTCTTAGAAAAGGACTGATTCCAGGATTCCAACCACCGAGACAGGGTTTCCTGGTACTTAGAAATAGCGTCATTGCTCTCATGAGATTGATTGTTGGTTTTTCCTCTAAAATGTTAATAGGAAGTGACATGTCTCCAAAGGAGCACCGCGAGCTGAAGTCCTACGTTACCCACCTGTATGTCATGGACAGCCAGCAGGCCCTGTTCGAGCTCTCCCACAGGCTCGAGCCGCGGGCATGAGCCTCCCCGCACCTCCTGTGACTGCTGCACTTCGAGCCACCGGAAGGTCTCTGCCCAGCGCGTTGCTTCCTGTGAGAAAAGAAGTTGCTGAGTTTTATCAGTGCATCGCAAGACGTGCACAGGAAAGGCAGCCAGAGTGTGTTCAGGAAGTGATGTCAGCCACCAGGGATGGGAGGGGCCCCTCCACGACGCTCTTGGAGCGAGAAGGCAGAAAGAGCCGGCAGCGTTCTTGGAACAGAGAGGCCTGGTTTCTTATCATCACGTTGTTGATCCTGTGCAGGTTTCAGTTGCGATGTGCCAGCTCTGACAGGAGAAAGCAGCCTGACACACAGTGAACAGATATTTCAGTATGAGCGTGGCTGCAGCAGGAAGACAGATTCCTGCCTTTTGGCCATCAGAGGACTGGGAACTCCCAAAGACAGGGAGGGCATCTCTAGATCTCCAGGCAAGGGAACTCTCTCTCCATCCGAACTCTTGACACCACAAAAACCATGTGAGTCTGGGGAGTTGAGGACTAGTAACTGGCAGTCTTGCCGCACTGTGCGGACTTGAAATGTCAAGGCACACACTTCTCTGCATCCACAATCGCTTACAATGTATGCTTGCAGGTGAAGTTAGCGTCTCTGCAGCTGATCTGCTTCTATAGGCAAGGTAGCCATAGTTGCTTTGCCAATAAGGAACAATAGTAGTCTTTAAGCAGTCAACTCATTTAATTCTTATGGATTTTCTTTTATGTATGTGAGCACACTCTTATTTTTCCACTGGGCATAATATGATTTTCTGTAAAGGCACAGTACCTAATACACTGTGGGCTCTCTGAAACCACTCGTGGAAATGAGAATCACAGATCTTTGTGTTCTGTGTTAGATGATGCCCTAGTAATTTGCAGCCCTCAGGCAGGCACCCTGCCCACTGGATGGAGAGCAGCCAGGTGAGGGAGAGATTGCGTGTGTGAGGCGCTTAACAGTAACAAGCGCGAGATCATAGGAGAGTGGGGATTACCAGTGTCAGGGCAGGTGAAAGTGCCCAGAAATACCCAGACATCTGACTTACATCGGAGAGTCCTCTGGAGGCCTGTAGTCTGCTTCCTATGCAAAGCAGAAAGTCTTGGTGTAATTCACCTTCTTGCTATTTGCCTCAAAGTCTCAGTTTTCTAAGTCTTTCTTATTCCCATTTTTACAAGTTGAGCCTCCTATAGCAAGTAAGACTTCTTGGTCTTCTCACAGACTGGGTAGAGGGTTTCCCTCAGCCCTCAGATGAACAAAAGAGGCTGTGATTTAAAATAATCCAGTCCTTCCTGCTAGCTAAGTACTTGTCACTGTCTAAAATGCAAGGTCCTGCTCCTCTCTAAAATGCAGTCCTTCGGTTTGTAGCCATGTGAACCATGCTGTGCTTCTCACCTTTCCTGCTCATTGGTTTGGTGGATAGGAACCCGTGCAGACCTGTTTCCTTTCTGTCTCATTAGCACCTCATTCATCCTCCTTACTGCGGCGTATCCATGGCTTCTGACACCTTTCCCGCGGTGCTGACTCTGGGCTCAGGGACCACAGTGAGCTTGAGACACTGCTGGAACGAGCCATGTGGAAAGCATTTCTGATGGGACTTTGCAGAGAGACTCCGTCTGGCTCAGCACATAAAACTTCATCCCTGAAAGTGTGTAGGGTTCTAAAGGAACCCTCCATCCACAGCTGGTCCACTCAGAGAAATGCTTCGTACCATTGGTAATAGAATGAGGCCTGTTGGAGGAGGACAGAGCCGTAGAATCAGGAAAGAGACTTTCCTGATGGCCGGTCGAGCTCTCAGAAAGCCCTCCCCTTGGCAGTTACTGAGAATAGCATAGGCTTACAGCACAGGCGCCTGTGTGTGTCTTTTCTTCAAGCTAGTGATCAGGGTTGCACTGGTGCAATCACATAAGGCCGTTTTGACATCATCTGTGTTTTACAATTTATTTATTTATGTTAGATATGCATTGCCTCAAGTACAGCATTGCCTTTAAAGGACTAATTTTGAATGGAAATCTATTTAAGGTGAGCACATGATGCTCAGACCCCAGTTCAGATATGTAAACTTGGCCCCCACAAAGCCACTTGTACATTGTGCTTGAACACATTTTGGGTGGCTCTTAGTGTGTCCTGCAGTGCATTAAGTGGACAGGGGCTGGGAGAAAGTGGTGCTTGTTGACCTTTTGCTTGAGAGTAAAGGGAAGGGAGGATTTTGTTTGTTTTAGATTTGCTTTACCATCCGTGTCTTCTGAACATCTCAAACCTTTCAGCTTTTCTGAAACTTAACAACTCTTTCTAGAGATTTCTGAGACAGAATTTTGCTACACAGAAAGTTCTTGCTGAGGTCCCCCAGCTGTCTGTCAGTGAACAGGCCAGGGCTGGGCCTGTGCATGCCTTGCTGGTCAGGATGGGCCCATTCCCTCTCCAGATGCTCCCCAAGGCCTCTTCAGAATCCACTTGATTCTGACTAGAAGGGTAGACTGGGACATGTCTAACCCCTTTCCCCACTAGCCTTTGGAATTTTTATAGTTGCAGCAAATCTCCATGCACAGACACTTTCACATGGGTCTTTCTGTTATAGCACAATTCTCCAGTAAGTCCTGTGGCCTTTGGATGCATTGGCATCGCAGGAAGCCAGCCCTGCCTAGAAGTTAGTGCGGGATGGTAGAACACACATTCCTGTTGACAAAATTGCAACCTTTCCTTTTTTCCCCCAATTATTGTGTACACATTTGCAGATGTTCCATAGACTACATGTTTTAAATTCTCTGTCATGGGCTATATAATTGCCAAATGGTTATAGTGATGCATATTATAACCTACAATCACTTTTTTTCTAGTATCCTTAATTATGTTTAGAATAAATTCATTTTGCTAGACCAGTATCCTCAAGCAGATAGTGTGCACGTACATGGAATTTAGAAGCATGAGAAGAAAGTGAGCACCGCATGTCCGTGTGGGGAAGAAACAGATGCATGGGAGAGAGAATGCTGGAGACGACTCCTGGCCCCTGGAGCTGGCCTTTCACGGCTGCCGGAATCCCAGCCCTGCCGTTTTGCTGTGGCCAACAAACACATACACTGCAAACCCAGAACTATATGGCACAACCAGTCCAAGCTTTTCAGAAACTGGGCAAAAATATTAAAATTTGGAAGATCGAGTCAACTGTAGTTGTCCGACACAAGATTTAATCTTAATGCTTCACAGACATATTCTTAAAATTTCAGCCTGCTTATTAGTGAGCAAGGCCAGGTCTGCTCTTAGAAGAAAAAAAGTTTTTTAAAATTGCCAAAAAGTTAGATGAAAATGTACTACTGTATAAAGCAAAGCTGTATATACTAAACATTTTTTAGCAGAGTAATATTTATTTGCATAGCCTATTTATTGTATTCATATTATACTGTTATTAAATATTGGGATGAAGTTGATGACCAGAGGCAAGGAATCTTGCCTTTTAATGTACCATCACTTAGGACTGCTGTGACATTTTTGGCTTGCGTTAAACATTAGAAGATAGAAAACCCACAATTGGGGTGTCTACCTAACTTCTCAGGGACTACACTTCACAGTTGTCAGCCATTATAAGACCTGGTAAATATGAAACGTTTGTTGAATTACCAGAATTGCCATTGACAGTGTTTCGTTTCTCATAGTTCATGCTTTCTGCCTCTGTATATATGACCCTGCTATGTATTTATCAAAGCTAGTAAGCAATAATTTATATGTAAAAATGGCCAAGCAATATAAGGTTAATACTTATATAAGTAACTGTTACTTTATCTTGTATTTTCCAGTGTTTTTTAATTGCCTTTCCAAATATAAGACTATGTTAAAGATACTATTCATGCCTTATCACTTCTTGCTTTTTCCTGGTGCTCTGGGCCAAATAGGTTGTGTTTCAGCGGTGTGTGGTGCTTGAATCGGAACCCAGAAGTCATTTGCTCATGGATGAAGATGGTCTCGGGCAGCCACAGGAGCCTGACCACTCATCCCACCCCTGGATGGTGGCCAGCTCCCAACTGCCTATGTTGGAAATGGCATCAGTGCTCTCATTCTGGGGTTTGGGGGAATCCAACTGCCACTGGCATCACCTTAGCCCACTTCAGCAGGGCCAGGAGCTAAAAGAAGTGCCAGCCCAGAGGCGGGATATGTTGGGCCCACAGAGCCCCTGATGGCTAAAGACCATGGCTGCTGGTGGACCAAGTGGAAAAGCAGGGTGCCGATGAAGCTCGGGCAAGTGGTGTACCACATCACTGCTCAGAATCTGCTCTCTCTGTCCCTGTGGGCCCCTTATGCATCCTGCTCGTCCACGTCAAGCTGGCCTTTGGCATGTGGGATTCTCTGCATGCAGGAAGATTATGTATTTTACCATCTTGAACTCTGGAGTAGCCCCATGTCTTGCTATATCTGGCAAAAAATGGAGATAATTGATCCATATAGCCTGTAGTCAAAGATTGACAAGGTAGCCTGTGCTCCCCATGCCTGCCCTTCTAGGAACTGTACACTGTTCCAGGCAGAGGTGTCACCTTCAGTGTGTGAAACTGAGCAAAGCTCTGGCATGGGAAAGGCTCAGATTTGTCACAATTAGAAGGCAGTGAGATTTGAATGGCTTGTTACTCAGCAGAATTTATCCTAAGCTGACTAATCCAATCTTCCTTCAACCCCCATGCAAGCAATAGTACTTTGTACAGTGCCTGATGGGTAAAGCCACCTGTTGTCACATATCCACGCAAATACTTCTCTTGTAAGGGAAAAAGTAGAGATGAGTTGAAGTCCGTTCTCTCAAGCTCTTGGCCACTAAGAAGTAACACTTCTCTGCGATGAGAGAGCACAGAGACAGTGCCTCTAAGACAGACAATGGGAGCAGAGGGAGGAGCTGCACTGAGCTTTACATTTGTCTTGGTTCCGAAGTCACCTCACTGTAGGGTTGATCCCGCAGGCTCCACCCAGAACCTGGGGCATGGAAAAAGGAAACTGGGCTTCTTTACTAAGAATAGTACCAGATTTTCTTCACTTCCAACTGGTATAGCTGGTACTGATAAGATGAGAAAAGATCACATGAACCTGGAAGCCTGTTCTTCAAATTAGCAAACCTCAAAACGGAACCTGTGGTCCTAGCCCTGATGCACTAGCTACAGAACTGGACTTCAGAGCATGAGGCTCCATATCGGGTCCCATACTTTGTCTGAGGTCTTTTGGGTCCCCATTGAGCAACTTGTGTATTTGCCTTGCATAAAATTACTTTGAACAAATGAGATTCCTGGAGCTTTCAGTATTTAGTGACACATACACAAAACTGCTCACATTCTTTAGTGATACATACATTTCTGATACTGAAGCAGCTCAAATTCCTTGTACTTCAGTAGAGAACCAGTGGTTCTCTTTCCAGCACAAGAGAGGAATGTGCTGTGGGCAAGGCAAACAAGACAAGCAGCCAAGGACTATCCTGGACACACACACAGACCCCTATCCCGACCAGACTTAGAGCTGTGTCTAATTCCATCTCATGGTTTTGTTTCTTTTATGGTGACTCCATGTTTGCTGAGGAACTCAATCTACTTTTTGGCCACTCTGTGGCTTCTAATTACTTTTCCCTCTCCTAGAGCCTGGGGTCTTCCAGTGGTGGCTTATGTTTCCTGTGGTTAGCTTTGTGAGCAGTTCTACCACAAGGTCACCTCACTGTTCCCCATGGTCATCCCAGAGGAAGCTTTGCAGCTGCCTTCTGAGAATACCACTTCCCCCAGCCTGGAGTAAAGCGCTGCAGTTCCCCTCAAATGGTACTTCCTTGCCAAGACAGAGCAAGGCCAGGGCGTGAGTGGCAACCACTTCAAACACTGCCCCACCCCTTCCTAACCACACCATGTCACCACTTAGTTTCTGCTACAGCTACACCACGTTCAAGATCTTAACAGTCTGAAATTCTCCCCTGAAGAAAACCAGCGCCTGCCATCAGTTTCCCAGTATCTGAGGGTTTCTCACATTCTGGGTCTTCAGCATGGAGATGGGAAGGTAGAAATGCCAGGTACCCCTGTTTGCCTTTTCTTCTCCAAGAAGACCTTGAAAGGCAGCCCTAGCTTGGCACCTTTCTTAAGGCCACTTCTTAAGCTTCTTGAGCTGTCCTCCCCAGAAGACCCAGTCTGCCCCATTCCTGCCCACAGGTATATCCCAACACCCAAGTTGTCCTCACGGTTAGAGCCTACAATTGCTAGCTAGAGCCTGAATGAAAATGATCATCTTTGGAGAAAATCCCTGCAATAATCACCTTGTTCTTGGAGTCCAGCCCAAAACCAACAACAGCAGCAAAAAAACAGAGAGAATGAAGTCTAGAAAGCAGTCAGCCTACATCAAAGCAGTGACAAGAATTCCTGACGTTCTGCAGCAACAGTGGTTCTCAAGATTCTATACCAGGGCATCATGGTATCGTGAGCAGTGTCACCATCCGGTCAAGTCCCAGACTTCAGTCTTCCCTCCTCACCTCCAGTGCTCCTTGCTCATCCAGCCCTCCACCAGCTGTACCACTTGGTTCTCCACTTAACTGCGTAATCTCAGGCTGCTGCTAGACATTACTCCAGTCATTACAGTAACCTGCCAAATCTTCCTCCTCCCAGTCTGAATTCTCCCCAGTACAGCATCCAAACTGCCTTCAAAATAATTTATGTTCCCAAAACAAATCTCACATTTCTTCCCAGCTCAAAATCCTTCAACAGCACCTGCTAGGCTGTGGGAGAAAACCTCAGTTGTATGTAAATTCTCCACAACGTGGCTGCTACAAAGCCATCCAAGGAGAAAGAGATCAGGCAGAGGTCCCTGGGAGACTAAGGACTTGTGGCCCCTGGAAGCAGATATTCTGCACATGGACATAAATTGATTCCCATTAATTAACATGATTAAAAATGACATACACCAAACATTTGCTAAGTAACTAAGAGTATCTGAGACTTACCCAAGGATATTCAAGGTGTCAAATCCTGAAGTCAGATTGCTAATATGCATGTATAGCTTGTGTGTGTGTGTGTGTGTGTGTGTGTGTGTGTATACGGATGCTGACCCTAAGGGGAAGAACTTGGGCCTCTGGAATTGACTGAAGCACAGGGAACTCTTTTCCACCAGAGCCGCACACGCAGACCTGAGAGCAATTTCAGGAATGGTTGCAAGGGCATTTCAGGGCCAGCTGAGGGCCGTGCCGCAGACTCATGAGAGCCCTCGAAGCCCTGGCTCTTTCGAAGTTGGAGCAGATCCATAGGTTCCAGACTGGATTCACTTTCTAGTTTGTTTGGGGCTTTTCTTAAGTGACTTGATTGATGTAGGAAATAACTGTTCATTTCTTTTGTATTCAGTTGACCTGGGCTGGGCTCCGAAGGAGCTGGGAGGGAAAAGGCCGTGGGCAGAGGCCGGAAAGGAGTGCCTCACCCCTCCCTGTCCTGTGCCCAGTGCTGACTCTGCACTCCTGTCGTGAATGCACAGAAGAGTCCCTGAGAGCAGCATCAGGGCTGCTTCCCAGCACCCGCCAGCTACTGCCTCTCCCTGCTCCGCTCCTCCCTGCATTCCTTCTCAGCCGCCAGCCAAGGGCTCAGCTTGCCCCATCCCTGGTCCCGTGTGGGCCCAGCACTGGAGTCTGGCCAGTTCTTTGTCCAACTATTCAACACTTGGCACCTAGAACTTCTTCCCTACCTGCCAAACAAAGCTAGGTCCACCCCAGAGCCCTTCTCATGACCCCACCTGACACTGAGCCCTCTGTCTCTCATCCCAATTCCTGCAGCAGGTCCCATATCTCTAGGAAACCACCTTACCTTATCCAGAGCTGCTGAGAGAACTGGGGAATGTTTCCGCCTTGTTCTTGGCTGCTGTTTTCCATCTCCTAAATGGAGATGAAAATACTATTGTGTAAGAGAGAAAATGAGAAAGTGTGTGTAACGCACTTAACAGTTCCTGGTACATAGTACACAATGAGTGATAATTCATTATTGTCATTAATATAGGGTGCAAGTGAGGGGATTTGCATCCGCGTTTTTATTCCGCCACTGAATATGCACAGATAAACTTCTCTTATCCTTATTCCCCTTATTGTTGAACAAGATAATAGCAACACCTCTGCCAAGGGGCAATTGTGAAAATGAAAGGGACAATGCAGTCCTCTGATCCTGCTAGAGTGAGGTACAAATGTTTCCTCTTGGAATCCCTGCATGCAAAGCAGGGGCAAACCCTAAATGTTTGCTGGTTTATCTAAACAAACATGGCTGCATGGATAGTCTGCATTCTAGGATCATACTAATGTTCAGGCATTAACAGAGGAAGAAAACCTCCCAGACAGACCTTGGGTATGTTCTCATCTGCTGCTCTGGCCCCACCACTCCCTTGAGGACTCAACAAAACTCTTAGTGAAGCCCCCTTCATTGGCCGATCCCTGTCCCTTCTGTGGTCCTCCTTGTGCTGGCACCATGGGTCAGGAACTCTTGGACAGCAGCTCCACCTGCCAAGTTGTGGGCTTCCAGGTGTCACTCAGGCAGTGTTGCTACTTCTGACAAGGGCCTGAGTGCCACAGGCTGCCCAGTCATGGTGCTTGGTGGGTGGCATCTCTGGTTTCATTTAGAAGTCACTCTGCAAGCACTGCGCCGCTCAGCCTGGACCCAGTCCTGGGCTGAGCTGAAGTCTCCTTTGTAAGAAGAAAAGCAAGGGAGCCCAAAAGAATGACATCTCATTCTGGGCCTAACTTTACACTTGGTGAGTATTTTTCTTCCATAAATCAACCACAAACTCTATCTGTGTCCCTCTTGTAATGTAAGTATGCTAGCACAGATCTGTAACAGGCTGCATCTACTACTCTGATCATCTGCTGTGAGCCAAGAAGTATTCTAGGTGATGGGAAAACAACCACAAACAAAATGAAGGTCCTTTCCTTCCCAGAGCTTAGATCCCATGGAAGAGACAGATCACCAGCAAGTGAAATGTGTGGTCATACATTAGATGGTAAAAAGATTCTAAAGAGAAAAAGATTAAATCATGCAAGGAAGCCTGTTAGGGCCAAAAAAGGATAGATGACATTTTCAGTAGGGAGACCAGGAAAGGCCTCTGTGTTACATTGAACTGTGTCTCCCCAGAATTAAGACTGGAGGTCCTAACCCCAAGTACCTAGGCCAGTGGCTTTATTTTTTTTAGGTTATCTTTAAATGGATAATAAAATTAAGATGAGGTTATCAGGGTGAGTCCTAATGCAGTATGATAGATGTTCTCCTAAAAGGGAAATTTTAAGACACAGATAGGGAGAAAACCTTGAAGCCATTGGAAAATTTAAGAAAATGACATGACCTCCATGGCCAAGAGGGGTAAGGGTGGAACAGGGACATCAGAAAGCTGTTCACAATAGGGACTTCAGCCCGACTGTAGTAGTGTGGTATGATGTAGAATAACTTTGGCCATACTTGGAAGGTTTGCTAATGTCCTTTGCGGATGGATGGGCTGTGGAGAACGGTGGGGGCGAGTGTGAGCATACCTGTAAGTAACCCCAGCACTCTGGGAGTCTGAGGTAGGAAAATCGCCTGAGCAACTTAGCAACTTAGGGAAATGCTGTCTCAAAATAAAAAATAAAAAGGGCTGGAGAAAGATGGCCATTAAGGTCAACCACAAAGATTTTGTTTTGAGCAAGCAGAACAACAGAATTGGAACTATGTAACTGTAATGAGAAAAACCTTGAAGGCAGCATGATTGAAGAACAGGAAAAGCAGTCTAGAGTTTGGTTTGAGATGTCCATTAAACACAGATTGCAGTCAGTCATCTTTGTGCTAAGTCTGACTTGTATGCGGGATACAGTGAGACTTCAACCTCACCCGTTCTGATTGCACGGGGGTCCAGGTCACTTGGAGTGCCATGAAGGAGGGGTATAAGCTTTTGGTCAGCAAGCTAAACAATGAGGCTTTAAATCTCCAGATGTAAGCTTCAAGCATTCCCAGTGCAGCCATGCACAGTGACTTCAAAGCATTAGTCCTCTTAAAGCTCTACCCAACCTACACCAGCCCTTGAGGCAGCAAATCCTCCCAAGGCCACCCGCAGAGGCTCCGGACATTCCTCCTCTGTAACCCATACTTTCCACCATGACTTCACAGATTCCTTCAGTGGCTGCCTGCTCAGAAGAAATGTGGAAATATGATTACTCTGTGGTCATTACAGACTCTGGGGCCTCTGTCGGAAAACATGAAACACAGTATGACTCCAGGCCATGCAGCTATTGGCCCTCCAAACAGCCCTCACGGTGGTCCCAGATTTTTAATTCCAATTTTGCACTCCACAGCTAGCGACATGTTTTCACCTCTACAGAAAACAACTCTTAAGATACCCGTTATTTTTCTGTGGTACCTGCTATCCTCAAAATGATGCTGCAAGAAAGGAATTTTTATCTACAAAGTGCTCAATGCAGCACACAATACTCATTTGTTGCTTGATATTTGACTGAGGCCTTTGCCACTGTCATGACCAAAATGTGAGGTATTAGCGACATCCAGTGGGCATGTGGTGATGTGATCCTGCCCAGAATTTAAATTGCAGTGAGAAATTATGGTGTGCTTGAGCGGTGCCGTCAAACAAATGCCGCAACGGGGCACTGTTGGAGGCCTCTGATGGCAAGATGAGGCAATGACCTTGTGCCGAGGGTGTGGCCCAGGGGATTACTCTGTTCTCTGTGTTTATAACATAATGCAACGTTTTTTCTTCTTTTTTTTTAACACAGAAGTCAAGGAGATAGGAAAGGAGTCGAACTAGGGAGCTGGGCAGGCCCTATAACTGTTGTTTGCTAAGAGGATGCAGAAGTGAAGGGCTGGGATAGGGCGCATCAGGTAAGGCTGCAATTCTGTCTTAGTCACTTTTCCATTACTGAACACAGTTCCTGACACATGCACCCTAAAGGAAGAGAGGTTCCTTTTGGCTCATAGTTTCAGTTGTGGTTGGCTGACTCCACGGCAGAGACACCACGGCAGAAGATTAAAGCTGCTTAGTTCTTGGCATCTGGGAAGCAGAGCAGGGGCACAGTGCTAGAGCTGAGTGGCCACATTTCTGTGACACTCTCCGACACATGCCCAGAGGCGCACTTTACTAATCCACCCGTTTCCCAGTCTGGGGATGAAAGGTCACGCCCCCATTCCCCGCCATTGATCCTCAGGAGGAAGTGAAAATACCCAGGCCTGGCTCACCAGGTGCTTCTGGGTCAGATGCTGCCACGTGCTGCTGCCTCGCCTCTGGCTGCCACTCCCAGTCGCCATGTCACGCTCCGCTGGTGCACACAGAGGCTCCGCTCAGGCCACCTATTGCCTTGATGTCCCCTCAGGGAACAAACTGTGGTTTTTACCATCGAGTTGTCAGTGTTTGTCACAAGCCCGGGACCTCCATTAGTCAATGCTTTCTTGGAGCACAGGAAAAGCACCCACAGTTCAGAAGGGGCAGGTAGACGCCAGCAAAGCCCCGCTCAGAGCACCACTTGCACTGACCAGAGTTACTAAGAATCCAGCATCCACCATTGGGCTGTCCCCAGGAGTCCTGCCTGGGCGAGTCACTGTGGCTCTTCACGTCTCCCGTGAGGACTAAGAATGTCCCCAGCTCTCACGATGGCAGAGCCACCGTGCTTCCCCAGCCATCCATATCTGAGCATTGGGAACATGCTCTCTTGTAGCCTTGGTGGCCCAGCCTACAGTCTGTGGGAGCAGCCAGGGAGGAGAATTGCAAAGATTTCATTAGACAAGGCAGAGCATTGATTCCTTCCCTCCTCCTCTTTCCTTTCCCAGGAAAGGGTCCTGCTGGCAGGTCCACGAAGAAAAGAGAACAAGCCCTCAGCTTCCATTCTTCAGTCCCTGTATTGGCCCCCACTTTGCCCTGGACCCCTTTGCTCTTGGGTGTAGGTGGAGTTTATGGCCACACTTTTCAATGAAAGGCCAAGGTCAAAATGCTGGCCCAGCCCAAGGCCCGGAGAACCCATGTTTCCCACTGTTCATGAAAACCCATTTGCCTGGGGCTGAATTTCCCCTCATAATCAAATAGGTCAATTAGGACTGGGGACAAAGAACAAATAGAGCCTGAAAGCCAAGAGTTGTCATAAAAGTGGAGATAAAGGGGCATTTCAGAGCCAGCAGGCATGGGTGTAGGGCATTGTCCCTTCTCTGGCCGGCAGTGCCTGGCCACTTTGTCTATAAACAGTCCTATTTCAGAGACGCCAGATTGTTTTAGATCCAAAGCTTGAACATGTGGGGTGGACCAAGGTGGGGACTGGGCAGAGGATTGACAGAAAACAAGTCATCTTCCTGGGAGACAAAACTAGCACTTCCCAAATTTCTTGCTCCAGTCCAAAGCCCTCCAGATGTGGAGGGGATTCTTTTTTTGACAGTGTTATTTTTCTTTTCTTTTAAGAAAATGTGTTCCCAGTCTTAGGGTTTTTGAAATAGGCTAATTCAGAGCCACCTATTGTGTTCGCCCCAGATGTTGGGAACAGCTGGTCTTCTCTTGCTCTTTTCCTTTGACTCCTGTAGTACAAGTCGGGAAGTCTGAGCTCTGCCCTCCTGAACATCTTCCCAGCACTGTGACCTTGGGCAAGTCCTTTATCCTCTTTAGGCCCAATTTTCCAGCATTTTGCAACTATGTAACACCCAGTGAAGAAGGCATGGTGGCTTGGTTACTCTATTGTGTTACCCTGTAGTAACTGTTACATTGGGGGGGGGGTGCGCAGGGACCAGACTAGGACCTTGACCTTGCAAGGCAGGAGGTGGCACCACTGAACTAAATCCCTGGCCCTAACTGTTAGATTTTTATTAGTGACTTTATTCATTTGCTTATTTACCAAATAGTTAATGTGTGCAGGAAACCTAGAAGTCAGGAAGATGCCAGAGGCTAAGTAAAACGTGGCCCTGCCCATGAACAGCCAGCAGGACACAGTGGAAAGGACACGGACTTTCTGAGGGATACAGCCAGGTCCACCACTAGTTAGCTTTGCAAGCTTAACTAAATTTTCTGTGGTTTTCTCAGCTATAGAACAGGATGATTGTGTTGGTGCAGACTATCTTGGTTTGCCTGGAACTGAGGGACTTCATGGACACCAGGCTGCAGAGCTAAAACCTAGCAAGTCCCAGGCAAAGCAGCATGAGTTTGATCACCTAAAGGAGAGGTGAGCCTCTCGCAGGACCCTTTACATAATAGCTGCTCTGTAAGTGCAGCTTCCTCTGCTTGTACACGTGCATGTGTGTGTGCGTGTGCATGCATATGTGTGTGCACGTGCGTGTGTGTGTGCATGTGTATGCATATATGTAGACAGCTCTCAGGCAGGGAAAAGGCATAAGCGTGGCTCAGCTAGGGCAGCCGGTGGAAGGAGGTGTCAGGATCATCGGGCGAGGGGTGACGGGTGGGGAGGTGCACGGAACACCCTGCGTGTAACATCTGTCAGTGTGCAGAGGTTTAAGTGCTTCGGGCCTGGGGTATTCTCTGTGGCTAAGACTAAGTAGGTAAGATCCTAAAGGTAAATGTTGGTTCCTATCTGAAAGGCCTATGTGTGATTCTAAAAGGTTTGGATATCACTTTTAAGGTCTCCAGACACTTCTGATGATGGTTGAAAACCCACATCCCTTGTAATAAGTGTCCACGTATGAAAGAAAAAACATTGCACATTATTATTCATATAAATAGAGCATACCTAAATGGCAGTGTTTAAAGGATCAGATAACAGATAAATATAAATAGTTTGGGTTTTCCAGACTTTAGTGAATTGCTTTGCTTGCCTGCTTTCTGGGAGACACATACCCCAACTTACAGACTGGTGCCTTAGGCAATGGAGAATCATAAAGATTTAGGGAAAAAATCTGACATGATAAGATTCAGCCTTTAGAAGATCCTTCTCCAAGAATATAGGAGAAAAGGCTACAAGGAAAAGCCTCACCAGGAAGCCTTTGTAAAAATCCAGCAGAAAGATACCACAGCCTGGACAAAGGTAGTAGAAGGGAGAGATGTTGGAAGGTGAGTAGAACGGACCCACTGGTGAACACATGCACTAAATTCCACTGATGTGTTTGATCCACTTACCAAACATCATAGAAGAAAAACAAGGGCCACATTACAACTGTATGGGCCTCAGACACTTTTCCCTCCTGGGCTCTACATTTACTGGAGAGAGAGAGAACACAGTCATGGGTCACTTAACAGTAGGGAATGCATCCTGAGAAATGCATCATGAGGCGATTTCATTGTGGGAATGTCATCGGTCTCTTTCCACTGACCTTGATGATTCAGGTCAGTCACTCGACATGGCCTCTTGGCCTCTTGGTGTCATCAAGAGCGAAGGTAAACACAGAAGTGGGAGCCT
>NW_022900916.1:24065784-24081509 GCF_012274545.1 Fukomys damarensis | reverse complement strand
ATATATATGGAATACACTCCAAAGTAATGATTAAAAGTATAGTATAGTAAATACATAAAACAACCATAGTTGTTTATCAAGACATTATCAAGTCTTTTATATTGTGCATCATTCTATGTCCTACACTTTTTCTTTGGCAGCACAGTAGTTTTGTTTCTACCAGCATCATGCCAAACATACCATAGTTGTATTTGTGATCTGCTGCTGACCAAAGCATCATTATTTGGCACATAACTGGATGTATATTTTTGTGTGTGTACATGCATAAATATATATTTTCTGACTGCATTGGTATAAATATGACTAGAACCCGGGGTATTTTGTTTTCCCCAGCTCCTGTAGCCCTCAGGTTTGAGAATGCAGGGCTGATAGGCTGGCATGGGCATTGAGCACCATCTAGTGGTCCCCTGCTCTACAGGCTATAGAGAACGGCCCTGCAGAAAAAGTTTAACATGAAAAATCTTCCCTGAAATATCCGAGGGCAGGCCCTCTCACTATTATTACTGCTCTACTCAGATCCAAACTGCCCAACACTGGACTTTGAGACTATCAGGCAGATAAAATGAGATTATTACCAGCACAAAGAGATCCCAATCGTGACCACAAATCAACTGAGAAAAGCCAACAATCCAAGTTTTCCATCATAAAGATTGTCTAGTGTCATGGTTTTCAACATGTTTGTGCTTGCAGCAACATACTGAAGGGAGTGACAGGTGAAGACACTTTTAGAAAAGCAAGTTTTAAAATACTAAAATTTCTCAGTCTTCAATATTCACTCAGTATTTCTTTCTGTCTTCTCAGCTGTCCTTTCTTTCATATCTGCACAGCAAAGTTAGCTCACGCTTGGTGAGTGGCCAGTCTTTCTTTGTAACCAGATTGAGATGACCTCTTATGGCTACATGATAACTTGCTCCATACTGTTACTTGAGACTCAGGTGAGTATCCCACACGACAACTGTCACCAGAGCAGGTGCACCCTGAGTGGCCAGGGACTCACGTGTTCATCCTATAGTCCAGAAGATAGTGGTGCCCTGGCCAGCACCCCAGGTAATAGCACCTGATTCCCAAAGAGAGAATTCATATTTTATAAAATGTGTTTATAATAATTGCCCCACACATGTTATTAAGTATGAGAAACTGCCTTCCAAAATTCATGGGTTAAAGTCCTGACCCCAGTACTTCAGATTATGACCTTATTTGAAAATAGGGTCTTGGTAGCTACAGTGAAATACTGGAGTGGACATGGGCCCCTAATGCAACATGACTAGTGTACTTGTAAGAATGGAAAATTAACACAGAGAGAAATGCATAAAGGGAAATAAGAATAAAGACACAGGGAGAAGATGACCATCTATAAGTTAAGGGGAAGGGCCTAGAAGAGATCCTTCATTTACAACCCTCAGAAGGAGCCATCCCTCTGACACCTTGAGTCCAAACTTTTAGCCTCCAGTACTGTTAAGACAGACATTTCCATTGTTTACACCACTCAGTCTGTGGTCCTTAGTTAGGGCAGTCCTGGCACACTGGTGGGTTGCTGGCAGTGTTGTTTGGCTTGCAGAAGTGTTGCCTGATCCCTGCCTTTTCTCCGAAGCTGATAAAGTGCAGATGTCCCACAAGTAGACTGCCAAGAAAGGCCAAAGAAGGCACATTAGCCTGAATGATGAAGAATGAGCTGGTGGTGTGGCTTTCCTCCATAATCTAGAGCTCATGCTAAAATATATCATTATAAAACTCGATTTACATACAATCATGGGACACATAGGGCAATGTAGAAGATGGTTTTGCTCAGTTGTCAAAAGGTGGGTTCTATTATCACAGAGCAAATAGAAACCAAGTACTATGGATGTGGGTATGGTTGTTAGAACACTGTAACTATATGGGCAGAATGAATGACAGCCAACAAAGATACTAATCAATAGGTACAATGAGATGTAACCAAAGGTGATTAAGGGCAGTTTTCCCAAGGCAGTGATAGCAATCCCTCAGTCAACTGCTGGACCTGAACAAGTTTTCAAACCCAAACCGAGATGCCATTAACTAAAGGGAAGACTGAATTCCCAGGATGCAAACTCCAACATCCAGGCAAGTACATGTGGTCATGATTCACCAGTCTTTCCGTGAGAGACCCATGGACACCCACTTGGACAGGCATTCACTGAAGACATGGGCATACCAAAACATTTTATGTGTTATTTTTTTAAGACAGGATCTCAAGATGTAGTGCAGGCTGGCAATCCTCCTGCCTCCACCTCCCGAGTGCTGTGATTACAGGCATGCAGCACCATGCCCAGATTCAAAACATTTTATGGACTGTTAGATACATGACACAAGTTAGCAAAGAGATCCAAAGCATTCTCCCCAATAACCCATTGTGGGCCAACAGGCTGGACTGGGGAATATCAGTGGAGTTCCAGCCCAGATTTGGTTCACAGCAGATCCACTGGGTCTGTGGACCCATTACACAGTCACTTTCCTGGTCCTCAAGTACATGATTGGAATCGCCATATGTGGCAATGAGCACAGGCCCACGTTGGATCTTGGGCCTCAGGCATCATGCTGGGGGTATACAATGGAAACCTGTGGTGCTGAACCCCACCCTGGTCAAGATCACAATCTCAAAGAATATCACATCTTGGGAGAAATGTCAGGGGTTACTGCTGCCCTCAAAGATAGAAGGATGCAGGGGATGTTTTCACTTCATATTCATCAGTGTTAGCAACTACAAAACCTAAACGAATCCTGGATCACAACAATGGACCACCACAAGCTCAACTACATATAGCCCGGTTTGCAGAGATCTTTGATACAGCAGATTAACAAAGTTGCAAGTATATGGCTACTGGTCCAAAACATGCCTTATTGTCCTCTGCTATCAACTCACATTGCCACCAGGTCACCCCAGGATCTCTCCCTCACCTCAGAAGAGGACAAAGTCCAAGCTGTTTTTATAAATAGGTCAGGCTGCTGTGTGAATGTGAGCTGAAAATGGACAACCGTGTTCTAGCCCTAGTCATGGGTGTCTGGAAGAACAGCGGTGAAAGAAAAGCCTTCCAGTGGGAAGCACTTCAAGCAGAGCACTGGCACATGGCAGACAGAGGAGAAACAGTCCGCAGAGGGCAGAAGGTAGCAAAACAAGCAAGACGTGACGACCACAGCTCTTTCTACCTCTTTGTCTTATCCAGACTACTTAGGGTGGGCAGCACTCACACCCTTACTCCTTCTGCCCTTTATCCTCGTGTTGCACCATGAATCGATTCCAGCTTCCCACACTCTAATCCAGCCGCCTCTGAAAAAGCCCCGCCTATGACTGCATGAGGCTTTCTGGAGACATCTAAACACAAGCCAAAACAGGTACAATGAAAGGATAGAAAGATGTGGGCGGACTCTTAGGACTTGGCCCAAAGTTTGAACACAGTGTGTTAATACACACCAGAGAAGAACCACTAAAGAAGGGGCAAAAAACAACCTGGTAGAGAAAATTACTCAGCCAGCCTGTGAGTGCTTTTGGAAGTGCTGCTGTAACACAGGGCCTCTGCACAGGCCCAGAAGCCTGCCCTCCTGCCCACCAAGGCTGCTCAGTGCCACTGCCATATCATACTTGACCTGCCTATAAGAAAGTACAGTACTGAGTTCCTAATGCCATGCCTTGAGGAGACCAACCAGACACTTAGCAACAAGGCATATTAGATCTGTCATGCTGGTCTAATCTGGAGCAGATTCATTTTGACAGAATACACAGATTCTAGATTTGGGTTTGCCTTTTCTACACATACAGCCTCAGCCAGCACAATTATCTGACCACTTTGCAGCAAAGACAGTCGTGTTTTACCATGGGACCCATACAGCACAGCACAAGCCGCTCCACTCTGATGCTGCCCACCTCACAGAGCACCTGACTCACCAGTGGAACGGCTGTGAGAACCCAGCTCAAGGTCCGGGTCAGGGGTAACACCGTGTGAAATGGATTGCCTTCCTCCAGGACTCAGCGACAGTCCCAAGCCTTGACCTGTACATTAAACTACCTCCACCATAAGTAGAAGAGGAGCCTGGTAACCAAGTGGTAGAAGCAGGACCCAGATACCCCCATCTGACCTGGGGGCTCAGCTCATGTGTGGCCCTTCTGGCTTTTTAGATAAGAGCACCTGCAATTTCATTTTCACTTTACTTTGCAAATTGCGTAGCCAGTTTTGCTGAAATGACAGCAGTCTCGTCTTCAGGCCATCGTTGAAACGATTTGATGGTGTTTCTGTAGCTCCTGATTGGACTTCATTGAAAGTAGGTATAGTGACCAAATCCTTTCAAGATGTCCACGTCCTAATTCCCAGAACCCAAGGATGTGCTTTGTTACATGGAAAAGGGGACTTCGTTGATGGAGTTAAGGTCACAGACTTTAAGGCTATTATGCTGGATTGTCTAGGTGAGCCTGGTGTATTCACATGGGCCCTGTATTAGCTGGCTTTCTGTTGTTATGAGGCCAGGCAACCTACATGCCGTTTAGTTAGGTCACAGTTTTGGATGATATCAAGGGCATGATGCCAGCATGGGCTTGATTCTGACAAGGACTTCACAGTGGATGTCATCAAGGTGGTAGCGTGTGTGACAGTGAGAGGTTACACAGTGATGCAGGGAGTGGGGAGGGGTCAGGCGTACCCTAACAACTTTCTTTTGAAAGGACAAACACAATCCCATGAGACCTACATTCATCTCCTCCACGGCCCATGCCCTCATCACTGCCCTCTAAGCTCCGCCTCTTAAGGTCGTTCTAACAACACCATACTGAGGATCGGGCTTCCCACACAGACCCCTGGGGGACACACACACACCACACCTGAACCAGCCTTGCCCTCTATGGATAAGGCAGCATTCCCTGTCTTCTTGCAAAAGATGTTTGCTGTGTCTGCTCTTGTGCAATGTGCATATGATTTGGGTAGGGTGAGAGTTTTATTGGTGCTGCATTTACTCTCTTGTAGTGTGCTCTTCCTGGAGCTGTAGTTTGGTGTCCAGAAATAGTTTTGGGAAAGTCTCCGTCATTCTCTCTCTCTCTCTCTCTCTCTCTCTCTCCAATATTCCATATATTCATATATATCTCCTAATATCCCACAGTTCTTGGATAGAGTACTCTTTTCCAAATTTTTCATTCTTTCTCTTTGCATTTCAGTTTTAGATTTCCGTTGACATTTCTTCAAGCTCATTGATTTTACTCCTTCGACTTGTCCAGTCCCCTAGGAGCTATTCGACACTACAGAGTCCACCAAAAATTACATACACTTCAGGAAGAGGAAAGTAGTATGATGTTTTATCAACAGATGGTGTTATCCTGGGAAGGGGGACCCTAGAGGATGTCATACATCACAGAGAAGAAACTGAAAATGCATGTGCAGCAATCTCAACAACCAAGGTTTCCCAAGCAGCAGTTCGCTGTACTAATAAATGTCAGGAAGCCAATGGCTTCTCTTGTAATTGTAGAGGCCAAAGGCACCTTATATTAATCTCATGATATCTCAATAAATTTAGTATTAAAATATTCATACAAGTCTTTCTTTTCTGGAAGCGTGTATACATTTTCATGGCAGACTGTATTTTCCCTTTTTGTTATGATTATTTTTTATTTCTAGCATTTTTCCTTTTGATGCCTTCTCGTAGTTTCTGTCTTTCTACTTAGAGTCCTCCCTCTGTTCTTGCACATTGTATACTGTTTCCTTTAGAGTCCTTTGCATATTAATCATAGCTGCTTTAAATTCCCAGGCTGATAATGTCGATACCTTTGCCATATCTGATGCTGGTTCTGAGTCTCTAAAAATTATATTTTCTGCCTTGTAGTACGTCATGTTTTTGGTCCGTTCTAAACACAAGGCGCTGGGAAGGCTCGCCTTTAGGACAGGGTCTTACTTTCTGGTCCAGGGTTTGCCTGGATTCACCGTTCACTGTAGCTGTAGGTATTGGAGATTAAACTTTCCTCTGGTGTCTTTGGTTTTGCAGACCTGTTGCCCTTGGTTCCCTAGCACTTCCTGAAATACTTTCCTGAGAAGCACAGTTCCCTCAGCTGAATTCCTGGTGTTCCACCCGGCCCTATAGATATGGTAAGGTACAAGGAGGGAGGGAAGCAACTGTAATCCTGCCATTAGGTCTCAGTCCTCTACTGAATCTGTGCTCCTGGGCTTTGACCACACAAATGCTTCTCAGTTTAGTTTTCTTTTGTTTCCCACCCCCCATAAATGAGACAGGATGTCTGCAGAGTGTTAGTGTTGGGCATTTCTGGTCCCCCCAGATTGGTTAAACTCTGTAAACAGATTTTCCTGGGGTACTTGTTAAGAGGGGAGCGTCCTGGGTGTGTTTACAAAGACCACATTTCCCCTTCCCCTGTCAGAAGTGCCAGGGATTTTTCTCTTATCTTCATTGTGAGAACCTGGTACCACTTAGGAGATAACAGGCACTAAGCCAGGCACAGGCATTGGGAGGCAGCTCCCTGTCCCAGGATTCAGCAGTTACACTTCCTGTTCTGCCAGGCTGGTTCCCCCGCGGGTCTTTCTCTGGTAAATTGTGATTCTCTGTATCTGCCTTTTTGTCTTTCCAGTTGTTGGGGCAACAGCTTGTCTTGTGACCTCAGTTCTCTGGTGGATCTACGAAGAATTGTTGATTTTTAGTTTGTTTAGCTTTCTTTCTTATTGTGTGGATGGGAAAGACAACATCCAAATCTCTATGCCAGTCAGGAAAACGGAAGTTTAAGACTAGAAAGTCTTCTTACTGTTTAGATTATAGGGAAAGGAGCATGTCTGTGATAAGAGCATAGGCTTTGCTGACCTAGAAGTTAGGAAATTCTCCCATCCCTCCTGACTATTTCACCGAAAGAAGCCGCGGGACCCGCCAAACACCAGCTGAAGGAATCTGTACCAAAGCACCATCCCAGGTACAGGAGCTGTGTGCACATTATAACTGAAAAACTCCAGCCTCAGTTACTTCTCACTTTTTGTTACAGGACTTTGAGTCCCAGAGAAATTCCTTCGAGGTTCTGGGGGTCCTGAACAAAGACATGCAGAAAAGGTAGGGAAGACTACATTTTTTTTGAAGGCACAAAAGAAGTGGAATTCCTGGATTGCTTCTCCCTCATGAAAATAAGACATTTGGGATGTTTGTCCTATCAAAATGCCACTTGGCCTGTACAGGATGGATGGATGGATGGGTGGATGGATGGTTTTTTGAGACAGGGTATTGCTATGTAGTTCAGGCTGGCCTTGAACTCGAGGTGCTCCTTCTTCCTCAGCCTCCCAAGTGCTGGGTTTACAGGTATGTGTCACCATGCTTGACTGGCACCAGATTTAAACTGTCCTGTCGAAGACTTGCTTGGTTTTGTGCCAGGTATGAATGAGTTGGAGGTAGCACTTTCCAACTGGTCCCATGCACAACTCTAGGGAACCGCGGGCACCCCAGGTCCTGTGCTCAGCTCATGTGTCCTGGGTCTCCGAGACTGACAGGTGGTTCACAGTTGTGTAACTGTTTGCCCAGCCCTAATCTCCTTCTTCCACGCTGAGCATTTCCTGTACACGCTGTCCCACCATGTTGTTAGTTGGAGCTCTCAGAAGCGGCTCTGATTGGAGGACTGCCAACCTAGGGATCACTGGTGTACTTTCACTCAGATAAATGCTACAGCATTTAAACTTGTTTTATTGTTTTATGGGGCTGGAAATTGAACCAACGGTCTCCTTTAGAAATTCTCAGTTCCTAAACTGTGTTCTGAGCAACCAGGATACCTACCACAGGAGAGACAAAATCCAAGCTTTCTGTGCTAATGAGGGTACTCTGGGACGTCTTCAGTTTTCAAGGGAAACTTAGCAACATCTGCTTTGCTTGCACTATATGAACTGCTATATTTCTTTTCTTTTTGTTTTTGAGACAGGGTCTCACTATGTTGTCCAGGCTGGCCTCAAACTTGCAACAATCCTCCTGCCTCAGCCTCTTGAGTGCTGGGATTTCAGGTATATGCCACACCTGGCTGCTACATGTCTCTTAATGATGTCATATGTATAAAAAAGTGAGATTTTTAGCCGAGATAAAAGTGAAAATCATTGCGGAATAAGAAAGTACAGTGAACCCTTTATTGATGAACTCAGGTCTGGAGGGCTGGTTGGTTTAAGTCAATACAGCTGAGATCTGGATGTTTCCCTGGGTACGTGCTATAGGTAACAAGAGGCAGATGAAACTTCTTTTAACCTAATTCAAGTTGTTTGCATGTCAGGCTGGTTGTAACCTGAGAGTCCACTGTAGCTGTAATCTTAGCACTCAGGAGGCTGAGACAGGAGGATCAGGAGTTTGAGGCCAGCCTGAGATAGAGACCTTATGGGGAACGGAAAGGGGGGAGCTCTGTGTCTTACTAATTCCCAAGTTGAGATGTTGTGCAGGGGCAAAGACATGCTGGCTTGTTAGGGTAAGGGTGTGTTTTAAATTGTTTGATCCTGGCTACATAGTAAACAGCTGATGCCATTACTTTGGGCCCGAGTCTGTTGTTACAGTAAAAGCACCACGGACTGAGAATGCTTAAAAGCCTCTGGCTTGACATTGGTTCACTACTTCTCTCTAATTTGATTTTTGAGTGGATTCACTAGTTCATTTGATTTTTCCATTATTTGGTCTACTTTTCCCGTTCTTTGAAGACATGTACAAAGCTGTCTCATCCTGATCCCTGAGAAGGTCATTGGCTGGGGTTCCCAGGTTGGAGGGCTGCCCAACTTGGGGATCACTGTTGTACTTCTGCTCAGATAAATGCTACTGAATTTACACTTGTCCTATTGTTTTGTGGGGCTGAAGATCGAACCTGTGGCCTGGTACATGCTAAGGATGTGTTGTATACTGAGCCAAGCCCTCAGCCCCAGGGTTTTTTCATTTAACATCCTTAATGTCTAGGACAATGATGGCGAACCTTTTAGAGACTGAGGGCCCACACTGCAACCCAGAACCTACTTTATCGCAAAGTCCCAGCACTGCAATTAAACCTGAATACTGAGGCTTTAGTTTAAGAAAAAAAAAATCTGTTATCTGATGCTCTGGGCCTGGAGCGACTTGGCTCATGTGCCAACAGAGAGGGCTCTGTGTGCCCGCTTTGGCATGTGTGCCACAGGTTCCCCACCACTGGTCTGGGGAGAATGAAAGATACTGCAGAACTGGATGCGTAGGAAGTCTCCCTCTAAGCTCTGCCTCAGGCTGGGCTGTGCACTTCTGGCTGGAGTAACTACGGAAGTCAGCTAATAGCTGGCCCGGGGGTCACATGGTAGTGCCATGATAGGATTGAACCCAGTGAAGTCTCCAACTTGCCAAGAAGCTGCCCAGGACCTCGGGCAGCAGTGGACAACGGCCCAGCCACCTGGGATGATTCCATTTGGCATCAAGCAGCCATGGAAGTGGGCACAACTTTTCTGCAGGTGGCCTCAACCTTCTCGGGACAGAGAGAAGTAGAACAAGCTAAGAGAAAAGAGCCTGCGAGATTGCACAGGGCCTTCCCCTCCCTGATGAACGTGTCTGTCAGCTGCCTTGGAACAGGCTCTACAAAACAGGCTTCAGTCCACTCAGTGCCAGCCTGGTGTTGATGGCAGTGAAAAGAAACAATTGGTTTCTGTTCCTGGGTGCACGCACAGTGGGAAGCTTCACAACCATCCAGCACCTCCCCTCTCTGTAGAGGAAAAATGGAGGCAGAAGAAACTTTTTTTTTTCCTGCAGAGACTGGGTTTCTGTCCCAAGGTGGCTGTGTCAGAGAACAAGGCTTTGAGGACTGAAAAAAGGAGACTTTCTATTCTGCTTTGTTTCCCTTTCTGCTGATTTAACGAACCTTTTACACACACACACACACACACACACACACACACACGTGATTTTGGAGGATCTGAATAAATTAGGGCATTGGTAATGGACTCTGGCCTCTGTCACAGGGACACTTATGACTGGGACAGGCTGAGACCTTCACAGAGGCACTGAGGCCTCCAAAGAGAGTGTTAAGGATGAGGAGAGCTGCATCAGAGCTGAACACACCATTGCCTCTGGATCCCTCATTTGGTTCTTGTCCAGAGCAGAAGTGACCAGAAATGATGGCCATCTGTCCACTGGTTCTGTCCAGCTGGGGCTGGGCAGGCCTGGCATGTGCCCACTACCGCCCACCATCTCATTCCATGGGACGGGATGTCCTGCTTCGTTCCTTTTCCTGTTTCTCAGGTTTAATTCCTGCTCATGGAGGCTGCACACAGAGTCTCTTTTTAACTAACAAAATCTAGCATTTATTGGGAAATGTGTCAAAGCAAGTACTGTGTGTGCTACACACTTTTACACAGAATAGCTCACTCAATCCTATCCAGTGCCCCCGCATCCATGTGCTGGGGCTGCCACCCTAGAGAAGCACAACCTGGGTGGTTTAAAACAATAGGAAGTTACTGTCCCTTGGTTCTGGAGGCTGGGAAGTCTGAGATCCAGGTGTGGGCAGGGCTGTGTTCCCTCGAAAGGAACTAGCAAAAGAGTTGTCTCATGTCTTTAACTTCCAGTAGTTCCCTGGCCTGCAGCAACATAGCGTTAGTATTCACATGACCTTCTCCCTGTGTCACATCTGTCTTCAGATTCTCCCCCATGAGGACAGTAGTCATTGGCTGGGGGGCCCACATTATTCTAGCATCATCTACCTTAACTACTTAAAACTGCAATGACCCATTAAGGGAATATTTTGAGGAACTAGGAGTTAGGACTTCATCATATGAATTGTGGGGAGACACAGTTCAACAAGTAACACTCCTGCCCAACTAATAAGTGAAGAAACGGGAGCCCAAAGATATTTGACCGCCTGCCTAATAACACAGCTAGTGAGAGACCAGGACTGGACTTGAACTCAGGGGTGTGTGATTCCAGAGAAGCATTCCTGGTTTTCAAACTTTGGTGAGCACTGAGCTCACCTGCAGGACTTGTTAATGCAGGCTGCAGGGTCCCCCTCCCAGAGTCTCAGGGACAGTAGTCTTGGGTGGGGCCACAGCGTTTGCATTTCTTACAAGTTCCAGTGGATGCTGCTGTAGGTCGAAGACCGTACTTTGAAAATTAGTTGTCTGGCAGTGCTCAGATTTTAGTGTACACAAAATTTACCTGACAACTTGTTTGTATTTGAGCATATCCTGTATCCCATTCCTGGAGGTCTTGATTTGGTAAATCTGAAGGGAACCCGGGCTTCTGTACTATGAACTTGGCAAGCCCTCAGATCCTCAGCCAGACGCCCAGTGGCCACTCTTGCAGGAAGAACACCGTTTCTTCTTCCTCACAGACCCCCAAAGTCCTCAGGGCTAACTATACATGAGGATCCCCTGAGAAATTTTCAGAAATACTGAACCCATGCCTGGGGTTCATCCTTAAAGAGATTCTGTTTCAGGAGTATGCTTAGGGTAAAGACTGAGGGTTCCCTTGGCCAGTTTTTAAGAAGTTCTTCCAAGTAACTAATAGGTAAATCAAGGTAAGAACCACTGCCAACTTGCCTGGTAAAAGCTGCTGGAGACCAGTAACTGTGTAAGGGTCTGGAGCATGGTTAACAGAGCCTGGGACCCTAAAAGCATGAGTTCTCTTCTAGCAATCTGAGTCTTCCTCATTACTAAAACTTGTTCCAGCCCCCATGCCCGTTTCTTTTTCCAGAGAACTCACCCAAATCAGTGTCTCATTCCTGAGCCGTGCACTCACTTGTTCCTTCACCAGAGGCATGCTCTGCCCTGGAAGGCTGTGAGGTTCCCTGGTTTGGACCCCAGCTTGAGCACCTGCTAACATGTGCCAAGCACTGGGGTGCAACAAGGAATAAAACACAAGCTCGTTTATCTCATTGAGCCGGACAGTGGCAGGGCAGAAAGTGAAAGCATCTAGAATAAGGGTAATGTTTCTCAGGATTGCCCAAATCCCAGAAGCCACTTAGGGATGACTCCCTGGAGATCAAGGCCGCTCCTCCAGGCCCTGTGCCCAGCGTGGATAGGGTGTGGCTGTGGACAGGACGAGGGAAGTTTGGCTGGAGAGGATTCCCACGCCCTTCATCCTGTTGGGTTAAACGTTCCCAGGAATGTTCCCTCCACCTCTTCCTCTCCTTTCTCTCTCATCTCTCTCCTTATCTGCCTGCTTCTCAGAAACTTTCTCGGCCTTGCAGGTTTTTGAGTTTCTTTTGCAGAGCGCTGTGGGGAGTGGGGATGGGTTGGTCCCGGAGCGGGGTGCACAGACCCAGATAAATAGGGCGGGAGAACGGCCTCAGGGGCCAGACCGGCCGGGAGGGTGCAGCTTATTCCAGTCTCCTTTCCTGCCCTCCTCTGAAGGAGACCCGAATACCCTGTGGGCGCTGGAGGGCGCTGGTCCTTTGATTTCCTGAAAGACCAGCATTTTGTTTGCAGGCGCTCTCCCCGTACCTGTCGGCGCGCCTGCACCCCGCATTCCCACAAGGCGCCCTGGGTCACCGTCACCCGGGTCCTCAGTCCCGCGAGGGCCGCGTCCCCCCCTAGACCCCTGTGGCCCCAAAAGTGAGAGCATCCCAGGCACAGGAAAGCTGGGCCACGAAGAGGAGGCACGAGCTGTAATAATCATAGTTCCCGAACAGGCCGAAATGTCGGTGCTAAAATGAAAATTTGTTCTTTTTCCGCTGCTTCATAAACCTGCTGCTGCGGCGAGGGAGGCAGGGAGCCGTTTTGCAAAGCAGGAGTAGGACCAAGATCAAACTCTGCCAGGTCGGCTGGACCCACCTTGGGCCAGCAAGTGGGGCTTTAAACGTAGACCCTGGATCCCACCCAGAGTTTCGGATTCTGCTGTAGGGGACCGGCCTACAAATTTGTATTTTTAACAAGCACTTCTGTTTTCAGGAATGGTGCAGTCTCTATTTGGAAAAACACTAAATAAGAATATCAGATTAAGTCAATCCTTGCAGATTTACCAGGAATCTCAGGTCAAGGAGTATTTACAAGTTATGTTGCCTATAAAAGGCAAATATTGGTGGCTATTTTCCCCCGATACAGCCACAATGTGAATCGTATCGTTACCAAAGAAAGCCCTGCTCCTCTGTTACACCTTAATTTACATATGTTCTCTTATTTCTTCTTTTTTATTTTTATTTTTTTTTATGTTCTCCTATTTCTACCTCCCAAAGGTAGATGTGTCGGTCCGTCCATTTCCACCCTTGGAAACTGGGGCTTTCAGAAGTTAGGAAGCTGGGCTAGCATCGCTCTTCCCGTTAAGGCAGAGCACGGATTCCACCCCAAGACCCTCGAAGCTTTGTCGTCCTCCACGCAGCTCTTCTGAATGGGTCGAGGAAGCCTGGGGCTCTGATCCCCCAAACTGAGCGCTGCCGTGGTGCAAAGTTCACAGACTTCTGATCCGGGCAGGGTGTAGAAAGAGAACTGGGGATTTATTTAACCAGGAATCCCCTGCAAACTCAGCAAGGATCTTGGACCAAAATCTGGTCAAGCTGTGGAGGTTGTTGTGTAGCGATGAGTTCTCTATTCTGTGTACTTAGTTAGGCACCAACGGTAATTTATAGCAACGACGCTAAATAAAGTCACCAGGCATGGATCCTGGCTCACGGGCTCCACACGCCCTCTACAGGATGCTCTCAGCACAGCAGCTCAAGGGGGCCTTCTCTGATCCGGTCGCTCAAATTATCCGTTTTAGAGGTTGGAATAAAACTTGAAGCCCCAGCTGTGACCCTCAAGGCTCTGGTGGCCATGGCCTCACCGATCTTTTGGTCCAACAAGCTACTCTCCTTCCACCACTATCCATGTGCCTGACACCGTCCAGCACCCAGAACTATTCAAATAGATACATCTGTAAAAGCAGCTGCTGTGCAAAAGATAGGACTTTTTAGGAGCTTTGTTTGGCTATTTTATTAACACCTACTAATTTTACAAAATATTTTTACAAAATATTTGATATTTTTGTGCATGCATATACTTTTATCGTGTCTATCCCCGTTATCCCCCTTCCCCTCTTCCCTTTATGCCCTTCCTCTTGTCTAATAAGTCTCCCTTCTATTTTTATGACGTAAAGTGTGGAATTTTTAAGAAACTAAATTTAGTTCTCATTACAGCATAGTGCTTTTATCATTTTTTAAAGTTTTCTATGTTTTTTTTAAAAAATCCAAGTTAAAGTTTTCCTATAGCAGGAATAGATTTAAAATGAAGCTAATAAAAAATAAAGTTTAAGGCTCTGAGGTGTGCATTCGTACAGCTTCCTGCATGGTCCGGAGCAGGACCTAGGAATGTGCTCGTGTGTCGTATATTTATGTAAAATTTGAAAAAAAAAAAAAAGACTATTTAACTGTAACCATGTAAAACTATCATCTTTCCTTCTAATGACTTTTTGTATCTGAGGGGATTGGAGTAGCTCAGTCATTTCTGAGATCTAGTTAAGGAAAAGTTGAATGGGAGATACATTTGGTTTGGGTCGCAGGGGATATATTTATTTGTTTTCCGGTTACTTCATGTAGGAAGCACTTGTGCTGAGTTATACTGACTGTCTCAGTGTGGGGAGGGCTTTTATAATACACCTGTTGTCCACTGTGTCTGCACGCCTGGCTTTGTGGCCCAAAGTATGTATGTAATGAAATGGAAAGAAGCCTTGAAATATACAAACTAGCAGCTAGTCCGTATAAAACTTGTAAAACCAAAGTACAGGATTTAGTTCTCATTAATGCTGGGTCAAGGCTGTGTCCTAGCCACGCATGGTGCCACAGGTCTATAATCCTAGCACTTGGGAGGCTGAGGCCGGAGGATCAGTGCAAGTACGAGGCCATCCTGGGGTACATAGTGAGTTTAAAGCCAACCGACACAGCTCAGTGAGACACTGTTTCAAAAATACAATCTTTAAAGCAATTCTATCCCATCAGGAAATAAAAATTAAAAAGCCAAAGCCCTCATCATGGTTTACTGGCATCTTCGACAAATTCAGAGTTGTCTTCAATTTATAGTATTGAAAATTAGTCACTACCTTATGAAAATGTTAAAGCTCATATTTAAAAAAACAACAGGTTTTCCTAAATTTGACATCCGTCCTGACAATTTACACGACATTCAATATACTGGGTTTTTATTTGCTTTTTCAAAAGTCATTATAAAATGCAGCAAAACTGTGGGGAACAGTGGCCGTCTGGTCAATTACTGTAGGTTTATCAATAGTAACGCATCTATTAACATTTCAATAATGCAGTAAAATTCTGTCTATATGAAACCACATCCCTGGACCCAGTGATGTTTGTGACATTGGCAGCTTTTTAAAATTTGAAATTGGTTTTGATTTCATTTCTCATCTTAAATAGTCCCTTTGGTATTCCCCCCAACATACACTCCTACCTCTTACTTCCTTGCTGCCCAGAATGGGTAGAAACACCTGCCTCTCAAGCACAAGGACCAGAGTTCAATCCCCGGTACAAAAAGAAAAAAAAAAAAAAAAAAACAGAAGCAGGGAAGTCTCTGCCCACAGGAAGGAACCTTGTTTAGCATGCTGTGGGGATGCACTGCACACTGTTCTCCTAACTGGTCAGTAAGCGAAAGAAAAAATGGATCATGGGAAGGAGAAAACTGCAGAGGAAAGGAAGAAGCACAGAAATTAAGGTGAATAGGTTACGACAGGCAAGGAGAATGATAAAGACCAGAACAGCTATCCCGGGATTTAGCTCAGTGGTTCTGGCACCTGCCTTGCAAGTGTAAAGGCCCATGTTCAATCCCTAGTACCAAAAAAAAAAAAAAAAAAAAAAA
>NW_022900916.1:24063188-24063906 GCF_012274545.1 Fukomys damarensis | reverse complement strand
AGAGAGAAGAGAGAACACCAGAATAGCTACTAACTAGAAAGGGACACATAAAGCAAAATATTAGGCAAATGTAGAGTAAATCAGACTAAATATTTAGAGAGTTTTCTAACCCTCTGCCAGGCCTTTCCTAAATGAACCTAAAAAAAAAAAAAAAAAAAAAAAAAAAAAGAGAGAGAGAGAGAGAGAGAGAGAACACCAGAATAGCTACTAACTAGAAAGGGACACATAAAGCAAAATATTAGGCAAATGTAGAGTAAATCAGACTAAATATTTAGAGAGTTTTCTAACCCTCTGCCAGGCCTTTCCCTGATAGTAAATGAACCATTTGTTTAAGCCTTGCTTAACTTGTAGAGAAGTGAGCTAATTTTCAATGTCAGGCATTCCTGGAACAGAGCCGTGGAGGTGGGAAGATGGTATGGCTCTATAGGGTGGGGAAAGACCTGAGCATTTGTCAGCTGCAGATTTCTGGATCCTTCTGCTATTTGCTCATGTTTAACCCCCGGGTCACCCTCCGAGGCCCAGCCACTTTCGTACCATAGTAGTGTTGCAGCCCAGTCCCATAAAATAGAAACCGTTTTTTAAAAATATTAAATGTAATGGAGGAACAATAAAAGTTTAGATGGTAGCATTGTAGGTGGTTTTCTCTCCACATTTACTTTTTTCCTTATAATTTTTATAGTGTCCTTTGAGTTAGAAATAATTTTTTTTTTTTTTTTTT
>NW_022900916.1:24053856-24063078 GCF_012274545.1 Fukomys damarensis | reverse complement strand
TTTTTTTTTTTTTTTTTTGGTACCAGGGATTGAACTCAGGTCTTTGCGCTTGCAAGGCAGGCCACCAAACCACTGAGCTAAATCCCCAGCCCTAGAAATAAGTTTTAAAACAAGCAATCAATAAAATTAAAAATGAAGGTAAAGGTGATCTTCTTTTAGTTAAGGTATCCCTGACAGCCACAAGTGGAAATAAGAATTTCCTGATATTACAAAACTAGCTTCATAAATTTTTACGTTGATGGCATAAGCTTTAAGATAATCTGTGTTAAAGGAAATTAAAGAAAACACCCTTGAACTGGGTAGCAACTGCAGGGTGCGGTTCTGAACACCCATGACAGAGAAGCACCTGTATAGGATAAATTTCCTGACCTTCCCCAGTAACTGGCAGTGGAAAGCAGCTCCTGGGCCCCTCTAGGTCTCCCCCAGCATCTCCAGCTAATCCTGGGTCTTGCTCAATGGCCTCCTTCACAGCCGCCTCACCAGCTGTGTCTTTCAGAAACACTTAGAGGCCACAGCCAAGATGGTTCTTTAACTTTCCATTTTTATTGAGAGCTAAATTAGGAGTTGGGAGCAGTCCCAACTTAACTTCCCTAATACTGTCACTAAGTGGCCACGGGTAATTGCCTGAAAGCTGCAGCCACCAGATGACAGTCTGAATGGAACAAGCCATGGTGGTCAGCAAAGCCTGACAGGGTCAGCAACGCAGGGCCACTCCACAGCCAGTTACCGGCATGCTTTACTGAACCTTGGAAAATCCAAAACTCCAGAATGTGTGAAATGGGAATCGGCACTACCTGAAGAGTTTCTGCATCGAATGTTCTGAGCTAAAGGGACACGCATTGTAACTGCTGAAGGCTAGTGATGATGATGTCTAATAGGAAATGCCTTGCCCGTGTACACATAAGTTGGATCAGTTGCTGGGGACATTCACGTACTGCCGATGGCTTTTAGAGTATCTCAGTGCCATAGGCAGGAGCATTTCAGCCCTTCAAATTCCTGCAGGGCATATAGAGGCAATGTGGCACATCGAAATGAAACGGAACCCAGTTCCAGGCTGGCCTCTGTTGCCTCCCTGTGCATGGGTGGGTGAGTCGCTCCATGTCTGAGGGCCTCATACACCCATCTGTGAAAGGGGAAAGATGCAGGACTCATACTTCATAAGGAAGTCAAAAGGATAGATGTCAAGAATTTAGGAATTCTACACAAATATATAGAGAGCATGTCTTACAAATGAGGGGTTCTTTAACTCTACACTTTGAGTCATGGCCTTGCTCTCCAGGCCCCGTTGGGACTGCCACGTTTGCTCTGCCTAGGGGCATTTTGGATAGTGAGGAGCTTGGCTGTAGAATTCCTTGGGTTTTTGTGACTGACGGTATTCTTTCAGTTTAGCTAAGAGCCAGTAGTATTTGAAAAATCTGTTAAGAATTAAATAACTTCTCTTATTTGCCACAAGTTAGCCTGAACCTCAACCAAAAGCATGTGGTGACCATGCATGAGTGGTGGAATGAAGACACACAAACTGGTGCGCAGAACATCTTAGCCAGTGTGAAGTGTTCATTAGTTCTGTTTTGGCTCTATAACGACAATGAAGTACATGGTGGAGAGCATCACTAACCTGGTGAAATAAAGACGCTCCTCAAAGGCCAAGGGGGTTACTCCTGTAAACTCATTGTAAATTTAAAATGTCCTAACCTGAAAATGCATTTAATGTACTTAACCTGCACAACATCATAGCTTCGCAACCCAGCATGCTGCGGTGGACTGGGTATTTTCCTCGAAATCCTAAACATTCCAGCTCTTTAAATTCCTGAAAGCATATGAAGGTTGTCCAGCAACATAACATGCTCTTCTTTAAAGAGCAAGATGCAATGTGTATGTGTCCCAGTTCCCAAAGATGACTGTACTTATTATGTATCACAGACGTACACTTATACACTTTTTGAATAAGAAGATGAACAGCATATTGATAGCTGAGGGGAAAATAAAAATTCTAAGTATGATTTTCACATATCACTTTTTCACCATCATAAGCAGAAGCATGATAATGGGGGATTTCTGTGTTATCATTTCCTACTCTGTGGACAGACTTTTTCCATTTACTGATTTGCTCCTATTAGGATATTATTAAGCCCAGTTGTAGTTTTCTGTTAAGTTTCATCTTAGTTTATTTAGCTGACCTTAAACTTTCCAAGAAAAGCAACATACTGTTTTTCTTATAGTTTTGTTTTTAATACTGGAATTAAAAAATCCTGTCATAGAACAAAATATTAAAGTAGTTTCCAGCCATAGGAAAGCAGACTTGAAAGCAAACCAACAGATAAAAACTGCAGAATTAGAAAACAAGGAGCTCTGTTTTTTTTGTTTGGTTTGGTTTGGTTTGGTTTTTCTAAGTTATAAAAGTAGCACATGCTTATTGTCAAAAATTGGCATCCAAAGGTACAGAAAAATAAAACAGAAAATCACTGTTACCACATATAACTTCCTTCAAGGGAACTTTCCTTCAAGGATTTTTTTTCCCAGTGCATTTTTCACAGCTCAGATCATTTGTGTGTTCACTTAGTAAATAATTTTTGTGTGGCACTTATGTCCCAGGTACCTACTAGCCAAGTCTCTACTTGGGTGATACTGGTGAGCTGGATGGGGTGACCCAATTTTGTGTCCATTTTCTTCAGGGTTTTTTTCAGAGATGTCATTTTCTCTGCCTATTTGCGAGTATATCATTGGGCAGCTCTGCAAAATTGTCTTCAGTGGTCTTCCTGTATGGATTGCTAACTAACAACCATGTCACTTTTAATAAAAGTACAATCATCCTCATGTGGCAAGTCAGTGAGGTAAGACCCATGAGGGTTTTTTTGTTTTCATACTGGGGATCAAACTTGGAACCTTGTGCTTGCAAGTCAGGCTGTGGCACCACTGAACTAAATCCCCAGCCCAAGACCCATGAGTTTTGACAATTACTATTGCCGTGGTAAGCTGGTTTATCTTTTTCTATGAGACAGACAGACAGACAGACAGACCCTTGTTTTTATCTACCCAGGTAGGTCATGGAATTGATTTCTATATCATCCCCTCAGCCCCAAAAATCTCTAAAAATTTGACAGACAGGCTTTTCTGTTTTAATTTATAGTAAATGAATCAAAGCAAATGAAAGAACTGTTTTTCCTCTAAGTTATCCACATCTGAGGGTACGGATACAGATCAGGCTGCAGCACCATCAGAAACGTTTCTCCCCAGGGTAGAGGTAATAGACCACCCGGTCCTTCGAGAGCTTCCTGTTGATAAGTGCCCCATCACTGAAAGGAATTTCCCTCATTTTCTTTCATATCCAGGCCTCTCCTCCAGCCCCTAAAACGCTCTAAACGTCTGTACACAATTACCCTATGAGTACGCTGTTCACAGTGGAGAAGGCCGAGCAGAAGAGTAGTCTGAGGCTCACTGCAGCCGTCACCTAAATGTCCGGAAATTTCTGCAAGTTTCCCACTTTTTGATATTTTCTAAGTTTCTATCTTTTTTTCCCCCACCACAAAGGCAATTTTTTTTGTACTACAGAAATCAATAGACATATGTATTGAGATTAAATTTTACCACTGTTTAGATAAACACCTCCTAAATGTTTTGAGAAGTGGTTGTCACTCATTTTAGTTCACGATGGTCATTTTTTAAATGGTTATTAAGATAAAACTCTTACTCCCTGAGAAGCTGTCATTGGAAATTAAAAGTATGGCTATGTGAATGTGTGTGTGTGTGTGTGTGTGTATTATAGATGTATATATACTGTATATTATAACTGTGTGCTTTTCTTTGTGATAAAATAAAATGAATTATTGAAATATCAAGTCCTTAATGAAAACTCCTAAAGCAGTGTTTCCTGTGTGTGATGGTCCATATACCATCTGCCTCAGAATAACTTGGGAGCTTTTTTTTAAAAGCAGATTTAGGGGCTAGGAATTTAGCTCAGTGGTGCCACTACCTGCCTCACAAATGCAAGGTCCCAAGTTTGATCCCCAGTACCCCCCAAAAAGGCAGATTTAGGAGTTTGAAAGCCTCAAACAGCTTGGGGCCTGGAAATCAATATTTTAAATACTGTACACTTATCATCCTCTTTTTATGCCCCGCTAGAGTTGAGAACCACTATCGAATGAAGTGTATTTTCCAGCCTTAAAAGAACAAAGCCATACATTGTGCTTTAGTTTGCTGAATTAATAATGACTGTCTCTGTGTACTATTGCCTTTCACAGTCTGTGAAAGGCATTTCCCTGCTATTATCTTGAATGAAACATATAGTTATTTGAAGCCTGTTATTGCTTTGAATTTGAGGTTATCTAGTCCAAATCTAGAGCATTTCTTTAACTTTAGGAAAATGTTTGCTTTTCCTGCTTTGTTTGGTAGTTTGGCGGGGTAGTTTGTGTGTGGTTATTGTTGTTGTTGTTGTTTTTGAGACAGGATCTCATAATGTATTTCAGGCTGGCCTTAAACTCATGGGATTCTCCTGACTCAGCCTCCTAAATGCTGGGATTACAGGAATGTACCATCACACCCAGCAGAATGTCTGCTTTTAAAATAGACTAAGTGAACAGTCTTTAATACAGTGTGCCTTGTTTTCTTCATTTTAGTTTTCTTTTGGTTTGTGCACAAAGAGCTGTGATAGACTAAAAATCTCTCAAGTACCTAGTTAAACAATAACATTAAAAATGATAGAAAGTACATTGTTCAAAGAATGAAGCTCAGTTTTGATGGGCCAGCTCATAGTCATCTTTAGCAGTGTTGGAGATTCCTTTTGTGATACTGGTAATATGCACAGCAAAGGCCTCATATCTGGAGAGAGCAAGAAAAATGGAGTTGTAGTTCTATAGACATGATCCTCGATTTATGGTAAGGTTTTGTCTCAAACCCACTGTAAGCTGAAAATATCATGAGTTGAAAATTCATTTACTACTCCTAGCCTACCTAGCTCAGCAACGTGACAAGCTGTCAGGATGTTTACCCTCCTGACTGGGGGGTGGGGGTGGCTAACGGGTGACCAGCTTTGGCAGGGAGGATTTTATCTCCTCACCTCATTAGCCCAGAGAAAGATCAAAATTCAAACTTGAAATAAGATTTATACAGATTGCACATTGCTCTCGCACCATCATAATTAAAAAATTGTAAGTCACACCACTGTAAGTGAGGGGCTGTCTATATATATAAATAGATTAATCCATATATACTGGGGGGTGTTGTTTGTTCATTGCATCAATGTCCCTGGGAACTGGGCTGACTTTTGTTGTTAGAACTTTTACTGTTTTTATATGTAAGGTAAATTAATTTGCAAATATATTCTTCAGTATAAGCTGAATTCTAACAACCAATTTTAGGGCATGGTCTTTATCTTTTTGTAAAGAAACCAGCTTGTCAAAGGCCACATTCACTGGCAGAGGAGGTGAAATGAGAGTCCTTGAGTTGTTTCTTTCACTCTCACAGACACATTGTCAGAAAGAATGTGACTTTAGGTGTAGGATGCGGGAACCTCATCCTGTGAGGTCAAAGCACTAGGGGATAAATAGAATCACCATGCTACTCTTTGGCCTGCAAGCCCCAGCGATCCAAGGTAGAAACCGTTTTAAGAAACATGGATTTTTAAGACTGCTCTCAGCACCTCTGAGTTGTAAAAACACAGATTTCAGCCTGCCAGCTTCTGAAGGTTCTTTACCTGGCCCTGTGCTGTCTGAGATGTTTCGGGTACATCGGCCATGAAGGTAGCTCACAGGGAGATTGTCAAATTCACAAGTCCTGGGCAATGTCTCCCTGGTGAAATAGAGAACTGGGACCTGTTTAATAATCAAAGGTTCTCAGACAGTAAAATCCAGCTAAACTTTAAGCAAAAGAAGAATAGAACAGTCTTCCTCTTATCTCTCCTGACAGCTTGCCTCATGAGCAGGAAGTTTTCTTTTCTAATAAATACGAAACAGTTCTGTAATTGCAGTTAGTCATTTACTTAGCAAATATTAATTCAGTGGCTACCGTGTGTCAGCAGCCGAGTAGACACTTGGGACACATCAAGGAACACACAAATAATGATCCTTTGTCTTGGGGGTCTTTTCTAAAAGCTTTATTTACAGAATCAAATTCTCCAGCATTTTAGGCTATTTGTAAATACGTGTGGAATACACTGTACACATCCCATTTTTCTATGAATTACAGACTGGTAACCAGAGGGTCATCTTAGCTCACAAACCATTTTTTGGTTAGGCAAGTGGGCTTTGAACTTACTTTGACTGCTATAAAAGAGCCACACACCACATGGAAGACACTGCCTATTTTATGTGCACTGCCTGTCGGCCCTTGACGGCTTTGTATTTGTGGTGTCTGGCATTTAGCATATCTGTGCTTGGCATTGGTTCTTCATGTTCACCTGGAATTGTTGCTATAAATTCTCTGTCCTCGCCTCAGAGAATTCAGATGTTCTGCGTGTATTTGGAGCAGTATCTAAAACCGAGTTGTTCACAGGGAATCAACTCCCAAGACTGCTCACATGTAAATACCCTGAGGTCAAAAAGGCCAATAACTCACATGCTTAGTAATAGCTAAGCTGATTCTAAATTTACTACCTCATTCCCTTCCTCTCCATGGGGAAGGCAAGTTGATTTGTTGTTCTTAGCAAAATTGTGGTGGTTACAAGGGAAATGAGCCCTTGCACTTATTTTCGAGGATGATAACAGAAGTCTTGTCTCTCATTCGTGTCACTTGGCATCCTATCACACTGTCTGAGCTCCTGCGCCTGTTATTCTTCTGAAATGAGCAATTCTTTTACCCACACTCACCGGCCCCCATAAATCCTCCGCATCCATAGGGTCCAATTCATCCTTCTGTCACGGTTCCTGTCTCATCTATTACTGCAGTTCTACTCTAACTCCTGTTGATTTCCCCTTTTCTGAATCCATCACACACTTAGAGTAGTCAATGTCATTCACCCAATCATTTAACATTTATTGATTGGTGGCCCTGCCCCATCCCAGGCACCCCTAATTTAGCATCTAATTATATATTGTCTTGTAGAGTTTAATTGCCGCTGAGAGGTGGTCATCTTGTCTCTTTAACAAAAGGTGCATTTACTAATATGAAGGACCATGTCTAAGCCACCTTGTCTCCCCCCTGGTCCCCTGCGTGTGCTAGAAAAGAAGCCTTCCCTGGCATGGTATCGAAAGGAAGCCCCCATTCACTTGCCTCCTCCTCTGGACACTTCCTCCTCAAGACACCTGAATGACTGCTGGGAGAACTCACCACACCCCCAAGCAATGCCCTGTAAAGAGCAGGCACCTTGTAGAGCTCCACAAGTAATTCCTTTTGTTGAAAGCACACAAAATTCTCCGTTGTTGTTAATAATGGGGTGAATCTTCCTAGCTTCAGATTAACCAGGCTCAATTTAAATTCTTATAACACAAGCCTGATGCAAGGGCACAACATCAAGTCCTTGTTGTAGTCTCAGTTTTTACCAGGGTGACAATATAATTTACCTCCCAAATCTTGACACTTGCAAGAGTAAGAGGAGCTGCACACCAGGACAGTAGGTGTTAACTGGGACTGTCACAGGGAGTCTGGGACCTGTGCATCCTAGCATCTACAGTAGTAAAATAAGGAGCATCTTTTACCACCAGCCATTGCAGAAGGTATGCATGGTCTCTGGCCATGTAAGGCAAAGGAAGACAACCTGCCTTCCATCAGCAAGTACTGCTGCACCGTCCATATCATTAAATTTAGAGACAAGTGGGTTTCAAATCTGTATAATCATCATGCTTCCTTCTACCCTAGCCCTTTATTGTTAACACGAAGACTTTTCAGAATGTGTCACCATCCCGAGGAGAGGCTGTTCCACTTGCAAATCCTCCGCTAGGGTACAATTTTCAGCCCTGATCAGCACATCTCAGCACCCACAGAGGGATGATGCTGTAGCCCTCTGCAGAGTGAGCCCTGGTAAGATCTAATGTCCTCTTTGATCAATAAAGTAGGATGCTCGGCCCTTGGTAAATCACTTGATCTATCCTAGCTGTTTATCCACCTGAGGAGCAGGAACGGGGCAGAGGGATTCTTTGCACTCCCAACTGGAAGTAGAACTAGGTCTACAGGGATTCTTCAATTTCTGTCTCCAAGACAAAGAAAGAGGTTTCACCTTAAAGAAACTGGGAAGAAGGGGAAAGTTTCCTCTGTTCTGGGAGTTTCTTTAATTTCAAGATCAAGAAAGTTCCACTTCATTCCAGTTTCCTTCTTAGTCTCTCAAACATGGAGGACAAATGTTGAAAGAGTCTTTCAGAAGCCTTCCGTCTATTTGAGGACCCACTAAAATATTTCTGACCCTGAGTCTTTTTAGAGTAAGCAACTCACGTGCAATACACATATACAACGTTCCCTATATTTATGCCTATATGTGTATCTCATCTCGATACAAATAGATGCACACAAACACCTTTTATCTCCATAAAGAAAGCATGTTCTATTCATAGGAAAATAGTTGGGTCAGGCTTTCTGGGCTCTTTGTTTGTGCGCCACGGGGTGCCTAATAGCACTGCAGGGGCAGGCATCCAATGTCACGCCAGCCACCTACAGCACGCACGGTGCCAAGCAGCAGTGATGAGAGTGCTAATTAGAGGGTGTCAGGGGACAAGGAGAGAAGGAAGGGGCAGAAAAAAGCATAAAACTTTCCATGAAGATGAAAAAATGAAGTGGGGGGGTTCTCCCTTTTATTTTGTTGGTAGTTCTCTGGGGACCATACTTACTTCAAAATAGTCCTCTTGTTCTATAGCTTGCCACAAAGAGCCAACTATAGAAAATAGCTGGACCGTCCGCTGAATGTTAATCACCTGCTTATAATAAACATTTTTATATCTGCTTCAATCCACACTTACATCATGAGAACAACCTCTAGCTTCTGCCTGCCATTGCTGACAAAATGCATATTCAGGTCTCCATGAAGATTCCATCTGTAGCTTTGTGTTTTTCATTGACGTACCTTTTTATTTAAGTGAGCCAGGTCCTCTTATCTGGAATAGGTGTGTTGGTCCACAAGTTAGGTGCTGCCTTTTATGAAGCCATTATTAATGTTACTAGTGAATCATAAAGACCAAAGTTCCCAATGGTTCCAGCCATATGCTTGGTAGGATTTATTTTTCTCTGTATCTGATGATGTCCTCTTCTCCCTGCCCAAACTTGGCGTCTTTTCTATTTGCACATTAAAATCATCTGGAAAAG
>NW_022900916.1:24044311-24053464 GCF_012274545.1 Fukomys damarensis | reverse complement strand
AAAAGAAAAAAAAAAAAAAAAAAAAGCAGTGCCTGGTTCCCACTCAAGATAGAGCAGAACCCATGGAAGGGGCTGCCCAGGCACTGGCTTAAGAGTTCTCCAGGTGATCCCATATTCAGCAGACAGTTCATCTGGAGACCCCCTGGCTGTGTCCATCAGGCGACACCCAGGCTCCAGGAGTACCTGTGCATAGCTTTGCTTAGCTCTGTCTCATCCACCTGCTCTTTAATCAGTCTCTTTGTGAATCTTAATTGGATCAGGCCAAGACAGAAGAGGCATGAGTGAAACACTTGGGGACACAGCTGGAGCAGATACTGAAGCTTGATTCACCTCTCACGCCTTACGTTAATCCTGGCCTGCAAATCAATTGACCCTTCTTTCTCGTAAACTTACACTTGATTGGGCCAAGGATTTAGTTCAGTGGTGCTGCCGGCTGCCTCATAAGCACAAAGACCCAAGTTCGATCCCTGGTACCAAAACAAACTTATACTTGGTTGCCCTTGAACTAAAACCATTTACTTCCTCCTTATTGATCTCCCTCACATCAACCTAAGCCTGTCTTATTTTGTCTACCTTGTTTGACCATCCTCCATATCAAATGTCCTTGTAACGCACCAAGTGACCTCTTTCAAAGATGTCTTTAGAGCCAACACCAAACCTAAGTTCAAAATTTTTTTGTTCCACTTAGGGGTAGGAATATATTTTGTACCAAAATATTTTATCCTGAATAATTTGCTTACTTTTCCAAAGGCAGATGTCTACCCCAAAGACTAAATCCCAAAACTCTTGTTCTCCTTCTGAGCAAATGCCCTTGTAGAGTTCCACAGGCTTTGGTACCACATACCCTACATTGATTCCTCCCAGCCACCTTCTATGTGTAGGCTCGCCCTACTTTCAGGACAAGTAAACGATGCAGTGTATTCTATATGGCCATTACAGACGCTGGGTGACACCGTCAATGTTATTTTTCTTTCCTTTGACCCTTCTTTCCAATTGCCCATGATACTCACCTCCATCAGGATTGCCACACCTACCTCAGCGAGTGTGTCTGAAACTTCCCTCTTTCACTTCTCTTCAGACATCGGCTTCCAAACGTCTGTCTCCACTTCCCGTCCTTGTCGTGGTGACACATGCTTTCTACCTGTTTTCTGTCCTTCACTTGCCCAGAATCCCGGTGGACCTCCTCTACTGTCCCATTCATTTACCCTTCCTCCAAGACCAGTTTCTGCACCTTCTGGTTGGTTCTGCGGTCTTTGTATTCCTCCAAGCCAGTGGTGGTGACACTATGGCATGTGTGCTATTGTGTTTCTCTTTTAAGTAAAAGATGTTATTGTATGAGTTGGTTTTTTTTTTCTAAACTAAAACCTCAGCATTTAGGTTTAATTGCAGTGTTGTGATAAATAAGTGGGTTTGGGGTTGCAGTTTGGCACTCGGCCTCTAAAAGGTCCACCATCACTGCTCTATTTTTTTCTTCTTTATAATCAGTACCACCCATTCCTTGAACCTACCATGTTTTCTCACTTTGTCTTGTAGTGTTCACCTTCCCACTTCATGAGTTCACCCCACTGTTGCCCAGCCAGTGCACAGTCTTCCTGATCTAGTGAAGAGCCACCTCCATGGGGAGCCTTCTGCAGCCCTGCAGTGAACTCCCCAGGTCTGAGTCGCCATCACTCCAGGAGGCTGCTCCACCATTGCCGCCCTGCGTAGTCTGTGTCATATTCACTGGGATTGTCCGAGACCAGGCTTTTCTGTGCTCCAAGAAACCTTGGCTTCCTTTCTCGGTAGACATATTCTGTTATTTACCTGCAGGAAGCAGGAGGTTTCAGAGAGGGTCTGAGAGCAGTGCCGGAGGTAAGGTGTTGTGGCCAGGCTTGGTCTTACCAGTTTTTATGGAAAAAAACCAGAATATGACTCTCCTGGTGAGCAGACTAAGACCATCTGTTTTTATTTTGGAGGACAGGGATTGTGCTTTATTTATCTTAATAAAACCTATTGTATAGAAGTAATACTTTTAAGAGTTCCTTTCAGATTTAATAACGTGTCCTAGTTGAGAAAAGTTTCAGTTCACTTTAACAGGGAATGGAACATAGTACACCTTGTCCTAGACGATTCAGATGTTTCATCTACATTGAAGCTCACTATCAGTGCTCTGTGACTCACAAAAGTACAAAAAGAGGTCTCACCTTAACGTGAGCTATCCATTATTTTTATGTTCACTTGTATTTGCTCTTATTTCCAAATCCAAAAGCAGCTGCCTCTTCTGTCAGGGAGTCAGCCGTATTCATGCCCTGAGTGTAATGTTGATTTGGCTGATTGTGAAGCCCACTAGTGCTCCAGGTTGGGAATGAGCCTCTCTAAATGGTATGTAAATTGCCTGAGGCATTTGGCTGCCCCACCTGCCAATATGGGGAATATGTTATCCTTAGGATGATTCCTGGTGCACGTTAGCCAGTGTGGTGTATTAAGCCAGTGGACATGGAAAGGCATTTTTAGAAGATGTGGGATGGGCCCATACCCGTTCTTCCTCTTGGCTGACCTTGTTCTGCACAGTGGGAGGCTGAACTGAAATTGAGGAGTTTCCGCACTCTCTGGATCCTGGACAATTTGGCCCTTGGGGGAGGCTGATCAGAGAATGGGAGGAGAGAGGTGTAGACTGCTTCTTTCCTGCCCCTCTGCCTGCCAGGGCAACTTTGTCTGGGATCCTGTCAGGAGCCTTTGACACGGCTTCTTTCAGCTGCGGAGAATCCCTTCTTCCCTTCCCTGTTGAAGCCTGCGGAGTGGTGGTCCCAGCGTCACTAATTTTGTAATCTTCTTCACCCTGATGAGAGCTTTGTGAAGGGTCCTTATGTAAGACTTTCCTCAGATCCTCAGATTTGGGTCTGTCACGATCTACCATGTGTCTACATCCCTTGAAATGATTTAGCCTCCAAGGTCTGGTGCTAACCAGGTGACTCCCTTGTGCAGATAGGGGTCTTTCTAATCTAAGGCCCTACCAGTTCTCTTGGTGAAAGGCCCTGGAGCTGAGAGGAATCCCTCATAGGAACGCACTCAAATTGAGACCACCATTTCCTCTTGGAGATTGGACCCAGAGCAAAAATACCAGCAAATTCCAGAGACTCAAATCCATGTTTACCTGAGAGGCTGCAGGTTCGCTGCAGCAGGTTTTGAGTGACAAATATTTGTCAAAATTAAAAAGCTGGAACAATGCATTAATCACAAATGGAAAATGTCATTATGTGGCAAAAGCCAGCTGTAAAGTTTAAAGTTCCATCCTGTCTTTAATTATGTGGCTGGGTCTTCGTGGACTCATAAGTGTAATCTGCATAGATACAAAAATTACACAGCAATCTGGAAGCTTAGAGAAAAAAAGAGAAAGAATGAAAGAAAAGAAAAAATGGCAGTAATTAAATGACAAAAAAAAACTATATTCAAATAAAATTAAGGGTTTGACTTAAAGCCATGGGGGGCATCTTCCTTTGTTTCTTCCTCTGTAGCATTTAAAGGAGAATGAAACAAAACCAGCATTCTGAAAGTGTCTGAGCACTGATAGTGACCCCATCCTAAGGAGAGGATTGCTGGTCCCAGGTACCCCATGGGGCCCAGCTTGACTGGTTCCCTGCTTTGGCTCCACCACTGTACTTCATATAAAAGCCCCAGGCAAGAGGCCCAAGATCCAGACACACAGACAGGCAGGCAGGCAGGCAGACAAACCAACCTCTGAGTTTAGTTGTTAGGTTTACCCATTATAGCAAAGGGTTAAAAGATCTGCTTGGCCTAAGGTGGAAGTCATTATGATAATAATGAGAAGACCACGACTATCTTCACTAACTGGGGGTCCTACAATGTGAACTCCATGTATAAAGGGGACTCCTGAATACCCCATATTTATTTCTTTGTTTCCTTTTGTCAAATATTCAGAATATTTCCATTTCTTCCTGCCATGACAAACAGTGTTTTGGTGAGCATCTCTGTGATCAAATTCTTGGGTACATCTGTGAGAGATTCCCTAGGATTTATACTTTGGCGAAAAAATGTCGGGCTGTGTATCAGACTGGGTCAGCTTCCCAGTCTGTTGCTCCATCGTCTCCATGGTAGCTGAACAAATTACACAGTCATCAGCAAGTTCTGAGAGTAGCCACACACACACTCTGCCCCATCCTTGTTAATATTTCATAAGATCAAACTTTAAGATTTTATTAGTGTAACGAGGTTTTTTATATTTCCTTGATTACTAGTAAGGTTGACTTCTTCTCAAAAGTTTTTTGGCTGTTCAAGTTTTCTCCTTTGTCTAATGGGTTTGTGTGGTGTCTTTATGCTGGATTCTCATCCTTGGGCACTAATATGTATCACAAAATTGTCTTAGGGAGAAATTCCAAGCTTTGTCTACTAAGTAGCAAGAATCACAGAGGGCTGCTGCAAATGACACTTTATTCCAGAGTTTACTTAGCCTTTGATCAAAGGAAGAAAGCAAGCCTGTTGTGACATATATTGTGGAGAAACCTTATGGTAGAGTAAGTCATAGTTCTTTATGAGGGTCAGGCCTGAGTGATTGGGGAGAAAGAACCTGAGAACATATCAAACTCAAGAAATAAATATGTTGGAAAGTAGGGCAAAGCCCAGACATTAGGGGCAGTCTGGACATTTACAGGACAGTAGCAAGAGGGGTTTCAAAAAATGTGTTAAGGGGTACACCTTAGTATGAGATGAGTCCCTACTGGGGTGGTTTCCAGTAGCTTTCAGGACATAGAGTAACAGTCTCCCTCATTCCCAACTGTGAGTCTGGAGGTGGGCAGGGGAGTGGGATTCTGAGCAGAAAATCCTCACAGTCAGCAGCTCTCCCCTGCTGCCAGAGCCACTAAGGATCTCAGTGATTGCCAGTCACTTGGCCAGGGAAGGTGGCTACTTTCCACCACAGGGATTGGGCAGGGTGCCAGAGCTCTGATCTGCATCAACTGCCATTGGACTTTATATAGTCAAGTTTCATTCTGGGCTGACTCCAACCTAGAACACGCAAATGGCACAACTGGATTTGAAGTTTCTCCTTCTTTGCTTTCCCTTCCTATCTACCTATCTAGCAGAGGGCTAGGAGAGGCTGTGTGAGTGCCAAGATGGCCCTCTCCAGTGAAGGCAGGCAAAAGAAGTCCTCAGCGTAAATGGCTGGCCACATTATTAATATTGGCCCTGTCTTCCCCAGCAGAATGCAGTGACCTGTGTGCTGTCATCCAGGAAGATAAGTAAAGGCTGAAAAACAATTAAATATAAAATTCCCTAAATCAAACTGTTTCTGGCAAGTTCACGCCTAAATATATAAAACTATTTAATAAGCTTGCTTCTCTTGGGCAGTGAATCACTGTCTTATAAATCAACCAAGTGAGGGAACTGATGCAACTGTGTCGTGTGCACAATTAGCTCCATTAGAGCAGGAATTAAGAAGCCCCCCTGCCCTTACTACGCCAGCCAAGTGCAGCTTTTCCTTGTAAAGCCAGACATCAATCTTTGTGGTTGTTAGAGATTTTCTTCTTGCTAATTTCGCGTGAGAGCTGGTGTTCCCAACTGCATGGCAATCAAATATACTGCAACAGCAGACACAGTGATGCTTGTCCTAAAATTTAAATAATTATGTTAATAGACAAGCATGCTATCCTGTGTATTAATTCTGAAGCCTTATTTCCTCTCATTTGGTTTCATTCAGTGAAGTATATATCCTCTAAATTCTACCTACATGTTTTATCAAAACAAATTCTACCTGTCCTCAGATTTGGAAAACAAACAAAAGCAGATCAGAAAATTCCTAGAGTTTTTTTTGTTTTCAGTTTTTTTGTTTCTGGTTTGGTTTTTTTTTTTTTTTGGCAGTATCAAGTGGCTTTTATCCCAGAGCCAAGCAATGTTGCCAGAGACTAAAAAATAAAAAAAGAATCAAATCAGTCTCATGTCACAGACTGCCAGAAAGTGAATTAGTGTGTTAGAAGATGTCCCCTGCCTTTTCCAGCATTTAGGAATAACAAACAAAATCTTGTGTTAGCATGAAATTTCCCACAAAGCAAAGGCCTAGCTGCCCCTTGACATTCATCTTTGCAATTCTATTAAAGGGTTTTTCGTAAGAGTAGATTATTGGGTTTCCAGAAATGAACTGACAATCATTGCTACGTAAATATCTTTTCTAAGGGTATTATTTGTTTGCAGTGTCTGGAATTTCTCCTTCACTGCAATTTTAATCAGGATTTACTTTTGCACAGAGCTATGCTCCAAATGAGGCTGTAGCCCATTGTAAATCCTCTTCATCCATTTTATAAGTAACTAAGCTTTTCTTATTTTACAATTTACTCATGCTTCTCAGCAAAACAGAAAAGAAAATTAAAATGATTGTACTTAAAATTCCCTAACCTTCTTCCTAATCATATCCTGACCTTCTATGTAACTTGGAAAATGCATCTCCTTTTAAAAAGCGATTCTAGGGCTGGGGATTTAGCTCATTTAGCTCAGTGGTGCTGCTACCTGCCTCGCAAATGGAAGGTCCTAATTTCAATCCTTGGTACCCCAAAAAAAGGGACAAAGGGACTCTATCACTCTCTTTAGAGCCCTGTGAGGAAACTTATCCCTGTTGATGAAAAGTCTGGAAACTATGAAAGTGGCAGAGAAACATTTGGTTTAGTGTAGTAGAAAAGGGTGAGAAATATTGGCCAGGCAATATTTCCATGCAAGGGAAAAGCCTGTTTGCCTGGTCAGAGCTCCCCAAGGTGGTTGTACATTGGAATTACCTAGGGAACTCTGAAAAAGGGATAATCGTCATGTCCTACCACACATGAATAAAAGATAAATGTGATGTCCCCAGACCAGCCACCCCAGCGGCACCTGAGATCTTGTTGAAAATGCACCTTGGTCAGTCCCACCTCAGACCTGCTGAATTAGAAACTTGGAGAGTGAGCAGGGCTGGGAACCTAGGGTTTAACAAGCCCACTAGGTGATTCTGATCACAATCAAACTCTAATTCTGATTTTGAGGGGTAAGCACTTGCAGGGATGTTTTTACAAGTTCCCAGATAACTATGATGTGTAAGCAGGACTGAGAACAGCTAGGTCTTTCTCTGCCTGTTTGGTTTCAGTGAAGAAAAGGCCGAGTGCTTATTTAATTTCTGGTCCTTTATCTCCAACAGCTGTAGCTGAGATAGTTCTGGCTTTCTGTAATTAGGTCTGAAAATCTCATCCTAAAATGTGTCCATGAGAAGCCATTGCAGGACCTGCCCTTTCTAAAAAATTAAACCTCATCCTAGAGAGAGCATTATTTTATTCATCACTATACTACTACTATATCTTCTTTGTCTATTGATAATGTTGGAAATCTCAAGACCCTTTGAGTTTGCTTTGTTTTGCAAAGAATCTGATGGCCTTCCTGATTATTATTCATTTAACAAAATCTCAAGACCAGCATCGTTGAATTTAAAGCTTGGTGTGAAACCTTATAGTTTTAAATAGGGAGAGTGGCCAGTGCAGTCTTTTCCTCTTCAGTTTCTCACGTTGGTCCTGTCGCTCCTCCACCTCATTCATTTCCATTAACCCTGACATAACCCACTCTTCTCACTTTATCAGCAAGCTTTCTGCTCTGCGTTGGATAATGCATTAATCTCACTAGAGCCACAGTCTCTTTTCCAAAATCCTTGGGACCTGATATGTTTTTTAAATCCATACTCTTTTGACTTGTACAAAAACATTGAATATACTGTCCCCAAAGGCCTGCAGTATAGCTATTTTAGATAAAATGGAACAGAGATGACACAGCACCCCATGATCACTCACTGATCACCAGCAAGTGACTTAAGAAGAAAAATGTGCACTTTCAGAGTTCTTTGCATCTCAGCATTCTGAATATGGGACTGTGGATGGTGTTCTATCTTTGAACCCAGAGTTCAGCCAGCACCAGGGGTATTGAAAAGTCCTGAACCAAGAATCCTCAAACAGTCTTGATTATGTTTGTACTGTTGGCATTTAAAGGAAAGAATTTTTGAATATGTACCTTTGAGTGTTTAGTGCCCAAACCTTGTTGATTAAAGCAGTTTGCTTTTCTCTGGTCAGAGATTGCCGTAGAGATGGACTGCGAACCCAAGGGCACTGGGACAATGGCTGACCATGTGGAAACAAATGCCACTGGGCCTCTCACACCCTGAACGACAGTAAGGTCTAGATGGATCAAATCGTGAACCTTCTGAAAAAATAGAATATTATAATACTATAGCAGGGACCTTGCAAACATAATGAAAACTCTCCAAAGTCATCGGAGAAAAGAGTTGTCAATAAATTCATAAATAGAAAACAAATTTAGGGCAAAAATTGCTGTAAAAGCGCCAAAAGTAGCAACAAACATTTGGAAGATGTGCTGGATAAACATATATTTTAAAGTGCTTTTATAGATCAATGAGGAAAAGATTATAAGCCTTGCCAAAAATATGTGCAAATAAGCCACAGACAAAAAAAGTGCAAATTTCTTTGAAACATAAAAACATTTTTTTAGTTTAGTAAGATTAAATGTAAAAAAACTGTCAAATTGGCAAGGATTAAACAGCATGGTAACTCTGGTTTTAGGAATTTATCCTATAATTATACTCACATAAATGAAGATATACATGCACGGATTTTCACCATGGTGTTATTTTCAGTAGATTAAGAATCAGAAGCAATCTAATTGTATATTAGTAGAAATTTGGTTAAGTGAATTTAATATACATTCACAGCCAAAAAGTTTATGGATGTTAAAATAAATGAGATAATTCTACATGTGCTCACATGGAAAGGTGTTCACTGGGTCTTAATCAGAGAAGTCAGTTACAGAGCAGGGTGGAGGGGATGATTATAATTGTGTGCATATTGATGTGAGCATGAAAATGTCTGGGATAACAGCTGGGCTTGGGGCTGCATAGCTGTAATCCCAGGTCTCTGGGAGGCTGAGGCAGGAGGGTCCCACGATCAAGCTCAGCCTGGGCAATTTAGTAACCTAGAGAGACCTTGTCTCAAAATGTAAATGGCTCAGAGCAGGGATTTAGCTTAGTGGTACCATGTCTGCCTCAAAAGCACAAGGCCCTGATTTTGATCCCTGGTACCAGAGGGAAAAAAGTGGAAAAAAATATATATGTGCATATATATATATATATATATATATATA